>NC_091468.1:45472135-46673385 GCF_027789765.1 Dendropsophus ebraccatus
TGGTAAAACTGACATGTTATCTATGTTGCTTAAGTTGCTACGATTACAACGATATGCAACTTGTATGACTTTTATTTTATTTGACAGCTTTTATAAAATTAAAACTTTTCAGAAATACTAAATGTTCCTTAAAATTGCTCTATTACCATGCTTATAGTGCTTTTTTCCTTTGGTCTGTGGGGCTAAATGAGGTGTAATTTTTTTGCGCCATGATGTGTACTTTATATCGGTATCTTACTTGCGTATATTCGACTTTTTGATCATTTTTTATCACAATTTTTCTGGATTTGATGTGACCAAAAATGCACAATTTTGCACTTTGGAATTTTTTTTACGCTTACGCAGTTTACCGTGTGAGATCAGGAATGATATAATTTAATAGTTCGGGCGATTACGCACGCGGCGATACCAAATATGTTTGTTCATTTATTTTTATTAATAAAATGGGAAAAGGGGGGTCATTTAAACATTTATTTTTATTAGGGAAGGGATTTTTTTTTATTATAAACGCTTTTTCTTATTTTTACTAACAGTAATTAGAAGCCCCCTGGGGGACTTCTATATACACAGCACCTCGCTGAACCTCCCCAACCCCCCGCAGGACATGCCGGTACGTCCTGTGGAGGGAAGGGATAAGGCCCTATTACACAGAGTGATAAACTGCCCAATCAGGCCAATTCAGCAGATATCTCTCTGTGTAATGTAGACAATGATCCGATGAAGAAACAATCATCGGCTGATTTGTGTCTTTCAACATGTTGAAAAATCATTGGCCGCTGACCTTGCATCAGTACCTGTAATAGTGATGCGCAGCTGACGGCTGATGACTATACATAAAAAAAAAAAAAAACACTTTGGGGGACATTTACGAAGCGTACGCCAGGCAGATTTGCCCCTTCTCCCTGGCGTACGCCTGTTCCTTTCTAACCAGTGCTGTGAACACTTTCCTGCCAACCCGGGATGAAGGAACACATTGAAGACATCTGATAAGTGAGAGACTATACCTGAATGCACTGACTGTCAAGATTGTTTACTGTGTGTTGGTTGTCCTGGGGTCATGTGGAGTGATACCTTATATTAGCTGTTTTTATTTAAATTATTAAAAGTTATAAGGGTTGGCCACTTTATAGTAAAATTGTTCAGTGTACAGTATTAGTAATTGTTCTCATTGCACTTACTGACAGCGGCACCCTGTGTACCTTATAGAGCTAAAATCAGACACCCCTCCTCCAGGCTGTGCTGTCCTGCTCTGCGGTGGGTCTGTCCTTTAGATGGCCGACATGGAGGAGCATGTGACCATGCCCCACCCCCGAATGTCCAACGCCTGGCCACAGAGCAAGGCAGCCCAGCCTGGAGGAGGGGAGTCTGATTTTAGCTCTATGAAGTAAACAGGGAGCTGCTGTCATAAAGTGCTGTGAGTACAGTTACTGAGGCTGGGTTCACACTACGTATATTTCAGTCAGTATTGTGGTCCTCATATTGCAACCAAAACCAGGAGTGGATTAAAAACACAGAAAGGATCTGTTCACACAATGGTGAAATTGAGTGGATGGCCGTCATATAACAGTAAATAACGGCCATTATTTCAATATAACAGCCGTTGTTTTAAAATAACAGCAAATATTTGCCATTAAATGGCGGCCATCCACTCAATTTCAACATTGTGTGAACAGATCCTTTCTGTTTTTTTCAATCCACTCCTGGTTTTGGTTGCAATATGAGGACCACAATACTGACTGAAATATATGTAGTGTGAACCCAGCCTTATACTGTACACTGAACAATTTTACTATAAAGTGGGTAACCCCTTTAAGTTTTAATAGTTGACACCCCTATAGCTGTGAATTCTTGGACTCTTGATGTGGTGGTGCATCCAGGCCCAGGCAGCTCAATGTTTAACCAGGGAGTTAAGTGCATGTTATTTTTGTAATCACCCTCTCCCTGAGCATATACATGGAAACTTTACTGCCTGGAAACCCCCTTTAAGGCACATTGTTGTCTTTCTAGGGCAGGAATAAATTCTGTCAATCCAATAGGAGAAGCGCTGTTTCCTTTTTTTCTCAGGTCTGTAATACATTTTGCAGTCCATAATGTACATCCATTTAAATGACCTTTTAGTAGTCATTGCAGCTGAAAGAATAATGGATGTCCACAAGACATCATGGTATCATCAGTTCCTGTTTCAGTCTGCAGCAAAGTAGCTTTGTGGCTAACTTCATCACCTTCGTAGACTTTGAATGGAGCAGTAACATGCATGCCTTCTACTTCATTTAACCAGGTGGACATGAAGCCCCCATTCATTTGAATCATGGTGGTCCCAGCAATAGTATCTCTACCAATCATATACTTATGACCTAGCAGATGATAGGATTTAGCTTTGGAAAACCATATTTAACACAAAATTATGACAATGAAATTCTAAAAATACCAAAGGTTTAATTCCAAGGAGCATCCTGGCATTCTGGCAAAAAAAAACTATAAGGCTAGGTTCACACTGCGTTTTCAGCATCCGTTTAACGGAACCGTTTTTTTTTTAAAAAAAAGGATTGCAAAAAACAGATGCATTTGTGTGCATCCGTTTTTGATTAGTTTTTCCATTGACTTCCATTATAAAAAAAAACAGACCAAAACGGATGAGTTTTTTTTTACGCACAATAAAGTACCGTTGACACTACTTTTTTGACCGTTAAAAAAAACGCACCCACATTGTAGTTTTGGCCCTTTAGTGTAGTTAAGCCCCCCTTTTTTGACCTTACAATGTAGGTTGGCCCTCTCTTTGTGCATTAAAGGGGTAGCGCGGCGGTAAAGAATTATTGACAGAATAACACACATTACAAAGTTATACAACTTTGTAATGTATGTTATGTGTGTGAATGGCCCCCTTCCCCGTGTCCCACCACCCCCACCTGTGTACCCGGAAGTGTGGTGCGCTATACATACCTGTCACGTGCCGACTCGTCTCCGATCCGAAGACGACATCGCAGACTGAAGATCGGAGACGAGTCGGCACGTGACAGGTATGCATAGCGCACCACACTTCCGGGTACACGGGTGGGGGTGGTGGGACACGGGGAAGGGGGCCATTCACAGACCTAACATACATTACAAGTTGTATAACTTTGTAATGTGTGTTATTCTGTCAATAATTCTTTACCGTCGCAGTACCCCTTTAACACTATAGTTAGGCCCCTAATGGTGTCCCCACGCTGTAGTTATTTTCCCCTTTATTACACATTTTGTAGTTAAGCCCTCGTTTGTGCCGTCACTGCTTATTTAAGCCCCCCATTTGAACCCCCACACTCAGGGGCGTAGCTAATGTCTCCTGGGCCCTGGTGCGAGAGGCCAACATGGGCCCCCCCCTCCTTTCACGACCAAGTGATGCTATTGTTGTGTGTGTGTGTATATATATATATATATATATATATATATATATATATACACACACAGTGGTGCCTTGGATTATGAGCATAATTCGTTCCAGGACCGTGCTTGTAATCCAAATCCACACTTAAACCAAAGCAAATTTTCCTATAAGAAATCATGTAAATGCAGACAATTGGTTCCACACCCCAAATATATTTATTATTCTGTACTGTACAGTAATGGAGAGGATGGGAAACACAAGGGCTGACAGAGACTGCAGGGAGCATGAAGGAATGAGCAGGGCAGATGTGGGCACAGTATAGCAGCACTCTCTGTCCGGGGAGAGAGGGGTTACAGCTATGGAGAGATTACCCCCCCCCCCCCACACAGTCCTGTCCCCTGATGTAAGCCCCAGCCTGAAGGGGATCTGCTATGATTTGGAAGGTGTTTAGAGTACAGTGCTGTAGACCCCGCTATGCAGGCCATGCCCCTTCTCCACTCGCGCTCCCACCCAATACAGGAAGTTCTTAAACCAAAGCAATGCTCTTAAACCAAGTCACAATTTGAAAAACTGTGAGCTCTTAAACCAAAACGCTCTTAAACGAAGTTACTCTTAAACCAAGGTACCACTGTATGTATATATATATATATATATATATATATATATATATATACACACACACACACACACCAAGACAGATATTACCTATTACCGCCATATTGTTACCGACCAAATCCTGTATACTGAGACCAATATTACCAGTAATACCAGTATATAGGGAGGAAACATTACCGCCACACCACAACCACTACCATCACCACCATATTGTTACTGACCAAATCCAGTATACTAAATCACCTCATCCAGTCATATAGAGGTGGCCCCAGCTCTACACAGGCTCTATACACCATATACATTACTGTGCAGTTATATCAGGTGACTCACAGGAGACGTCTTTTCTGATCGGAGTTCTTTCCTTTTCATCATCTTCTCCATCCGTCCTAGGCCGTTATGAGAACTTCTCCAAGCCACGAATCCACAGAATCTGCCAGACAGACATATTAGGCTCCACACTCTGACACCATCTCCATCTCTCTACACACTGCACATCTGTACTGTCCCCTTTACACCCTCATTTAGTGGGTAGCCCTGACTCTATGTGACCTCCTAATAATATATGCCCCCCTCTGTGTATTCCCTCTCCCCCTATGTTGCCCCCCCAAATAGATGGCCCCCTCTACCCCCTCCCTTATAGATGGCCCCCTCTACCCCCTCCCTTATAGATGGCCCCCTCCCTTATAGATGGCCCCCTCTCTCCTCACCCTCCCTTATGGATGGTCCCCTCTCCCCCCACCCTCCCTTATAGATGGCCCCCTCTCCCCCCACCCTCCCTTATAGATGGTCCCCTTCCCCCCCCCCCTCCCTTATCGATGGTCCCCTTCCCCCCCTCCCTTATAGATGGTCCCCTTCCCCCCCCTCCCTTATAGATGGTCCCTTTCCCCCCCTCCCTTATAGATGGTCCCCTTTCCCCCCCTTTATAGATGGTCCCCTTCCTCCCTCCCTTATAGATGGCCCCTTTCCCCCCCCCCTCATAGATGGCCCCCCTCTTTCCCCCCACCCTCATAGATGGCCCCTCTTTCCCCCCACCCTCATAGATGGCTCCTCTTTCCCCCCACCCTCATAGATGGCCCCAGGGGCGTAACTAGAAATGGCTGGGCCCCATAGCAAACTTTTGATTGAGGCCCCCTCCTCTGACCGACCACTATGCCATCAAGACACTCAGCTCTACACAGGTTCTGTACACCATAAAAATTACAGTACAGTTACATCAGGTTACAGGAGACGTCTTCTCTGATCGGAGTTCTTCCCTTTTCATTTTCTTTTCCATCTGTCCTGGGCCGTTATGAGAACCTTTCCGGGCCACGAATCCACAGAATCTGCCAGACAGACATATTAGGCTCCACACTCACCATCACCATCTCTACCAACTGCACATCTGTATTGGCCCCTTTACACCCACATTTAGTGGGCAGGCTGACTCTATGTGATCCCATTTTAGTATATGGCCCTCCTCTCTGTCGCCCCTCCTTATAGATAGCTTCCTTATGTTGCCCCCCCCCCGCTGTCCCCCTTATAGATGCCCCCCATGTTGTCCCCTTATAGATGGTCCCCTATGTTGCCCCCCCTATAGATGGCCCCCTCTTCCCCTATATTGTCCCCTTATAGATGGCCCCCTTTCCCCCTTTATTGTCCCCTTATAGATGTTCCCCTCTCCCCCAATGTTGTACGTTTATATCCCCCTCTCCCCCTATGTTGTCCCCCTCTCCCCCTATGTTCTCCCCTTATAGATGGCCTGCTCTCCCCCTATGGTGTCCCCCCCTTATAGATGGCCCTCTCTCCCCCCCCTTATAGATGTCCCCCTCCCCCCCTTCCTTATAGATGTCCCCCTCCCCCCTTCCTTATAGACGCCCCCTTCTCTTCTCCCCCCATTCCTTATAGATGCCCCCTTCTCTTCCCCCCCTTCCTTATAGATGCCCCCTTCTCTTGCCCCCCCTTCCTTATAGATGCCCCCTTCTCTCCCCCCGTTTCCTTATAGATGCCCCCTTCTCTTCTCCCCCCCTTCCTTATAGATGCCCCCTTCTCTCCCCCCCCTTCCATATAGATGCTCCCTTCTCTCCCCCCCCTTCCTTATAGATGCCCCCTCTCTTCCCCCCCTTCCTTATAGATGCCCCCTTCTCTTCTCCCCCCTTCCTTATAGATGCCCCCTCCTCTTCCCCCCCCCTTCCTTATAGATGCCCCCTTCTCTTCTCCCCCCCTTCCTTATAGATGCCCCCTTCTCTCCCCCCCTTCCTTATAGATGCCCCCTTCTCTCCCCCCCCTTCTTTATAGATGCCCCCTCCTCTTCTCCCCCCCCCTTCCTTATAGATGCCCCCTTCCTTATAGATGCCCCCTTCTCTCCCCCCCTTCCTTATAGATGCCCCCTTCTCTCCCCCCCCCCCTTCCTTATAGATGCCCCCTTCCTTATAGATGCCCCCTTCCCTTCTCACCCCTTCCTTATAGATGCCCCCTCCTCTTCTCCCCTCCTTCCTTATAGATGCCCCCTTAGTTATAGATGCCCCCTTCTCTCCCCCCCTTCCTTATAGATGCCCCCTTCTCTCCCCCCTTCCTTATAGATGCCCCCTTCCCTTCTCCCCCCTTCCTTATAGATGACTCTCCTCTTCTCCCCCCCTTCCTTATAGATGCCCTCTTAGTTATAGATGCCCCCTTCTCTCCCCCCCTTCCTTATAGATGCCCCCTTCTCTCCCCCCCTTCCTTATAGATGCCCCCTCCTCTTCTCCCCCCCTTCCTTATAGATGCCCCCTTCTCTTCTCCCCCCCTTCCTTATAGATGCCCCCTCCTCTTCTCCCCCCCCCCTTCCTTATAGATGCCCCCTTCTCTCCCCCCCCCTTCCTTATAGATGCCCCCTTCTCTCCCTCCCCTTCCTTATAGATGCCCCCTTCTCCCCCCCCCTTCCTTATAGATGCCCCCTCCTCTTCCCCCCCTTCCTTATAGATGCCCCCTTCTCTCCTCCCTCCCCTTCCTTATATATGCCCCCTTCTCCCCCCCCCCCTTCCTTATAGATGCCCCCTTCCGAGGAAAGCAAGTTTAAAAAAAAAAGAAAAAAACTCACCTAACAACACGCTCCCCCGTCGAGCCTTTTTCCTGTCACCCCGTCTGATGCGCGGCTGCCGTCTGATGCCGCGTCCTAGCCCCGGCTGCCTGCTCTCCCCCTATGGTGTCCCCCCCTTATAGATGGCCCTCTCTCCCCCCCCTTATAGATGTCCCCCTCCCCCCCTTCCTTATAGACGGTCCCCCTCTCCCCCCTCCCTTATAGATGCCCCCCTCTCCCCCCTTCCTTATAGATGTCCCCCTCCCCCCTTCCTTATAGACGCCCCCTTCTCTTCTCCCCCCATTCCTTATAGATGCCCCCTTCTCTTCCCCCCCTTCCTTATAGATGCCCCCTTCTCTTGCCCCCCCTTCCTTATAGATGCCCCCTTCTCTCCCCCCGTTTCCTTATAGATGCCCCCTTCTCTTCTCCCCCCCTTCCTTATAGATGCCCCCTTCTCTTCCCCCCCTTCCATATAGATGCCCCCTTCTCTCCCCCCCCTTCCTTATAGATGCCCCCTCTCTTCCCCCCCTTCCTTATAGATGCCCCCTTCTCTTCTCCCCCCTTCCTTATAGATGCCCCCTCCTCTTCCCCCCCCCCCCCTTCCTTATAGATGCCCCCTTCTCTTCTCCCCCCCCCCCCTTCCTTATAGATGCCCCCTTCTCTTCTCCCCCCCCTTCCTTATAGATGCCCCCTTCTCTCCCCCCCCCCTTCCTTATAGATGCCCCCTCCTCTTCTCCCCCCCCCTTCCTTATAGATGCCCCCTTCCTTATAGATGCCCCCTTCTCTCCCCCCCCCTTCCTTATAGATGCCCCCTTCTCTCCCCCCCCTTCCTTATAGATGCCCCCTCCTCTTCTCCCCCCCCTTCCTTATAGATGCCCCCTTCCTTATAGATGCCCCCTTCCCTTCTCACCCCTTCCTTATAGATGCCCCCTCCTCTTCTCCCCCCCTTCCTTATAGATGCCCCCTTAGTTATAGATGCCCCCTTCTCTCCCCCCCCTTCCTTATAGATGCCCCCTTCCCTTCTCCCCCCTTCCTTATAGATGCCCCCTCCTCTTCTCCCCCCCTTCCTTATAGATGCCCTCTTAGTTATAGATGCCCCCTTCTCTCCCCCCCTTCCTTATAGATTCACTCCTTCGATCTGTCCCCGGCTGCTGCGCGGCTGCCGGGGGTGTCGCGTCTTATCCCCAGCAGCGCGCGCATCCCAGAACTCCCTGCGCGCCGGAAACCGGAAGTCAGGGCCCAAGGCGCGCAGGGAGTTCTGGGATGCGCGCGCTGCCGGGGGTAAGACGCGACACCCCCGGCAGCCGTGGGAAAGACGGAGCCAGACTCTTGTGACCGCAAGCAAAACAATGCTTGCGGTCACAAGAGTGATTGATCGGGGGGCCCCGCGGGCCCCCCTTGTGGCGGGCCCGGTCGCGGCGGCGACCCCCGCGACCACGGTGGCTACGCCACTGCCCACACTGTATTTAGGCCTCATTTGTGCCACCACACTGTGGTTGGGCCCCCTGTGTGTCACCACATTGTAGTTAGGCCCCTTTTGTGCACCCACACTGTAGTTAGGTACAGTTGTCTGAACTTCTGCACTACACTACAGTTAGGCCTCTCTTTTGTGCCTCACACTGTAGATAGACCCCTATTGTGCCCCCACTCTGTAGTTACCCCCCTTTTTGCACCTCCACTCTATATTTAGGCCCCTACACTGTGCTCTTACTCTGTAGTTAAGCTAAATAAAATAAAAATAATTGTGCAAACATAGCACCGTTCCTACAGGAATGGATAGTCTCAAGAGGATAAACTGGCAAAAAGAAAGGCAACCCCTTAAATTTGATAACTAGAGAAGGCTGTATTATTTTGTTCTGATGAGTATACATCTACATAAAACCTTTAACGCTATACATGACTAACAGCCTGTCCTACCTGATCAATTGAGTTTAACACCAATGGTAGTGGTGGTTTACGAGAAGCAGTTATCAAACCTTCACAGGAGCCATCTTTTGCAATGGCTCCCACTATGGCTGTCAACAGAGGAATTACTGTTCCACAAACAACTTTTGAGGGTGAATTATCATGCATGTCAAAATGTGCCCAGCCCAACCTAAGGTGGCATCACAAAATGTGGTAGGTTATATCTGACCAGACAGACTGAGGATTGATAAATGAAGGAGGCTTGAGAAATGTGATGGCAAGAAACGTAAGGTTGCTCACTCATTTGAAAATAGGCTTAAAGTGTCACTGTCATTATTTAAAAAAACAAATCACAATTTGTGACATTTCTCTCTGGCATACAAAAACAGAAAAATGAGAAATGATAACTAGGAGATGGCGGTTCTGTATGGTTGGTTCCCTGACGTTCTGGACTGGTTCTATTGATGCCCATCTATTTTGCTTTCATTTTGCATATTTTCCTATGTTTTTACTGAGCTTTCCGCACCAGGAGAGATTTGTTATTTACATTTAATTTTATTTAATAACAGCAGACTGATTTCTGATGTTTGTATGTCACCTTTCTGATCCTATTGTACATTCTGTATATGTAACCTTTTGTGTTTATTGGTGTACATACTTCAATAAAATTAGTTAACAAAAAAACCAACATCTGTTCTAAAGGTTTTTAAAAAATGAAGTTCTTAGCAAACCATTGAATAAAATAGAGTGTACCATCTCAGCACATTAAAGGGGTACTCCAGCGGGGGGCACTTTTTTGCTGGCATCGGGGAGGAGGTGGCGGAGGTTGCTAAGACGATACGTCTCAGGTCCGCTCAGCCAGTCAGTGACAGAGGCGGGATCTGAGCGGACTTGAAACGGATCCTGCCTCCTTCAGCATTTTCGCTGTTACTAAAGACCAAATTACCTTAGTGATGGAGCCTCGAATACAGTTTTCCAGTCAGTGAGACACCTAGTGGCCAATATCTAGCATTGAATTTTACATAGAAAACAGGCAAGAAAAAAAATGAAGTAAACTGCAAAAAGAATTAGTATATCACCTCTCTTGCTGAATTATTAATATTTATTCATAACGGCAGTGCCAATAGGTTTTTGGTATCTTGACAGGTATACCATGTTCTAAAAGACCTGAGTTTGGCACAAATCTATTTGATTCCCTTGATGCCTGGGTACTATGTAGCGCTGCATGATTGGTGGTGCCAGTAATCATGTGTCCTTCTCTTTAAAATCCACTGCACCATTCCGTAAACTTGCTCGCTTTCTCAAACACATAAAGTAGCAAGTCTGATGTGTCAAAAGCTATTTCAAATGACAGCAATACTGTAAGCATTTTGTTGCTAGGTGCACTCCTACCGAAAATAATACCTTACCCAAAAAAAGGACTTAGCTTCATTTTTTTAGGCTTTTTGGAGTAGACTTAATCCCAAAAACAACCCTTAGTAAGGGGGGATTCCGGGTGGGGGGGGGTTGGGGGGGGCAAAACAGGGCAATTGCCCAGGGCCCCCTACGCAGTTACATAATGTGTCAGGGGCAGGACCGCACAGACAGCGATCTGCAGCCATCCCTGGCTACAGCTAATGGCTACTAACAGGGGTCACACAAAGGCTGCAGGACGCTGGGCTCCTGATGTGTGCTCCCTCCCCTCCCCTTTGCAGCTCCTATGAATAGCGTATGACACTATGGCAATACGGTGTTTTATATAGTGTGTATATAGAGTAATTATATGGCGGTCACACTATGGCGGTAATATTGGTCTGTATGTAGAGTCATTATGTGGCGGTCACACTATGGCAGTAATATTGGTCTGTATATAGTTGGTATATACGTTCTTTATGCGGTGGTCACTCTGTGGCGGTAACATTGGTCTGTATATAGAGTCATGAGGCAGTCACTGTATGGCAGTAATATTGGTGTATATATAGAGTCATTATGCAGTGGTCAGTCTATGGCAGTAACATTGGTCTGTATATAGTGTGTATATAGTCATTGTGCTGTGGTCACTTTATAGCAGCATGATCAGTCAGTATAGGGTGCGTTTTTCGGTCATTATGCGGTGGTCATGCAGAGGTGATATTATTGGTCTTTACATGTGTGCTTTTTCTTCTGTAACAGTATGGCGGTAATATTGGTCTGTATATAGTGTGTATGTAGAGTCATTATGTGGCGGTCACTCTATGGTGGTAATATATATATATATATATATATATATATATATATATATATATATATATATGGGGACATTTATTAAGTCCGGCGTTTTTTACGCCGGACTTATAAATGTCCCCGCATGTCCGGCGCAACGGAGATTTATGTAGAGGCGGACCGCCTCTACATAAATCCCGTGCGCGTCGGTGCGCACAGCCGAAAACCTACGCCACCTGAAAGGTGGAGTAGGTTTTCGGCATATATTTGCGCTGAAAAAATGATAAATCGCGCGGCCTCTGAGTCCGCACCCCCGTAACGCCCCCTCCCCACCCCCCGGCGTACTCGGCAGAAAGTGCCGATATGCAAATATTTTATTCGCAAATCGGCCATTTGCGAATAAAGAAATACGGCAAATCGGCACTTTCTGCCGAAAATCATCCGTACGCCGGATGATACATGTCGCCCATAGTGTATATAGTCATTATGCGGTGGTCATGCAGTGGTGAGATTATTGGTCTTTACATGTGTGCGTTTTCTTCCGTAACAGTATGGAGGTAATATCTGGTCCTGATATAACAATGTTTTTTTTAAAAAAACAATGCATAAAAATATTTTTTGACTTTTGCATCTTAGGCCATGTGCACACATCATAAGAGACCGGACGTTCCTATTACCTTACCTTACCTATTACGTTCCCAGTGTCCTCAGGCCTTGTCTGTGGGATTCCCCAGTCAGCGCTGCTGCACCTTTAACTTCTGGTCCCATCTATGAAGTAACACTGGCCTGGTGGTGTCCTGTCTCAGCCCATCACTGGCCTGGTGGTGTCCTGTCTCAGCCAATGACTGGCCTGGTGGTGTCCTCTCCTAGCCCATAACTGGTCTGGTGGTGTCCTGTCTCAGCCCATCACTGGCCTGGTGGTGTCCTGTCTCAGCCCATCACTGGCCTGGTGGTGTCCTCTCCTAGCCCATCACTGGCCTGGTGGTGTCCTCTCCTAGCCCATCACTGGCCTGGTGGTTTCCTGTCTCAGCCTATCTCTGGCCCAGTGGTGTCCTGTCTCAGCCCATCATTGGACTGGTGGTGTCCTTTCTCAGCCCATCACTTGCCCGGTGGTGTGCTGTCTCAGCCCATCACTGGCCCGGTGGTGTCCTGTCTCAGCCCATCACTGGCCCGGTGGTGTCCTGTCTCAGCCCATCACTGGCCCGGTGGTGTCCTGTCTCAGCCCATCATTGGCCTGGTGGTGTCCTGTCACAGCCCATAACTAGCCTGGTGGTGTCCTCTCCTAGCCCATCACTGGCCTGGTGGTGTCCTGTCTCAGCCCATGACTAGCATGGTGGTGTCCTCTTCTAGCCCATTACTGGCCCGGTGGTGTCCTGTCTCAGCCTATCATTGGCCTGGAGGTGTCCTGTCTCGGCCCATGACTAGCCTGGTGGTGTCCTCTCCTAGCTCATCACTGGCCCGGTGGTGTCCTGTCTCAGCCCATCACTGGCCTGGTGGTGTCCTCTCCTAGCCCATCACTGGCCCGGTGGTGTCCTGTCTCAGCCCATCACTGGCCTGGTGGTGTCCTCTCCTAGCCCATCACTGGCGCGGTGGTGTCCTGTCTCAGCCTATTACTGGCCCGGTGGTGTCCTGTCTCAGCCCATCACTGGCCCGGTGGTGTCCTGTCTTGGCCAGTGATTGGCCTGTTACTTCAGAGAGGGGACCAGAAGTGAGATCTGCAACTGCGGTGACCAGAGTGTCGCACAGACAAGGCCTGAGGACACTGAGGAACGTGATAAGGTAAGTAATAGCTTTATTATGTACTATATGAAGCAAGAGATACACAGACATAATTGAGCTGTCTAATAGGTTCTGTAAGCAAAATCAGCTAGATTGGTGCTAACTTATCCAGAATAACTTCTCGTGTAATACCCGAACCCACCACGAGCAGCGGGTACCGCTGACAAAAGTGTATGGGGACCATAAATTGTTTCTAAAATATTTTAAGCATTTAGGGCCCCACCTTCAACTTTGCCCAGGGCCACATCTATTTTATTTTAACTCTTATTTTATTAAAGATTTTCGATATAGACATGGAAACAAATAGCACACGGTATCAGATAAAGACAGTGCCAATCCAAGCAAAAGTTACAAATATCAACATAAGATCAGCGTATACAAGTCCGCCCATGAAACCTCATAGTATAACAAATAGTAAGCATGTCACCAAATAGAGTGAGAGTAGGACAAGGAGGCCCAACCCTGGTATGTAGAGCATAATATTGCATACAGTATAACTATAGCCACTTTAAATTCCAATACCCATGAGGACCAATGTCGTGTGGCACATGTAGTGACAAGGCGTCGTGGCTGACTTCGAATACAAGTCACGTAGGCACCAGAAAACAATACAAAAGAAGGCATTCAGGGAAAGGGGGGAGACAGGGAAGGGAAGGGGGAGTGGGGGGGAAGGAGAATACTAAAGAACAATGACACATCACGGCAGGGAAGACAGACAGCACTTACAGACATAAGGAAAGGGCAGGGCCACCCCCCGCCGGGGGTGCAAAAAACTTCTCTCACCTAAGGAGACAATAAGGGTGGAAAGTCCGTGGAGCTCTCAAAAAGGATCCAAGGTGTCCACAGTTTAGAGCACTTCTCTGTGCGGTCATGTACCTCCGCCACTAGTTCCTCAGACCTCTGTATCGCTTTAAGTTCGCCATGCCACTCAAACATAGAAGGGGCCACCACTGATTTCCAATGACGCGGTATTACCGACCGTGCAGCGGCTAACATGTGCCTCAGTATGCTTTTCTTTTGGGTCGCCAGGGAGCCAGGCAAGAGAGAGAGAAGAGCTATTTGCGGAGTATGTGGGATTGTCTTGCCAGAGTATTTTTCATATACCGCAAATACCCCCTCCCAGAAGCGCTGAATCAAGGGGCCCTCTCCGGTGAGACAGCGCCAGCACCGGTCCGATATCTCAGGATATATGCGGTGCAGCAGAGTTGGGCTCCTATACCAGCGGGACAGAAGCTTGTAATTCTTCCCCTTGGAGTGAGAGTCAATGGACAAGCTGTGCGAATTAGTGCAAATTTTAAGTTCATCTTCAGTGGAGAAGGTAACACTCAGGTCCCTTTCCCAAGCTGGGAAGAAGGGAGGCCTGTCGGTATTGCTCAGTGACAGGAGCATGGAGTACAATCTAGACAATGTCCCGGACTCTCCCTCTAACGACAAGACCCAAGTATCAAAGTCTGTAAGGACGGGGCTAGAAGGTGTACCCACCTGGGAGGCACGCATAAAAGAGACAAGCTGGTTATAGGTGAACCAGGATAGGATCCTATCAGGACACCCCGCCTGGAGCTCCGGCAAAGACGGGATCCCTGCCGCGACCAGTAAGTGGTGAAGCCTGGGCGCCTCCGCACGATTCCAAATCAGGAAAGATGAAGAGGACAGTCCGGGCTCAAAAGCCGGGTTGGAGAAAAGGGGAGTCATGGGGCCAGGTCTACAGGAGAGCCCGAATTTATGCAGCCAAACTTCCCATACACAAAACGTGTGCTTGGCCAAATACGGCCAGCCCGCAAGTGCATCCCTGTCAGGCTTAAGGAGCCAAGGAGACGAGGTCAGGGTCACCGGGGAGATAGTGGCCTCTAGGGCCACCCATTGTTTTGCGGCAGAGTGGTGGGACCAGTCAATAATTCTAGTGAGCACGGCTGCCTCGTGATAAATCCGCAGATCCGGAAGGCCCGTACCCCCCTGAGATTTAGATTTTGTGAGCACCCTGGCGCTAACTCTGGCCCTACTGGCTCCCCACACGTATCTGATAAAAGCGCGCTGTAGTTGCTTGAAATAACTAGCGGGAACAGTGATGGGGATTGTCTGGAAAATGTAAAGGAAGCGCGGTAGCACATCCATCTTGAGGACGTTCATACGTCCAAACCAAGAGAGACACCTACGATGATAGGCCTGTAGAAGATCCAACGTTTTCCTGTGCAGTGGGGAGTAGTTCAATGAATAGAGCAATTCCAAACAGGCAGGAATCTGCACCCCCAGATATTTGAGGCTCTCCTCCTGCCATTGGAAGGAGAAATTGGTTTTCACAAGCTGTAGCTCCTGGGGGGGCAGAGAAATATTAAGTCCTTCCGTTTTGGACAAGTTGACCCTGAAGTTGCTAAGCCTGCCAAACGGTTCAAATTCGTGCAACACCGATGGGAGGGACACAAGAGGACGGGTGACGTACAGAAGCAGATCATCTGCGTATAACGCGATCTTATGATGGTCCCCTCCGACCTCCATACCCCTCACATCCGCGCTGGACCGAAGCGCAACCGCAAGGTGTTCCATAGTGAGGATGTACAATAACGGGGACAAAGGGCAGCCCTGTCTCGTACCATTTTTGATCAAGAAGGCCTCCGACAGGATTCCATTAACTCTCACTCTAGCTGAAGGGAGTGAATAGAGGGCCATCACCCTGGAAACGAAGACAGGGCCAAGCCCAATCTGCGCCAGTGATGCCATCAAAAACTTCCAGTGAACCCTGTCGAAGGCCTTCTCTGCATCAACGGATAAAAGGCACAACCCAGTAGCAGAAGAACGTGCATGTGCTAGTAAAGTGATGGTACGGATTGTGTTGTCCCTCGCCTCCCTCCCCGGGACAAACCCAACCTGGTCAAAGTGAATAACGTGAGGGATAACCCCATTCAATCTAGTGGCTAGCATTTTGGAGTATAGCTTGATGTCGTAATTAATTAAGGAAATAGGTCTATAACTGCCACACTGCGAGGGGTCCTTCCCGGGCTTTGGCAGGACCACGACATGAGCCTCCAGTGACTGTTTGGGGAAAGGGTTAGACTCTGAGACTGAATTAAAAACCCTGGCTATGAAGGGGAGCAATCGTTCCTTGAATGTTTTGAAGAACAGAGCTGTAAACCCGTCAGGGCCAGGGCTTTTGCCATTCTTCAGAGAGGACACTGCTAAGTCCAGTTCCCCCTCCGTAAAGGGCTCCTCCATGCTTTCCCTGACGTCTAGGTCAATAGGGGGCAATGCCGTGGCATCAACATAAGTTCGGATCTTCGCATCAAGCTGTCGGGAGGAGAGGTCAGCATAATGTCCAGCTATGGAGTATAAGGAGCCATAATATCTCCGAAACTCTCCGGCTATCAGCCGCGGGTCATGAATTAACTTCCCTGTGTGATCTCTAATGTGAGGAACATAAGTTGGGGAGGTTCTGGGATGGATGTATCGAGCAAGAGCTCTACCACACTTGTTAGCATTTGCATATAGATAACCCCTAAAGCGAGTCCTCAGGTTGTTATCTATGGCAGAGATACGTGATCTAAGCTGTTCTCTCACACTAGTTATCAGCGGCAGAAGGGGAGGGTCCTGGGTTTGCTTATGCTTTCGGGAGAGATCCTCTAGTTCCGACAGTAATGCCTTAATTTTGGCACCTCGCTCCCTTTTCAGGCGAGCGCCTTGTTGGACACATATCCCCCTAATAACACACTTTAAAGCTTCCCACTGCACAGGAAGAGGCGTAGGATCATGGGTGTGTATGGCCAGGAATTCGGTGACTGCCTTTTCTATCTCAGCCTTGCAGACTAGGTCTTTCAATAGGGATTCGCTGAGGCGCCAAGTCCATTCCGTGGGAACGCCTCCAGGGACCCCAATTGTAAGAAACGTCGGACAGTGGTCAGACCAGAGAGCGGTGCCAATGGTAGCATGAGGCGTATGGATCAGCGCAGTATGCGATAGAAATATCATATCGATTCTGCTGTATGATCCATGAGCTGGCGAGAAATACGTATAATCTCGATCCGTGGGGTGCAACACCCTCCAGATATCCACCAACCTGTGGACACGAAGAGCCTCCCTGACCATTGTCACCGCCGACCTGGGAACCACCGAACAACCAGTGGAAGTATCAATAGAGGGGTCGAGAGTCAAGTTACAATCACCCCCTATTATCAGCGTACCTTCCATGAAAGCGTCCGCTTCCAACAAAATGTCTCTCAAAACCCTGCCCTGATCTGTATTAGGGAGATACACATTTCCTATAGTGTAGGTAGTAGAGGCCACCTTCAGTTTGAGAAAAGCATACCGTCCATTTGGGTCCACCAACGTATCCAGCAGGTCATGAGGAAGAGATCTGTGTAGGGCGATGGACACCCCTTTGGCTTTCACGTCAGGGTTGGTGCTATGCAACCAGTAAGAGAAATGGCGAGTCTGCAGCCGAGGTACATGATCCGCACGAAAATGCGTTTTCCTGTAAGAGAAGAACATGTACACGTTGTTTATGCATAGCGTAAGTGATGTACGATCTCTTTGACGGCTCATTAAAGCCGCGGACATTCAGGGACGCCACCTTAAGAGATGTAGGCGCCATGTGTGCCAATGGAGTGCGGGGGGTGGAGGGGAAGACACAAGAGGGATTGACAAACACACACCGGAACAAAAAAACACACACGAACACTAACAGACAAGACACCATAAGAACAAGGACTCACAGGTGAAGTCCTGTAACTGAGGAAATCTACACTCCACAGAAAAAGAGAAACGTAACGACCAGCGCGTATAGCGCCTCCCTAAAAGTGGAACCTGACTAACACTAAGAGTAGCGGCTCCCGCCGCGAAGTAAACATTAATGCAAATTCTGAATACCGTAGATAACCCCTAACAATAGAGAAGCCCTCTCCCCCTCCCCTCTAACTAACGGTGGGTATAAGCCGTGACGCTTGTGGTATAAGGACCCTAAGACATATACCCCCCCATTTAGTATACAGCATCTCGGCCAATATTAAGCGAACAAGACAAACTAGACAAACATGTTAAGCGAAATCTTCTAAGGACTGTAATGAACCCCATTGCCCAAGACAGCAATGAAACAAGATGTACACATAAGGAGCAACCGATGTTAAAGAGAAAAACAGAACTGCGGCACACACATAGAAATAAGTACTGTCAACATTGAGCCCATCCCTTGGGCTCCAGGCTAGCGAACCAAGAGCGAGGATATATTTCCGTCGCCCATGGCTATAAGGCACATGACTACAACATATGTCAGGAAAGATCATATCAGTCCTCTGTGGTAGCATTGCCAGGTGCGGGCCGTGCAGAGCTGCCCAATTCAGGCACGGTGGGGGTCAGCGACCATCCAGGAAGTCGGACCGGTGGCAGTCCTAGAGCCTGCAGAAAAGAGGACAGTTCAGATGGATCTTTGAGGGTATGTCGCTTGTTTCCCTGTCGCACGACCAACTGAAATGGGAAACCCCACATATAGGGGATCTCTTTCTCGCGAAGCATCTCCAGCAGAGGGCGCAGTGCACAGCGCTGAGCAAGGGTATGGCGCGACAGGTCTTGTAGAAGTGTCAGGGATGCGCCATCAAAGTCTATGAATTCCTCCTTTCTAGCTGCGCGCATAATCTCCTCTTTAATCGAATAATAGTGCAGCCTGCATATAACATCACGCGGCCGGTTGGGGTCAGAGCTGACAGGGCCCAGAGCTCTATGCGCTCGGTCAATCTCCAAGTCTTTAGACACAGGACGCTGCAAAATGGAGCTGAACACCCCTTGTAGGGTTGGAATCAAATCCACTTTTTTGGTAGCCTCAGGCAGGCCCGTATCCTTATATTATTGCGCCTGCTCCTGTTTTCATTATCATCGTGCATGCGGTATAGCTGGGCTATATGAAAATCATGTGTGTCCACTCTAGCCACTTTTTCCTCAAGCTGGGCTGACATAGTGGCCTGGTCAGCGGCCATTTCATCAACTTTTGCCTCTGCAGACTGAATGGCAGCCTTAATGGAAGTAAGCTCCTGTTTATATGACAGTTCTAAACGTTGTACAAAGTGCTCCATTTCCTGGCGGGTGGGCAATTGTTTTACATGTTCCTGCCAGTCCCATGCCTGTGAGTCTGTCATGGCCTGCGTGGGATCAGGCTGAGAGCCAGTGGTGCTGTGCTGTGAGGAGGCAGGGGACGCCATGTGCTCTGGGGAAAATGGCGGCGCCGTGGCCGAGAGGGAGCTGGAAGTGAGTGCGCCGGTAGCCGCGAGGCCCCCAAGGCGCTGGCTTTTACCTCCGGTCCGTGCGGGGGTGGTATGCAGGGTCTCCTCCACTCCCTCCCTTAACGTAACAGACCTCAGGCTCCGGTGACGGGCGCGCTGTGTCCCTGTGTGCGCCGCCGGCTCCGGTGTCTCCTCCGGCGGCAGGACGCTAGGCCGCGTCCCGGCGCTGACGAACTCGTCCAGGCGGCTCTGCCGGGGGGGCGAACGCTGACTCCGGGTACCGGACTGTGCCTGGCGGCTTTTCCCTCTCATATGGCCGGGCGATTGGGCTGAGGAGAGCGGGGTTAAGCGGTGCTATAAGGCTTCGCGGCGGGAGCGCTGCTGAGGTGCGTCCTCACTCCTCCATTGCTAGGCCACGCCCCCCAGGGCCACATCTAGTCTAAAACGCTGCGGATAAGAGACCTGTCATTTTCAATAATATTACATTATCATCCCGCTGCGAGTATGTAAATGCTGCCCCCCTTAATCCCCCCACCACCGGGAGCATACTGTTCCAGGCTCCCGGAGGTCAGTGACTGCGGTCCGCCCCCACCTGCTCAACTCAAGCTGCAGGGGAGGCAGGAGTGGTAAGAAGATTCACAGTAGGAAACACTGAATCTAGGGGGGCAGAGGGTACATGGGCCAACTACAGAGGGAAGTATAAAATATGGGGACTACCTGCAGAGGGGAATGTGTACAGTATAGGGGGAGAAGTACAGAGGGGGGAGGGAGGTATACAGTATAGAGGCCTAACCAGATGGGAACTTACAGTATAGGAGCCTAACAACAGTGGGTAGTAATAGTTTTCCATTGCATGAATACAGCACTTCTCTCACTACCTTCCAGTTTCTTCCATGTTTTTCAAATGTTTCCAAGACCTCCATTTGTATACCCGAGTTTGGCAGCTATTCTTCTTGCACAGACACAGCCACTGCTGCCCACATTTTGGGCTTGTTAGAGGCCGAAAGTCTTAAGGCAGGTGAATATCTGATCATTTCTGGTTACAGCCTTATATTTCTTTTAGCAGTTTTCTGATCACCTTCTGTCTGGCTCCTCTACCATTCATATATTTACTGAACGCTACAAAGAGCTTCTTATAGACCCGGTGGAATTCATACCGATTTGTGTTTGACCAAAATAAGACATCTTATATTAATTTTTGTCACGTGCACAGCAGCGACAGAGCCTACAGTTTGGCAACTTCCGGCCACCAGGGGGAGCTCACCACAGCACACTCGTACAGCACAGCAGCTCTACATCTGACGGAAGGGGAAAATGGGGATGGCGGCAGACAACGGGGCTCTCAATGCCTTGCCTGCAAGTTTATAAGTGACAGCCGCAGAAGGGAACATTGGGTTTGGCGGCAGGTTGCGGTCATGTCCTGCATGCAGCTGCTCTGCAATGGATGGTGAAGGTAGGGGACAACTGCAGCGGACTAAAAAGAATCACAGGTGCATCTAACTATGTTACTATTTAGATCTCTGTTGATACGTTGATCCAGGGATTATTCTGATCGCCATTGGATTCTGGAAGGTATTTTCTCCCCATGATGGGGCAATTATCATCTGCCTCATAAGGATTTTTGCCTTCCCCTGGATCAACACAGTAGGGTTTCCCTAGGTTGAACCTGATGGACTTGTCTTCTTTCAGCCTTATTAACTATGTGTTCTGTTTGGCGGGCATGCTTCGGGGGAGGCCTTATATTTAGCAATTCAGCAAAACCTCTACTAGGTCTTATTTTCAGGGGATGTCTTATTTTTGGGAAAACAGAGTATGGGATTCTTTATTGTGGATTTATCACGGAGAAGCATTTGGACCTCAAATTGCTATAGGTTATGTTCACACTACGGAACGGCCGGATGTTCACGTAATGTGAACATAGCCTTAAATTGTTCTTGGAGTTGTGGCCATTAGCAAAATATCACCTGGACTGATGGTGCTTGTCACATATGCTGGCAGAAATTATGTTTCTAGCAACCATTCCTTTTGCAGCGCTCACAGTGGGTATTGCAGCATGCATCAGCCTGTATTTTTCTTTCTGAAGAACAGATAGAGACCAAAAACAGGATCCTGAAGGCTTTGAGGTGGTCATCACTGACAAGCCAGCATCTGAAGACCATATCTTCTTACATGCAGTCTCATTTTACATGCACCAGATAATGAAAGTATAAAAATTGCCCAGGACAGTGAAGAAACCAGAAAGGAGGAGACCAACACCGAGTAATATGAGAACAAGAATATGGAGAAGAACACTGAGAATACGAAAGCTTCCAGACCACCATCTTCTATTTATGGCAGATTTAACTGCAATAGACAACCACACCATGCCTTGTAAATAATGCACACGGATGGGAGGAGGAGGAAGACCCGTCTGTAAATGTTAAAAATAAATTTACTTAAAAAAAAACTCAGACCCCATTACACTGAATTGTAGAAAAGAACACAGAAATGATTACAAATAAAGAAAACCAAACAGGATGTTTTTAGTGAAAGTTGCAGGTGGTAACATATTGATCATTAATTTACACTAAGTGATCAGATCTGCTTTTAGTCCAAGATCTGTCCTGGGGTCCGTTCGGCAGGTGATGCAGTTATTGTCCTAAAACTCTACTTTTAAACTTGCAGCCCCGTGCCCAACGGGAGTTTCTGTGCCCTAACTTTGCACCACCCCTCCGTCCCTCCTCTTCATCATTAGGAATGCCACTGGAACATTTTCTCCTATCTGAACATTGCACAGGTGCTTAACGATCCAGCCCATGTTCCGTATTCACACAGGTAAGGAATAGGAGACAATCTGCCTGGAGCATTCCTAACGATGAGGGGGGCGGGGAGGAGGGACAGAGAGGGTGTGCCAGCCTAATGCATATGCAATCTAAGCCCCAGCCGTTGGGCACGGGGCTGCCAGTTTAAAAGTTGCTTTTTAGGACAATAACTGCATCACTTGCCGAACGGACCCCAGGACAGATCTTGGATTAAAGCAGCTCTCCGAAGGTACAAGTGGTTGGGGGGGGGGGGCAGATTGTGGGTACAGAGCCGCTTTAAGCCTATCTCACACATAGGGTAAATCACTGAAAGACAGTTTACAAAAAGCGCTCTGGGAATTTTAGTGAACGACCAACGACGATTTGAGAACATGTTAAAAGATCAAAAAGATTTCTCGCTCGTCGCTTCATCGTTCGCTGTGTTAACACAAGCCGATTATCGCTCAAATGT
Organism: Dendropsophus ebraccatus; assembly: GCF_027789765.1. Lineage (NCBI taxonomy): Eukaryota > Metazoa > Chordata > Amphibia > Anura > Hylidae > Dendropsophus > Dendropsophus ebraccatus. Next base: position 45,494,463 of record NC_091468.1, read on the forward strand.
GTAAACGCATTACTTTATTATAATACATGTAGGATGACCTGTGAAAGGGTCCTGTTACACACTGTACATAAGCCAATATTGCATTGTGTAATTTTTGGCTAGCTATCAGCTGATCGGCCATTCCATCATGCTGAAAAATGATCAACCATCACCTGCACATCTCCCTGTGTAACAATGCGGACAATGGTGGATTACAGCAAAGGGCTGCATAAACAATCCAGCGATCATTTGTGTGGTCTGGCCGCGTGGCTGATCGGGCCTTCTGAAGGCTCTGTAAATCACATAGAAGGTGACTATGTGCTGAGTCATAGCTCTTAAAACCTTTGTACTAGCTATTTTCCCATAGTAAAATAAAGAGAGACAGGGCCTCAGGGCAAAAACTGTATGGTTGGAAGATCAGAGGAGGTTGCTGTGAGTAAAAAGTAATCGGCATCAGAAGTGTTTTGTAACTTCACAAATGTTAGTAAAGGCAGACGGCACTGTTAGGTGTTGGGTTTTATACACCTGTGGCAATGGGACTGAATAAAACCTGAAGTCAATGATTAGGAAGAGGGGTCCAATACTTTTGCATGTTTCAATTCAATTTAAGCATGCTTAAATCTATCCAAACCAGAATTCTTGGCATTTGATTACCAGTGGCTGAAGAAGTTGGATGCAGCCCTGGGGAGACCTGGAAACATGATCGTATCCATGCTTTCCAGGCAGCCTTAGGGCTGCATCCAACTTTTTCAGCCACCCGAGACTTCCGGGTTTGGACAGACTTAGGGTAGCTTCACACGTACCGTATCGCTGCGTATTTAACGCTGCGTTTTTATCGCTGCATGTTTGGTGCGAATTTTACATGCGAGTTTTGATTTTCACATGAAAATCATGTGAAAATCAAAACACGCATGTAAAGTTCGCACCAAACATGCAGCGATAAAGACGCAGCGATACGGTACGTGTGAAGCTACCCTTAAGCATGCTCAAGTTGCGCTCATCTCTATGAGGGACACTTATAAAGACTAGCGTACTTGTTTTGACCTGTGCCTGCCTGCGGGTGCCTAAATCTATACCTGCTCCCAAACAGGTGTAGATTTCTTCCTGCGAGCATCACGCTGCCATTGATCACCAGATGGGGGTGTAGATTTGGCCACATGTTGAGAACACAATGTGGGAACATGGCCTGATGGGCAAAGTGCTCCTGCAAGCTGTACTGGTCTTCCTGGTGTCATGGAATCTATGGTGGAGATTTATTAAACTCTTAGGGCTCATTCAAACGATCCGTTCCGCCACCCCCACCGCGAGGACTGTAGGATTGTGCCATGGATCTGCCAATAGAAGTGCAGCCCCCTGTGCTGCCTGGCAGCAGATAAGATAGGAGCACAGAAGACAACTACTCGCCCCATACCGGTGACCAAGTGAGCCAGCCAGCACAGGGGGAGATAAGTTGATCTGCAATATGTGGGGGTGCAGCTACCTCCTGTTGGCTTGTACTCCACCCATCTTCTGTGGGTATTTTCAAGTTGGATCCTTCATGCCCAGTTTGTAGGCTTAGGCTGAGTTCACGCGTAACGAATTCGCAGCGAGATCTGCTGCGGATCCCTGCCCTGTACACTCTATGGGCAGACAAACTCGCAGCGGGATGCCTATCCCGCTGTATGTCCACAGCCCGCCCCATTAACCCCCCCCTGCAGCGTATACATCACCTTTTCCATGCTCCGGTGGTGTTGGGTGGGGGTTAATGAGACGGGCTGCAAGTTTATCTGCCCATATAGAGTGTACAGGGCAGGGATCTGCAGCGGATCTCGTATGAACGCACCCTTAGGCCATGTTCACACTACGTAAAAGTACGGCCAATGTGGAACATTGCCTACATTTCTATGGGATCCCAGCCGGAGCGTACACACATGGTATACGCTCCGGCCGGGATCCTGTGCAGTGCCGCAAATAACTGACATGTTAGTTTTCTGCGGCTGCAATTAAAAGAATTGCGGCTGTAGGAAACCCTCAGTTCACACAATGGCGGCTCCGGCCTCTTGCTTCATTGTGTGCTGTGGAAGGTTCTGATGCGGACGTGCGCTGATGCACCCGCCTCAGAACCCTGCGGCCCGAAAGATCATCCGGCCGGTACTTAAGTGCCGGCCTGGATGATCCGGGCAGAGACCAGTCGTTCCATGACCCGGCCGGGTCACGGAACGGCCGATCTCACACGTGTGAACATAGCCTTAACGTTCAAGAGGCCATCGTAGGACCACCACTCTGAAGTTCACCTTGAGGTGGTGAGATGGTACACTCTGTTTGATATAGTTTCAAAAACGTTTGCAGTTTAGAAAAGGTTCTTATGGTGCGTACACCGGGGGGCAATTCCTGGCATGTCAATTCTTTGAGCGGAGAGGCGCGGGCCCTCACATTGTTAGAGATAGCAGGCGGGATTCGGTGCAGAATTTCGTCGCGTATTCTGTAGTGTGAACAGGCCCTTAGAGTCTTTTGTTTCCAATAGCAACCAATCACAACTCAGCTTTCATATTACCAGAGCAGTAGAAGAAACAAACGCCGAGCTGTGACTGGTTGCTATAGGAAACAAAGAGAACCTCACTATAACTCTCCCTCTCTGAGCCTGCACAGATATATTAGGTTTGTACCTACAGAGAATTTATGTACAGGAGTATGGTGAGGGGTCAAAGGGCAGAAGCCATGACCTTCCTGTTGTTGCTGGGACTGACACCAGCACCTGGGGCCCCGCTGCTCCCAGCATGCCCCGGGGGCCACCTGTCGCAGTTGTCAGGTCGCAGGCCACAGCCGCCCACACTGCTCCCGCCCGGCTCGCTGCTAGGCTCCTCCCCGCTCCTGTCAGCTCGGTCATGTGACTTGACAGCTCGGCTCCTGGGAGGGATCGCGAAGCCGAACGGCCGAATCACTTCCGGAAACAGCCGAGCTGAACTGAGCATCCCCAACCAAAATGGCGGCGGCTGTGGTGATGATGGTTCGGTGAGGCAGTGAGTGACTCCGCTTGTCGCCGCCTCGGTCACATCTGGGGGAAATTAACTCCTTGCCCCTCGTTACTCTTCGCCCCATCTTCCCGTCCCTCCTCGTAGAGCTCCGGTGGCAGCGCGGTCCTCACTCCTGCTCGTCCCCGGGCCTGCAGCCAGAAGCGGCGCCGCATAGACCGGCTGACGGGGCCGCGGGCAGCGCTAGATCCATGCTCGGGACGCGGGACACATGAACGATGTGTGAAATCTGCGCAGACCTGGTGGAGGTGTTAAACGAGAGTAAGTGAGGGCGGGAGGGAGCGGGCCGGGGCCGCCGATCCTCCCCGTCATTGATGGAGAAGTGACCGGGGCCTAGGAGCTGCAGGCCTCGGGCTGTCACCTGTCAGGGGGCTGAGGGGGTCGGACGTGGGGACAGCTCCCACCATGACAGCTCCCCTGCAGGCCATGCTCCGCGCTCTAACATGGATGTCTATGGCAGCATCGCTTTACGGCTCCATTCTCCGCTGTTTTATAACCTTTATATCACGTGGTCCCGGGCAGAGGCCTCCGGCCCCGGGGTGAGGGTAGGAAGACCTCCCCTGTGCTCTGTACTATGGGGTCTCATTTACCACACTGCCCCTTGTTGCCCATAGCAACCAATCAGAGCTCGGCTTTCATTTTACCATAGCTGTTTAATAAGTGGAAGCTGAGCTCTGATTGGTTACTATGGACAACGAGGGCAGTGATGGGGTGGGTGGGCACCAGGGATCAGTGATGGGATGGGTGGGCACCAGGGATCAGTGATGGGATGGATAGCACTAGGGATCCGTAATGGGATGGGTGGGCACCAGGGATCAGTGATGGGGTGGGTGGGCACCAGGGATCAGTGATGGGATGGATAGCACTAGGGATCAGTAATGGGGTGGGTGGGCACCAGGGATCAGTGATGGGATGGGTGGGCACCAGGGATCAGTGATGGGGATGGGTGGGCACCAGGGATCAGTGATGGGGATGGGTGAGCACCAGGAATCAGCGATGGGGATGGGTGGGCACCAGGGATCAGTGATGGGATGGATAGCACTAGGGATCCGTAATGGGATGGGTGGGCACCAGGGATCCGTGATGGGGTGGGTGGGCACCAGGGATCAGTGATGGGGTGGGTGGGCACCAGGGATCAGTGATGGGATGGATAGCACTAGGGATCAGTAATGGGGTGGGTGGGCACCAGGGATCAGTGATGGGATGGGTGGGCACCAGGGATCAGCGATGGGGATGGGTGAGCACCAGGAATCAGCGATGGGGATGGGTGAGCACCAGGAATCAGCGATGGGGATGGGTGAGCACCAGGAATCAGCGATGGGGATGGGTGGGCACCAGGGATCAGTAATGGGATGGGTGGGCACCAGGGATCAGTAATGGGATGGGTGGGCACCAGGGATCAGTAATGGGATGGGTGAGCACCAAGGATCAGTAATGGGATGGGTGGCACCAGGGATCAGTAATGGGATGGGTGAGCACCAGGGATCAGTAATGGGATGGGTGGGCACCAGGGATCAGCAATGGGGATGGGTGGGCACCAGGGATCAGCGATGGGGTGGGTGGGCACCGGGGATCAGTAATGGGATGGGTGGGCACCAGGGCTGTGATCAGTAATGGGATGGGTGGGCACCAGGGCTGTGATTAGTAATGGGATGGGTGGGCACCAGGGCTGTGATCAGTAATGGGATGGGTGGGCACCAGGGCTGTGATCAGTAATGGGATGGGTGGGCACCAGGGCTGTGATCAGTAATGGGATGGGTGGGCACCAGGGCTGTGATCAGTAATGGGATGGGTGGCACCAAGGATCAGTAATGGGGTGGATGAAGTGCCTAATCCTGTACCCCCACCATGTATGCAGGCCAGCAGGGTAGTATTAGGGTTTGTGATGCAGAAAGCAGATCCCTCCTGAGTACTCTGCATACAGGAATCCTGTATTATATAGGTGGCAAGTGCCTGATCTGGGGGTCTGGCAGCAGGGACCACCACTGTTCTTGGAAATGTGAGTCTGTGAGAGGTGGTCGGTGCTGCTCCATTCAATGTCCCGGTGCTTGGGTTCTCCTGATAGACAATGGACTGGTATCTGATGATGGAAATACCCTGTGAAAGGGGATATTGGTCTGTGGTTATTGTGACATGTCATGGCTGGGGACGCCCCCGTCTTCTGTGTATACATATAGATGCAGAGCTTAGGGCCCTTGGACACTGAGCACAGGAGGCTGAATTTACGAGTGGAGGCCACATGGCGGATTCAGCCTGTCCTATTGTTCAATAGTTTCCCTTGCGCCTCTGTTCTTCACTCATGTTTATTCTATGAACGGAGAGCAGATGCGTAAGAGAAATCCTATTAAAGCAATGGGACAAGCGGAATCTGCCCCGTGGACTCCACTTGTAAATTCAGCCTCTTTTGCTCAGGGTGCAAGGGCACTTACCTAGAGTCCAGTGTGTAGGTAAAGCCTACAGGTGGGGGCTGATCGCTGGGATCTCCAGTGCTGCCCACTATGGGAGTCCGGGCTGCACGGTGGTCTCTCATGCGCTGTCACTTAGGGTCCATTTACACAGAAAGATTATTTGCCAAAGATTTGAAGCCAAAGCCAGGAATGGATTTGAGAAGAGAAGAAATGTCAGGCTTTCCATAATGACCTGATCTCTGCTTATAGTCTTTCTGGCTTTGGCTTCAAATCTTTGGCAGATAATCTTTCTGTGTAAATGGACCCTAAGAGTGCCTTTACACAGAGAGATTTATCTGACAGATTTTCGAAGCCAAAGTCAGGAATGGATTTGAAAAGTGGAGAAATCTCAGTCTTTCCTTTATGACCTGATCCCTGTTTATCATCTATTCCTGGCTTTGTCTTCAAAAATCTGTCAGATAAATCTCTGTAAACGCAGCATCAGTAGCGTAAATTTCTGGACCAAATCTGCAGTGTGTGAATATACTTGTAGTAAACGTCAGTGCAGCAGCATCCCTTTAATAAACCAATAGGCCCCTCATGTGAGAGGGTATCCGGTTTAGGGTTACAGTCATCCGCCATACGGCAGTCTGCCTGGGGTGGGATTTGTTGGGGGGCTCGGCTTCTGGCTTTCTCTTTCTTTTCCGGAATCTTCTGAATGTGTTTGCATTAGGACACACAGCTTCTTGGAGATGTTGTGATCCTGCCGGAGCCTGGTTGTTGCGTTTGGTTGGCACTGGTTCTCAGACAAAGCTCTCCTGCTAATACAAATATATCAGGAAACTTCTAGAAATGCTGATGTGAATTCCTTGTGCTGTGGCCTCCCTGTCGCTCCTTTGTCTCTGTGATGGATGGGCTCGCACCGCTTTACACCTGTGGTGACTGAATGTTGTTTGGAGTGGAAGCAGCTCGTGCCGCAGGGGACTGGTTGGGGTGACGTTTCCTGGAAGTTTCCTTTAGTAACACGTTGTCCTGAACAGGTTTATGTCTGGGTTATGGGTCACTGGATTTCAGGCCTGTGTCAGTGAACTTAGTGACAGATTTGGCTTTCTTGTAGGGTCACAGTGTCATATGCAGCCCTGGTTTGCATTGCATTCAGGTGTCCTTCACGCGTCTGACATTGTGTCTGTGATAGATCATCAGATGGCGGTATGGTCTGGACGCATGTCTGTTATTCATTTGGTCTAAAAGTATCTTCCATTCACCTAACCTGTGGTGCACTTCTGTAGCATCTATGACTCTTAAAGCCCTATTCCACCAACAGATCTGACGACAGATTATCTGCCAAAGATTTGAAGCCAACCCCAGGAACAGACTATAATCAGAGATCAGGTCATATAGAAAAGACTGGATTTCTCCTCTTTTCAAATCCACTCCTAGGTTTGGCTTCAAATCTTTGACAGATAATCTGTTGTAAGATCTGTTGGTGGAATAGGGCCTTTAGGCTTGGTTCACATGTACTGGATCGCAGCTGATTTCACACTGAGTTCCGCTGTGAAATCCACTTCGATTTCTGGTACTGTCATTTTGTATGGTTTACATACTAGCAGCGTATTTTTTTTAATTCCACTGCGAGTATGTAAAGCCTCATTCCACTTAACCCGCCGTATAATACTTTACCCATCTGCACTCCACTCTGCTTCTGTGGCTCCAGGCTCCCTGACGTCCTGCTCAGTGAATCCCGTTGACGTCTTGTCGCAGCCACTGATTGGCTGAGCGAGATGTTGGAGCCACAGAAGCAGGCAACAGTGGGTTAAGGGGGACCGGGACTTACATATTCGTAACGGAATGAAAAATCTGCTGAAAGTAGGCAAACCCATATAAACTGACAGGAGCGGGAATCGCAGTGGATTTTCGCTGCGGAACTTGCATTGTGAATTCAGATTTAGGGTATAAACCCACACACTGTATACGCAGCAAATACGCAGCAGATGTGATGGTGAAGATTTGAAGCTGTGTTCAGTTATTTAGATAAAATCTGCTGCGTATTTGCTGCGAGTTTGCTGCGTATCGCAGTAGTAAATACGCTGCATATACGGTGTGTGGGTTTGTACCCTTAAAGCAAATGTCCCAGCGGTTTTTACCATGAATAGACAGGCGCCGGAACGGGGAAACCAGTGCTGGAGCCCTTTTTTTTTTTTTTTTTTGAACCGTGGCTTGGTTCCCACGCATGTTCTATTACCGAGCACCGGCCTGACCTGAAGCACTGGGGGAGGGCTAATCCTCCCCTCTATAAGGCGGCAACATTATAATCAGGTAACCGGGCCGTGGTTCAAAAAAAAAAGGATCGCAGCATCGGCATCCCCATGCTGCCACCATTTTTTTTCATGGTAAAAACAGAAAACCGATGTACCGCTGGTACATTTTCTTTAAGCATATTGATAGAAGTTTGCTTTTTGAAGGGATTGTTCAGGCATAGTCCATACACAATACTACACTGTGTGATGGATCCTATTCATTTCAATGGCAACCTTGCCTGATACTCACTGGGCATCAAATGCCAACCCAGTTGCCCAGTGTGCTGTTGTGGCTTTTCCACAACCGGATGGCGTCTTTAGGGGTATGTTCACACAGAAAATCAGGCGGAACTCTCCGCTGTGGAATCCCGCCTGCCTCAGTGTGGCACTGCTTCTCTATGTTAGAGCGCGCTTCTCCGCTGCCACGTCTCTCCGCTCAAAGAAGTGACATGTCACTTCGCTGAGCAGGAAGCGGCGGCAGCGGAGGAGTGCGCGATCTCCCATAGACGGGCTATGACACACTAAGGCAGGCGGGATTCCACCTGATTTACTCAGTGTGAACATACCCTAAAGGGAACCGGTCATGTTGCTGGTGCTCTGTAAACAGCCCCCCAGTATTTGTCGGGAGGGGTTTTACTGAGCATTGGCGACATGAAGGGTTCCCTTTAATTCTCCTGCTGATGTGTAATATCATGTATTGTCACTATCATGGCATCGGATGAGTAGGTGAGTACATGTGCGGTATTGATTTGTGGTTTTTGTCTCTGTATTTTATTCCTTTTTTCCTCATCCGTTTTCTGCACAGATGTGATATGAGTGAAGTTTTCCACTCGAAATGTTTCAGAACATGAAGAATAGGAATGAGTATTTGGTGTAGTCCCTGCAGACCTGCATTAAAAGGTTACATTGTAATGGATCAATAGAAATGAGTCCAGTTATGACTTGGGGGATGGGTAGTCTTTTTTAGCAGTAAGTGTGAGCGCTCTTGTATTCGATAATGGAACGTGTGCCAATATTTGCTCTAATTATCACTTATTTTACTAATAATTCCCTTCCTTTTACCTATCATTATGGTGGAGCCAGGCTGCACACCGCCCTGTATCAGGTGCTTTATATCTGTATATTGGGATGACCGGCCATCAGATTGGGCAATGCAGTAACCTTTTTTATTGTGAGTTTTGTATATGATGAAATAACCTTGTGTACTGTGGTCACCCTGATCCCACTGAGTTTTAGGGTCTGTCATATGTAAAAGGAGGGATGCAGCATTGTATTACAATGAATGACCTTGCATATGAAATAACGGATAATTTAGTGTTGGTGTAAAGCCGTCTCTTCACTGCTCTTCACAGTTTATTGCTAGAGACGAGCAAGTCTCGAGCACGCTTGTGTCCGTCCCAACCCAACATTTGATTACCGGTAGCTGAAGAAGTTGGCTGCAGCCCCAGAGCCTGTTCACATTGAGCAAGGCCCCTATTACATAGGCCAATCAGCTTGTTCTCTGCTTGTGCTATTACACGCGCTGACAGCGAGCAGGTAAGAGCGGGGGAGCTGCGGAAGGGGAGAACGTCCGGGAAGCCCATAGGAGATAGCTGCAGTCTGCCTACACGGAGCAACGGCAAGCAGACCTTCGTTATTGTTGAAAAATTTTTCAACATGTTGAAAGACAAGGATTCGCCGACATAGTTCATGACGGCTCATCGTTGCCTTTTCACAGTAGCTATTACACCAAGCGATTATTGGACGATAATCGCTTGCTGTAATAAGGCCTTGTGGCGGAACTTTAAGTGGAGCCAGTGCCGCACACACTGCTTGAGGTTCAGCATGTCACTTTGATTCAATGCCATGCCTTCACTCTCCGGCCAAAGAATTGACATGCGCATGAGGCATCGCATGGAATCAATGACAAGCTCACTTTTAAGCTGCATATGCAGCGCCGCCTCCCCTTGAAATTCTGCCACTTTTTCTCAGTGTGAACGGGCCCTAAGGCTTCCTGGAAAATATGGATACAGCCATAGGCTCTGTCGATGTTGTTCAGGACTCCCTAGGGCTGCGTCCAACTTCAGCCACCAGTAATCAATTGCCGCACGCTCGACCCAAGGGTGTTCGATATTCGCTCATCTGTTTTTGTTTGATCCTCTTAACTAAATATATGCTTGTATACGGCAGCTGTCAGGTCATGCTGCCCATATCTGGCTGTATGCTGTGAGGTGCAAGCAAGATCCATCATCAGAGCTCCCATAGAATCCTCTTTATCCACTATTTTAAAGGGGTACTCCAGCGTGGGGGCACTTTTGCGCATCACGGTGCTCCAGTGCCCCGTTCCCGGCCGCTTCCGGGTGTCTTGACGCGGGCCCGAGACGTGAAGTCTCAGGTCCTCTCAGCCAGTTAGTGAAGGATCCCGCCTCCTTCACTGACTGGCTGAGCGGACCTGAGACGTCACGGGCACAGGAGCGCCGCGATGCGGGACCCGCCGCTGGAACCGGGCAGGTGAGTCGACGTCTCTTCCCTCGGCCACTTCGTCCCCGGTCCCAGCGCAAAAGTGCCCCCACGCTGGAGTACCCCTTTAAAGTCAGTCTGCATTCAGATCAGGCTAGGTTCACACTGCGTTTTCAGCATCCTTTTAACGGATCTGTTTTTTTGCAAAAAACGGATGCATTTGTGTGCATCCGTTTTTGATCGTTTTTTCTATTGACTTTCATTATTAAAAAAAACAGATCCAAACGGATGCGTTTTTTTTACGCACAATAAAGTACTGTTGACACTACTTTTTTGACCGTTAAAAAAACCCCAAAAAACGGATCCGTTAAACGGATGCTGAAAACGCAGTGTGAACACAGCCTAACTGGAAGGATGTGTTGAGGATGGGACTTCCGTAGCGGTGGTGCTCGAGGCAGTGGGCATCCAAGTAAAGTAGTAGAAAGGACCCGGCACTCACCAGATGATACTCATTTATTGAGGTGCAAAAAGCATCAGGTACAAAGAGGACGCGTTTCGGCCAATTATGGCCTTCATCAGCTAAGAGTGCTTTTTGCACCTCAATAAATTAGCAAGTATCATCTGGTGAGTGCCGGGTCCTTTCTACATTCAGAATAACTTTTTCCACTTGTGCGTTTCGGGACTGATCTGTAGGTGGAAGCTGTGTAGTTTTCTTACGGTATATTGGAAAGATTGAGTATTTTATGGGAGTCCTGATGCAGGACCTTCATTTTTCATGTCTGTGACCCCTTTTTCCCGTGTTATCTGTACATGACCCCCGTACATGCAATGAGCATGTATCCTCTCTAGAGATGAGCGAACCTGGAGCATGCTCGATTCCATCCGAACCCGAACTTTCGGCATTTGATTAGCGGTGGCTGCTGAAGTTGGATAAAGCCCTAAGGTTATGTGGAAAACATGGATATAGTCATTGGCTGTATCCATGTTTTCCAGACAACCTCAGAGCTTTATCCAATTTCAGCAGCCCCCGCTAATCAAATGCCGATCGTTCGGGTTCGGATGGACTCGAACCCGAACCCGGTTGGTTCGCTCATCTCTAATCCTCTCCCTAAAATCTAATATACACCCTAGGAGGGAGCATGACCCACAGAGTGTGTCCAGAACTGTGTGGGGAAACCCTGGTCATCGCTGCGGTGTTGCAGCAGGTATAGAGGAAGCACATAAGGAACCATGTGCTTCATTTGTACTTGGTGTGAAGCCTCAGTAATCTACAGTGCTCATACATCGAGGTGAATTCACACAGGACTAGAGATGAGCGAATCGGGTTCGAGTTGATCCAAACCCGAACGCTCGGTATTTGATTAGCGGCGGCTGCTGAACTTGGATAAAGCTCTAAGGTTGTCTGTAAAACATGGATACAGCCAATGACTATATCCATGTTTTCCACATAGCCTTAGGGCTTTATCCAAGTTCAGCAGCCACCGCTAATCAAATGCCGAAAGTTCGGGTTCGGATGGACTCGAGCATGCTCCAGGTTCACTCATCTCTACACAGGACTGAAATGCTGCAGGTTTGCAGGGAATAATCTGAAGCATATTACAGATGTCACCCGCATATCACAGGCTGTTTCTGCACTGTATCAGATCCCCATCAGGCCATGATGATGTGACGCCATTTCCTGTTGGATTTAGAAGTGTCTTCTACATCTAAATCACAATGGAATCCAGTATCCATTCTGTGACAGTTTATGGGGCACATATATTAAAGGGGTTATCCAGCGCTTCAAAAACATGGCCACTTTGCACCACTCTTGTCTCTATCTCGGGTGTGGTTTGCAATTAAGCTCCATTTAGTTTAATGGAACTGAGTTTCAAAACCTGGAGACAAGAGTGGTGCAAAAGTGGCCATGTTTTTGTAGCGCTGGATAACCCCTTTAAAGGGGTAGTGCGGCGCTAAGAAATTATTCACAGAATAACACACATTACAAAGTTATACAACTTTGTAATGTATGTCATGTCTGTGAATCGCCCCCTTCCAGGTACACGTGCAGGGGTGGTGGGACACTGGAAGTGTTGGTGCATTATACATTACCTGATCCGTGTTGCGCATGTCCGCCATCTTGTGCCAAGACGTCATCTTCGAACGGATGGCCGAATCGCTGCCGCTGTCCCTGATGCCGGCCCCCCTCTGCTGCGTCATAACTGTGCTCAGCACAGTTATGCTCGGCCAATCGCGGCTGAGCATCTGATGACGCTGCAGAAGGCGTCCGGCACTAGGGACGGTCGAAACGGTTCGGCCGTCCGTCTGAAGATGACGTTTGGCTCAAGATCGTGGACATGCGCGACACGGATCAGGTAATGTATAATGCACCAACACTTCCGGGTACACGTGCGGGGGTGGTGGGACACGGAAAGGGGGCCATTCACAGACATAACAGACATTACAAAGTTGTATAACTTTGTAATGTGTGTTATTCTGTGAATAATTTCTTAGCGCCGCACTACCCCTTTAAGTCCGTCCAGTTCTGCACTGTGCAAACATACTCCTCCTGCTCTCCTCTGTACTTCCAGCACATTAGCCATGTGCCGGGGCCTGCTGAGTTTGGATAACCCCTCTAACCCCTGTGGATGTCTTGTAGATACGCTTGCCCTATCACAGGTCCTGTGGTGTATGTTGCGTCCCTTCCTTGACCGCCCATATAGTCATGTATATCAGCAATGCTGGGGTCACAAGTCAAGGAAAGTCTTGTATTCGGAGACAGAATGAGCCGTCATCTGCTTACTTCTCTGGCTCTGGTTTACCCTCAGGCCGCTTCTTATTCACGTGGGCCGAGAAATTTGTGTTTCTTGAAAACCATGAATGTTTTACAGATGGATATTGTCATATGAAGAGTGTTTAGAAATGCTGGTTATGTTCCTTAGAAACTAAAGCTAATCTGAAACATATGGTTGTATACAGTGTATTGTTCAGTCGAGTTATTGGGCTCTGTTCACATCAATCTTGTGGCTTTTATCATAAAGAGACATGACAACAGACCGTGTGGTGACCGACAGACCCAGTTTATTTATTTTGGGGGGGCATTGCCTTCCGCCACACAGTCTGTCATACATAGTGCTGTGGAATCTGTAATCGGGGGTCCCTAACCCTCTATCCGAAAGTTCTGGTTCATATGCACCCTAATGATCGGCATTTGAATCCCGCTGCCTGGAAAACATGCAAAAATCCTATGGCTGTATTTATGTATTCCAGGCAGTCCTCACCCCTCAGGCTGCATCCACCGGCTCCAGCAGGATTGAAATGCAGATTGTTGGGGTTAGTGTGAACCAAAATTTTTGGCAAGCTTGCTCACCTCAAGTGTCCAGACAACTGATCCGCAAATACAGATGCTGTCCGTATTTTTCACAGACCCACTATGGGCTTCTCAATGCTCCAGATACGGAACGTACATGCACAGATCCTACTCTGCCGCAGAACAACAGAACCCTAGACAGATCATTAGACTAGAATGGGTCTCTATACTATACACAATTGCGGACAGAAGATACGGATATGTGTATGATGTCTATACCACAAGGACTGTTCTCCCCCCTGACAGCACCTGCCAAAAAAATAGGGAAATAATCCTCATTATTGGTCGTCCGTCGCCCTGTGTGGCATGAATGGCCTGGCCTGCAATTGTGAATGGTCATGAATCTGCTTTCTAGTGTGACTCCAGCATAGTAGCCACGGGTGAGAGACATTGTGTGAGGCCGTGTGGATGGACGCAGGATCAGGACATGACTGTGCCATGCGGAATAGTCTGTGGTCTGTATGTAAGCGGATCCTTATCTGGCATCGGGCATGCCGGGTAAATGTTTACTCCTGAAGGCCGCACTAAACCTTAGTGATCACACTAACCTTGGAGCAGGGAGCGAGGAATGAACAGTCAGCAAAGCCCGGCTAACAGTAAGGGAAAAGTTAATGTTTAGAAGCAGCCAGACTCTCCTCCTATATTACCAGGAGGGTCTGTATCGCTTTACATTGGGGAAGGTGGATTATAAAAGCCCTTTAGATGTAACACCTAGGCTATCCTGTCATCAGGACACACATAGAAGATATTATAATAACATGGCAGCTTTCTTACAAACACAGCACCACACCCGTCCACAGGATGGTCCTGGTATAACCATGTTCCCTTGAATGGTGCCGAGCTAAATACCAGACACGCGGGAAGCCGCCATGCTTTTCTAATTCCAGGAAGACCTATGTATCCCTGTCTTTGGATTTTTTTTTTTTTAGTAAGTTGGATCCATACCGTCGTCTATACAGATACCATCAACCACCCTGTAGCTTGTACATATAGCATTATGTGATCTGTCAGACTGGGGGGCATATGACGCTATAGGCCCTATTCCACGGAACAATTTGTTGAAAGACAAACGACTTATATAGAAGCGATCTGCTGCCATCGCATCGTGGAATAGGAGCGGCGGCAGCAGACTGCAGCTATATCCTATGTGCTACCTGGATGATCAGCGATCACCTGGGCAGCCTCCCTGCTGCCACTCCCGCACTTGCTCGCTGCTGTTGTGTGGAATAGCTTGCGGCAGCGAGCGGGGAACGAGGAGCAAACGAGCGCTCAGAACGCTTATTTGCTCCTCACTGTTGGCCCGTGTATTAGGGCCTTACAGGCAGCACAGTGGAGACTGCATACTTTTCAGGACAAAAAGAAAGGTGCGAGGGGCAGACACCAAATACACATGTCCCTGCCTCGCTATAGTCACCCCCTTGCTGTTAAGCCCTTTTCATCCTTCATAGAGCGGTCTGGTGGCAGCTGCAAACAGCCTCATAAATCAGAAGGGAACAGTTGTACGGTGGGCATCAATCACTGCCCTGTCTCCTGGCACATTAATGGAGCTGCACAGGCCTCTTAGGAACCTGCTCTTCAGCAAATGGCCATTCTGTGTCTAGGACCGGAAAAAAAAAAGTAGTTTTGCTTTAGTAAATGTTCCTGTAGAGTTGGAGGCTCTTTATCCGCCAGCGTTCTGTATATGAGTGGTGGTAGGCTGCCGCATTACAATAAAACTATAATCCTAGACAGAAATTTCTCTCCCCTGTGCTTTACCCTGCAGCTCTGCTTCTTTAGTCTACAAACAGCAAAGATGTCAGGCATTCTTGAAGGGGCTGATGCCAGGCTGTACAGGGTACATCCAGTCTGTGTCCATTCTGTTCAGCTTAGATTCTTCCTTAGCTGATACCAAGACAATATCCTGGATCTCTGCAACCATTCACACACAGCATTTTGCCCTCTGGAGCTTACTCAAAATCTGTGTATGTTACAACATTATTTGCACAGTTTTCTTTAGCTTCATTATTTCTCACTCAAATACATAGATATGTCTGCAACACTGGTCTGTTTGGAAATCCAGGAGATCATTCACACTAGGTGTGTGCACGCATAAGTTTTTTTTTATTTATTTATTTTTTTCATTTGAAATACTGTGTGTAGGAGGGGACAAGGTAAAACCTGATACCTTCATTTTTTTTATTTAAAGGGAACGTGTCACTTAAATATTCTTTAACTGATTAGCATCAGACACTAAAACTTTTTATTCTAATCACTTTCTGTTTTCTGACTTTAGTTTTCAATTTCTGTACATTTTAATGGGGGCAGACATCTTGCCTGGGCTGTTTTTAAAAGCATTTAGTGACATGCAGAATCATGGACATAGACTACAATAGACAGACCCTGTCCCCTTGAGATGAATGTAAAACATCATTGAGCATGCTCTGTGACCTTTAAAAAGGTCATTCCACAGGGGGCTGCTATTGTCTTGTAGTGATGCTATCTATCTACTGGTGTCACATGTTGCTGTCCGTGTAAACACTGAACAATCAAGTGACGAGCGAGAAATCGTTCATTTTGATCTTTGAACAAGTTGTCAAATAGTCGTTGGTTGTTCGCAAAAAATTTGCAGATGATTCCGTGTAAACAGTCTTTCACTAATTTAAACCTATGTGTGAGATAGGCTGAAGCGATCGTTGAAGCGATCGTTAAACAATCGCAAAATTTTTTTTTTTTATACGATATATCGTTCCGTCTAAAAGCTGGTCGTTATGAAAAACACATTGTTCTTTCGAAATCGTTAATTGTACAATCGGGCAAATTATCGTTCCGTGTAAACGCAGCACAAGCAATTACAATGTTAGAGTAGCTTCACACGTACCGACTTGCAGCGTTAATAACGCTGCGAGTCGGCTAGGTCCTGGCAGATCACTTTCATTACATACACCCAGCGGTCTGAACGGCTGCTGCGTGTATGTAATTCTGCTGTCCGCTTAACCCCTTCAGCTGCCGCCTGGCTCCCGCTCTGTATACATTACCTGTCCACGCTGCACGGGGTCCCGGCGTACTGCTCTCCCACCTGGCCAATCAGTGTGTTGCCCTGCCGCAGCCACAGATTGGCCGGGCGGGAGAGCAGTACGCCGGGACCCCGTGCAGCGCGGACAGGTAATGTATACAGAGCGGGAGCTGGGCGGCAGCTGAAGGGGTTAAGTGGCCAGCAAAATTACATACACGCAGCGGCCGTTCAGTCCGCTGGGTGTATGTAATAAAAGTGATCTGCCAGGACCTAGCCGACTCGCAGCGTTATTAACGCTGCGAGTCGGTACGTGTGAAGCTACCCTTAGAGTGAAAGGTTATTGGGGAAACCTGTATAAGTGATTGGAGTCTCTAGTATCCTGTTGGGCACCTGTAGCCTGGATACAAGATGAGATACAGTTGTACATGGAGGATACAGGTTCTGTATGGCGTCCTGCAGCACATTTACCCATAGATGTTGCTGCTGGGCCTGTAAATCCTGCACACCCATAGGTTGTCTGGCTCGCCACAAATGTTAGGTTGGCAATAAATCTGGAAGCTGGGCAGGCCAAGAATAGTAGTATGGCAGGGACATTCCTTGGTTATCCTAACTGTGTGGATGAGCATAATCCTGCTGAAAATACCAGCTGGAAGCCATGACAGACAACACATGTGGCTGCAGGATGTCCTGTATATATCACTGAGCTGTACGGGTGCCTTGGATTACGAGCATAATTCGTTCTGGGACCGTGCTTGTTCTCCAAATCCACTCTTAAACCAAAGCAATTTCCCATAGGAAATTATAGAAGTGCAGACAATTGGTTCCACAACCCAAAAATTATGATTTAGTTTTCTGAATAACATGTAAAACAAATGAAACAAACATTCAGAAACAGCAGAATATGTCATATTATAAGTTACTGTACAGTAATGGAGAGGATGGGAAACACAAGGGCGGACAGAGACTGCAGGGAGTATGAAGGAATGAGCAGGGCAGATGTAGGCACATGCATGCAGCACTCTCTGTCCGGGGAGAGAGGGGTTACAGCTATGAAGAGATTACCTCCACAGTCCTGTCCCCTGATGCAAGCCCCAGCCTGAAGTGGATCTGCTATGATTTGGAAGGTGAGGGAGACTTCCTGGGTCAGAGTACAGTGCTGTAGGCCGTGCTATGCAGACCATGCCCCTTCCCTGCTCCGCCTCCAACCCAGTACAGGGAGCTCTTACACCAAAGCAATGCTCTCATACCAAGTCACAATTTTGAAAAACTGTGAGCTCTTAAACCAAAACGCTCTTAAACCAAGGTACCACTTGTATATAATTTTTTTTTTAATAGACTTTTTTGGTTGTGCACTTCTGATATTCGTGGCTTCCTAAAATATTGGACATCATAGTGTGTAGTCTGCCACCCGCCACTCTGCATCTCCTGCATAAAGCTGCTCCAAGTTGCATAATTCAGCATTATTTCTGGTAACACCTTGTAATAGTATGAAATGAATGACCACTTGATTGACCGTACATACATTTTATAGCAAAGTTTAAAGGGGTTAACTAGTGTTAGAAATACATGGCCACTTTCTTTCAGAGACAACAGTTCAGGTGTGGTTTGCATTTAAAGCGACTCTGTACCCACAATCTGTCCCCCCCCAAACCACTTGTACCTTCGGATTGCTGATTTTACAAGATCTGTCCTAGGGTCCTTTCAGCAGGTGATGCAGTGCTAAACAACACTTTTAAACTTGAAGCCCAGTGTCCGTGGCCGTGGCCTAGAGTATCTGTGCCCTAACCTTGCACCACCCCTCCGTCCCTCCTCCCCATCCTCTTCATCATTAGGAATATCACTGGCAGGATTTTTCCTATTCCTCTGCAGTGAACACTGCACAAGTGCCTTAACGATTCAGCCCATGTGCCGTGCTTACACAGCTGATGAATAGCAGACAATCTGCCTGGGGCATTCCTAATGGCAAAGAGGACAGAGAGGTTGTGCCAGCCTAATGCATACACAATCTAGGCCACGGCCGTTGGGCACAAGGCTTCCAGTTTAAAAGTTGTTTTTTAGGACAATAACTTCATCACCTGCTGAACGGACTCCAGGACAGATCTTAGATTAAAAGCAGCTATTTGAAGGTACAAGCGGTTTGGGGTGGGCAGGTTTTGGGTACAGTCACTTTAAGCTCCATTCACGTCAATGGAACTAAGTTGCCAAATCTCACCCAAACTGCACACAAGAGGCTTGTTGTCTCTGAAAGAAAGTGGCCATGTTTTTCTAACACTGGATAACCCTTTTAACGTTCGCCTGCGATACTTTGTACTGTGATTGCTGTGTTCGCCGTGAAATCCACTGTAATACATTTTACAGTCATTGCCTATGGCTCTGCGTTGCTTGCTGTGGATGTTCATTCACATGCGAGAATGTAGCCTTAGCCTTATTGGTTTAGCAGCTTCCAGGCTTTACACAAGCTTATACATTACCTGGCCTTGCTCTTTTCTTTTTTTCTAACCCCAGGGTGACTGACGTTCTGCTCAGCCAATCGGTAGCTGTGACTGGACAGCGCACTGATTGGCTAAGTGAAGTTAGGAGTCGGAAAAGCAAGGTAAGGTAATGTATTAGCCCGGCAGGTAGGTTAAGGGGCAGTGGCTGCATTCTCACAGCGGAAAGAAAATCTGGAGCGAGAATGTAGACCAATAGGCCGTAACAGAACAGAGTATTGCAGCGCAACTCGCAACGTGAAATCCACTGCGAACTCTGGACGTGTGAGACACTAATGGTGTGTTTACACAGGCAGATTTATCTGACAGATTTTTAACCCTTTGAGGACCAGGCCCAAAATGACCCAGTGGACCGCGCAAATTTTGATCTTAGTGTTTTCGTTTTTCCCTCCTCCCCTTATAAGAGCTCTAGCACTTTCAGTTTTATATCTACAAGCCATGTAAGTGCTTGTTTTTTAGGGTACAAACCCACACACCGTATACACAGCAGATACGCAACAAATACGCAGCAGATTTGTTGGTACAGATTTGATAATCTGCTGCGTATTTGCTGCGTATTTGCTGCGTATCGCAGCAGTAAATACGCTGCTTATACGGTGTGTGGGTTTATACCCTTACAGGAATAGTTGTACTTTGTAATGGCGTCTTTCGTTTTACCATAACATGTATGATAGAATTCCAAATATATTATTTATGAAGATATAAATAGGTGAAATCGTAAAAAAAAGAATGCAATATGGTAACGTTTGGGGGGTTTCTGTGTCTATGTAATGCACTATATGGTAACAGCGACATGATACCATTATTCTATAGGTCAGTCCGAACACAACCATATGCAGGTTACACAGATTCTCTAATGTTATATATGTATTTTTTTTATGAAATCCTTTTTTTTGGCAATTAAATATTAATAAAATGGGCCTATTGTGACGCTTATAACGGTTTATTTTTTCACCTACGGGGCTGTATGGGGTGTCATTTTTTCCGCCATGATCTCTAGTTTTTATTAATACCATATTTGTGAAGATCGGACGTTTTGATCACTTTTTATTGATTTTTTTTTTAATATATAATGTAACATAAAATCGTTAATCTGCGCACTTTTTTCCCTCTTTTCGTGTACGCCGTTCACCGATCACAATGACGCTTGTTATATTTTAATAGATCGGACAATTACGCACGCTACGGTATATTATATGTTTATTTATTTTTATATGTTTTTTTTATATAATGGGAAAGGGGGGTGATTTCAACTTTTATTGGGGGAGGGGTTTTGGGGTAGTGTAATAGTGTTTTGAACTTTTTTTTTTTTTTTTACACATTTGAAGTCCCTTTGGGGGACTTCTACATACACTAGTGTGATTTCTACACTGATGATTGCTATGCCACAGGCATAGCATTGATCAGTGTTATCGGCGATCTGCTCATTGAGCCTGCCTGTGCAGGCTCAGTGTAGCAGATCGCCGATCGGACCGCACAGAGGCAGGTGAGAGACCTCCGGCGGTCCGTTTTACCGATCACGGCGTTTAAGGGGTTAATGACACGCGGCAGTGCGATCGCTGCAGCGTTTAAGGGGTTAATGACACGCGGCAGTGCGATCGCTGCAGCGTGTCATTACCGATGAGGTCCCGGCTGCTCACTGCAGCCGGCCCCCACCTCCTATGAAGCGTGCTCCCCTCCGAGGCGCTTTTCATAGCGGGTGAAACACCCAGGACGTAGAGTTACGTCATGGGTCGTCTAGGGGTTAAAGCCAAAACTAGGAACAGACCATAAACAGGGAACAGGTCATAAAGGAAAGACTGAGATTTCTCCTCTTTTTAAATCCATTCTTGGTTTTAGCTTCCAAAATCCGTCAGATAAATCTGCCTGTGTAAACGCACCATAAGGCTAGGCTCACACTGCGTTTTTGCAATCCGTTTTTGCAATGTGCATTTGTGTGCATCCGTTTTTCCATTGACTTCCATTTTAAAAACAGAACGGATCAAAACGAATCCGTTTTTTTTTTTTTTAACGGACAAAAAAATCGTGTCAGCTACGTTTTTGTGTAAAAAAAAAAAAAAAAAGATTGCAAAAATGCAGTGTGAGCCTAGCCTAAGGGGACTGCCTTGTTTTCATTCTGTAAGATTCCCTACAGCGAGATCTGATTCCCTAATATATTATGGTGATTCATATGTCAATCCGTAAAGAAAATATTATATAGCACTGATATAGCTCTGGGAAGTCCTGCTGTGTGACATCCATTGAGCCGTGATCTGTTATATCTCTGTAATATGGTGCCATGTGGAGGCTGCACATAGGATTCATGTCACCCCAAATGCCTCTGTCCAGGTCAAAGTCAGGTTTCCGTTTAAGCCTTGTCACCATGAATACTAGCAATTCTAGCCTGGCAACTGGGCTTTGTTCTTTACCCATAATGCGTTTGTCAGCTGGATATTTGACATATTTGTACCCAGTACAAGGTGCTCATCATCCGCCCCGGGGCGCACAGTGACGCACAATGACAGCGCTGTGAGCACCTCATGTCACCCTGTTACCAGGGGGGATTTTGTTGTAACCACTGGAATGGGATGTTGAGGCCTGGAGTATGCGCTCTGTACTGGGGAGGGGCTTAAGGAGTCTTGCTGTTAATGTTTACTGGGAAGGGAGGGTTGCTGTGACTAATGGATGGGTAAAAAGTAGAGATGAGCGAACCTGGAGCATGCTCGAGTTGATCCGAACCCAATTGTTCAGCATTTGATTAGCGGTGGCTGCTGAAGTTGGATAAAGCCCTAAGGCTATGTGGAAAACATGGATATAGTCATTGGCTGTATCCATGTTTTCCAGACAACCTTAGAGCTTTATCCAAGTTCAGCAGCCACCGCTAATCAAATGCCGAACGTTCGGGTTCAGATCGACTCGAACCCGAACCCGGTTCGCTCATCTTTAGTAAAAAGGGTAACTTCTGTGAGCAATGGGGGTGGTCGCATACTGCTGTGACCACTGAGGGGATGGAGGCAGTTGGAGACTGCTGTGACCACTGAGGGGGTTTATCGGGGACTGCTGTGACCACTGAGGGGGTTTATCGGGGACTGCTGTGACCACTGAGGGGGTGGGGGTTGAAGACAAAAGCAAGATTTTTACTACTAGATAGGCTGTGCTGGACGCAAGGGAAGCAGTATGTCATTTTGGCAAATATTTGACCAGACCTGCCCTAAATTATTTATTTTTATGATGGAAATGTACTGTGCAACTATATAGCAGTCAGCCCTTCAGTACAGGATGTTGTCCGCTCGGAACTCTATGTGCTCAGAATAGCAGAGGGATATGAGTGATCAGTAATGGTGGCTTTCCACTGAGTGATAATTCGCCCGATCGCACGATTAACGATTTTGAATGAACAATGTTTTTTTTTATAACGATCAGCATTTAGACGGAACAATACATTGTAGGGAAAAATCGTTATGCGATCACATTTCAATCACATTTCAATCACATTTCGATCACACATAGGTGAAATCGTTGAAAGAATGTTCACACGAAACGATCTGCGAATTTTTTGCGAACGATCCACGACGATTTGAGAACATGTTGAAAGCTCAAAATGAACGATTTCTCGCTCGTTGTTTGATCGTTCGCTGCGTTTACACGGAACGATTATCACTCAAATGCGATCGTTATCACGAAAATTTAAACGATAATCTTTCTGTGTAAAACCACCATAAGGCCTATAGTCACCGACTACATTTCAGGTCTGTTTCTTCTCTCCTAATAATCCTATATATAGGGTTATTATTAGCAGCTATGGGGTTAGTTCTGTTGTTACAGCACGGGTCCCTGGCTTGTAAATTCTCTAGGTTCTTTGCTTACTTGCAGTCTATTAACCTACTGAAAGGTGAATGGGCTTCCTCTTAAATAGTTGTAGTGTATGTATGCATCTGAGATAGCTCCACAGTTTTGCTGTGCATTATCTGTTATACTTCTCTACTAAATAACTCTTCTGTCTTTTATTCTAGTATCTGACTCTGACGGCAGTGATGAGTTACACCTCAGAAAAGAACATGCTCTCAAGATATTTGCTTACATTAATTCCTGGACACAAAGGTAAGGGATGTATCTGATGTATCTATTGTCGCAATGGTGAGAGATACTGCAATGTTGACCCTTTTGCTTTAGTACAGCAGAAACGGAGCACGTGTCATACCCTGGAAGCTGTCACAGCATGTTGGTCTTTTTAGTTAGACAACTGGCAGGGGTACGGAAAGTTTGCTGTTATCTAGTATTGATGAGCAACCCTTACGATAGATGTAGAGAGAATGGCATGTCCATCAGTAGTGGTGCCCGAGTGGTAATACAGATAGGTAGTAGAAAGGAACCGGCACTCACCAAGTAGTTCTGCTATTTTATTATAGTACAGTAGACAACAGGTACAATAAGGATGCGTTTCGACCAAGCATAGCCTTCATCAGCTTAAGGAGTACGGGTACTTCTTAAGCTGATGAAGGCCATGCTTGGCTGAAAGGTGTCCTTATTGTACGTGATGTCTACTATACTATAATAGCAGAACTACTATACTATACTACTACTATACTATAATAGCAGAACTACTTGGTGCGTTCCAGGTCCTTTCTACTACCCACCTTTATGATAGGACGTCAGTTTGGTTTTTAGATCATCCAGTTCCTCTTCCCTCTGTGCCACTGGACAGCCCCTCCATCTATACATTGCAAGTGATGGAGCATGTCACTGTGCCTATGCACCTTCCTATGGAGGAGGCTATGGATGGACGAGCTGTCCGTCAGCACAGGGGGACAGGGCATCAAAGAGGAGCAGAACTACCAAAGGGGGCTGCCTCATTGTTATGGCTGCTGCTAATTTTGTTAAGGTAAAAGGTGGTCCACCCCTTTTCGTTGTAATCTGCCTCCATATAGCCCTTTCTATTGGAAATACATACACGCTCAGCTTGGCTGGCAGTTGACAAATATGCATGGCCAGCTTGAAGGGGTGGTGTCCTGAAGCAAAGTAGACGTGTACCACATACATATGTGTACAGAAAACATGCAACAGTGTGGACACTTTCCCACAACCCCCCTTGTTTGCATGTAGAGTGAAAACCAGCTGTCAGTACTTATGAGACAGATCATGTGACGATTGATGGGAGCATGTGCAGCACAAGAAAGTGGATGCCACGTTTTTGTGTATGCTATAAAAACAGATGTGTTTTGATCCAGATTAAAACAGATGCACACAAATACATCAGTTTTTTGCATAAAATGGATAGAAAAAAAAAAACTGCAAAAAGCCGTGTGAGCCTGGCCTAAGTCTAAAATAAAAGTTTATCATAAGGTGTCATTGCTTTTCCCTCTACAGTGATTCAGTTAGGAAAATCCTGTCTTCGGTTGATACCTCTCTAGTATATAAAGTAGTGTGACTTAAATTGATCCTCTGCTTTTCTTTTACTTGTAGACAGTGTCTGTGCTGCTTTAAGGAGTATAAACATTTGGAAATCTTCAACCAAGTGGTATGTGCCCTTATTAACTTGGTGATTAGCCAAGTCCAAGCCCTGCGGGACCAGCTTTTAAAAATTTGCACTACTAGCCCTGACCCAAACTGGCAGGATGAGACTAACCCATCCGAGGAGCTGCTGAATGTGGAGAAGGAGCCTCAGGAGGAGGAGGGGGAGGAGGGGCCAGCAGAACCATGTAAAGCCCCTGAGAAGCCGATCGAAGCTGCCAGGACTTGTAACCTGACAGAAGAGGACTCTGGGAAAAGCACTGACCCGTTTAGTTTATGGAATACTGACGAAAAAGAAAAACTCTTATTGTGTGTGGCAAAAATCTTTCAAATACAATTTCCCCTCTATACAGCTTACAAACATAACACCCATCCCACAATAGAGGTATGTTTCATCACTCATTATTTTTATAGATCTCTGTAAGCAGGCTACATGCGTTTATATCCATGTACTTGGGGTGTGTGTGTGTGTGTGTGTGTGTGTGTAGATGCTGTAATGTAGACATGCATGTGCAAACCAACCATAAAGCCGTACCACTGTGGTCTCTGGGATTGTTGGTCTTAGACCAGAGTCTCCGGATGTGTAAGGTCAAATCTGAGATGGTGAAATGGACAACATTAGGGTAGGGGGGAAATAAAAAAGACACTATGCTTACTGTTTCCAGTGCCCATGCTGCGCCGCATAATGAACCTCCCGAACCCCGACGGACGTTGTCTTCTCCCCATCATGACCCTGGATACACGTCACACATTGGCTGAGCGGGCTAAATTCCCCCAATCAGTGACTGCAGCGGTGTCTAGCTCTCCTCGCTCCTCATCAGCCAATCAGTGCTGCCGTGCCATGTGAGGGGAGCCGGGAGCTTCACACAGACGCGGCGCTGAGCAGCCCTGGCCCAGAGCATACCTCACCTGCTCCAGGCTCCTGCTTGCTTCGGAACCTCCCGGCATCTCATGTCGGTCAGTCAATCAGTGCTCTGCGGCGGGGCAGCGCACTGATTGACTGACTGCCGGGAGATGCTGGGAGGCCTTGAAACAAGCAGGAGCCTGGAGCAGGTGATGTATGCTCTGGGCCAGGGCTGCAGGAGGTTAAAGAGGCCGGGTTACATATCCGCAGTGGAGTGAAAATTCTGCAGCGCATATGTAACCCATAGACCTTTAAACTACATGGATCCACAGCAGATTTCCCTTTAAGTAGTTTTTCCTTGCTCTGTAAGGGAAGTTCTCATTTTAATGTGTTTTTTTTTTATATTTTTTTAACCCTGCGTATGCTTTCAGTAAATTTTGTCCCAGGGGGCTTTTCTTGAGCTTCTTTTCACCCTTTTCCATTAAGCCACATGTGGGCCATTTATACCCCATCTCTGTCTGCTCTTTTCATCCTTATATTGGCCTTCCCTTCTCCCATATAGCAAGAGGCGTCACCATGCCAGCATAACATACTCTTTATTTTTCCTCGTTTGCATGTTGTAACTGTGGGGTAGAACTGTATTGTTCACACTCCAATTTAAGCTTCTGTAAGAGATGCACGAAAAGTGAGAATCAGTGTAAACAATGAGCATTTCGCTTCCTGATAAATATGCAGCTAGATTTTCCTTCTTGAAGAGAGATGTCAAGAAAAAATAAATTCTACAATCCTGAGGGTGGTGGAAAAATAATGCATAAGCTATACTCCCCTCCTCTGGTCCCCCCCCATAGCTGCCGTACTGGCGCTTCTGGTTCCGTTAGGTTCCTGTGATGTGCTGACTCCACAGGGTCTTCCCTGCTCAGCCAATTACTGACAGACACCGCTGCGGACGCTGATTGATTAAGCACATTGCAGGGACAAGGAAAAAGCAGGGGACCAGAAGCATGGTGGGACAGCTGCAGGGGACCAGAAGCATGGTGGGACAGCTGCAGGGGACCAGAAGCATGGTGGGACAGCTGCAGGGCACCAGAAGCATGGTGGGACAGCTGCAGGGGACCAGAAGCATGGTGGGACAGCTGCAGGGGACCAGAAGCATGGTGGGACAGCTGCAGGGGACCAGAAGCATGGTGGGACAGCTGCAGGGGACCAGAAGCATGGTGGGACAGCTGCAGGGGACCAGAAGCATGGTGGGACAGCTGCAGGGCACCAGAAGCATGGTGGGACAGCTGCAGGGGTCCAGAAGCATGGTGGGACAGCTGCAGGGCACCAGAAGCATGGTGGGACAGCTGCAGGGCACCAGAAGCATGGTGGGACAGCTGCAGGGCACCAGAAGCATGGTGGGACAGCTGCAGGGCACCAGAAGCATGGTGGGACAGCTGCAGGGCACCAACACCCAGATTTAAATATATTGATTGATGTTCTAGTAGGTGAATGTATGAGGGATGGCATGTGTATAGTAACCAGAAATATCCTTAAAGGGAACCTGTCATCACCTGTCGATGCGTGTAGGGGAGTTTACCCCATGATACAGCAGATAATGGGGCATGCCATTACTTTTTTAACCCCTCAGCCCCCCTCATACAGCATCAGAACTGACGCTGTTATTAGAAAGAAGGCTGAACCTATTACGTACAATTTGGGCAATTCTCTTGGTATTTTTTATTCTGATGAACTCCAGTCCCTGTTTAGGCAGTGAGATGTGCGACTGATAACATATATGGCTACACAAACGATTAAATCGGACAATGAACGAGCATGCTCACACATAGCGTTTTTTAATGCGATTTTTTTTTCCCGCTACTTTGTGGTGAATTGTGCAATTGTCTATTTTTTGTGTGAACACAGCCTTATTGGGCAAATTACCGATAATGGGTCAGTGTAAAGAGCCCTTAGACAATACACACTCAGAAATGGTGACTTGCTGTTTCCTAGGACCCTGTCAATAGAAGATCTGGGGTGGTTCTACATTGTTTCAGGAAAATCTATTGACTTCAATTACAGCTCCAGCATTGTGTTTTTCTGCACTAACCAAGTAGTAGAGCAGGCTGGGTGACAACCGTGGGGCAGGGTTAGTGTTAACTGAAAGGAAGAAACGCTGCTTCTTTTTGGCAGGGCGGCTTTGGATATCGTAAACTATTATCTAACATTGCCCATGGCAGAATTTCAAACTGTTTATAGTCGGAGGCATTGTAATCTGAATAACACGTGTAAACCATTACATAACCTGACTGTACATAGAAATCTCTATTAGGGTGAGTGCACACGTTTCGGATTTTAATTGCAATTATTGAATACAAAGCCAGGAACAGATCATATATGGAGGACAAAAGGGGAAAATTTACTCTTTTCAAATCTGTCCCTGACTTTGTATTTAGTAATTGCAATTAAAATCCTGAGCATGTGAACACACTCTTGAAGAGTCCCTGTTATTAGAAATAACTTTTGACAAGTCATCAGGTACTGCTGTTGGTCTCACTGCTACGATATGTTGTAGCAGTGAGATCCACTCGCTAATTCCAGCACTTTAGCCCTATTATTGTCGATAAGGCTGTGTTGGATTTAGTGAGCGGCCAGGGAGTGGATCACACTGCCACTCTTCTCTCTTGTATGATGATAGAGATGATTAGCAGATTTGATTAGCTGGGGCTGCTGAACTTGGATAAAGCTCTAAGGTTGTCTGTAAAACATGGATACAGCCAATGACTATATCCATGTTTTCCACATAGCCTTAGGGCTTTATCCAAGTTCAGCAGCCACCGCTAATCAAATGCCGAAAGTTCGGGTTCGGATGGACTCGAGCATGCTCCAGGTTCGCTCATCTCTAATGACCTAGATTATTATTACTGAGTAGAGCCAGATATTATTATTTATTTTCTTACTAATCTTCTTTAACTTTCTGATTGTACATAATTTTTTTTTGTTTAATTTCTTGCACATAATTATCGGTGTGTGTGTGGGGGGTTATAGAGGTCGTACTTGCCACATGTTTAGTTGCGCATGCTTTAAACTATTCTATCGATTCTTTTTTCGAAGATTTTTTTTGTGACAATTTGTTCATCATCTTGTGTTTTTTTGTTTGTGAAAAACATCAAACTATCATGAACAAATGATTTTTTTTTAAATTTATTATTAAACTTGGCTATTCAGCATGTGTAAAAATAACATAATGTTATACCGACCTAGTGGGTCACTAGGATTACAGCCATACCAAATTTGTATAGGTTTTCTCTCAAACTATTACTGCCGAGTTTCTATTGTGTGATCTTCCTGAAAAAACGACAAACTGTCACCTCTGTTTATCCATAGCGTTCTTATCTCGTGTGATCGAGCTGGTTTTGGGCTCATTTTTTTGCATGTATAGATGTATAGTTTTTATTGATATCAAGTTTTACATATAAATGACTTTTTCTTTTATGACGTTTTTCTTAGGCTATTGACAAAATACAGCAATTCTGCATGCAATGCAATGTGCAGCATGCAATGTGCAGTATAAATTATATAGATTTAGAGCTTGGGTCATTATGGACGTGGTGATTCCAAACATAAGGGGGGGGGGGGGGGGGGGGGGGCTTATGTTACAGGGTTTTTTTTAACCTTAGTGTACATTATCTGATCTTTTACAATACTGTATTGTATATGTCAGTGTGATGCTGAAAAGCAATCTACAATCCATGGCAGGCCCAAGGATCTACAGAAGGCCCCTGGGATTGCCATGAATAATGATCAGAAGCTACACCTTGTCGCTGGACTTCTCATCAGTTGAGTATGGCAAATCTGTGTTCCGGAACCCGATACATGCCGCGGTCCTGATTTGACAGCGGCAGCATGTAATGGGTTTAACCACATGGAAGGAAGGATCCTAGGGCTGCAACCAACCTCTGCAGCCGCCGATAATCAAAAGCTTCACACTCTGGTTTGCTTATGTAATGCAGACTATACTCTGGCATACCTGCACTGGACCTGTTTAGTTTAATGAACCGACCATGGTCTACTGTTGGCTGTGTTTGCTTTATTTATAAATTTATACTTTTATTTTGTGGATAATTAAAAGAAAAAATATCCTTTAGACTTGGCTCCTTAAAGGGAAAGTCCAGGCAGAAGATATGTTATTACCCAACAAAATTTATAAAAATGACTAATAGAGACTTATTATGGGAGATGCACCTATAGTGCATTTTCCCTGCACTTACTACAGCATGGCGTGTTCAGTTCTCTGTAAAGTTTGTGATGTCACGTCACATAGACTGCCGACACCTGCCGCTCCAGTCTGTCCCACCACTGCAGCAGGTGTCGGCAGTTTGTGACGTGACATCACCAACTTTACAGAGAACTGAGCACGCCATGCTGTAGTAAGTGCAGGGAAAATGCACTATAGGGGCGTTTCCCATAATAAGTGTCTATTAGAGATGAGCGAACCGGGTTCAGGGTCCATCCGAACCCGAACATTCGGTATTTGATTAGCCGAGGCTGCTAAACTTGGATAAAGCTCTAAGGTTGTCTGGAAAACATGGATACAACCAATGACTATAGCCATGATTTACACATAGCCTTAGGGCTTTATCCAAGTTCAGCAGCCAACGCTAATCAAATGCCGAAAGTTCGGGTTCGGATGGACTCGAGCATGCTCCAGGTTTGCTCATCTCTAGTGTCTATTGGTAATTTTCAGAACTTTTGTTGGGTAATAACATATCTTAAAATTATTTTGCCCGAACTTCCCCTTTAAATATTACCTTTAAATCCAGCGTGGTATTGATGACAGTGATCATTGAGTGACAGAGGTAACAAGTGAATACTACAGCAGCAGCACTGCACGGGTCTTGTCGGCACAGGAGGGAGAACCAATTGCATGGAGGGTCTCCTGCTACTAGATGGTCCTGGTACCTAAAAGTGTCTCTAAAGCAAGAAATAAGATTCCCACATGCAAAAAAAGTTTTTTCGTTTTTTTTTGTTTATGAATGAAAGCCTTTCATTTTAAGCAGAAAGAATAATTTAGCTAGAAAGAGTATAAAGTGGGCACTGGTCTTGGGTCCAGGGGTTCATGATGGCCTTTTTTTCCCCATTTGACACCATAAAATGCAAACATTTGTATGTGCCCCGATGGCACTCATGTATGTATGGGTTCAAATATGTAAATGTTGCCCACAGTGGATAGTTTAGTGTAAAAATTGGTACATGCAGGCCAAAACCCTTGTATTGGGGGCAATCCCAAAGTCAATTAAATAAAAAGACTTTTGAGTCTGAAATGAAATACAAGAGGCAGCAGGACCTATGTGCTGTTTTAAAGTGTACTTATAAAAAAGACTTTAAATGTCATAGAGACATGTCAAAAGTTTTAATTGGTCCAGGTCTGAGTGTTTAGACCTGTACCGATCGTGAGGATTAGCCGCGAGAAGACTGCGCTAAGTGTGGTCCTCTCCCAGCTCTGTGTCAGGTGTCAGGCTCCTAATGTAAGGGTCCATTCACACTGCGGATTCGGACAAACCCCTCCTGCTATGTGTTTGAATGGAAGTGGTCTTGCGGCTCCACTCTCCGCACCTCTCTGCTCAAAGAATTGACATGTCATTCTTTGAGCGGAGGCGTGCAGCCCTCCCATTTAAAGACATAGGAGGGATTAGGTGACCACGGGCGGAGGTTCCTGGCAGAATCTCCATGCCGAATCTGTAGTGTGGAGCTACTACACCCCCCCCCCCCCCAAACACACACACAGCCCTCAGCACAGTCCTCTCCCTCTTGTTCTCACAATTGGTATAAATCTAAACAGTGACAGACCCAGACCGATCAAAACTTATGACATATCTCTGACATGTCAGAGGTTTATGATTACAAGTACACTTTAAGCCTCATTTCCAGAATCTGAGCTGAAGGGATGGATTTATGGGTTTGGTCTAGGGCTAGCAGTACTAATGTGTCATTGTGGGGGGTTTTGGTGAGCGGACGAGTAATCTAGTAGTGTGTGTATATAAGTTTATCATTCCTCCTAGAGATTTTTTTTTTTTTTTTTTTTGCTGAGTTTGTTGTGTTTAACCATTTTCACAGTACTGTTCGGTGAGTTGTGGGAGTTTATTTAAAATCCGGCAATTTTAAAATGTTCACAGCAGGCAGGAGAGAAAATAATTAACAACCATAACTTATCTCTCTCCCGGCGGAAGGCATTTTCCCCCGAGTTGGGATGATGTTATGAGTCGGAGAAAATGTCTATTCAGCCGATGAATTGCACTTTCAGCCAATCAGTGACTGCAGCGGTGACCCGCCCCACTCACTGACTGGCTGAGCGGTCAGTCCATCAACCGTGTTGGGATGTTTGCTGTGCAGGAGATTCCGGAGTGGCAATCCAGCCCTGCTACGACATGGGGTAACGTGACTTTTCATTGTTGAAGTTCACCCATGCCGGATGAAAAATGATAAAAATGTGTCATCAGAAAATGACTTATTGTTTAAATGTTTTTATGTTAAACATATTTTTAAGAATTTTTTGACTTTTTTTTTTCTTTCTTATTTTCCATTTTTCTTTCTATTATAAAATAATCTTGAGATCTTGTAGTTTTAATTCTAACCACAGGGGCTAAAACTAAGCAGAGACTTCCTCTTGTGTCTGTAGTGATAAGAGGAGGCTGCTGTAAAGTCATCTGTACAGCATTGCAGATTCATGTGACACCAGTATATAGATAACATTAATACAAAACAGTAGCAGCTCCCTTTGGAATGACTTCTTCAAAGGTCACAGAGCACGCTCAGTAATGTTTTACATTCATCTCAAAGGGGACAGGCTCTGTCTATTGTCGTCTATGTCCATGAGTCTTGCTGTAAAACTAAATGCTGTTAAGAGCAGCTCAGGTAAGGTGGCCGCTCCCATAACAATGTACAAAAAGTGAACTAAATTACAGTCAGAAAATAGAAACAGATTAGAATAAAAGAACTACTATTAATATCTGGTGCTAATCAGAAAAAGAAAATTTAGGTGACACATTCCCTTTAACTTAAAGGGGTATTCCAGGTTATTTTGATATTAATTCTACTGATTTCTCTTGTAATATAATTAATATATCTCATTGGTTTCTATAATAAATTTTGTCTCTTTCTCTTTATTTTTATGTAAGTCACGTGTTTCTGTGACGTCACCGAACCGGAAGTGTGGGGACTTCCCCGACTCGGCCGGCCTCTTGGTGTTTATGTAGTTAGAAAGCTAGCAGAGCTTTACAAACGGCCTCCCTGCGCACGGGAGGTCACATGACACCCTGTTCCCGGGCGGCCTGTCAGTGTGAAGGAGGTCGCATCCACCTCCTGTATAATCACTAAAACCCTCCACCCCCTGCCAGTATAATCATCCCGATGTCTCCCCCGGCCCCCTCCATCCTGTGTATACAGTCCTTTTCAAAGATCTCTCACCCCATCCCCCGGTCTCGGCACCTCTTGCACTCAGCTGACAGGCTCTCTCTCTCTCTCTCTCGCTGTGTGTGAAGCAGGAGAGATTTCTTTCCTGCTCCGTACACAGTTCCTGGCAGCTGAGTTTTATCGGGGCAATTGACAGGCACTGTGTACGGAGCAGGAAAGAAATCTCTCCTGCTTCACACACAGCGAGAGAGAGAGAGAGAGAGAGAGAGAGCCTGTCAGCTGAGTGCAAGAGGTGCCGAGACCGGGGGATGGGGTGAGAGATCTTTGAAAAGGACTGTATACACAGGATGGAGGGGGCCGGGGGAGACATCGGTATGATTATACTGGCAGGGGGTGGAGGGTTTTAGTGATTATACAGGAGGTGGATGCGACCTCCTTCACACTGACAGGCCGCCCGGGAACAGGGTGTCATGTGACCTCCCGTGCGCAGGGAGGCCGTTTGTAAAGCTCTGCTAGCTTTCTAACTACATAAACACCAAGAGGCCGGCCGAGTCGGGGAAGTCCCCACACTTCCGGTTCGGTGACGTCACAGAAACACGTGACTTACATAAAAATAGAGAGAAAGAGACAAAATTTATTATAGAAACCAATGAGATATATTAATTATATTACAAGAGAAATCAGTAGAATTAATATCAAAATAACCTGGAATACCCCTTTAAGGATGTTCACACAATGCCTTTTTATGCAAAATAACTGCTGCTGTTTCATAATGACGGATGTAAATAATGTTCATGAACTTGAAATTAACTTAAAGGGATATTCCCATCTCAGCTAATATAGTTCTATTTTTAGGGCTCGCCAAGTTATTTATTTTTCTAAATACATTAATTTGCCAAGCTTGCCTCCTACTGACATGGTATGTATTTTTAAAAATATATAACTTGTCGAGCTCTACAGGTATAAGGCCTTATTAACTTGTCCACAAATGTGGATCTGCAATTAAGGACAGAAAATAGGATCAATTTATACATAGGAATTAATAGAGCTGTGGGTCACGTGTCGTACCCACGTCTGTATTCATAACCGAGAAGCCGGGGGAGGGTGATACAGAGGTGATAACACTCACTTGAAGTGTTAAACAAGACAAATTTGGTTGGGTGCCCGTCCTGTAAATGATGGTTATCGAACAAGGATTAAATGATTGAGAGCAAGGGGGATAATCAGGGGACCGAAATTTAATGGCACTAATCTATCAATTACTTAGTTTAGATGTAGTGATGAGACCCCATTCCCATAATGAGATATCATGGAAAATATAGGCAGCCCTGGAAAACCATATCAATGGGGAAAAAGGAATCAAGTTGGCTAAACATCCATCCCTGCCACATGAGCTAAAACAGGTACACACAAGGCATACACCAGACAAGGAGGGAAAACCAGTAAGTGCCTTTTGAAATCCTCAGTGGCGGGTTTTGCTGTGACCGTGTAACATTACATCCCCTGCAAAAAAAAGTCAATAGGGAAAATCCACAACAAATGGATGCCTTGTCTGCAGTGGAAATTGACTTGCTGCATTTTTCAAAATCCATACCGTTTGTCGCTTTTTGCATGGAAACGTTCAGCGTCGTATACTATTGCTATGTGTGTCCACCAGCGTAAAAACCACTGTGTACAAGAGTCTGTTCTGTGTGTTTGGTACAGTGACCGTAGTATGCTATAAAACTGCTTGTGTCTGCTGACGTTCTGATCACAGTAATAGGTCAGAAGACGAATAAATGTTTAAGGTTAAAATGAGTTGATGTATTTTTTTTTCTTTTTTGCAGGATATCTCTGCTCAAGAAAGCAATCTCTTAGGGGCCTTTTGTGACATGAACGTAAGTGTAAAATGGGCGGTCAGTTTTGTCGGTGGTTTTTATCAGGGTCCCCCCAATAATGAGAAACTAACAGCATGTTAGACATATCTAACCCATTGATACGTCCCTATCGCACACTGGGTGCTGAGGATGAGGGTAGTTTTTTTTTTTTTTACCTTGATCGGCACTGTTTTCGAGAAACTTGTTCTTGTGGTATGTAAATTAGGTCATTTGGCACACTTGGGGGTAGGGCTGGGCGGTTATTCAAATTAATTTGCCTAGATTTTGAGAATCAATGTAAATTTATTTGAAAATGTAAATTTTGATTTAAAAAAAACAAAACAAAACAAAACGCGCTATGACCTGCAGAGGGAGCAGTGTGGGCATTCGGGTGGCAATCTTGTGGATGGGGGCGGACAGCGGCAGTCTCCTGGGTGCAGGTCAGAGCGTCCCCTGCTGGGCCGCTCACATGCACCCAGGAGATCGCTGCCTGTCTGCACCTAGGAGATTGCCACAAAGCTCACCCACCCACACATGAGATCGCCGCCGTCCTCCCTTAACAGAAGTGGGAGCAGCAGCAGTCTGGCACTGAGCAGCCCCTGGGGCAGGATAGACCTAGAGCGTGATTACTGGAGAGCGGGTGAGCGGCGCAGCGCTCCACCCCACCCCCATCATGCCTACCAGGTAACTAATACTACTGCTCCCACTACTATTGCTACTACTACCCCCTACAGCCCATCCCCCTAATGATTACTTGGGCCATGCTCTGCAGTGACATCACTCTGGCACTCATCACTGCCAAGCTATAGCTAAATATTCATTGGGAGCAGATCTGTGCACTCAGGGTAGTCCCTCTCCTAGTGCACCACACTGGTTCATTTACTTATCAATACAAATTTTAAAAATTTACAAAAATGGTGGTAAGGATCAATGTAAGAAATGTACCTTCATCCTCAGCCCCCGTGCACTCAGCCGGACCATGTAAGGATTTTATTATGCAGAAAAATGTAGAAAATCTCCAGTCTCCATAATGAAAATAAGTTGTAGAAGAGAAGTTCATACTGTGACTGCAGCTTCTGGGGCAGCAATATTGCATCTAGCAGGGTATGAGTTCTCTTATTTGTTTAACACTTTGTCTCCTGCTGTTCTTTCAGGATGTAGAAGTCCCTCTGCACCTTCTCCGTTACGTCTGTCTGTTCTGTGGAAAGAATGGGCTTTCTCTTATGAAGGATTGCTTTGAATATGGATCTCCGGATACTCTTCCCTTTTTAATTGCTCATGCATTCATCACTGTTGTGTCCAATGTAAGTCAGCCGTCCTGTTAGGCCTTTATCCTGAATTGCAGAATAGCTTGGATTATCGCAGGAAAACATCCAGTGGTAGTGTCATTGCCATGAAAATCTGCTGCATGTTAAAGTGCTATCGTATCAAAAAAAGACAAAAGGTTAATGGATTTCCAAGCAAAGAATGATATATTCAGAAACTTTTTTCTAGTTACCCGATATATACTATGCTCCCTTGTGGCCCCATAGTCATAGTGGAACCGTCTAGACAGAGATTGCTGCGAGCTTGGGAGTAATATGCACTGCCACATTATTTTTGGTTACAAACCAGTTCTCATCTTGGCCCTCATTCACAATGATTTTCTCTGCCACAGTATAACATTCAGTAATAGTGCATGTCCCTACATTTCACTCGATTTTGATCAGTGAAGTACACAGGTTAAGCATGCACAATGTCTGGGCTTGAACTTAACCTCTCGACATGCAGGGCAATACTAGTGCTGTCCTCCTTAGATTACATTCACACGCCCATAGTGCAGCCCGCGGCTGCGGCCCATGCTACGAATGTGCATGTGCACAGAGCACTACATTACAGCTTCATTAGCATAGTGATCCGTGCTGCAAAATGCGGTCCGCATTACAGCAGGTCTTATTTCTTGTAGCAAGGATTGTGGCCCCATACACACGTACGGACGCGTATACAAGGCCAGTGAATAAAATTTGTCCTATGTTCTGTCCATGATTGCGTTCCCGCAATTGCAGACAGAACAACGGATGTGTGAATGTAGCCTTAGATTTTGTATTCGGTATGAGTACTCTCGGGGTGTAGGAGCTCCTTGGCAAATGCCATTTCTTATTTTCTTCTACTTTCTACATTTGGGTTTGATTTATGGCTTGAGCAGTTAATCCAATAACTTTGATCAGTATCGCTGTTTGTTCTTTTTCCTTATAGATCAGAATATGGCTTCACATCCCAGCTGTTATGCAGCATATTATACCGTTCAGGACCTATGTTATAAGGTGCGTGCTCAGTAATCACAAATACTTGGTTGATGGAGTAAAATAAAGTACAGTAGATGCACATTGACTTATTTAAAAACAAAAGTTAGAGCCCAAATCACCTGGGATTTCTCTTCTTTTAATGTAGGGTGGGGGTAAAATCAATAGCGAATGCATCACAAAAACTGCTTGTAACATGTAAATTCTGCTTTAGATTTGTTCTGGAAAAAAGTCACAACATTTCTAATGATTAAGGGATTCTCCCTCCATGCAGTACCTGTCATTAGAAAAAAAACATGTAACAAAGATTTAATCAGTCGGGATCTGAGTGTTTAGGAGAACAAGACAGGAGAAGCCCATGCTCAGCGTGTTCTCTCCCGTCTCTGTGTTATGTGACCTGGACTGCCATACAATGTAAGTCTATGGAGCCATCCAGGTCCCATAACACAGAGCGGGAAGAGGAGCACACAGCAGCGCAGCCTTCTCCTCACTCCTTATTTTCTTATTGGTCACCAGTTAAACACTCAGACCCCCACCCTTCCCTGTCAAAACTTTTGACATATTTCTTTCACCTGTCAAATCTTTTTTTTTTTTATAAGGGGTATGCTTTAAGGGCCAGTTCACACTGAGCAAATTTGGCGGAATCCAGTCTCCCTCAGTTTCAAACAGCGTTTCTATGCGCCTCACTGCTCTCCATGGCCCTCAGCTCAAAAAATTGACATGTCAGAGCAGAGGCGCGTGAGCCCTCCCATAGACACGCAGTTTGATACTGAGGCAGGCGGGATTCTGCGACGGAACTCTCCACCGAATTTGGTCACTTGCCCTACCAGTGGAACAGACAGAGAACTAGAATGGGGCAGTTTTCACCTTTTTTCTGTGTCTTGAACCCACTCCCGGTTTTGGATAAAAATAGTGACGGAAAAAAAACCCGAGCACTTCATCAATATGCACAGAGCTCCATATTATCCGCGCTCCGTGTCCCACTTGTGCTCCTAGAGTACCTAAGATACAGTACGTACGTACATACATTTAGATCTTCAATGTATAGCAAACATGGGTCCATACCCTTGTCGTCCTAGCCTACACCTTCTATATGTCATAAGATATAAATCTCCTAACGTGATTGCACCAGATATTACATTTTCATTACTTCCCCCCCCCCCCAGGTATTTATGTAAACTGTCTGACCAGGAACTGCGGCAAAGTGCAGCTCGCAACATGGCTGACCTTATGTGGAGCACGGTGAAGGAGCCCCTGGACACCGCTTTGTGCTTTGACAAAGAAAGCCTGGACTTGGCGTTCAAATACTTTATGTCACCCACACTAACAATGAGACTTGCTGGACTGAGCCAGATAACGGTAAGTGCTCGGACGCTCTCCATGGAAACCTTTGTCATTGTATATTGTCTTTTGATGGATTGGCATTCTTTTTTTCCTCTTTCTCTGATAAATGTATTCACCGCCAATTACCAGTCAAGTTTTTCTGAATGTAAAATTTGTTGGGTTAAAGCTTATAATACCCTTTACTGTATGAGTCCTTTTTCTATGTGTGTTGACTCATCCTGGCGTTAATCGTGTGTTTGTTGGTTGCTTATGCTTTTTTACCTTTCTATTACATAGAATCAGCTGCATACGTTCAATGACGTCTGCAACAACGAGTCCTTGGTTTCTGACACTGAGACGTAAGTGCAGTCATTTCCATATGCATATGTAAAGAAACAGATGTATGACCCTTATGCCAGTACATAGCCTATTTAAGTCTATGTCAGGGATTTGCTCGAGTGGCCGTGTACAGCTTAATATTTTAGACCAATTTTACTTTGCCAACAAATGGACAGAGAAATATTTGATATTGCACAGTGAGATTTTCTGACTTGTTTGCAATAATGGGCTATGTCCCTTGTAAAAGGATTGATGGGGCGTCTGTTAGTTCCATAGCGCTGGCTGCATTGTGTTTGTGTAAGGAGAAAAAACATTTCCATTGGGTCTCTTAGCAACGTTTGGGGAACAAATCAGTTTCTTTGATATACAGCTATACAGCTTTGGCTCTGTTCACATCATGATTTGAACCTGCATTGGTGTTATACATCTCCTAAAGTATAACCCTGAAGTGAGGTTATAACAGCTCTCGCATTGTGTAGGCATACAGTGGGAACAAATAGATCACAAAGTATACACTGAATACTGAATGTTGAATAGGATAGTCAGCTTTGCTAATCCATACTGCGAAAACAAGGTATGCAGAGTATGACTGAGGCCGGAAGGTTCTGATGTCTTTGCTGGTGGATATGAAAGGCATTATAAACCATTAAGGGGGATTTTTACAGTAAAATGTACACCAGCTCCAAGATGCTCTGATTTATGCCTGTTGAGTCAATATGATGAGCCTGCCCCTCTTATGTTTTTCTTCACCCATTTTTCTATAGAACTGAGCACATCAAAATACACCCAAAAGTCACAAACTTTGTAAAAAAAAAAAAAAGAAAAAAAAAAAAAAAAGAGTACAACTCTTTTACCGGCGGAAATTCTTGATAAATTTCTCCGTAAGGGCCCGTTCACACTGCCTAAAACAGGTGGAAACTCACGCCGTGGACTCCGCTTAGAATCCCCCTGCCACACTGTCTCAATCTGATGTCTTGCTTTCCCCTCAAGGAATTGACATGTCAATTATTTAAGCAGAGGTACATTACACATCACAGTTAGGCAGGGGGGATTCCGAGCTGAGTCCACAGAGCGAGTTTCGCTTGGAATTTCCACCTATTTTGCTCAGTCTGAACAGGCCCTTAGGCCTTATTGACACGCTCTGTAAATTTCCTGTAATTGCGGATCCACAGTTACGGACAAATTAAGGGCACAATTATTTCTACTGGGCTGTTCACACTTTCTGTAGTTTTACAGATCCACAATCCATGCTGCAAAAAAAAAAAAAAAAAAAGAACATTTCCTAATACGGGTCGCAATTTCAGCATGGATTCACCAAAAGTAGTCAATGGAAGTATCAATAATTTTTGCAGATCTGTAATTTTTACAGAAGAAACCTCCACCAAAAAAAAAAAAAAATACAGATTACAAATGCAGTATGGATGCACTACAGACAAATTTTTATGCGGATTGTGGACAACAATTGCGGACATAATATATGGTCCTAAAAAACTATAGACAAGTGAATGAGGCCTAAGTGTTCACATAGCACGTATGTTAGCTATTGGCAGCAGATCCATACTACTCTAAAGATATTTCCAGTAGACACAGTATACAGCATGGTATATGCTTTACATCTATGGGTCATGGATGCTTCTGTATGCCTATGCTAGGAGATATAGAAGTCGCAGCTCATCCTCAGAAACTGAAAAATGCAGCGTGAAAAGAGCCTGTCAACATGTAAACACGTAGAGGGAAAACGTAAAGTATGTGTGACAAGAAACCTAATTGAAACTACTTATTTCAGATCTATAGCCAAGGAGCTCGCGGACTGGCTCATCAGCAATAATGTTGTAGAACATATATTTGGACCAAACCTTCACATTGAGGTTGGTGTGATCTTTTCTTTATTCCTTTCGGTCTGTACGTTTGTATTTGTGCTGCATTCTGTATAGTGTAGGAATCATAAAGCATGATAATACCTATAGAGAGAGTATATAATTTTGGTTCACCTTCCAGTATTATCGTGCTAGTCACATGATATGGTCACAGCCTTGCAGCTTATGTACCTGGGGGAAGCTGGATAAATGGTGCGAAATCTAAGCACATAGTATACAAGTTTTTCTTCTCTGATTTAATCCGGTTTACTGTGTATTTTCCAGATCATCAAGCAGTGCCAAGTTATTCTGAATTTTTTAGCAGCAGAGGGTCGCTTGAGCACACAGCACATAGACTGTATCTGGGCAGCAGCACAGGTACGTGTCCCTTCCTGAGAAGCTAGGTATTGTAGATGTACATTTTGCAGTTTTTTTTTCTTCGTACAACATATTATCTTCTTTTGCAGTTAAAACATTGTAGTCGCTATATCCATGATTTATTTCCTTCATTAATTAAAAACTTGGATCCTGTGCCTCTAAGACATCTTCTGAATCTCGTCTCTGGCCTTCATCCGAGTGCACACACAGAGCAGGTAATTGGAGCCGCCAGGGCTAAAGAAGTGTCCCTTTCTAATCAGTCCATCTCTTGTCGAGTTGTATTTGTGTAGTGTTTGGTTCTGTGTTGGTGTGTCAGTCATCGTCATGTGTTCTTTGTGTCCAAGCAGATGGGATTGTCAGAATATTTTTGTGTATTCAATACATAGTTTTGAGTGGTAAAGGGGTCTTCCATCTGCTGAGAATCCAATTCTGCACTGTCCTTGCTCACTTCTTGGTTTGGCATCGGGGGGAGCGAGGACAGGGTGTTGAGCTGGTTCATCCTGGTATTTTTCTCTCTCCAATTGAAGTTACACATGTCTATGGGAATAATCTAAGCCCTGGAGAGGTGTGTAAACTCAGTGGGAAAGAGCAGTGGTCAGGAACCTAGGCAACTGCTGTCAACAGTACAGCGAAAGAAAGGGGTCAAACTACAAAAAGAATTTTGCTAATGCAAAATTGCTATCTATGACATTCCCTAACACATTAAAAACGATTCTGTAAATTATTCAGAAAACAAGACATTTGTACATTTAGAGGAAATAAAGTTTTACTTGTTATAAACCCTATTGTGATTCCATCTGACATGTTCTACATCTCAATGTTTAACTAGTCCTCCATGCATTTAGGCCAACCCCTTGCTCTCTTTCCTTCCCTAAATTGGGAATCGGGTAAAGACTTTTGACAACTTATTAAACCTCATTCACTCATTGTAGCTTCTGTCCATAATTCAGATTGTTTGTAAGCCAGAATCCGGATGAGAGGGAGCATAGGTGTGTTTTTTCTTCTAAGGTCCCTCTCATAGTTTTGTCTTAAAAACAATGACTCTGATTTATCAATTTGCCTGAAACTTTGTTTTTGCCCATAGCAACCAATCACATCAGCGTTCATTTTACCATGGCTCACCAAGATATGAAAGCTGAGCTGGGATTCTTTGCAGTGGGTAAACTGATAAATCTGCGCCATTGTTGTACAATAGCAACCACATCTGCAATGTGTGAAAAAAGCCTTGGAGTGATTTCAGATGCAGCAGTAAATCTGCAGCGAGTTACAGTCCAATGTATGTGAAGAGGATTTGGTAACCCCTTTACATAGGGTAACATCTGCAGATTAGTGGTGTAGTGTGTGTAGTTTCATCCTAAAAGGGGTATTCTGACTAAAATGAACTAGCAAGCTATCTGCAAGATAACGGCTAAGACCCTGAATGGGGCCCTGACTTTGTTTTTAATGCCCCACATGCTGCTGAATATAGCCAAGTACATTGCTTAAAGGGTCTGTTCAGCATGAAACTCACTATAAAGCTAATAAATCATGCTAATACAGCTCTTAACACACTTTGCAAACATATATATATATATATATATATTATATGTTGCCCGAGTCCCTCTCTGCAAAGTCCCTCAAAAGTACTTTGATTACCTCCCG
Organism: Dendropsophus ebraccatus; assembly: GCF_027789765.1. Classification (NCBI taxonomy): domain Eukaryota; kingdom Metazoa; phylum Chordata; class Amphibia; order Anura; family Hylidae; genus Dendropsophus; species Dendropsophus ebraccatus. The sequence goes on from NC_091468.1 coordinate 45,536,804, forward strand.
CTCTGTATGCAAATTCTCAGGATGGCCCCTGGGGCTGAACAAGTCACGGTCCTGAGGCTGTAATAACACCTCTTTAGGTGGGTGAATCACTCCCAGAGAGGCATCATTACAGCCCTCTACAGTCCAGGATGGTGACTTCGGCCTTTACAGCTTTCTTAGACCACTTATGGGGCATTGGTATGTGTGCTAACCCACCACTCCCTTGAAAATAATTTAGTCAGATCCTTGTTCTAGAGATATGGTAGTGTGACATTGCAGGGTTTTAACAATTTTAACTCACCAAGTCAAAACACCCCTTTTTGCATAATGTTTGGATGTACTACATTGTTATACAATCACTATCCAGCTACCTATTTCCTTTTTTCATCATCTAGACATTGTACTTGGCCTCTATGCTGATTAAAGCTCTCTGGAACAATGCCCTTGCTGCTAAAGCCCAACTTTCGAAACAGAGCTCCTTCGCATCCTTACTAAATAACAACCTACCAATGGGTAATAAAAAAGGTAAGTCCACTGTAAGGGCCCTATTACACGGATCAATAATCGGCATGATCAGACTGATATCTGTGCATTAGTAGAATTGGTGCATTCTGCTTCCTATTTTTCTTTGTATCAAAAGTGTCAGAAAATGTTTGTCAGGTTACAGATCTTTACCTGTATAAGTGAGACACTGCAGGATCCAGAAGACTCCTGTTGACACTCTGTGACCCTGTGGATCTTTAGCTTTTATTTTATTGGGATGATGTAGGTGAACTGGACTCTTAGACATTCAGTAACCTCCCCTTCTCTATATTAGGATCACCGGCAGCCAGTCCACAGAGCAGCGACAATAGTGATACTCACCATAGTGGGGGAAGCGACATAGAAATGGACGAGCAAATCATGAACAGATCCAAGCATGTACAGCAGCGGCTGTCTGATACTGAGGTACTTTGCTTTTTGTTTTGTAGTTTTTCTGCGCTTTTTATTCTGCAGTTTTTTGTTTCCATGGTCTTTACTGCAAGTAGATTGTATTGCTTCCTTATTATACTTTTCTATGCTGCTGACCAGTAATTGAAGTTGTGTGCACATAGTTGGCAACATTCGATCATTTACTGCACAGTCAAATCTTGTTGTATTACCAGGAATCCATGCAAGGGAGCTCAGATGAGACGGCCAACAGTGGTGAGGATGCAAGCAGTGGACCGGGGAGTAGCAGTGGGCACAGCGATGGGTCCAGCAATGAAGTAAATTCCAGTCATGCCAGTCAGTCTGCAGGAAGCCCAGGCAGTGAGGTGCACTCAGAGGATATAGCAGATATGGAAGCCTTAAAAGAAGAGGATGAAGAAGAGGAGCACTCCCACAACCCACCAAAAAATAGCAGAGTAGTTGACCTGCAGAAGAGAAAATTGGAATCTCAAGCGGGTATTTGTTTGGGGGAGCCCCAGGGGGCAACGGACATGGGTACAGCAAGTAATGGGACCTGCAAGGACCTGGTTTTTAATTCAGAGTCTGTTCAACCAGGTGATAGTCGCATTCGCATCTTGGATGCCTGCTCCCACGCGGAAGAGCCTGAGCACGACATGGCAGGAGAGATGAGCGGTGGCCACATACAGGGTTCTCACGATACCTGCATCACACGAACGGGAGACTTCCTTGGCGAGACCATTGGGAATGAGCTGTTTAACTGCAGACGGTTTATTGGACCCCAGCATCACCATCACCACCATCATCACCATCATCACCATCATCACCATCACCACCACGAGGGGTAGGTTTCCATGCAAAAATCTTTTGTGATACTTAGCATGCCAATGTCAAATAAGCTATATCCCCAATACAGTATGTTAGTTAGGCAGCCCCACCATGCTATCTGAGCATGTCGCACATGAAACAGGGGCAGGTTCCCTTATTACAGTGATGTTTTGAACCTCTCTGAAATGATGCAGTGTTTTATTGGAACAGTAGTTCTAATGCCAGCGGAGAAAAGTCTCTTCAGGCCGTCCTTGGTGGCTTCTCTAGCTTCTTTAGCCTTGATACCTAGACCTCTCGCTATTTGCTTATAGGGAGACATCTATTAGAGTTAATAAAATATATAAGGTAAAGACTTCAAATACAGGTTATAAGGAGATATTTCCTTAAAGGGAACCATTCACCCCGTGGCCCCCGGCAGAAACTGACATACAGTGACATAAAGTTCAATATGCTTACCACATCGCTCCCGGTCCCGTCCCGAAGCCCGTTGTTGACACTGAGAAATCGACGATTCTTCTTCTCGCGCCCATTATGGTAATGAGCGCCGCCGGGTCCGAAGTCCAACCTTCTCCCCGCCTCCGACACTTGATTGACGCCAGGTCCTCTTCCTCCTCGTCTTCTTTCTTCTCGCCGGATCCCGCGCAGGCGCCGTGACAGTCGTTTTCGGCGCATGCACAGTTCACAATTGAAGCCGCTCCGCAGCTTCACTGTTTACTGCGCGTGCGCCGATTTGCTCGAAGACCGTATCCCGTTTACCGCGCAGGCGCAGAAGAGGTGACGAGACCATCACAGCGGCGCCTGCGCGGGAATTCGGCTGAAGACTGAAGACGTCAATCAAGTTCCAGGAGGCGTGGATGGGCGGCGACGAGAAGAGGACCTCATGAATAAGTTGGACTCGTCCGTCGTTTCCTATGGACGTTGGACTCATCTCAGCTCATTACCATAATGGGCAGGAGAAGAAGAATCGGCGATTTCTCCGTGTCAACAACGGGATCCGGAACGGGACCGGGAGCGATGTGGTAAGTATATTGACCTTTATGTCACTGTATGTCAGTTTCTGCCGGGGGCCACGGGGTGAATGGTTCCCTTTAAATTTCCCTTTTTAGTGGCATAAATTGAAGCTTAGGACTCCAAAGTTGGGTCAATGGTGATGGCAAAGTTAGAATTTAAAACTAAAATTTCTGAAGATTGTCAATTTTGATAAAATGTTGTGTTTTAAATCGTAGACACATGGTGGACGACATGTTGAGCGCAGATGATGTTAGTTGTAGTAGCTCACAAGTAAGTGCTAAGTCTGAAAAGAACATGGCTGACTTTGATGGAGAAGAATCTGGCTGTGAAGAAGAGCTGGTGCAGATCAATTCCCATGCTGAGCTGACCTCCCACCTCCAGCAGCACCTCCCCAATCTGGCGTCCATCTACCATGAACATCTCAGTCAAGGCAAGCCCATGTTTTAGCAATATGATCACTAGAAATTGTTTTACTGGTTGAAGAAACCACTATCCGCTATCCTGCTTATTTTCTGAGAACTAGTTGTCTAAGTATCAGATAATAATGAATATTGTAGAAAGTTACTGTCAAACTGTGATCAGATTTTTTTTCCATGGTTCCTTACTTACTTTAATTTATATGTATTGTATAGGTCCTTCAGTTCATAAACACCAGTACAACAGCAATGCAGTGGTGGACATCAACTTAGATAATGTATGTAAGAAAGGCAACACGCTTCTGTGGGACCTGGTTCAGGATGAGGATGCGGTCAGTTGACATTTGGAAACTTATATTTTGCACTTTTATATGATATTGTTACTATACTATGAACTATATGCATATGTTGTTGTGTTTGTAGGTCCATCTGTCTGAAGGTCTGATCAATGAAGCAGAAAAACTTCTTTGCTCTTTAGTTTGCTGGTTTACAGACAGGCAAATTAGAATGCGTTTCATTGAGGGCTGCTTAGAAAACCTTGCTAATAATAGGTAAGAGATAACAGATTGGATTTTCATTGGTTCTAAAAAGAGGATTTTTTTTTAACTCACCGTAAAATCCTTTTCTTGTGGCTTCATTGGGGGACACAGCACCAGTGGGTATAGGCTACTGCCACTAGGAGGCGACACTAGACAGAAGAAGAAGTGACTCCGCCTGGCAGGCTATACCCCTCCTACAGGCACCAGGCTAACTCAGTTTAGTCACAAGCAGTAGAAAGTAGTAACAAAAACAGGCAAAAAAACAGGCTGGTCCCGGGAACGAAAACCCCAAGAACAGAACAAGCCCCGGGAGCACAACCTCAAACAGGGTGGGAGCTGTGTCCCCCAATGAAGCCACAAGAAAGGGATTTTACGGTGAGTACAAAAAAATCCTCTTTTCTTGTGCCTGTCATTGGGGGACACAGCACCAGTGGGACGTACAAAAGCAGTCCCAGAGGGTGGGGAAAGGAGATTACAATCCCCATGCGGCCTGCCTAACGCACGGCGGCCTGCAGAACCTTGCGGCCCAGACTGGCGTCAGAGGAAGCCAGGATATGGACCTGATAAAACTTTGAAAAAGTGTGAACTGAAGACCAGGTGGCGGCCTTGCAGACCTGGGACACTGAGGCCTGATGGCGAACCGCCCAAGAGGCCCCCACAGCTCGAGTAGAATGAGCGGTGACCCGAAAAAGAAGGAGCCCTGCCACGAATGCGGTAGGCCTCTGCGATGGCTGTCCTGATCCAACGCCCAATGGTGGTCTTGGAAGCCGCCAGCCCCTTGCGCGGACCCGACGGGACCACGAACAAGGAATCCGACCGGTGGAAGGAACAAGTGACGGACAAGTAGATCCGTATGGCCTGGACAAGGTCCAAACAATGCAGGGACCGTTCCCTAGGATGGGAGGGCACAGGGCAAAAAGAGGGGAGAATGATGTCCTCATTAAGGTGGAATGCAGACACGACCTTCGGCAGGAGGGAAGGAAGAGGATGAAGCACCACCTTGTCCTTGTGAAGGACCAGATAAGGGGAGCGACAAGAGAGCGCTGCCAGTTCAGACACCCTACGGATGGAGTTAATCGCCACCAGGAAGGCGACTTTCCAAGAAAGGAAACAAAGAGACACCTCCCGAAGAGGCTCAAAGGGAGGACCTTGTAGAACCTCGAGGACTAAATTAAGGTCCCAGGGCTCTAAAGGCTGACGAAAAGGAGGGGCCAAATGGACCACCCCCTGAAGAAAGGTCTTCACCTGGGGGCGGAAAGCGAGAGCCCGCTGAAAAAGAACAGACAGGGCGGAAATCTGCGAACGCAAGGTGGAATGACTGAGGCCTTTATCCAGCCCGGATTGTAAAAAGGAAAGGATCTTGGGCGTGGAACACACCAAGGGGTGAAAATTATTCTGTTCGCACCAAGAAAAGAAGGCCTTCCACACGCGATGGTAGATCCGAGCTGACTGAGGCTTACGGGCCTTAAGCATGGTTTGGATGACTGGTTCTGAGAACCCACGAAACCTCAATACCGCGGCTTCAACAGCCACACCGTTTAACTCAGCTGAGGTAAATTGGGGTGGAATATTGGCCCTTGTGAAAGGAGGTCGGCCCGCAGGGGAAGGCGCTAGGGGGCGTCGGCCAGGAGGTGCACTACGTCGGCGCACCAGGACCGGTGCGGCTAGTCTGGAGCGACAAGAATGGCGGGAACGCCGAGTGCCTTGATGCGCTTTAGGACTCGTGGGAGAATGGGCAGAGGAGGAAAGGAGTAAACCAGGGAGAACTGCTCCCATGGGGTCACCAAGGCGTCGACCGCGAACGCGCAAGGATCCCGGGCTCGAGTCACATAGATGGGGAGTTTGTGGTTCAGCCTGGAGGCGAAGAGATCCACATCTGGGAATCCCCACCGCCGGCAGATTTGAAGAAACACCTCGGGATGTAGAGCCCATTCGCCCTGATCCAGTCTTTCGCGGCTGAGGTAGTCCTCCGCCCAATTGTCCACTCCGGGTATGTGGACTGCCGAGAGAGCTGGAACAAACCTCTCCGCCCAATGGAGAATGCAAGCGGCCTCGGTCATAACAGAGCGGCTCCTGGTGCCGCCTTGACGGTTCAGATAAGCAACGGCGGTGACGTTGTCGGTCTGAACACGGACCGGGTAACCCCTCAGGAGATCGGTCCACTGAGACAGGGCGAGAAAGATGGCCCGGAGCTCCAGGATATTGATGTGAAGCCGAGCCTCCATCGGCGACCTAGAGCCCTGAGCTGTGTGACTCCCGAAGACAGCCCCCCACCCGAACAGGCTGGCATCCGTATAGACGACCAGCCAATTGAGGGGGAGGAACGAGCGGCCGAGGAGGACCACCGGAGACGTCAACCACCAAAGAAGCTCCCTGCAAACAGCGGGGGACAGGAGGATCTTCTTGTGGAGAGACAGAGGGGACCTGTCCCACTGAGACAGAATCGCTTGCTGCAGAGGGCACGAATGAAACTGAGCAATGGGGATCGCCTCGAAAGAGGAGACCATCTTGCCCAGGACTCGCATGCAAAGGCGAATCGAACAGGGGTGCCCGAACTTTGTTGGGAGGAAGGAGGACGCGGGCCGTCTCTGTGTTGAATAGCATCCCGAGAAACTCCATAGAGCGGGAGGGAAGTAGGGAAGATTTTTGGTAATTGATCACCCAACCAAAATTGGTCAAGAGATCGAGTGTGATCTGGAGGCTGGACAGAGTGTCCTGCTTGGAGCGGCCCTTTACCAAGAGATCGTCCAGGAATGGCAGGACAGCCACCCCCTTTGACCGAAGCAGAGCCATCAAAGGTGCAAGGATCTTGGTAAAGACCCGAGGCGCCGTGGCGAGCCCGAAGGGCAGGACAACGAACTGGAAATGTCCAGAACCGACGGCGAAACGTAGGAAACGTTGATGACTGGCTGCGATGGGAACATGCAGATAGGCGTCGCGGATGTCTATAGATGCAAGAAATTCGTCCTGCTCTAGAGACGCGACCACCGACCGCAAGGATTCCATGCGGAACTGCCGAAGGCGAACAAACCTGTTCAGCCGTTTCAAATCCAGGATAGGACGGACCGAGCCATCCTTTTTGGGGACTGTGAACAGATTGGAATAGAATCCCTGGAAGTGCTCGGAGGGAAGAACTGGGACCACAACTCCTTGAGCTAGGAGATTCTGAACCGCCCGAAAAAGCTCGGAAAGCCGTGCCGAAGAGCGTGGGAGATTTGATGGAAAAAAGCGAGGAGGTGGAATGCACACAAATTCGATTTTGTACCCTGAGGACACCACCTCCCGAGCCCACACATCGGACACATGGGCGAGCCAAATCTCCTTGAAGGAGAGCAGACGATTCCCTACTTGAGGGAGAGACCCGAGTGGGGAAGGACCCTCAGGAAGAAGACTTGGGTGCAGGACCCTTAGAAGGGCGAGAACGGGGCTGCCAGGGGGGGCGGGGTTTGAAGGAGGGCTTACTAGAAGGAGCTGGAGGCGTATCTTTAGCCGGGCAACGACGTGCCGGAGGCTCAAAGGAGCGGAAACGGCTGGAACGCCTGGGAGGCTTAGGGCGCCGGGATCAGTTTTGAGGAAGCAAGGAGCTCTTCCCAAATCCCCCCCCCCCCCCCCCGTAGCGTCCGAGATTATTTTATCCAGCCGCTCCCCAAAAAGTCTGTTTCCTGCAAAGGGAAGAGAAGTCAGAGCCTTCTTGGAGGCGGCGTCACCTGACCAGCATTTTAACCAGACAGAGCGTCGGATGGCTACAGAGTTTGCCAGGGCCTGCGCAGACAAACAAGCAGCTCCCTGAGAAGCGTCGCACAAGTATTTGGACGCATGTAGAATCTGTGAGGCCAGAGACAGGAGATCCTCACGCGGGGTGTCCAGGGAGAGGTCATGGACTAACTGCCTGGCCCAAGAGGAACAAGCCTTGCTGACCCAGGATGCAGCAAAGGTAGGACGTAGGGCCGAACCAGCTGCAACAAAGACAGACTTCGAAAAAGCGTCGATTTTCTTGTCCACCGGGTCAGTGAGTGAAGCACCATCTGCCAGAGGCAGAGTAGTTGACTTGGAAAGTCGAGAAACCGGAGGATCCACAGATGGGGGCACTGTCCATGTAGAGACCAAGTCAGGGGAGAAGGGAAACAAAGCCTCGGCACGCTTAGAGGATGGAATCCGCCGGTCAGGGTGATTCCACTCCTTGGCTAGGAGATCCTCAAAATCCTTATGGCTGGGAAAAACCAATGGCTGTCGCTTATGGCGACGGAAGGAAACCTCACTCTTGGAGGTAGAAGAGGACTCTTCCTCAATATGTAAGGTGTCTCGCACTGCACGGATCAAGGCTTGCACTGCAGAGGCCAGCTGATCCTCCCTGTCAGACTCAGAAGCAGAGTCAGAGGGGTCCCCCGAGGGGGCGGAGAGGGGTCGCTGGGAAGCGGAACCGCCTGCAGTGGATCTGGGAGGAGAAAGGTCTGAGGAACACCTAGAGGGCGACAGTGAGACAGAGTCTAGGTCTCTTATGAGACCGTCCTCTGGAAGGGGAGTCAGGAGATACCCTGGAGGGTCCTGCTGCTGGAGGCGCCTGGGAGGGCAACCGCTCAATGGCATGGATCATGACCTGCGACAGCTTAGAGAGGTCACCGATCGCCTGGGACAGGGATCTAGCCCACTCAGGAGAGGCTACATCAGAACCTGGAGGGGGGGCCTCCTGGGAAGTGGTACCAGGGTTAAGGCATAGCAGGCAGAGGGAAACAGGCTGACCACAGGGGAATTTCTTATTGCAACGAGCACACGCAAAGTGTGTCGCCACAGCCGCGGGAGCAAGCTGCCTAGGGGGGGGGGGTCATCCCGGGGACCAGACATGGTAGCTAGGGCTGTTAGCCTGGGAAGTGGAGGAGGGGAATATCACCCACTGGGTGAGCCTACCAGACCCTGGAGCTGCTGCCGCACTGGATGCTGGAGCTGCTGCCGCACTGGATGCTGGAGCTGCTGCCGCACTGGATGCTGGAGCTGCTGCCGCACTGGATGCTGGAGCTGCTGCCGCACTGGATGCTGGAGCTGCTGCCGCACTGGATGCTGGAGCTGCTGCCGCACTGGATGCTGGAGCTGGAGCCGCACTGGATGCTGGAGCTGGAGCTGCACTGGATGTTGGGGCTGAGGCACGCTGGAACTGCTGCACTGGAAGCTGTAGCTGGTGCACGCTGGAATAGCTGCACTGGATGCTAGACTGCTGCTGTGCACAGGGAGCTGAGGCTGCTGTACTGGCAGACAGTGATAACAGCAGGTGGCCACGAGCTGAAGCTGCTGCCGGCAAGAGGAGGAGAAAGGGAGGTGGCACAGGAAGAAAAGGTGGGTGCTACAGAGTAGCCAATAGGAGATAGGGCTGAGGCGGGAAGAGCTGAAAAACGGGTGGGTGCCCCGCCCCCAGTGACGTCACGCTCAGTGACGTCACTAGCGTGCGCCGACGCGGCCTAGCAGGGCTGTGCTGCAGGTAAGTGTGCGCTGTGGCAATGGGGACTAGGGAGAGCAGGGAAGAGGCTACTGGTTGCCCTAGCCAGGATGACCCCCCCCCCAAGGACAGGACTACTCACCTGTCCGGCGTCTTCGGGTGCTCGCAGGGTCACCCCCTCGGTAACCTCGCACCTGGGTGGGGTACCGGCATCCTGCCGCAGGGAGCTGGCAATGGGGGACGGGTGACCGGCGCATGGGAAGTGAAAACTTCCAGTGCACCCTCAGGGGGAGAGGCTACATCTGGTGTGGCAGCCCACGCCGACGGTCCCCCTGATAACCTAGAAAAGAAGAAAAAGAAATAAAACTAAAATAATAAAGAGGTGCGTGGCACCTGTGTCTACCTCCTACGGACACTAGACTAAAACTGAGTTAGCCTGGTGCCTGTAGGGGTATAGCCTGCCAGGCGGAGTCACTTCTTCTGTCTAGTGTCGCCTCCTAGTGGCAGTACCCTATACCCACTGGTGCTGTGTCCCCCAATGACAGGCACAAGAAAGAACCTTTTTTTTTTTTCTTTTTTCTTCCAGCATTTCCATGATTACTTTCCCTTACTTCGGCCATGCTGCTTTTAGCAGCCATCAATGCCTGTAGTTCCTGGGAACACATAAGGACAGTTTTGAAGAAAAGTCACATTGGCGTGATTTAATAATGATGCAAATTGTATTGGACTTTCACCATGTTCTCCTCACTTAGTATAACTGAGCTGTAGGACATAGAGCACACATAACATACAAACCCAGCAGATACATTTGCCGTCAAGTATCATTAGACTGTGATATTTCCCCTCAAATGCACCAAAGAGCCCAGTATATCTGGTATACTTAGGTTGCATTCACACATTTTGTGGTTTTGGGCCCATTGATTTCAATTGGGCTGTTTACACTGTCCGTATATTAATGGATCCCCAGTCTGCAAAAATCACTTACAAGCCCTAGTATGGACTGTAATTGCGGCACAGATTGTCCTATAGAAGTCTACGGGCATATCTGTAATTTTTGTGGATCTGTTTTTACGGATGAAATGTTTGTAATTTTTGCAAATCCTGTAAAAAAAAAAAAAATAGGAATGAGCAACCATTTTAAACCATTCCCACATTTTATCCTTTCCTTTTTTTTTTTTTTTTTTGTAAATTTTGCTAGTCCCTTAAAAATATGGCTTATGGGTGCAAGCTTAAGATGCAGTGTTGCAATGGATAAGGCAAAACCATCAATCTTTATTGTTAGCAGATAAAAAACCCAAATCCCTTTAGAAATAGCCCAGTTCATTCTCCATGGAGCTGCCAAAGATAGCCGAAAGCTACATCATGTGTTTGCCCAGGAATCCCAAGGCTTTGATCGGCTTTCTCTACCAGATTTAGTTGACGTCTTTGTCTTTCTCTTGTTTTCAGGTCTGTTGTTGTTTCCCTTCGATTGCTGCCTAAGCTGTTTGGTACCTTTCAACAGTTTGGAAGTAGTTATGATACCCACTGGATAACAATGTAGGTTAAGCTCTGTTAATGTCTGTCTTGTACTTGTCTGTTTTTATGATTAAAAAACAGTCTCTTTCTTCAGAAACTGCCCCAGTCTCATACTGCAGCTTACCTGGCCGAGCTGCAATACCACACACAACCTGTGATGCTGTTTTTTTACATGAACCAGCTATGTTTTCCCAATGTATTAGGTCCCTTGATTTCCATGAAATCGTCCAGTCCCACAGCTTTTTCTTTAATAATTAGGCTTTTCAGGGCATTCACACGTTTCGTGATCAGGGTCCATGCACAGAAGATGTGCTGCGGACCACAATCACGGCACTCCCGACATCATGACTCCTTATGATGCTTGGAGCTCTGAAACAGGTTAAATGTTTGCACTACTGTACGGACACATCAAATGATGAAACGTGTGAATGCACCCTAAAAACTGCAGTGGCAGTAAAGGGTGCTCTTACCATCCTACATTTGTAAAAACATGAAAAACGCATGTAGTTTTTTAGTTACACCGTACAGCTCATTTTGGGTGGATGTACACAATGCGGTTTCCACATGCTTTACAGCTTTGTCTCTTGTACTCTTGTTACTGCAAAGTGACGTAGCAACTAGAGATGAGTGAATTTACTGTAATAACTGAGTGAATTGCTTCATCACCGCTCATCACCCTTCTATTTAACTAAGTGCCGCTCCACCCTGGGTGCTGGGAAAAGCTTGATCCAGTCCTGGCAAACTTCTTCCACTTTCCCAAGACTGGATCCAGCTTTTCCTGGCACCTGGAGCTGAGCAGCACTGAGTTAAAAGGCAGCTGGCTGATAAGCGGATTGCAGAGATAACAAAGCAAGTCGCTCAGTTATTACTGTAAATTCACTCATCTCTAGTAGCAACTACTGATAAAGAACAAGGCTTCTACATATGGTAATTCGACAGATGACCTATTTTGAAGTGTCACTGTTGTAGTAAAGGATTTTAAGAAACTTTGTAATTGGGTTTGTTAGGCAAATAAGCTATTACCTGCATTCAAAAACACTTTCCCCAGGCCCCCCCCCCCTCCTCTCCTTTCTGTCACTTCTGTCCTTCTTTCACTGCTCATTATCAGGAAATCTCGACTCTTTTACATCAGTGGAGCCCTGTGTAATCTATGGGGAGGGGGGAGATTAGTTGCCAGCAGAGAACAAAGGATTACACAGTGGGACCTGTGTGAAAGCTGGTATTCAGAGGTCAGAGAGGTCAGTGCTGACTTCAGAGGAGAGCCCTGTAATGTAGCTAGCTGTAAATTAACTCTTTGTTGTCCGGTTTAGGTGCCTCATCTCCCTCCACCCTCCCCCTCTCATAAGAGAACCATGAAGACAGGGGGAGAGCTTCAAACTGCTTTTTCATGATAAAAATGAATTTTTCGGTTAATAAACCCAATTACAAAGCTTCTTAAAATCGCCTGTACTATTGATTTCTGCAAAAAAAATTAAACAGTGACACTTTAACCTCTTAAGGACGCATGACGTACCGGTACGTCATGCGCCCGTAAGAGGTGTTCAGAGCGGGGCCGCGCGGCGACCCCGCTATGAACCGCGGTGGTCCCGGGGACGGCTTTGAGACCGGGACCGCAGTTATTAGCGGGCACGGTCCGATTGCCGTGCCCGCTAATACAGTAATCAGATGCAGCTGTCAAACATGACAGCTGCATCCGATTACCGGATCCAGCGTCTCCCTGGTGTCTAGTGGGTGAGATCGCTCCTCCGGGACGTTGTCTTGGAGGAGCGATCTCAGTGTGTGCTGCCGCCGCAGCAGCCGAAAGCAAACGAGTGCCAATCTCATTGATCTTTGCTGTATATCCCTAGGGGGGCTTCTAGTATATGTGTAAAAAAATAAAATAAAGTATTGTTGTCAATAAAAAGCCCCCTCCCCTAATAAAAGTCTGAATCACCCCCCTTTTCCCAGGTTATAAATAAAAGTAAATAAATAAACATGTTTGCTATCGCCACGTGCGTAATCGCGTGAACTATTAATTAACCCTCTTAGCGACCCATGACGTATCTGATACGTCATGGCGCCGCGGGGGGTGTTCAGAGCGGGGTCCCGCTCTGAACGGCGCTGATCCCGGCTGACACGTGCAGCCGGGCAGTGCCTCTGTTAGCCGGCGCGGGTCCCGTTGCCGCGCCGGCTAATTAAGCACTTCAATGCAGCTGTCAAACCTGACAGCTGCATTGAAGGGCTTCAGACATCACATCCCTGGTGTCTAGTGGGTCGGATCTCCCTGGGGGAGATCCGTTCTTCTGGCCGTGCCGGGCCTCAGCGTCGGAATGACGCTGATCCCGGCTCGGCAGTAGATTGCTATGGCCTGCAGCAGGCCATAGCAATCTATGACCGATCTCATGGATCTTTGCTGTGTATATACACAGCATTGATCTCTATGAGAGATCATTGCTGTGTATATACAAGCCCCCCAGGGGGGCTTCTAGTCCATGTAAAAAAAAAAAGTAAAAAAGTGTTTTTATTAATAAAAAAATCCCCTCCCCTAATAAAAGTCCAAATCACCCCCCTTTTCCCATTTTATAAATATAAATTAATAAATAAATAAACATATTTAGTATCGCCGCGCGCGTAATCGCCCGAACTATTAATTAATCACATTCCTGATCTCGCACGGAAAACGGCGTAAGCGCAAAAAAATTCCAATGTGCAAAATTGCGCATTTTTGGTCGCATCAAATCCAGAAAAAATGTAATAAAAAGCGATCAAAAAGTCGTATATGCGCAATCAAGGTACCGGTAGAAAGAACACATCATGGCGCAAAAACTGACACCTCACACAGCCCCATAGACCAAAGGATAAAAGCGCTATAAGCCTGGGAATGGAGCGATTTTAAGTGACATATATTTGTTAACAATGGTTTGAATTTTTTACAGGCCATCCGATACAATATAAGTTATACATGTTATATATCGTTGTAATCGTAATGACTTGAGGAACATGCATAACAAGTCAGTTTTACCATAGGGCGAACGGCGTAAATGCAAAACTCCCCGAAATCAAAACAAATTCGTTTTTTTTTCAATTTGACAGCGCAAATGATTTTTTTCCGGTTTCACAACATATTTTATGGAAAAATTATGCCTGTAATTGCAAAGTACAATTGGTTTCGCAAAAAATAAGCACTCATATAAGTCTCTAGGTGAAAAAATGCAAGCGCTATGGACTTTTAAACATAAAATGGAAAAAGCAAAAGCGCAAAAACGAAAATTGGCTTGGACCTTAAGGGGTTAATCACATTCTTGATCTCACACGGTAAACGGCGTCAGCGCAAAAAAATCTCAAAGTGCAAAATTGCGCATTTTTGGTCGCATCGAATCCAGAAAAAATGTAATAAAAAGCGATCAAAAAGTCGTATATGCGCAATCAAGGTACCGATAGAAAGAACACGTCATGGTGCAAAAAATTACACCTCACACAGCCCCATAGACCAAAGGATAAAAGCGCTATAAGCCTGGGAATGGAGCGATTTTAAGGAACGTATATTTGTTAACAATGGTTTGAGTTTCTCGTGCGTCTTATTGGGGGATACAGACACCGTGGGTATAGGCTGCTGCCACTAGGAGGCTGACACTAAGAAAAAACAAAACAAGTCGGCCCCTACCAGCAGGCTATACCCGCCCACTGGCACTGAGCTAATTCAGTTTAGCTTAGTGTCAGTAGGAGGCAGACGCAGGTCTGGTTACTCCAGACCAGTTTCTGCTTGTTTAGTTTTGAGATGTTTAATCCTTTTCTTCTACAGGTCTGGGGCACGGTGGGTCACTAAAGACTCACCCTGATCCCCCCCTTATGCAACCAGGGCACAGACCCTAACTAGAAAGGGGCTGTTTACCCTAGGTTGCCACCGGCCGGACCCAGCGCCCAGGACACAGACTAGCCTGCTGTCTGTTTGTTCCTCTATGCGGACTTGCTCCGCCAGCCCCTGCCCGCCCAGCCTTCCAAAGTTGCGCGCGGCAGCGCGGCATAGTGCCGGCAGAAGATTCATGGGACAGGTCAGTTCGGCATCAGGGGTAAGTAAAGTTCCCCTGCTCTCCCTCTCCCTTCTGGGGTTCCCCGGTTCCCTTTCGCGGTCTGTCTGGGCCCTAGTCCCCGTCCCCCCTTCCCAGGCACCTCCAGCTCCGTTCCCTGCACCTTTTCCCTTCCCCGCTGCGTTCCGGTCCTCCTGCCGTCACCGCATGCGGGGGGGTCGGGAACTGGGATGCTGCTTTAGGTGCCGGTTGCGGGGCCCCCCCTTCTCTCTCCCATGGCCGCGACTTCCGGGTTCGGCCGTAACTTCCGGTCCTCGCGGCCACTTCTTCCCGCGCGCGCGCGCCGCCTCTTCTTCTCTGGTCCGTTTGAATTTCCCGCGCGCGGTCTTTCTCCCGCGCGGGCCGACGTCTGACGTCACTCCGCACGTGACGCGTCACTACGCTCGTGACGCGGTCTCCTGTTCAGCCCGTTCGGTGCGGCAGCCTGCGCAGCTCCATAGTCGTCAGGAGTCTTCAGTCCCGTGACTACAACCCCCAGTCTGTTCTTCCTGGCCAGTCTTCTGCTGTCCATCCTGCCTCTGCAGCCGTCCTGTGCCCTGCCGGACCTCTGCCTTTTTTTCACAGATTGATGCCTGGTAAGGTCTCTATGGGACTTTATGCCATGTTTTTTTCTGTCTTTCTGAGTTTTCTCTTTGTGTGTATTCTGTCATTCTGCAGGTGTCTGGTTTCTTCTCAGCTCCAGCATTTATCTGCCTGTAGGAAAACACTAGCTGGCTGTGTTTTTTCTTACTAATATATGTATATATATATTTAGTTTTTTTCATTATGTCTGACTCAAGATCTGAATCCACACGCCGCCAGCATCCTCCTCCTTCCTCTGTTACCTACTATTTCTGTACGTCTTGTAACACTAAATCTGCTTCCGGCCACTCTCAGCCTATCTGCGCTGCTTGTTCCATGCAGTCCTGTTCGTCTATGTCCCCTACTCAGGACCCCCCTCCGGAGTCTGAGGAGTCTGCCCCGGCCTGGGCGCGCTCTCTCTGCCAGTCAGTATCGCAGATGGCTCAGTTGTCTCAGTCTGTGGCGGCCGCCCTTGACCGCCTCTCTGCTTCTTCTTCAGCGCCCGCCCAATCACGCCCGGCAGCCGGTGGCGTACGGCCCGGCAGGAGCCGCTCCCACAAGCGTCCTCGCCGTGCCTCTTCTCGCTCTTCCTCTGGCTCCCCTGGAACTAGTTTGGCCCCTACTCATATCTCCCCTAACAGGCGCTCCCATTCGCCTGGAGATCTGTCGGATTCAGAGTCGGTTTCCAACTCGGATCCTGAGGATGTTTCTCCCGCGGTTTCCACTGTGGACAGCCTGGTGGCCGCAGTCCGCGATACCTTCCAGTTGAAGGATTCTCCGGACCCCTCGCCTGCTGATGAGGTGTTTTTCCATAGAAGCGGGCACCGTGTCCGCAGCACTTTCCCCAGTCACAAAGAGTTTGATGACCTGTTTTCCAAATTTTGGAAGTCCCCAGACAAGCGTTTCTCAAAGCCTAAACACTTGTCGGTCCTTTACCCTTTCTCCGAGGACCTCGTGTCTCGCTGGTCAGGTCCACCTTCTGTGGATCCTCCGATCTCTCGGTTGACCAAGGTCACGACTAAGTCAGCTTTTGAGGCCTCTGGCTCATCTCTCCTTCCCACCCTTGCTTCCACTTGGGTGTCTAAGTCCATTTCAATGTGGGCTAAGCAACTGAAGGACGGCATTACTTCTGGCGTATCGGCTGAGGACTTGGCCGACCTCGCCCAACAGATTCAGGACGCAGCTCAGTACCTCTGCTCGGCTTCTCTGGACGCTGCAGCCTGTTCGGCTTTTGCGTCGGCCAATATTGTAGCTATTCGCCGGTCCTTGTGGCTTCGTGAGTGGCGGGCTGACAACGCTTCCAAGCGGTCTCTCACCAGTCTGCCTTTTGCGGGCTCTCGTCTCTTTGGGAAACGCCTGGATGACATTATTTCTGATGCCACAGGGGGGAAGAGTACCAATCTTCCCCAGCAACGCCCCAAGCGTCAGGATTCCCGTCGCAAACCAGGCTCCTTTCGTTCCTTTCGGTCGCTTCCGTCGACTCGCTCCGGGAAGACTGCGGCTCCTCAGAACAAAAGGTCCGGTTTCTCCAAAAACCGTTCTTCCTGGCAGGCGCGATCTGCCGCCTCCCGCCCCCCCTTTAAGCCTGGCACCTCCAAGCCCCCCTCCTCCTGAAGGTTTTCCCCCACCCGGATCTCCTCAGGTGGGCGGCCGTCTCCTGTTGTTCCAGGAGGTCTGGCTTGCTCATATTCAGGACGCCTGGGTGCGAGAACTGATCTCACAGGGCTACAAGATCGAGTTCATTTCCGTTCCCCGCGATCGTTTTTTCCTTTCTCGTCCCCCCAGGTCCCCTGCCCTGGCGGCCGGTTTTTTCCAGGCCATCCCTTCGCTCCTCTCGAAGGGAGTGATTGTTCGCGTTCCTGCTCTTCAGCGGTTCCGCGGGTTCTATTCGAACCTATTCGTGGTTCCGAAGAAGGACGGTTCGGTACGTCCGATTCTAGACCTCAAGCGTCTGAATCGTCACGTCCGACTATCTCACTTCCGGATGGAGTCCCTGCGTTCTGTGATCGCATCTCTGGAGCCAGGCGAGTTCCTTTCTTCGGTGGATATTCAGGACGCGTATCTTCACGTGCCGATTTATCCTCCTCACCAACGTTTCCTGCGTTTTGCAGTAGGGGAAGAGCATTATCAGTTCGTGGCTCTCCCGTTCGGCCTGGCTTCGGCGCCGCGGGTTTTCACGAAAACCATGGCGGCTGTCATGGCTCTTCTTCGGGCTCGAGGTGTCTCAGTAACCCCTTACTTGGACGACATACTCGTCAAAGCTCCATCCAAGGACCAGAATTTAGAGAGCCTCCATATCACCCTGGATACGCTCTCTCGCTTCGGTTGGCTGCTCAACCGTTCCAAGTCCTCCCTGGTCCCGGCCCAGTCCATCATTTTTCTGGGAATGTGTTTGGATTCAGTACAGGCCCGCGTTTTCCTTCCAGAGGACAAGTTGCAGTCCCTTCAGGCCACTATCAGAGCTCTTTGCAGCCACCGCCCTGTGTCCATACGTTCCTGTATGAGGGTTCTGGGGAAGATGGTGGCGTCTATGGAGGCGATCCCTTTTGCCCAGTTTCATTCCCGCCCCCTGCAGCTCTTCCTGCTGTCACGGTGGGACAGGTCACTCCCCTCTCTAGATCGGAGGGTGAAACTACCGGCTCGCCTCCGCCAAGACCTTCAGTGGTGGTTGCGGTCTCCGAGCCTCTCTCTGGGGCGCTCCTTCCTTCCCGTTCATTGGCAGATTGTGACCACCGATGCCAGCCTGCGGGGCTGGGGAGGGGTTTGGAACGATCTGACGGTTCAGGGAACCTGGTCGGCCAAGGAAGCTTGCCTCCCCATCAACATCCTCGAGCTGCGGGCGATTCGTCTCTCCCTTCTGCACTGGCAGACACAGCTCCACGGTCTCCCCGTTCGGGTGCAGACAGACAACGCCACTGCAGTGGCTTATGTGACTCATCAGGGCGGGACCCGCAGCAAGACCGCCATGATGGAAGTGGCGCTGATCCTCTCCTGGGCGGAGGAAACCGTGCTTGCCTTGTCCGCTG
Source organism: Dendropsophus ebraccatus (assembly GCF_027789765.1). NCBI lineage: Eukaryota > Metazoa > Chordata > Amphibia > Anura > Hylidae > Dendropsophus > Dendropsophus ebraccatus. The sequence continues at coordinate 45,555,101 of NC_091468.1, forward strand.
TTCACATTCCGGGTGTGGACAATGGGATGGCCGACTATCTGAGTCGTGCACGGGTGGATCCAGGGGAATGGACCCTGCATCCCGAGGTGTTCTCCCAGATCTGTCGCAGGTGGGGGACACCGGATGTGGATCTGATGGCGTCTCGCTTCAACCACAGACTGCCGAAGTTCGTCTGCCGGACGAGGGACCCTCTGGCTCTGGCCTCGGACGCCTTGGTGATTCCCTGGCGTCGGTTCAGCCTCCCTTACATCTTTCCTCCTCTCCCGCTTCTGCCGCGGGTGGTGAGAAAGATAAAGTCGGAAGGACTTCCGGTAATCCTCGTGGCCCCGGACTGGCCACGGCGCGCCTGGTACACGGATCTCGTGAACCTCGCCGCCGACGTCCCCTGGCGTCTACCAGACCGGCCGGATCTTCTCACTCAAGGTCCGCTCTGCCACCCGCGTTTAGCCACGCTACGTTTGACGGCGTGGCTGTTGAAACCTGGATTCTGAAATCACGCGGTTTCTCTGATGCGGTCATTAGGACCATGATCAGGGCCCGGAAGCCTGCATCGGCAAGGATTTATCGTTGTTGGAGGGCCTTCCTCCGTCACTGTGAGGCCTGTTCTGCGCCTCCACTTCCCTTTTCTCTGGCGCAACTCCTGGCCTTCCTCCAGGCAGGTCTGGACGCAGGCTTAGCTCTGAGCTCTCTTAAGGGCCAGGTTTCTGCCCTTTCAGTTTTTTTCCAGAGACCATTGGCGTCAGTTCCTCAAGTCAGGACTTTTCTCCAAGGAGTGGCGCGCATTGCACCTCCTTATCGGCACCCAGTTCCCCCGTGGGATCTGAATCTCGTCCTGGATGCTATGCAGTCTCCTCCGTTTGAGCCCCTCCGGGAGGTGCCTTTGGCCATCTTGTCCTTTAAGGTGGCTTTCCTGGTGGCGGTTACGTCTGTCCGGAGGATTTCGGAATTGGCAGCCCTTTCTTGCCGTCCTCCCCTGCTGGTGTTGCACCAGGACAAGGCGGTACTTAGGCCCGTGGCTTCTTTTCAGCCCAAGGTGGTTTCACCTTTCCACCTCAACGAAGATATTGTTCTTCCCTCTTTCTGTCCGGCCCCCTCTCATCCAAGGGAGCGCGCGCTCCACAAGCTGGATGTGGTTCGCGCCCTGCGCATCTATCTCTCCAGGACAAAGTCTCTTCGACACTCGGACTCACTCTTTGTCATCCCTGAGGGTCCTCGAAAGGGGTCAGCAGCGTCTAAGGCGACCCTGGCCCGCTGGGTCCGCTCCGCCATCGCTCAGGCTTACCGGAGTAAGGGTAAGTCGCCCCCGTTCCGGATTGCAGCTCACTCGACTCGTTCGGTTGGGGCTTCCTGGGCCATTCGTCATGGGGCCTCAGCTCTTCAACTCTGCAAGGCCGCCACGTGGTCCTCACTGCACACCTTTTCTAGGTTTTACCGTGTGGACACGTTTGCATCGGCCGATGCGAGTCTGGGCCGCATGGTCTTGCAGGCAGCAGTGGCTTCTTCCTCTTCTTAGCTCCACTCTGTCTCTTCCCACCCAAGGGACTGCTTTTGGACGTCCCACGGTGTCTGTGTCCCCCAATAAGACGCACGAGAAAGGAGGAGTTTTTACTCACCGTAAACTCTCTTTCTCGTAGTCTTCATTGGGGGACACAGCACCCACCCTCTGTTGTCTGATTAAGGTTGCCTGTTGGCCTGTGTTTTTCAGATTTTGAGTGTGGACTGTTTTTTTCTTTATGGTTGTTTCGGCTCCTCCTACTGCTTTTTCACTACTGAATTAGCTCAGTGCCAGTGGGCGGGTATAGCCTGCTGGGAGGGGCCGACTTGTTTTGTTTTTTCTTAGTGTCAGCCTCCTAGTGGCAGCAGCCTATACCCACGGTGTCTGTGTCCCCCAATGAAGACTACGAGAAAGAGAGTTTACGGTGAGTAAAAACTCCTCCTTTTTTACAGGCCATCAGATGCAAGAAAAGTTATACATGTTATATATCGTTTTAATCGTAACGACTTGAGGAACATGCATAACAAGTCAGTTTTACCGCAGGGCGTTTTTTTTTTATTTCACCACATTTTGAATTTGTTTCTGGTTTCACAGTGTACTTTATGCAAAAATTCAGCCGGTCATTGCAAAGTACAATTAGTAACGCAAAAAATAAGGGCTCATGTGGGTTTCTAGGTGGAAAAATGCAAGTGCTATGGCCTTTTAAGCACAAGGAGGGAAAGACGAAAACGCAAAAACTAAAATGGGCTCCGTCCTTAAAGGGTTAAAGTAAAAGTGCTACCCACCAGTGTATGACAGGAACTGCTACAGGTCTCAGTATCTCATGAACTGCTTCCTGTATGTATCTAGTTTATGTGTAATGTTCCTACAGTAATGTGGCTGTATGGTCCTGACAGACCTAGCACTGCAGACACCTCCTGATCAGTGCAGCCCATTTCCGCTACTAGTTTTCACTACTTTTACATTAAAATATTGAGGTTTGATTTTTTTTTCTGCAGGTGGGCAGAGAAGGAACTGAATATGATGAAGCTTTTCTTTGACAACTTGGTGCACTACATCCAGTCAATTCGAGATGGGAGGCACAAGCATGTTTTGTAAGTTCGTGTTTTTATGTGTAAGTCGGATTAAAGAGAGTATCTGAAAGGATTTGTCCAGAATCGATTCCCACCTATCCCTATTAATTTTTTGACACTATACAACTGCGGATTAAGCTAGCACTACATGCCAATATAGAATATATTATAATATACATATGTATGTAATATAATTTTATTTTTATATCATTTGTTTTTTTGATTGATATTTTGGTATGGATCAAGTGTTAGCTGTGACAAATACCAACATTGCAGTCTTTATTGCACAGGTACAGCCACAGTGCAGAGGTCCAAGTGCGTCTTCAGTTTTTAACATGTGTGTTCTCAACATTAGGATCCCCAGATCATTTCAGTAAGTATTCATTATATATTAGTATATATATATATTAGTCATTTATTCTGTTATTTTTATGGTATAGTGGGATATATGACATTCTTCTGCCATTTATACTGCAGTATTACAAGCAGTCTGCATGACTGTACAACTAATGCCTCATCTACTATTACATTTAACTACTTATATCTATTTTATGTATTGTACATAGTAGTTGTAAACTATATGGCAGTACTTCTAATAAAAATTACCCTAATATTCTTCTTGGGAAGTCTTAAAAGGTATTTTCCATTTCTTTCATCATAGGACTGAGTTTAGAGCAAGTGGACATCCTGTGGCACTGCTTAGTAGAAGACGTGGAGTGCTACGATGATGCTTTACATTGGTTCCTGAATCAGGTGCGCAGTAAAGATCAGCATGCCATGGGGATGGAGACTTACAAGCATCTCTTCTTAGAAAAGGTAATAGAATTTCTTACACTTTCCAATGAGTACCCATGCTTAGTAACTATGAACTGTTGGAGTTAAATGGTAAATTCAGTTAGATCATATAACATCTATAATATTTTTATGCGTAGATGCCACAGCTAAAACCTGAAATCATCAGCATGACAGGCCTTAACCTCTTCCAACACCTGTGCAATCTTGCTCGATTAGCAACTAGCGCTTACGATGGCGGCTCAAACTCAGAGGTAAGTAACAAAAAGTTTCCTTTGTCAGGGGGTTCACACTTTGTTTTTTATGGTACATTAGTGGGATTCAATGGAATGACAAATGTAAAGGAAGTAATTATTCTTCTCCTCCTGGTTTGTTTCACGTCACTAAAGTGGTAGTGCGTGCCCGTGTGAAACTTTAGAAAGTAAACATGAAAAGCGTGGGGCTTTATTATGCAACTAAATTCTATACTCTATCTGAATATTAGATGCATATGTATCTACCCTTTGTTATAACAGCATTAATTTTGCTGGCAAGGCTTTTCAGTAGGGTTTGGAATAGTTCTGTTTGCATTTGTTTCTGAGAGGTTGGGTAATGAGCTCTAATAGTCTCAGCGCTTCACATCTTCCAAAAGGTTTTACATCTGGTGCCAGTGAGTAAAGTTCTTCTATACCAAACGTGAAAAATGCTTTTTTTTTTTTGGTTTGTAGACTTTGTACTGCTGCTTAGAAGGGTAAATGCTTGAGACCGTAATGATGATTCCTTATCTGGGGTGTCTTCCAGAATCTGTGTAGGGGTACAAACTCACAGGACTCACACTGCCCTGTACAGTCTATGGACAGACAAACTCGCAGCAGGAAACACATCCCGCTGCGAGTTTGTCCGCAGCCCGCCCCAATAACCCCCCGCCACTGGAGCGTATACATCAGAGTCCCAGCTCCGGCTTGCTTCGTAGCTCCTGGTGTCTTCACGTCCCGCTCAGCCAATCCGTTTGCTGCAGCAGGGCAGCACACTGATTGGCTAAGCGGGACGTACCGGGAACCCCTCGAAGCAAGCCGGAGTGGGGACCAGGTGATGTATGCGCTCCACTGGCGGGGGGTTAACGTGGCGGGCTGCGGACAAGCTCGCAGCAGGATGTGCATCCTGCTGCGAATTTATCTACCCATAGACTGTACAGGGCAGGAATCTGCAGCGAGGAACTCGCTGTGGATCCGCTCAGTGAGTTTGTACCCTAGAAATTAGTTGCATTTGTTTCAACTATGGAATGTTTTTACAGACTTGTTCTGTAAGCTGCCACAACAGCTAAGCTATGATTCAGGACATGTCCGCTTCCTAATGACAGCACTTAGGCTCCTATTATAGGCTGATCTTGTCTTTTAGGCCTGACTAAAAAAATCATTGCACGCCCTCTGTGCATTGCTGCGTGTAATAGCAATGCGCGGCTGACCACTGATGAATGTGTAAGCAAAATAATAAAGTTTATCCATATCTGTCCACACTCCCCAGTATCTTCCTGGCGTCTGCCCGCAGCAGCTGGTGAGACTTCAGAGCTGGTCTCTGAAGTGACAGGCCGCTCAGCCCATCAGGACAGCACCAAAGCCAGTGATTAGCTGAGCAGCCTTTTACTTAAGCCAATGCGGATCTATATCCCTGCAGGAAATGGAAAAATGTAGTTGTTGCAAAGGGGGCGTTCTATAAACGTACAGTGATAAAGTCATTGTGCTCAGTATATTTCATTCTACTGCTGATCTATAAATGTATCATAATATTGCACACACTTTGATCTTTGTAGAAATGTTCTATCGTCAAGCCCCAACATATATTAGGGCACATGGATATCAAAGATGAAGGTTGACCCCTTATTTTGAGGCAAGAAAAAGCTGTTCTTCACAAGTGGTTCCAATTCTCTCATATTCAAATTATTGTTGTATTACTTGGAATTACCATTCATCTGACACAAGCCTTAGTAGAAGAACGCCAGCCCCCAGGATATAATGCCCACCATCTTTGATTAAATGAGATCATCTTTGACCATAAACAGTGTCAATGTGTTTCTTCCGTGCGCACAATTAGCTTTTAACTTGTAATTTGGAACATACAGTTAATTCAAAAGCACCAATGAAGTGCTATCTATTACATAGCTGGTAAATGCCTGACTTGCTGTATCTTTCTCTGGTAAAAGAAGCTATTTGTAAGGGGCAAGAACCAGACTGATCAGCGGATTTCCCCAGGGCCTGTATTCTGTAAGGGATTAATGTTGATGAATGGCTGCATTTAAAGTGACGCTGTCACCCCCTTTGTGCATTCTGACATCTCTACACAGGTGTAAAGGGTAAATTTACTGTTTTTCATACCGTATTTCATACGTCATGGTGTTTGTTCAAGTAAAAAGTGTCCTTTTATCAACTGCAGATTGTATTAAGTGGGCGTGGCCTTGTGGCATTAGCACCACTTAGCCCCGCCCACAACAGCACCAGTGGCTCTGCCTCCTTGACACCCATTGGTTGGCCGACGTAAAGGGGGTGGGGTCTAGACCTTTCGGCCAGCCTGTTCCAATGGCCGACGAGGGGGCCAACTGTGGTGTTGTGGGCGGGGCTAAGTGGTGCTAATGCCACGAGGCCCCGCCCACTTAACACAATCTTCAGTTGATAAAAGATGACTTTTTACTTGAACAAGCACCATGACGTATGATATAAAATAAGGTATGAAAAACGCTAAATTTACCCTTTACACCTGTGTAGAGATGTCAGAATGCAAAAAGGAGGTGACAGCGTTACTTTAAGGTTTTAATTCATGTTTTTCAATATTATCTTTATCTAGTTATGTGGAATGGACCAGTTTTGGGGCATTGCTTTACGAGCACACTCTGGAGATGTCAGCCGGGCTGCAATCCAGTACATTAATTCCTATTATATTAATGGTAAGAATAACTTTGATTTGCTGTTTTAGCTGCTTTACTAACTAGTGTGCTTTAGTTTTAGTTTTAGTGTGCTTTACTAACTAGCATTACAATGTGCTATGCATTACTTTGAAATGCTTCAGCATTTCAGAAAACTCATTGATGGGAGTTTATTCTATAAACCTATAATAATTCTGCATCACACTTGACTGGCTGCACTTTACCTCCTGTCTCTCTCCCATTACCTTATAGATTGTAAGCCCTTGCGGGCAGGGTCCTCTTCCCCATGTACCAGTTTGCCATTTGCCTTCATGTAATGTGTCTTGTTTGTTACCCCTGTCGCCTGTATAGTGCTCTGGAATTAAGGGTGTTTTATAAATAAATAATAATAATAATAATTTAGCCAGGCATTTTACCCCCTGGTCTTAACTTAAAGGGGTTGTCCACTTTATAAGAGAATGAATCGTTGTTCTGTATTAAAGGGGGTAGTGCAGCGTTTAACATTTATTCACTAAATAATACACATTACAAAGTTATACAACTTTGTAATGTGTGTTATTTAAGTGAATGGCCCCCTTCCCCGTGTTCCCCCCACCCCGGAAGTGTGGTGCGGTATACTACCGTATTCGCTGTCGACCGCGGACACCATCTTGGGTCGACGACGTCATCTGCTGAGCAGGTGATGACGCGGCAGAAGGTGGCCGGCATGAGGGCCGGCTGGCTGGCCTCACAAAGATGACGTTGTCAACCCAAGATGGCGGCCAGGGTCAACTGTGAATACATAAGTATAATGCACCACACTTCCGGGGTGGGGGGAACTCAGGGGAAAAGGGGGTCATTCACTTAAATAACACACATTACAAAGTTGTATATTTTTGTAATGTGTGTTATTTAGTGAATAAATGTTAAACGCCGTACTACCCCTTTAAGTGTATGCACTGTACTTACTATCACTCCCTTCCTGTGTGCACCGTAGTGTTGATATCAGATGCTCCTACCTCATCATCCTCCACCATTCTCTGGCCTCACCCAGCGATCCATGTTTAAGCTGGGGCCTCACCAACAAACACATACTACTACGCAGCGCCAGATACCATCATGTGGTGCACATAATATCCCAGAGCCGTGCCAAATGAACACCAGAGTGCAGAAATAAACACTGCTTCACCTGTAGTAAATTAACACCACTGTAGCAGTAACAAATATTGTTCCAACTATAGTAAGTTAACACAACAGTGCAGAAATACTAACTGCTTCACCTGTAGTAAACCACTACGGTGCAAAACTACATATTGCTCCACCTGCAGTAACCAAACACCATACTGCACCAATACATACTGCTCCATCTGTAAACCAGTCCACAGTACAGCACTCCTGTCTCGTTAACCCTCCTACCCACCTGGCAATTTACAAATACCATACATACCAGCACTGATTGCCTTCTTAACCGCATAAACTTGCCTTCCCCCAATAGTACCCCACAAACAGGTAATTCCCCTTATAATGCCACAATAGTACCTCACTAATAATTAATTCCTCCAATAGTGGCATGTTAGTGCTCAACAAATAGCTTCCCCCCCCCTCTTGTGCCACACAAACAGTTAATTCCCCCAGTAGTGTCCCACAAACAGTTAAGTCCACTAACAGTGCCACAATAGCGCCTCGCAAATACTTACGGTAATTCCCCCACTAGTGCCACACAGTTCCACAATCGCCAAACTTCCCTTACTTTTCCTGGCTCCCACGCTGCAGGATGCTCCTGGCACAGGATATATGTGACCATGATGGGAAGCACCTCACTCCTAGGCTGCAGAAACACTAATTTACTTCACAGCAAGGGGGGGGGGAGGGTTGTCTAATATGAACATATATATATATATATATATATATATATATATATATATATATATATATATATATAAAAAAAATTTTTGCTATATCAACCTTGTTCCGCCTTTATTGGTTTCTTTTAGGTAAAACTGGGCTAGAGAAAGAGCACGAGTTTATCAGTAAATGTATGGAAAGCCTTATGATTGCCTCCAGTAACCTTGAGCAAGACGCCCAGTCGAGCCTTACCATCATTGAGCGAGGGCTGTTGATGCTGAAAACTCACCTTGAAGCTTTCAGGAGACGGTAAGCAGCAGTAATAAATGCATGTTACCTGTAAAGGTTTTACCTTGGGATGTCATTGGGCTATACAACAGTATGTGTTCTGCTCTAGAAAGACAATTGCCCTGCTGTTGCCACAGTCTTAGTAGAATAATGAATGTTCCCCTTATATATTTTATTAAATGAAAGAAAAATTTGCATGCATAAAATTATTGAACATACTGTGTGAACAAGCTCTAAATTTGGATATGTCTTTGTATGGATAGGTTTAAAAAGTTGAAGAAAGTTTTATTGTTTTCCCAGCAACTTTCCTCACACGTACGTTTGTTTTCCTGCTAGGTTTGCCTACCATCTAAGGCAATGGCAGATTGAAGGGACTGGTATCAGCAGCCACTTGAAGGCTCTGAATGATAAGCAGTCTTTACCTCTACGTATTGTATGCCAGCCAGCAGGCCTTCCGGATAAGGTCAGGGCGATTCTATTCCTTCCTGGAAGGGGCTTGTATCAGCTCTGCAATTTGCTGACAAGGATTTTATTGTATCTTAGATGACTATAGAAATGTATCCAAGTGACCAAGTAGCCGACTTGCGGGCAGAAGTAACCCACTGGTACGAAAACTTGCAGAAAGATCAGATGAACCAACAGCCTCAGCTTCAGGAATTTGGGCAGAGTAGCCGTAAAGGAGACTTTCCTGGTAAAGTAGTGTTTTCTAATTCTTTTACTGTCACGTACTGTTTTAAAGGGTTTGTCCAAGGAACAGCCCCAGAGTTATAAGAAAAGATGTTCCAGAATTGTTATTTCACAGGGATTGTGTTTACAGAGACAGGCATGTCAAGAGGCCGCAAATCAACTTTAAGTACAATGATTTCCAGCTGACCCCTTATGGCCATATGGGGACAAAAAGTATTAAACATTTTTTTGTTTATAAGGATCATGATTCTGTTTCTTGTTGTCATTTCCCTTTAAAAAAGGACATTTTAGTTTCTTGCTTCTCTTAGATGAAAAACAGATAAAGGTCTTGAGGGCAAGTAAAGTCTTAAATGTGGTCACTGGTCCCCAGTATGCCCAAGGGCATCAGAATTATAGTAGAGCTTCTGGAAACTATTGTTTGCTTTACTTCTATGGAAAGTGTACTTAAATTCTGAACTTCTGATGCCATCATGGACAGCTTTCTGCATATAATCTGGCTCTATCTTCGTTTACTGACTGCTTTCTGTAGATGACCTGGCTACTACCTGGCCACCACTAAGTGGTGATCTCAACCATGACTGTCGCAGAATCCCTTTAGACTGGAACAGTCTATAGTGTCCAGCAGTGGTAGAAAATTTGGAGAGAATACCACTCAGATCACAAAATTCTGGGGACCAATTTTTGGATTGGTGGGGCCGGACCACCGGGGTAAAGCATATGTCTTCTAGATGGAAATACCCTTTAAAACAAAGATTTTTCTTTTGTTAATTGAAATAGGTGGATTAATGGGTCCAGTACGCATGATTTCATCAGGCCATGAACTGACAACGGATTATGATGAGAAGACCCTTCATGAACTTGGATTTAAGGATATGCAGGTATTTCCAAGTGATAAATGTTGCTTACATCATTTACATTTTTATTTTTTTTATTTTTTTGCAAGTACAGCTGCTGATTAGCTATAATATAGAGGCAGGCACACTGTTCCCATTGGCCCGTCGCTTGTACAGTAATTTGCGTATTTCCATTCTGAAGCAGGCGGTGTGTGTGCCCTGTCCTTCTAGAGGTGAGTCTGGCATATTTATTAGGTGTCTGCGTCCCTCTCTATCAAATTGCTGGAATTGCTGCCTATGCTCAGTGACAGGGAGAAGCCTGAAAGAAGCACCTAATGAAAGTGCCAGATTTATCTCACAGTGCCTGCTTCCTCATGTACCTTCTCAATAAGTGATATTTTTTGTAAAGATTTGTTCTTGACAATGCTGTAAGTGCAGTAAAAACCTTGTGCCTTCACTAGATGGTGTTTGTGTCCCTGGGTGCACCACGTCGGGAAAGAAAAGGTGAAGGTGTCCAGCTTCCCGCTTCATGTTTGCCCCCGCCACAGAAGGAAAACATCCCCATGCTTCTCCTCCTACAAGAACCGCATCTCACCACACTTTTTGACTTGTTGGAAATGTTAGCCTCCTTCAAACCTCCTTCTGCAGAGATGGATTTATTGGATGTTGAAGTAAGACCATGTGTATTGGTTTTATAATTGAGAATTTGTTTGCCCTTTTATATCATATTGACAACAGAATGGGTGCAGCACTGTTTATTTGTATGGCTCACGGCCATGTAATCCTACATACTACTCTACAAATTTTGTATATTTTATTGCAGAGTGCAAGGTGTGAAGAACTCCATCTTCATGCAGAAAACCTTTCCAGACGTGTGTGGGAGCTCCTGATGTTACTTCCTACGTGTCCCAATATGCTGCAGGCTTTCCAGAATGTGTCTGAGGAGCAGGTGAGGGGACCGCAGTGCTGAGGGTTGTGCTGTAGCATTACACTGTGATGAACAGATCAGGAAAGACTATATCCGTTCTACTTCCACTTTCGTTCACCTGCATATGCTTAAAATGTATTATATTTTAAAGGGGAATGATGGACCTTGCTGGAAAGACTTACTTCGAATAAAAAGCGCCCACAAGCTTTTGTATGCTCTTGAAATTATTGAGGCACTTGGGAAACCAAACAGAAGGATAAGAAGAGAGTCCACGGTAATAGTCCCACCTTGGTTTCTGTTATTATTCTATAATGGATGATTCATAGAAATATTTTAATTGAGGGCTCGACCAAACTTTGGCATAAAAATATGAAATCAATTAGTTAAAATGTAAGTTTCTCAGTTGTTTCATTGGGGGACATAGGGTATAGGATGCTGCCACTAGTAAGCGCTAACACGACATGAAAGATGTGAGTACTCTTGAGCAGGGCACGCCCACCAACGGGTATTGAGTTAACCAGCTTAGTTTAAGGTGGCCATACGCCTTAAATAACCATTTGGTTGACAGTTCTCTCCCACCCTCCCAATACACAGGAATGTTTAGCATGGCATTAAAAGGGGTAAGCTTTGGCGATGGCTTATCTCTCTTAGAACAATGGGATCGGGCAGTGATTTAACATCACATCCCCAACTCCTGTCTCCACCTATATCATCTGTCAGTGGAGGGTCAGGGACCTTAAAGAGATGGCTAAACCTGGCGCGAATGTATGGGGACTTTTAGTGTCGGTAACATGTAGACAATGGGTCTGGTTTTTCCAAACCAGTTTAAGTGTTTTAGCTTGGTAGGTCTTTCTTTTCTCTCCTAGGTCAATGATTTCAGGGCATAGTGGGTAATGTAGACCTACTGTGAACTTCTCTATCCGATCAGGGCACAGCTCATAATAATTGGGTTGTAATATTTATTTTATTTATATAAAGTACATATGGCAGCTAGACAAAACCATAACACAAGCATGAGGTGGTTTGCCATGGGACATAGAGGTTGTTCACTTGCAGTATTTGGGTCTGTTAATGGAGACTTCTCTAAAGTACTCACAAACTTTTATATTACAGGGAAGTTATAGTGACCTGTATCCAGACTCTGATGACTCCAGTGAAGATCAGATTGAAAACAGTAAAAACACATGGAGCTGCAAGGTACCGGTTTGCTGATGATGGCTGTAAAATATTCAGATCTACATTACATACAGAACCTGACATTATTACCAAAGCAGGTTGTTATTGGACACAGACTGCTTACAGTTTTAAGCCCTGTATGTGTTCCCCCAATATCCTAATAAATAATATCTGTAGATTCATTGTTCAGTAGGAAAATGAAAGCGATGTCTGTTGGATGTTTAAGTATTGAACCAATAAATGTTTGACTCCCTACGTATTCTTAGTTTGTTGCTGCAGGGGGTCTACAACAGCTGATTGAAATATTCAATTCTGGGATTTTGGAGCCCAAGGAACAAGAGTCTTGGACTGTGGTGAGTAGTGTTGTGTGTGGATAGTGCTGTATTTATTGTGTACTGTAAGTAATAGTGCTATTGCCACCTGTGAAACCCTAAACATTTGTTTTTGACACTTTAACCAAGATGCAAAAAAGATGATAATTTTATGCTACAAGTTTATCTGTGGAACATTTGGTTCTAATTGTGTTTAACATACATTGTTTTTTGCACAGTTTGGTCTCAACCAATAGTTATGTTCTATAGCTTGGAACTATGGTAACCTTCAGTCACAGATTGAAAATTGTTCACTTATTCATACTACTTTTAGTTTTACTTGCATCTGTGTCTCTACAGTGGCAGCTGGACTGTTTAGCGTGCTTGCTGAAGTTGATCTGTCAGTTTGCTGTGGATCCAACAGATCTGGATCTGGCATATCACGATGTATTTGCTTGGTCGGGGATATCTGAGAGCCACAGAAAAAGAGCGTGGCCTGGCAAGTCGAGAAAATCAACTGCAGATCATTCAAAGGGCCTTCATATACCACGGCTAACAGAGGTATGCTAAGTATATACTTTGTATATTATGTCCGTGTAAAATCCGTTTTTGCGTTAATCTTTTAATTATATTTTTGGGGAGAAAGTAGACCTAAGTTATTTATGTAAAACTATGAAAAATTGAGAAATAACAGCATGGCTAATGTACCCCAAATGTTCCAATACCTGTGATGTGCAAATTACTTACCTTTTTAATGTAGGGTAAGTCTGGTGACTAGAAAATCAGAGCCGCACTGCTCTGCTCGCAGAATGTCTTAGCTGCTGTCAGGTGGAGCTCGCTGCATATTTAGCTTTTCTACTCCTTTTGCCTTTAATTGTAGCAGTGGAAACCTACAAGCAGTGCGCTCCACCTGGTGGTGACTAGAGGCAGCTTGTGTTTTATAATGTATCTTAAAGGGATTTTTTTTCCCATTACAAAGGATACGTGATTCCTGTTTCCTCTGGGGGGTGGGGGTTTGAATCAGAATGAGCGAGACGGAGATGGAGCTAAACAAGTAACAAATTTCTGCAGACATAACCCTTTAATAACCATGTGTACATAGGCAGAAGGTTTGGTCCTCTGCTTCAGAAAATCAGTCATTATTAATGAGGTATTCTGGTGTAGAAAAACTATACTTACCTACCACTCCTGGCCCCTGCAGGTAACGCTGCAGCCCCTGTTCCCTCTGCCGCCCCTGTTCCCTTTGCCGCTCCTGTTATGTGCCTGATTTTGATATGGAGCAGGCAGAAGACAGGAATGGTGGAGGAAATTGAAGCTGTAGGGGAGCAGGGGTGGTAAGTAGTTTTTTTTATTTTTTTAAGCCAGAATACCCATTTAAGGGCACTTAGTAATTATTTTGTGCAGCGTTTCTGTTAATCCTCTTGCTTGAATCGCTCAATTCGGCATTCGCTCAAGTCTGCACATTTATTGGTAGTTCTTTTGGTATAAAGTTGTGTCTAATGTGTGTTGTTTAATTTCCATTACATGATTACTTGTAAAGCCTGGACGTTTTATGCTTTTGTCTCCCTAAAGGTTTTTCTAGTTCTTGTCCAAGGAACCTGTTTGATTCAGCGCTTGATGTCTGTAGCTTATACGTATGATAATTTAGCCCAGCGGTAAGTGTAGAGGATATATATCACACTTACTGGATTTAAATATTTCTTTATTTACCACTTACCATGTTAATTCCTTGCAGGGTGTTGAAAGCACAGTCTGACCACCGGTCAAGGCATGAAGGTAAGTGGTCAGCTGTTCATGTTTTTTTTTTTTGTACATACCGTAACAGAATGTGAATCAGTGTTCTGGGGTTTTAAAGGAAATCTGTCACTAGGTTTTTATGCCCTTTCTGGGGGCAGCATTAACTAGTCACCAAGATTTCCCTCTGTGTATTAGTTACATATTTCTACGCAGCAGATCTTATAATGAGGTGTCAATTCCTCTACTTATAGCCTTGGTGACATGTTATGTACATGGGCCATAACTACACATTTTGTACATGTACATAATTTTGGTGCATTTAGTCTGAGGTCTCAGGAGCTAAGCTTTATAGACATTGAGTACCAGTTACTATTAGCAGCCAATACTTATTTACTCCCTTTAAGTGCTACCGATTGCTCCCCATGGCAGCTAGAGAGCTTCACTATCCCTCAGTGCCGCCCAATCAAGCTCTACTAGCAGAGCACTGATCTGACTAATCACTGCTATGCAAAAAGCATTGACTTGATCAAGTGTAAGTTGTTTTTGCGGCACAATTGGTGCAAACCCTTATGGTTCTGTAGATGGAGAAGTGTTATGGCTCTTAGATGAAGAAGAAAAAAAACAAAAATGAAAATTCACTGTATCCACAAGGCCAAAATGGGTTGTGTTCTTTAAGGGGTTAATATAGTCATCCCGTGTTTCTCGTTTCTGCTGATGGATCATAGGCTTTTCATTGTCATTAGATTGTCTCAGTATTAAAGCGACTCTGTACCCACAATCTGACCCCCCCCCCCCCCCAACCACTTGTACCTTCGGATAGCTGCTTTTAATCCAAGATCTGTCCTGCTGTCCGTTTGGCAGGTGATGCAGTTATTGTCTTAAAAATATACTTTTAAACCTACAGCCCCGTGCCCTACAGGCATGGCTTAGAATTTCTGTGCCCTAACTTTGCACCTCCCCTCCGTCCCTCCTCCTCCCGTCCCTCCTCCCCATCATTAGGAATGCCACTGGAACATTTTCTCCATGCTGAACATTGCAGAGGTGCCTTAACGATCCAGCCCATGTGCCGGGCTGAAACAGGTGGGGAATAGGAGGCAATCTTCCTGGAGCATTGCTAATGATGAGGGCGGGAAGGAGGGACAGAGAGGTTGTGCCAGCCTAATGCAAACGCAATCTAGGCAACTCTAGGCTGCCAGTTTAAGAGTTGTTTTTTGGGACAATAACTGCATCACCTGCCAAACGCACCCCAGGACAGATCTTGCTATCTGAAGGTACAAGTGGTTTGGGGTGGGGTGGGGGGGGTCAGATTGTTGGTACACAGCAATCAGTCTGTTTGGTATTTGGTATCTAGATTTGCTGTTAATTTAATTCCTGTCTTTTACTCCCTACAGTTACTCATTATTCAATGTGGCTTTTAGTCAGCTGGGCTCACTGTTGTTCTGCTGTGAAATCCAGCCTGGCAGACAGTGACAATTTACAAGATTGGCTTAAAAAATTAACTCTTCTCATTCCTGAGGTAAGAATTTAGAGGGTTAATGTCTTTAATCCCTAGTCATGCTTCACATTACACACAGAAAGAAAACTGCTATTATTGAACTGAGAGATAAAGTCCCTCCAAAACGTTTACTTATTGGTTAGGGTGTGTTCACACGTACTGGATCCGCAACAGATTTGATGGCACAGATTTGACGCTGTGTTCCGTTATTTAGTTACATTGATATCTGCTCCATCAAATCTGCTGCGGATCCTGTACATGTGAATGCACCCTAAGCATAGATATTACCATTGCAAGAAATAAGGCTTTGAAGACCTTTAAAATTAAAATCTTCATTTTTTTTCCCCCCAATAATAAGACTGCGGTACGTCATGAATCCTGCAATGGTCTGTACAAACTGTCCCTTTCTGGTCTGGACGGTGGTGATTCAATAAATAGATCCTTTTTGCTTCTGGCTGCATCAACCTTGTTAAAATTTCTTCCTGATGCTCAAGCACTAAAGCCTATTCGGGTAAGTCCTGTATTTCTGAAAAAATTAAATCTAGGAGTATTCTAGGAGTGATAATCTCAATTTACTGAGTGTATGAGCGTATTGTAATATACTTGTTAGGGGATTGCAGCATCTTCTCCTGCCTGCAGGGCTTGTTCACACACAGTGATATTCACATAAAATTCTATGCGTAGTCAAGAATGTGCCCATGTGACCTGACCCTGGTCTCTTACTTGAAGTGTTTATACAGCATTACTAGAGATGAGTGAACCTGGAGCATGCTCGAGTCGATCCAGACCCGAACTTTTGCCATTTGATTAGCGGTGGCTGCTGAACTTGGATAAAGCCCTAAGGCTATGTGGAAATCATGGATATAGTCATTGGCTGTATCCATGTTTTCCAGACAACCTTAGAGCTTTGTCCAAGTTCAGCAGCCCCAGCTAATCAAATACTGAACGTTCGGATCGACTCGAACCCGAACCCGGTTCGCTCATCTCTAATCATTACATCATCATCTCTATTCGGTACATGTGCACTAACAATCCAAGCTTCTATCCGAATAAGGCTCAGTGACCACCATTGGTGATACCCCTGCCTCCTCTCCGCACTCACTGCACTTCATTGTTGCTATTTACTGTTTCTTTTTCATCCATAGTGCATTTGTAGTATACAGTAGGCTCACATGGTATTGTTTTATGTTGTGCACAGTTACTTGATTCATATTGTGTTTAGGGTAGGACAGCCATTGTATTGTATATTGCATGTATTTATTTTGGGCAGGGATAGTCTATCCTTTATGGTTACAGGACCGTGTGGGAGTTGTTCATGCTCAGTAACTCATGCATGAGGGTTTTTTAATTGATTTAAGGGGTTAGGGTATTTGTATTTTCTTTGCTATTTTTGTAAAGTTATGTAATTTGAATAAAGTATATTTTTGAAAATTTGATAATTTGGTGTGCTGGTCAGTTTTCTCTATATCTTTGTTCACTGGCAGTGTGTGATATGACATTTTAATGCAGAGTATGCACAAGCACTGTTATATTGGTATCTAAGTCTATGGGGTAAATAATTAATAAGCTGAGCTTCAACTGGTTGCTGTGTGCAAATCAAATAGTTTTGACTCATTTTTTATTTATTCCCTCTGGTAGTCTAGATTTACAAAGATTTCCATTTTTATTTGTCATCCCCCTACATATATGTATTTTTTGCTTGTGACTGTCATTCTGCAACAATCACGTCACTATGTAAAGACGGACCACTTTAAATTTGGTCAACTAAGTGCAATGTAAATACACAAAAAACTAGGGAAAATTGAGAACACGCCTAAAAAAAAAACCTGCAAAAGTGTCGCCTTTGCGTTTAGTAAATCTGGGCCTGTTTTTTTTGTTTGTTTTTTTTTTTTGCTTTTTTTTTAACCTTTATGGATGTTTACAGGTTGAAGACTATGAGGAAGAAACTATTCTGCGACCTGGATGTAAAGAATATTTTTGGTTACTGTGTAAACTGATTGATAACATCCACGTCAAAGATGCCAGCCAGGTATTGTCCGCTTTTCTGGAGCAATACATGTATGTGTTTTTTTGTGCTTGTGTAGTGTAAAACATTGATAAGTGGTTACATACAGGTCAGTGTCTAAGAAAATACAAGGAAATTATTAAAGAAGTAATCTAGTGCTAGAAGCTTTCTAGTGCAGACAGCTGTAACGTTCTCTGCTGTAATGCAGAGAATTTCAGTCTTGTATAGAGTGCTTATCACTTTTCTGGTCACTTGATTTTAAAGCTGAGATATTTCCATAATGTCCTTAAAGGGGTTATCAGGAGACTGAACAAAAAGTGTAATGATTGTGGTGCTGGGCGTGTACGCTAAATATATGCTGCAAGTGGACTCTAGCACATGTGCAATGGTAAATCTGACCCATGTTTTCCCCCATGTAAAAGTTCATGGGTGATTGCCACACAGAAAACATTATTGATATGTACATGAATGCGTTCTGCTATGTTTCATAGAATGACTAATATTTTTTTCTTATTTAACCTAGACAACATTGCTTGATTTAGATGCACTAGCGCGACATTTGGCTGACTGCATTCGCAGGTAGGACTGTGTTCTTTCATTACTACTTGTTCCTAAAAGGTATTCCAGTTACACAGTTTTCTGATCTGTGTATAAAATCAGCTTACAAGATCTCTGCTTGCGGCCTTGGAGTAGTAGACCTCTCATTCTTGTCCATATGATGATTACATAGATGTCTTTTTATAGAACTTTTACTACATTCAGTAGTACATGTAACATAGTACACAAAGCCGCTGTTCATTCTGTGACTACCAGTGGAGATCTTTTACAATAAATAAAATTTAGAGTTGAAGCGAATGTACCAGAAAATTTACTAAATAAAGATTTGTGTACTATCGGATCAGCGCTGCTGCACAGATTCATCTGGTTCCTGAGATCTCCTCCTGTCTGTATCTATGTCTAGTTTGGTCCACTGGAAGCGGGCCCAGTGCACTCATCAAACTAGACAATTGCATATATAAATCAGTGCAGATCTCAGGAATGGATGGTGATACAAGGAGTGGACTGCATCCCTACAATCTGCGCAGCGGCACTGATCCGATAGTATGCAAACCTTTAGTGACTCTTCTGGTACATTCCATATAATATACCAATTGCGTTAAAGGGCAAAATGGATTATTGCTCATCAGTCACCAATTGGTAGGGTGCTGACACCTGTCTCCTGCACCTAACAGCAGTTTGGCGCCATTTTACACAGTAAAAGTAGTTTGTCTTCGTCCATTGTGTAGTAGGGGACGACCTGTAACTGCAGCTCAGCTCCTGTTCACTTGAAAGGGGGCTTAGCTGCATTTACACCTCGTCATCACTACACTATGATCAGAGGCAAACTCCTTTCACTGTGCAGAGTGGCGCTAAACAGCTGATCAGTGTAATCAGTCCATTTTACCCAGAAAATAAAACTCTTTAATGGTGCGTTCACACCTACAGGATCTGCAGCTGATTTTCTGCAGCAGATTTCATTTAAATAACTGAACACAGCATCAAATCTGCTGCAGATCTGCTGCAGATCCTGTAGGTGTGAACGCACCCTAAGTTTAATTTGCAGAACCAGCACTTCACATTCAGACCAGATCTTTACGTAGTGTTATGATCGACTTTAGAAATCATTCACGCTATTTCTCTTAATAGCAGGGAAATCCTGGATTACCAGGATGGCAATGTAGAAGATGATGGGATGACGGGACTTCTGAGGTTGGCCACCAGTGTCATCAAACATAAACCACCTTTTAAGTTTTCTAGAGAAGGACAGGTAGGGGTTGATTATAAGCGCATTATTAAATTGGATGCTTGACTTTGTCCAAAATCCTACAGTGTCTCTCTTCTTCTTCAGGAGTTCCTCCGAGACGTTTTTAACCTTCTTTTCATGTTACCAAGTCTAAAAGACCGACTGCAGCCCAAGTGCAAATCTCATTCTTCCCGAGCAGCAGCGTACGACCTCTTAGTGGAGATGGTGAAGGGCTCGGTGGAGAACTACAGGCTGTTACACAACTGGGTAATGGCACAGCACATGCAGTGTAAGAACCTGAGAATTTTTATTACTCTAATGTCTATCCTCTTCTGCACCGTTACTGCTACATGACAAGAGGTTTTGTCATGTTGGCAGGGGGTATAGTAACACCATTATCAATTTATTCTTCCTTCAAGGAGAAATAACAAAAAAGTGACCTAAAACATAACCTGCAGGAGAGCTAACAGGTCATCTTTGCATTGGCGATAAGAACATCTCCCTGGCCAGTTTTATGCGAGTCCAATACAAACACATTTTTGTGTTAGTTTGGGTCAGGACTTGTAGCCATAAAACTAACTACTGTGAATTTGGAGCATCCCTTAAAGGGAACCTGTTACCCCCCCCCCCCCCCCCCCCCCCCCGTGCCGGGGTGACAGGCTCCCGACCCCCCGATACAGCCCCCTATACTCACCTGATCCCACCGGGTCCCGCTTCTGGATGCGGTCGGGTCACGGAGATCTCAGCCGCTGCAGCCTGGCGCGTGCACTGAGAGAGGAGTCCAACTGAGAGCTCCGTGACCCCACCGGATCCAGAAGCGGGACCCGGCGGGATCAGGTGAGTATAGGGGGCTGTAGCGGGGGGTCGGGAGCCTGTCACCCCGGCACGGGGGGGTGACAGGTTCCCTTTAAAGAGACTCTGTCAGCAGGTTTATGGGTCCTATCTTAAGTGTTTCATAAACTAGTGATAGAGAAGCTGAACAGAATGATGTATCGCTTACATTGTTCTCTGCAGCTGATCCAGAGATATCTTTCTGAATAACATGGACAATAATTAGTCCTCTCCATTATGTGCATTAGCCCAGTAGTCCTCAATATTCATGAGAACCAGAGAACTCCGCCCACCAGTTGCTGATTGGCACTTATCTATCCATGCTGTATTTAGGCAAGAATCCTATTCTCCTGCATATTAGGAGAACGGCTAAACCGAATGATGTAAGTTATAAACCGATCTGTTCAGCTTCTCTGTCATTTGTTTATTCTGCCCTCATTTAAGGTGGCATAAACCTAGTAACAGATTCCCTTCAAATTAAAAATGTTTGTAAGCAAAATGCTGCAAAGTTAAAGCAGAAACTAAATTGGAAACCTTAAAGCAATTGCCCTGTTGGTTAGAAGGGACCCAACTATTGTGAGCGGTTCATATGGTCTTCCGCTACCTTCAGCAATTAGTTATAATCCATCAGGAAACCTAGCAGTGACTGTTCTCGGTTCTGCTTCAGCACCATCAGAGTTTACATGAAGCATTACTTGGTTCCCAATTAAATAAGTGAGCGTAAACAACAAGATATGTTTCCATTTCCTAAATTTACAACTGTGGTGGAAGAGTTCACATTCTTTCCTTAGAGAGAAATCATATAAAATATATATATTTATAACGTTAAATGTTCTGCCATCAGCTTCCCATGCACCTTACAAATGGGACTACTGGCCACACGATGATGTCCGGGCTGAGTGCAGATTTGTTGGACTTACAAATCTCGGAGCAACTTGTTATTTGGCATCAACCATTCAGCAACTGTACATGATACCCGAGGCGAGGCAAGCCATCTTTACCGCTAAGGTAATTTAATGGTATATTCTTTTTATTCTTATACTTTTAGAGGTCTAGTCAGAAAGGCAGGATTCTGCTATGTGCCACTTTTAGAGGTGTCTTTAACTACCTTTACAATATTTTACTATGTGGTTTTAATCATTAAAGGTATAACAAAATATTTAAACCACTTGCTTTGTTGAAAACTTTGTGATTCATTGGGTTATGTTCTTGTTCTTTTACAGTATTCAGATGATATTAAACATAAGACTACATTACTGGAACTTCAGAAAATGTTTACTTATTTAATGGTAAGCTGCTTTTTAATACATATGCTTCCTGGCCCCGATATCAGATTTCTGTTCTAGTGTTTTAAAGCATTCAGAGGCAGCCGTGGTGCTTGTGTGAGCACTGCAGCCCCTTCATTGCTTACCAGACACAGTGCTGTACATTGAATAGTGGCTACACCTGGTATTGCAAGTCATCCCCGTTCACTTTATTAGGCTGAGCTGTAATGCTAGGTATGTCTGCTACCAAATGTGTGGAACTGATCTGGAATAAATGATTCATCCTAAGACTAGGCCATCACTATATAAGGCCCACCCATTGCATAGTTTGTTACATTACTCTCATCAAAGCTATAACTTGTTATGGGCCCCTTTGACGCTTTCACTGGACCAGGACAGATTTTCATCCTGTAGTTGTGTATAGTAACATCTAATATGCCATTATAATCCATATGGACCAGGACCAGTTAAATGTAATACTCATATTGATAAATATATGGTGATATAATGTCTGTATTACAGGAGAGTGAATGTAAAGCTTATAACCCCAAACCCTTCTGCAAAACCTACACCATGGACAAGCAGCCGCTCAACACAGGCGAGCAGAAAGACATGACCGAGTTCTTTACAGACCTTATTACTAAGATTGAAGAAATGTCTCCAGAACTGGTGCGTTCTGCTTAACTGTTTCCTACATTAAAGAGTAACTGTCATGTTTTTTTTTTTATTGCAGAAATCAGTAGTATAAGCGATTTTAAGAAACTCTGTAATAGGTTTCATCAGCCAAAAAAGCCTCCTTCTGTACTCAAGAAGCAATTTCCCAGCCTCCCCCCCTGACTTCTTATCTGTGCATTATCAGGCAAACACGTCTTCATTACAGAGAAGCCAGTGAAGATGGGCTCTGCTCTCTCCATTGTAAGCCTATGAAGGGGGGAGGGGCTGAGGGAGATGAGGGAGCAGGAAGAGGTGACATGAAGGTCAGCTGTTTGTAGACTCTCTGGGCAGCTAAAACACTAAATTCAGGAGTCAGAAAGGTCCGTGCTTATCTATGAACTTACTGAGAGAAGATTGCAGGGTGTTGTGCTGTGCAGGACTGCTCCGTGCTCAGTCACTCCTAACAGCCCCTCCCCTCTCCATAGCCACATAATGGAGACAGAAATCCTGCTTCTTCTGAAGTGAGGGGGGAGGCTGGGAGATTGCTTTTTCACTACAGAAGGAAACTTTTTTAGTACATAAAACCTATTACAGAGTTTCTTAAAATCGTTTGTACTGTTGATATTTAATGTTTTCAGAAAAATGACCCTGAAATGACAGTTACGCTTTAAGTATTAAAAGAGTTGTGTTAATTTTTCCTTTTTCCCTTTCGCATACAATTCACAGAAAAACACGGTCAAAACTTTATTTGGAGGTGTAATTACCAATAACGTTGTGTCTTTGGTAAGTCCTTTTGGAGTGTGTGAATGATACAGTATGTGTGTTGGTGTACTGCAGTCACAAATAAATAAAAAAAGCTTTATCTACATATAACAAAGCAACACAAATAAAATACAAATGTGGGAAAACAGTCTCCTATTGCATCATGCGAGATCAAGGCAAAACACATGCACGTCCTTCTAATGTTGTACGATTGCAAATATGCATTGTATGTTGGTGCACAACAAAGGTTGGTTCCTACCTACTTGGTTTATAGCTATATTTATTTTCCTTTTATATACATTGTTAAAAAAATTAAATAAGTGAAGGGAATACTTATCCCACATTGGATCTTGAACACAACAAATAACAGATCAGTGGTCAATGAAAACCAAAGTTAGAAAATCACATCACAGGCAGATCCAATCTGTGCAAATATTAATAATGCTATTTTTACGTTTTGGGGGCATCAGTGGTGACTCTTGATTGAGTACTTCATTGGAATTTTTTCACTGATCTCCTTGAGTTCAGTGATTACTGTGTTTTGTTGATTGACACTTTTAGGTTACAAACCCACTTGGCGGGTCTGCAGCGAGTCTCCATGCTGCGTTTTTGCAGCGAGACTTGCTGCAGATCCCGGCCCTATACTTTTAATGGCAGACAAACACGATCGGGCAGCCGGGGCTGCGGGCGGCTGGCTGGAGCATATACTTCACCTGGTCCCCGCTCCGGCTTGCTGAAGACATCGGGAACCGCCGGAGCCTGGATCAGGTGAAGTATCAGCTCCGGCGGCCGGGGGGTTAATGGGGTGGGCTGCAGACAAACTCGCAGCAGGGATGTACATCCCTGCTGCGTGTTTGTCTGCCATTAAAAGTATAGGGCCGGGATCTGCAGCGAGTCTCGCTGCAAAAACGCAGCATGGAGACTCGCTGCAGACCCGCCAAGTGGGTTTGTAACCTTAGTCTCATTCACTTGTTTTGTAAAGTTGTCCGTAATTGCAGATCCGCAAATATGGATAAATTTAGGGCCCATTGATTTCTATTGGGCTGTTCACACACTCTGTAGTTTTACAGATCCACAATTCATTCCGCAACATGGAAACGTCTTATTGTGGACCTTTTATTGCAGAATAATTAGCCAATAAAAAGTCTGTGGAATCCACATTTTTTGTGAATGTTACAGATTTTACATCGATAATTTCTGCAAAAATACAGATCACCTTAATTTAACTATTAATTTAAATATAGATTGGGGATGCATGAAGGACAGGTTTTTTTTTTTTGTAGATTGTGGACAATTGCGGACATATTATACGGTCCTGAAAAATTACTGAACTTGTAAATAGTGCCTTAGAGTTGCCATGAGAAAATATCATACAAATTTGAAAGACTTTTTCAGTTCAGTTGGTAATGATTTCAGTTTGATTTAAGTTCCAGACCCCAGTTGATGATTTTGGTTTCCCCTGACCCGCGACATACCGTTTTGTTGTGTACACAGTTCATATCTGTATAGATTTTCAACTTCAGTCCAATCTTTCATCAATATCATTTTTTTTGTTTTTTTTTATGCTTTAATGATGTACTTTTCCCCTTTTACCTTAGGATTGTGAACACGTAAGTCAAACTGCTGAAGAATTCTACACGGTCAGATGTCAGGTGGCAGATATGAAAAACATCTATGTGAGTAGGAATGCATTCTACATACCACAGTAGTTTTGTTCTTTATAACGTACGTGTAATTGTTACTCTGCTTTAGTTGTGTAAGAGGCTGTTGTGTTCCACATTGTAACAGATTCTGAGGACTGAAAGCAGGATCAAGGGTCAACGTAATTCATCCCCTAACTTTCATTGTCAATGACCTTTGTATAAATCAGTAGTACAGTTGATCGCAAGAAACTAAAATATTTATCCCACCCTAAACTCGCCATTTGTTTAAAAAATTGGCTAGAAATAAGTGTTGACCTGGATTAATTTACATGTTTCTGAATGAAGTCTATGGAGAAGGAAGGGGGAGGAGGAGTCAGCTGCAGAGTGATACTGAGTGCCTGCAACAGCTTACACTGCCCAGTGCTGATTTATAATGTTCTCTACATTCTGCTGCCTTTGTGTTAGTAGAGATATTGGGGAAGCATGACCCCCTCTACAGTGTGTGTGTGTGTGTGTACTAACTAGCTCAGAAAGAGCTCAAAAATAGAGATGAAGCCTGTAGAGTCGAGAAAACCGTTGAAAAAAATACCATATAGACGTTATCCAGCCAGAAGCAATGCTGCTTCTAATGTACACATTAACGTGACATCTTATCTTGAAAAGTTACCCAAATTTTTTTAAACCTGGTGCTACAGACTCTCTTTTTTCAAACCCAACCAGAAGATAATCAATCTTTTGCCACACATAACAGGCCAATCTATAAAATAATGGGATTGAAACATTCAGAACATTTATATAGGTAGTAAAAATTCCCATTATGTAATAAGGACTGTGGCTATAGCGATAGGTAGATTGATTTATTTGACCTATAATCAATTTAGTGGTTACAATTTATATCTTTCCTTTTGCAGGAATCACTTGATGAAGTCACTATCAAGGACACATTAGAAGGTGACAACATGTACACCTGTTCTCACTGTGGAAAGAAGGTGCGAGCAGAGAAAAGGTTAGTCCTACATTGGACTGCATTGGTATGCATTAAAGGTAGACCGATAGTGTCTCATAGTAACCAGATTCAAGATGTCACTTTTCTAAAACAGATTGGAAAATAGTTTGATCTGATTTCTGTGGGCGGCAGTTACTCAGGTACTGCTCTTGTAACCACTTTATCGGTATCTCCACTCTTACTTATTTTTATATTTGTTTAAGAGAATTTTATAGGGGTTGCCTGAGATAAACACCTAATGGGAATGCTGCGGGGACATGACAGTGATGTATACTTACCTGTCCTGTTCCACTGCAGCTGCCGGCTCCCGGGCGGTCTGCTCTGTGCCACTGTAAGCTTTTCCATAACATCCACCAGCTCAGCATAGATTCTAAACTGGTCCTTTCTGGTTGGAGCAGCACATCAGATGATGATGTGGAAATGCTGGCAGTGGCAGAGAGCGGGCCGCTCTGAATCACCGGCATCTGCAGCTGAGCAGGACAGGTATACGTCACTGGTATACTTGACAAAGACTCCACAGGGAGTCAAAACGTTGTATCTTGCCTGGATGCTTCAATAAATTTGTGAAGATTACTGAACCTGTGTGGATGCTGCTGGACTTTGCCTTCTCTGAACTCTGCTTACCGGCTACTACTGGGATTTTAGCTGTACCAGCGTGCATCCCCTACGCATAAGACTTTGGTCTATCTGGTACTGTTGGAACCTCCTCCTGCTTTCCATTAGGTATACATCACTGTCATGTTCTTAAAAATCACTCTGCAGAGGCTGCTGCCCACTCGGCACTACTGAAAACTAGCTTCCCTTAGTTGTATCAGGAACACTGTGTTGGCCGCCATGCTTGGTCAGCGTAGGGACCAGGTCTTGCACATTGACGGCAGCAAAGAGGCTTTTACATTGATATCTAATTATAAGAAACTTAATATTTTGTTTCATTTTTTTAAACTACTGTCTTGTGTCCACACCCAGCATAACCGTTACAGAGCAGAGACCAGCGCATATGTCAGCAGAGCCTGACTGTCACTGGTGTATGTCTCATATGCCATACATAACCCCCCCCCCCCAATCCCATCAATTCATTGGTTCCTAGTTTTATATCTTCTGATATTTCTTATTGATCTTTACAGGGGCATATAAGCTAATTTTATTATGTTCTGTTTGTTTCAGAGCTTGTTTTAAGAAGCTACCACGGATATTAAGTTTCAATACAATGCGGTACACGTTTAACATGGTCACTATGATGAAGGAGAAGGTCAATACTCATTTCTCTTTCCCTCTGCGACTTGATATGACGCCCTACACAGAGGATTTTTTAATGGGAAAAAATGATCGGATAGAAGGTAATTTATGACAAAACTTGGTGTCACTGTCTTTTCAATTATTATTTTTTGCAGAAATCAATAGTACAGGCGATTAAAAAAAAAAACTTTGTAATTTGGTTTATTAGGCAAATATGCCATTATCTGCATTCAAAAAATCTTTCCCCAAGTCTCCCTCCTCTCTCCTCTCTTATTCACTGCTCATTATCAGGAAATCTCGACTCTTTTACATCTGTCGAGCCCTGTGTAACCTATTGAGAGGGGAGGGGTAAGGAAGGAGATTCGTCGGCAGCAGAGAACAAAGGATTAAACGGTGGGAGCTGTGTGAAAGCTGGTATTCAGAGGTCAGAGAAGTCAGTGCTGACTGTCAGAGGAGATAGCCCGGTAATGTAGCTGTAAATTTAATTCTTTGTTGTCCTGTTTTGGTGCCTCATCTCCCTCCACCCTCCCCTCTCCATAGAGAACAATGAAGACGGGGGAGAGGTTCAAACTGCTTCTTCATGATAAAAATGCATTTTTCGGCTAATAAACCCAATTACAAAGTTTCTTAAAATTGCCTGTACTATTGATTTCTGCAAAAAATGTCAAATGTAAATGTAAAAGACAGTGACATCTCTAGTATAGGTTTATCTTAGTAGAAATTGTCTTTGTATTTCTACTCCCTGGCTTTTTCTGGTCATTTTTGCATTCTCACTCTGTTTTAATTTGGTTGGTATTCTAAAAGTTGAAGATGCTGTCCATTTTAGTACATACTTCATATATTTCACATAAGTCATTGTATTCTTAAGTCTCTGTATTCTTCTTCTGTTCCTCATAGAAACATTTTTCTTGTCACTTACATATGTCCCTACAGAGTCTAACACTTTTTATTCTGTGCTGACTGTGTCAGACTCTGACAGGACACGCCCCTTTGACAAGAGAATGGTAACACCCTGATGTCAATGTTTTCATACATTTCTATGAATAATAACAGAGTAATGACACTATATGCAGAGGAAAAACTCCCTGAATCAGCCTTGCAGCCCCTTCTTTCATCAAAGATTCAGACACATTGAACAAACATAAATTTGTAGTATCACAGTCGTCTATACCGACCACAGTATGGCATCAGCTATGGTAGCAGCCGCATAGTTCCCCAGCCAGCATCAGAAAATTCCCCATTCCATTACTCTGAACATGTCACGGTGGGGGCTGCTGGGGGTAAATCCCTCTTCATGAACACAGGATATGTCTAAATGGGCTCCAGCTGATAGCTGGGCATTCTCCAGGACTGTGGTTGTGTCCTAAAAGGGCCACTGCAGATTCCCATTCTGGAACTCTGGACATGTCACAATGTGTCCCAGTGAGCAGCTGGGCATTCCCCATCCCGGGACTGTGGATATGTCACAATAGAGGCACTGGAAATCCCCATCCTGGAACTCTGGATGTGTCACAATGGGGCCCAGCCAGCAAGTGCAGATTCCACATGTTCCGATTCACTGACAATAATCGTATGCCTTGATATGTATAAGACATTAATACAAGGTATAGTTTATACCAGTACTTCTCAAACGTATTCTACTGGAGCCTCACCCAGCAAAGCAAAAAGAATGCCTGGGCCTCACCAGACTGACCAAGAGGATGCTGGGGTCTCACTATCTGTGGTGGATATTTGTCTCCTGATCTCTGTATAACATTAAAATAAGTACAAAACGAGTCAATAATGTTCCTGAACCAGAGATTGTTGCAGCCAGGGAAAGGATTGTCCATTGTGTAGTCAATATTGTGACAACTGCCTCCCCTGCAACTAGGGGGCACCTCTTTGGTTTAGCCCTCCTCACCCATTGGTAAAGCAAAACAAGAAATACATGAAATGTTTCCATACCTTGCCTGAGCTTTTCCACCCATTGCAGAAACTGTAATTTGTTATATTCATGTATGATCTGTTCACTCAAGCTATTCTTGACGTGTTCCACGGTTATCACTTTAGGGTTAAAAGAAGATGGAGAAGAGCTGAAGGAGACTGAGAGCTATGAGTACGATTTAATAGGTGTCACTGTGCACACTGGTACGGCCGATGGGGGTCATTACTACAGCTTTATCAGAGACATTGTGAACCCACATGCTTATAAAAATAACAAATGGTAAGTTGTCAAATCCCTCCAGCACATACCCTATTGATGTTGGTGGTTTTATGGCAAATAATGTAATCCCTGTATCTTAGCTTCATCTAAGTAAGACCATGTTCATACACAGGCAGCTGAAATTACACCCCCATTTTTTCACGTGGTGGTGTCAATAATCCCAACAACATTGCGCGGCAATGAACACATGGGACGTGGTTTCTTCAGCATGCGTTGCCCAGCACATGTGAACCCGTCCTTAGATGAAACAAAGCATTACATCATACAACCCAAAGGCAGAGCCTTCTGGGAGAAGGCAGCCACATTTGCCCGATTCTGTCCCATTTTCTTTTAAGACAACTCCCTTTTTATAGGATGCATTCTCCATCAGTATGGAGGCATTTTTTGTGTCTTTTTTTCAGGAGCAATGAAGCATTACATGGCCACTATCAATGTCAGTACATCATTTTTTAACGTTTTAATTTCTGTCATTCTAGCAGAAAGGATGCTAAGTAGAAACCCCTTTAAAGCTAGTACACTATCCCAGCTTGAAGTCACTTCTGAAACCTTAAAGCTATGGGGCAGTGAAAACAAGTTGATCGGTAGATCCATAAAATGTCTGCATGACATTATAACAATATACCATAATCTACCATTTCTTTCTCCTAGGTATCTGTTTAATGATGCTGAGGTGAAGCCCTTTGATTCGGCTCAGCTGGCTTCAGAATGTTTTGGAGGGGAAATGACGGTAAGTTAAAAGCTATGTTCCCATTAATATGTGAACAATCCTCCTAAAAATAGCTATAATAGCGCTATAATTATTAACTTTGAAGCACATATTAATGCTGTTGAAAACTAGGAAATACACAAAGTGCTTCCAAAAATAATCCAAAGGATTACTGAGTTGTGGGTTTTCTGGGTCAGTGGCACTTTTTATACAATGCAGCATGTGATAGTGTTTTTTTTCCAGCTCAGTTCAAGGAATAAATGACACAAAAACTGCATCATGAAAGACAGTCTGTCTGAAGGAAACCTAAGGCTTTGTTCATACATGTGTTAGTTTTCTATTATAAGTGGAACCCACAACACCATGTCAGATTGATCTTGTGATCTAAGTGACTTTTTTAATGGGCCTGTGGTTCCCACCGTCGTGTGTGTGTGTGTATATGTATGTATGTGTGTATATATATAATATATATATATATATAATATGTATGTATGTATATATATACACAAAAACGAAATTCTGCAGCACACCAGCATGAGGTGAAAAAAAGTTGAAATTTATTGCATGTGGCAAAAAATAACAGAGAGGATGCAACGTTTCTGCCTTCTCACAAGGCCGTTATCAAGCATAATGAGGAGGGGCTAGTGACCATTAAATAGTGGAGTTAATTGGTGACATCATCAAATCATTAGAAAATGTAAACAATGGGTTGATATATAAAAATACATGATTAAAACAGATAATTCATAATATATACAAATCTCCATACTTTGGAGTGTGCAATGTGCATTGTGATCCATTGTGCTCCTTAGTGATCGTGACTTATCATATCAAAGCTCAATAAACATATAGCACTACATGACACGATCACTAAGGATGATATGTAGTGCTATATGTTTATTGAGCTTTGATATGATAAGTCACGATCACTAAGGAGCACAATGGATCACAATGCACATTGCACACTCCAAAGTATGGAGATTTGTATATATTATGAATTATCTGTTTTAATCATGTATTTTTATATATCAACCCATTGTTTACATTTTCTAATGATTTGATGATGTCACCAATTAACTCCACTATTTAATGAAGTCACTAGCCCCTCCTCATTATGCTTGATAACGGCCTTGTGAGAAGGCAGAAACGTTGCATCCTCTCTGTTATTTTTTGCCACATGCCATAAATTTCAACTTTCTCGTGCGTCTTATTGGGGGACACAGACACCATGGGTATAGGCTGCTGCCACTAGGAGGCTGACACTAAGAAAAAACAAACTAAGTCGGCCCCTCCCAGCAGGCTATACCCGCCCACTGGCACTGAGCTAATTCAGTTTAGCTTAGTGTCAGTAGGAGGCAGACGCAGGTCTGGTTACTCCAGACCAGTTTCTGCTTGTTTTTTCTTTGAATTGTTTAATTTTTCTTCCTAACAGGTTGGGGCACGGTGGGTCACTAAAGACTCGCCCTGATCCCCCCCTTATGCAACCAGGGCACAGAACCTAACTGGAAAGGGGCTGTTTACCCTAGGTTGCCACCGGCCGGACCCAGCGCCCAGGACACAGACTAGCCCTGCTGTCTGTTTGCTCCTTCATGCGGACTTGCACCGCCAGCCCCTGCCCGCCCAGCCTCCCAAAGTTGAGCGCGGCAGCGCGGCACAGTGCCGGCAGAAGATCCGTGGGACAGGTCAGTCAGCATCGGGGGTAAGTATATGCCTCCCCTGCTCTCTCTCTCTCCCCCTCCCATGGGCTATTCGGGTCCCCCGGTCCCCTCCTGCGGCCTGTGTATCTTCCGCCCGCCGCCCCTTCCCCATGCACCTCCAGCTCCCGGGTCCCCCGCGCTTTTTCCTCCCCTGCTGCGTTCCGGTCCTCCTGCCGTCACCGCATGCGGGGGTCGGGAACTGGGATGCCGTTTTTTAGGTGCTGGGTGCGGGGCCTCCTTTTTTCCTACGGACCGCGACTTCCGGGGTCCGGCCCGTGACTTCCGGTTCGCGGCCTCTTCTCCACGCGCGCGCCGCTCCTTCCTCTCCTCCTGTTTTTTTTGTATTACCCGCGCGCGGTCTTCTTCTCCCGCGCGGGCCAACGTCTGACGTCACTCCGCACGTGACGAGTCACTCCGCACGTGACGCGGCTTCTGTGCGGCCCGGTCGGTACGGCAGCCTGCAGACTGCGCAGCTCCACGGTCGGCAAGAGACCTCAGTCCGTGGGACTACAACCCCCAGCCTGTTTTCCTGGCCAGATTCTTCTGCCCATCCTGCCCTCAGCCGTCCTGTGCCCTGACCGGACCTCTGCCATTTTCCGGATTTGTTTCCTGGTAAGGTCTCTCTGGGACTATATGCCTGTTTTCTTCTGTTACTGTTCTGAGTTCTCACTGTGTGTATTCTGTTATTCTGCAGGCTTTGGTTATTTTCAGCCTCCAACAGCTGCCTGCCTGAAGGAATACACTAGCTGGCTGTGTTTTTTCTTACTAATATATATATATTTAGTTTTTCATTGCTCTCTCTTAAATTTTTTTCATTATGTCTGACTCAAGATCTGAATCCACACGCCGCCAGCATCCTCCTCCTTCCTCTGTTACCTACTATTTCTGTACGTCTTGTAACACTAAATCTGCTTCTGGCCACTCTCAGCCTCTCTGCGCTGCTTGTTCTATGCAGTCCTGTTCGTCTCTGTCCCCTGCTCAGGACCCCCCACCGGAGTCTGAGGAGTCTGCCCCGGCCTGGGCGCGCTCCCTCTGCCAGTCAGTGTTGCAGATGGCTCAGTTGTCTCAGTCTGTGGCGGCCGCCCTTGATCGCCTGTCTGCTTCTTCTTCAGTGCCTGCCCAGTCCCGCCCGGCGGCCAGTAGCGTCCGCCCCGGCAGGAGCCGCTCCCACAAGCGTCCTCGCCGTGCCTCTTCTCGCTCTTCCTCTGGCTCCCCTGGAACTAGCCTGGCACCTACGCATCTCTCTCCTAACAGGCGATCCCATTCGCCTGGAGATCTGTCGGATTCTGAGTTGGCTTCCAACTCTGATCCTGAGGATGTTTCCCCCGCGGCTTCCACTGTGGACAGCCTTGTGGCCGCAGTCCGCGATACTTTCCAGTTGAAGGATTCTCCGGACCCATCGCCCTCTGATAAGGTCTTTTTCCATAAAAGCGGCCACCGTGTCCGCAGCACTTTCCCCAGTCACAAGGAATTTGATGACCTGTTTTCCAAATTTTGGAAGACCCCAGACAAGCGTTTCTCAAAGCCTAAACACTTGTCGGTTCTTTATCCTTTCCCTGAAGACCTTGTGTCTCGCTGGTCAGGTCCACCTTCAGTGGATCCCCCGATCTCTCGGTTGACCAAGGTCACGACTCTTCCGCTGGACAATGCGTCGTCCCTTAAGGATTCCACTGACAGACGCACCGAGTCCTTAGCTAGGTCAGCTTTTGAGGCCTCCGGCTCCTCTCTCCTGCCCACACTTGCTTCCACTTGGGTGTCTAAGTCCATTTCAGTGTGGGCTAAGCAACTGAGGGACGGCCTTACTTCTGGCGTGTCGGCCGAGGACTTAGCCGACCTCGCCCAACAGATTCAGGACGCGGCTCAGTACCTCTGCTCGGCTTCTCTGGACGCTGCAGCCTGCTCGGCTTTTGCGTCGGCCAATATTGTAGCCATTCGCCGGTCTCTGTGGCTTCGTGAGTGGCGGGCTGACCAAGCTTCCAAGCGTTCTCTCACCAGTCTTCCTTTTGCGGGTTCTCGTCTCTTCGGGAAACGTCTGGATGACATAATTTCCGATGCCACGGGGGGGAAGAGTACCAATCTTCCCCAGCAGCGCCCCAAGCGTCAGGATTCCCGTCGCAAACCAGGCTCCTTTCGTTCCTTTCGGTCGCTTCCGCCGTCTCGCTACGGGAAAACTGCGGCCCCTCAGAACAAAAGGTCCAGTTTCTCCAAGAACCGTTCTTCCTGGCAGACGCGATCTGCCGCCTCCCGCCCCCCCTTTAAGCCTGGCACCTCCAAGCCCCCCTCCTCCTGAAGGTTTTCCCCCACCCGGATCTCCTCAGGTGGGTGGCCGCCTCCTGTTGTTCCAGGAGGTCTGGCTTGCGCATGTTCAGGACGCCTGGGTGCGAGAACTGATCTCACAGGGTTACAAGATCGAGTTTGTTTCCGTTCCCCGCGATCGTTTTTTCCTTTCTCGTCCCCCCAGGTCCCCTGCCCTGGCGGCCGGTTTTTTCCAGGCCATCCTTTCGCTCCTCTCAAAGGGAGTGATTGTTCGCGTCCCTCCTCTTCAACGGTTCCGCGGGTTCTATTCGAACCTATTCGTGGTTCCGAAGAAGGACGGTTCGGTACGTCCGATTTTAGACCTCAAGCGTCTGAATCGTCATGTCCGACTATCTCATTTCCGGATGGAGTCCCTGCGCTCTGTGATCGCATCTCTGGAGCCGGGCGAGTTTCTCTCTTCAGTGGATATTCAGGACGCGTATCTTCATGTGCCGATTTTTCCTTCTCAACAACGTTTCCTGCGTTTTGCAGTGGGGGAAGAGCATTATCAGTTCGTGGCTCTCCCGTTCGGCCTGGCTTCGGCTCCGCGGGTTTTCACGAAGACCATGGCGGCTGTCATGGCTCTTCTTCGGGCTCGTGGTGTCTCAGTAACCCCTTACTTGGACGACATACTCGTCAAAGCCCCATCTGAGGACCAGAATTTAGAGAGCCTCCAGATCACCCTGGATACGCTCTCACGCTTCGGTTGGCTGCTCAACCGCCCCAAGTCCTCCCTGATCCCTGCCCAGTCCATTGTTTTTCTGGGAATGCGTTTGGATTCAGTGCAAGCCCGCGTTTTCCTTCCAGAGGAAAAGTTGCAGTCCCTTCAGGTCGACATCAGAGCTCTTTGCAGCCACCGCCCTGTGTCCATACGTTCCTGTATGAGGGTTCTGGGGAAGATGGTGGCGTCTATGGAGGCGATCCCTTTTGCCCAGTTTCATTCCCGCCCCCTGCAGCTCTTCCTGCTGTCACGGTGGGACAAGTCACTCCCCTCTCTAGATCGGAGGGTGAAACTACCGGCTCGCCTCCGTCGAGACCTTCAGTGGTGGCTGCGGTCTCCGAGCCTCTCTCTGGGTCGCTCTTTTCTTCCCATTCATTGGCAAATCGTGACCACCGACGCCAGCCTGCGGGGCTGGGGAGGGGTTTGGAACGATCTGACGGTTCAGGGAACCTGGTCGTCCAAGGAAGCTTGCCTCCCCATCAACATCCTCGAGCTGCGGGCGATTCGTCTCTCCCTTCTGCACTGGCAGACACAGCACCGCGGTCTCCCCGTTCGGGTGCAGACAGACAACGCCACTGCAGTTGCTTATGTGAATCATCAGGGCGGAACCCGCAGCAAGGCCGTCATGATGGAAGTGGCGCTGATCCTCTCCTGGGCGGAGGAAACCGTGCTTGCCTTGTCCGCTGTTCACATCCCGGGTGTGGACAATTGGATGGCCGACTATCTGAGTCGCGCACGTGTGGATCCAGGGGAATGGACCCTGCATCCCGAGGTGTTCTCCCAGATCTGTCGCAGGTGGGGGACACCGGATGTGGATCTGATGACGTCTCGCTTCAACCACAGACTGCCGAAGTTCGTCTGCCGGACGCGGGACCCTCTGGCTCTGGCCTCGGACGCCTTGGTGATTCCCTGGCATCGGTTCAGCCTCCCTTACATCTTTCCTCCTCTCCCGCTTCTGCCGCGGGTGGTGAGAAAAATAAGGTCGGAAGGAGTTCCGGTAATCCTCGTGGCCCCGGACTGGCCACGGCGCGCCTGGTACACGGATCTCGTGAACCTCGCCGCCGACTTCCCCTGGCGTCTACCAGACCGGCCAGATCTTCTCACTCAAGGACCACTCTGCCACCCGCGTTTAGCCACGCTACGTTTGACGGCGTGGCTATTGAAACCTGGATTCTGAAATCACGCGGTTTCTCTGATGCGGTCATCAGGACCATGATCAGGGCCCGGAAGCCTGCATCGGCGAAAATTTATTATCGTTGTTGGAGGGCCTACCTCCGTCATTGTGAGGCCTGTTCTGCGCCACCACTTCCCTTTTCTCTGGCACGACTCCTTGCCTTCCTCCAGGCAGGCCTGGACGCTGGATTATCCCTGAGCTCTCTTAAGGGCCAGGTCTCTGCCCTTTCAGTTTTTTTCCAGAGACCCTTGGCGTCAGTTCCCCAAGTCAGGACTTTTCTCCAGGGAGTGGCGCACATTGCACCTCCTTATCGGCACCCAGTTCCCCCGTGGGATCTGAACCTTGTCCTGGATGCTCTGCAGTCTCCTCTGTTTGAGCCCCTCCGAGATGTACCTTTGGCCATCTTGTCCTTTAAGGTGGTTTACCTGGTGGCGGTTACGTCTCTCCGGCGGATTTCGGAATTGGCAGCTCTTTCCTGCCGTCCTCCCCTGCTGGTGTTGCACCAGGACAAGGCGGTTCTTAGGCCCGTGGCTTCCTTCCAGCCCAAGGTGGTTTCCCCTTTCCACCTCAACGAAGATATTGTTCTTCCCTCTTTCTGCCCGGCCCCCTCTCATCCAAGGGAGCGCGCACTCCACAAGCTGGATGTGGTTCGCGCCCTGCGCATCTATCTCTCCAGGACAAAGTCTCTTCGGCACTCGGACTCACTCTTCGTCATCCCTGAAGGTCCTCGACAGGGGTCAGCGGCGTCTAAGGCGACCCTGGCCCGCTGGGTCCGCTCCGCCATCGCTCAGGCTTACCGGAGTAAGGGTAAGTCGCCCCCGTTCCGGATTGCAGCTCACTCGACTCGTTCGGTTGGGGCTTCCTGGGCCATCCGTCATGGGGCCTCAGCTCTTCAAATCTGCAAGGCCGCCACGTGGTCCTCGCTGCACACCTTTTTGAGGTTTTACCGTGTGGACACTTTTGCATCGGCCGATGCGAGTCTGGGCCGCAAGGTCTTGCAGGCGGCAGTGGCTTCTTCCTCTTCTTAGCTCCACTCTGTCTCTTCCCACCCAAGGGACTGCTTTTGGACGTCCCATGGTGTCTGTGTCCCCCAATAAGACGCACGAGAAAGGAGGAGTTTTTACTCACCGTAAACTCTCTTTCTCGTAGTCTTCATTGGGGGACACAGCACCCACCCTCTGTCTGTCTTAAGGTTGCCTGTTGGCCTGTGTTTTCAGATTTTGAGTGTGGACTGTTTTCTTTCTGTTTGTTTCGGTTCCTCCTACTGCTTTTTCACTACTGAATTAGCTCAGTGCCAGTGGGCGGGTATAGCCTGCTGGGAGGGGCCGACTTAGTTTGTTTTTTCTTAGTGTCAGCCTCCTAGTGGCAGCAGCCTATACCCATGGTGTCTGTGTCCCCCAATGAAGACTACGAGAAAGAGAGTTTACGGTGAGTAAAAACTCCTCCTTTTTTTCACCTCATGCTGGTGTGCTGCGGAATTTCGTTTTTGTATCTATTGGGATCCCTAGCCAAGGGACTTACTCTGTACAAGCACCCGCTACTTGGATTCGGAAGTGCGGCTTCTCTCCTGTCTCTATAGATATAGATATAGATATAGATATATATATATATATATATATATATATATATATATATATATATATATATATATATATACACACACACACACTCACCCGCCACTTTATTAGGTACACCATGCTAGTAACGGGTGGTCTTCTGCTGCTGTAGCCCATCTGCCTCAAAGTTGGATGTACTGTGCGTTCAGAGATGCTCTTCTGCCTACCTTGGTTGTAACGGTTGGCTATTTGAGTCACTGTTGCCTTTCTATCAGCTCGAACCAGTCTGCCTATTCTCCTCTGACCTCTGGCATCAACAAGGCATTTCCGCCCACAGAACTGCCGCTCACTGGATGTTTTTTCTTTTTCGGACCATTCTCTGTAAACCCTAGAGATGGTTGTGCGTGAAAATCCCAGTAGATCAGCAGTTTCTGAAATACTCAGGCCAGCCCTTCTGGCACCAACAACCATGCCACGTTCAAAGGCACTCAAATCACCTTTCTTCCCCATACTGATGCTCAGTTTGAACTGCGGGAGATTGTCTTGACCATGTCTACATGCCTAAATGCACTGAGTATATATATAAAATTATTTATTTTTATTTTTTATTTTTTTTTGGATTTTACATATTTCATTATTTTTTCTTATTTTTGTTAGTATTAGATATGAGCCAAATCACAGTAATAATGAAGCGAGTCACTTAATTGTCTCTGAAATCCGCTCATAAGCCCGCTGCCTTTTAACTCACTGCCGCTCTTCCCCGGGTGCCTGGAAAGCTGAATGCAGTCCTAGGACACTTCTCCCAGTTTCCCAAGACTGTATCCAGCTTTTCCCAGCACCTATGGATGAGAGTCAAAAGGCAGCAGGCTGATAAGCAGACTACTGACATAATGAAGCGACTCACTTGGTTATTCTGTAAATTGGCTCATCTCTAGTTAGTATAACTCCTCATCTGTATATGTAACATAACATGCAATTCAGTTGTCTTTTTAGTAAAACTTACTTTTTCTTTTGCCCGTAGACAAAGACCTATGACTCTGTAACAGACAAATTTATGGACTTCTCTTTTGAAAAGGTATGTAAGGAATGATGTATGTATTAAGTAAATGATGCAGAAATTTTTCAAGGAAGGCGTCAGGCAAAATTGATACGGTTCAAAAATGAAGGCCCTATTAGATATTTGGCTGTGACACAGGGCAATAATAGAGTGTAATAGAGCCCATAGTGCTGGTACAGAGGGTGAGGGGGCAATACTCAGGGATTTGAAGAACACCAAAAAGATCATACTCCGCCCTTCTGGAACTGCACATTTGCATATACACTATAAGCTTATCCAGGAGTTTCCTCTCATCACCTTGAACCACGGGTCATTGTAGTGGTACCCGGCAGGTTCTTCAAATCCCACTAGCCATTTTACCTTTTTGGATATACAGAGAGATCTATTCATCAAGGCCGCAAAAGAGCATACAGAAGCCACCGGGACAGCCTACATTTATCTGTGGTTTAGGCAGCATGAAAGTGATGACATGCTCACTTTAGAGGGGGTTTCCAGCCATTTTTTATTTTTATTTACAGCAGGAATAATATCTGGTCAGTAATATCTGACCATTGGCTATCAGACACTTTCCACAGTGTCTGCATACATAGTTAACAAAGCCAGAAGCAGACGACACATTATGTTGTTGTGTCAGTCCGCTTTGAAGTTGACGTGTTCATATGATGCACATGCCTGAATATGGTTTGTCCAACCTCTGCTTTTCCATCTTCACGAACTTCTTTTGTATCAATCATAGCAAAAAAAAAGTAACAGAACATGAAAAATGTGTATTTCATAAATCCCCCACTGTGATGCCCACGGTTTTCTCCTGCTGGGTTTAATTTCCATACCAGAAGCGTTGCTGTGCTGTGCATATTAGATATTTTACTGACTGTTTCATTTCTTGGAACAGCCCAGCTTTCTAGTGCAGGGGAGTCAGACAGGTAGCCCTTGAGCTGTTGTAAAACTACATTTCCCATTATGCCTGGACAGACAAAGCATTGTGTTTGGCTGTTCAGGCAAGATGGGAATTGTAGTTGTTAAACAATTAAAGGGTCACTGTCTGATATCCATGTTCTAGTGGGTTCAGAAGACAAACAGAAGACAAATATTAAGGGAAATTGAGGTCATTTTTTTTTTTTTTTTTTGGTAAATTTTGTTTTTAATTATGACCAATGGTGGTGGCCAAGCAAAGCCATGCTTCGGAGCAGCTGCATTTCCAGACGAGTGGTAGGAGCTGCCAATACTTGATGATTATGATTAATATTATTCATTTCAACCCTTTGTAGACCCACAGTGCATATATGCTGTTCTATAAACGTGTGGAACCAGAGGAGGAAACCAGCAAAGAAGTAAAGTTTGATGTTTCTTCAGAACTTCTCGAGGCATGTAATCTTTAATATGATTTATGCGCTATTACTCTGAAGCGTACAGATCCATTTTTGTTTTGTAAATGTACCAGTTTTATTTTTAGTTTGCTAGAAAGTAGCCATTTACACCATCAGTTCTTGGTTATGAAGCATATTACTACAGCAAAATTAACATTTATGACCTATATTTTTTTGCAGTGGATTTGGCATGACAACATGCAATTTCTACAGGACAAGAATATATTTGAGCACACATATTTTGGGTAAGCATTGTTGTATGGAAGACATTACTTTATGTTCTCAACGGCTACCTAAACAGAACTCAACTTTTTTTCTTAATTTCTTAGGTTTATGTGGCAGCTGTGCAGCAGTATCCCAAGCACGTTACCAGACCCCAAAGCAGTATCACTCATGACTGCTAAGGTAAAGTTCTGTGTGTACAAGCAATACACATGCATGCCTGTTTTTGTACTAGTAACCTAGAAATGATGAGATCATAATTGGCTGATACATTGCAGGCACATATGTGTCTCATTCACTGAAAGCACTGCAGGGTTAGCTGTGCTTGGACGTATCCCAGGCCTCCAGTATTCATCCTCCATTGCGTAGTAAAGCTTAGTCTAATACACTGTACTCTGCAAAGGGCCACAACATGTTTTTAAAGTGGAATCCTACGGGCACCATACCCCTCTTCATCTGAATTTATACTAGGCTCAAAATGAGTCTTAGGGTCCTATTCCACCAGCCGATGGGGGCCCGATCAATAATGTAAACAAGTGCCGATCTGCTAGATTGGCCATTGTTTGCTGGGCCTATTACACGGGCCCGGTAATCGTTTAGCTAGGGCTGCAGGCACATCGTTACCAATGTTCTTGCAGCCCTTGTTTAAACACCATACTTTACCTAAACATGTTGCAGGGCTTCTTCTGCGCTCCTTCTGCCTCCAGGTCCCACTGGCAACAGCAGCTTCGGTGCGCTCAGCCAGTCACTAACCGCGGCTGTCCTGGCCAGTGATTGGTTGAGAGGTCTGTCAGCTAAGAGAGGCTGCACCGAAGTTGCTGCTGCGCGCAGGACCAGGAGGAAGAAGGAGCACAAGAGAAGCCCTGCAACATGCTAGGTAAAGTCTGCTGCTTGTGAAATTGTCAGTCGCCTGCCCCGCATAGCTATTTGACGCAGCAATGCGCGGTCGGTGCCGATGATTTTAGGTTTGAACCTAAATAAATCGTGTCATCGGCTGATCATTGTCTCTATTCGACGGAGCAATATGATTCACCCGATTACCCCTGTGGGAATAGGACCCTAACTCAGATCACTCCCATTCTTTAAACGGGTTGCAGGATTAGAAAAAGCACAGCTACTTTTCTTTTATTTCCCAAAAACCACCCCTCTCGCCTGTCGCCAGCTCCAATAGAATTGAGCTGCAAAACAACACCCAAACTACAGGCCAAGAGCAGTGTTGTTTTCTAGAAGAACACAGCCATGATTTTCTAAGCTTGGAAACCCTGTCGCCAGCTTGGAAGGTGAAACTGCTGGCACTGTGATGTAGGTCATTTAATATACATTCTATACATGTGCATGATATGTGTCTGTACAATAGGGTTTTAGATAGGAGGAGTTTTTACTCACCGTAAACTCTCTTTCTCGTAGTCTTCATTGGGGGACACAGACACCATGGGTATAGGCTGCTGCCACTAGGAGGCTGACACTAAGAAAAAACAAAACAAGTCGGCCCCTCCCAGCAGGCTATACCCGCCCACTGGCACTGAGCTAATTCAGTAGTGAAAAAGCAGTAGGAGGAGCCGAAATAAAGATAAAGGAAAAAACAGTCCACACTCAAAATCTGAAAAAAACACAGGCCAACAGGCAACCTTAATCAGACAACAGAGGGAGGGTGCTGTGTCCCCCAATGAAGACTACGAGAAAGAGAGTTTACGGTGAGTAAAAACTCCTCCTTTCTCGTGCGTCTTATTGGGGGACACAGACACCATGGGACGTCCAAAAGCAGTCCCTTGGGTGGGAAGAAACAGAGTGGAACTAAGAAGAGGAGGAAGCCACTGCTGCCTGCAAGACCATGCGGCCCAGACTCGCATCGGCCGATGCAAACGTGTCCACACGGTAAAACCTAGAAAAGGTGTGCAGCGAGGACCACGTGGCGGCCTTGCAGAGTTGAAGAGCTGAGGCCCCATGACGAATGGCCCAGGAAGCCCCAACCGAACGAGTCGAGTGAGCTGCAATCCGGAACGGGGGCGACTTACCCTTACTCCGGTAAGCCTGAGCGATGGCGGAGCGGACCCAGCGGGCCAGGGTCGCCTTAGACGCTGCTGACCCCTTTCGAGGACCCTCAGGGATGACAAAAAGAGAGTCCGAGTGTCGAAGAGACTTTGTCCTGGAGAGATAGATGCGCAGGGCGCGAACCACATCCAGCTTGTGGAGCGCGCGCTCCCTTGGATGAGAGGGGGCCGGGCAGAAAGAGGGAAGAACAATATCTTCGTTGAGGTGGAAAGGTGAAACCACCTTGGGCTGGAAGGAAGCCACGGGCCTAAGCACCGCCTTGTCCTGGTGCAACACCAGCAGGGGAGGACGGCAAGAAAGGGCTGCCAGTTCCGAAATCCTCCGGACAGACGTAACCGCCACCAGGAAAGCCACCTTAAAGGACAAGATGGCCAAGGGCACCTCCCGGAGGGGCTCAAACGGAGGAGACTGCAGAGCATCCAGGACGAGATTCAGATCCCACGGGGGAACTGGGTGCCGATAAGGAGGTGCAATGCGCGCCACTCCCTGGAGAAAAGTCCTGACTTGGGGAACTGACGCCAATGGTCTCTGGAAAAAAACTGAAAGGGCAGAAACCTGGCCCTTAAGAGAGCTCAGAGCTAAGCCTGCTTCCAGGCCTGCCTGAAGGAAGGCCAGGAGTCGCGCCAGAGAAAAGGGAAGTGGAGGCGCAGAACAGGCCTCACAGTGACGGAGGAAGGCCCTCCAACAACGATAATAAATCTTTGCCGATGCAGGCTTCCGGGCCCTGATCATGGTCCTAATGACCGCATCAGAGAAACCGCGTGATTTCAGGATCCAGGTTTCAACAGCCACGCCGTCAAACGTAGCGTGGCTAAACGCGGGTGGCAGAGTGGACCTTGAGTGAGAAGATCCGGCCGGTCTGGTAGACGCCAGGGGACGTCGGCGGCGAGGTTCACGAGATCCGTGTACCAGGCGCGCCGTGGCCAGTCCGGGGCCACGAGGATTACCGGAAGTCCTTCCGACTTTATTTTTCTCACCACCCGCGGCAGAAGCGGGAGAGGGGGAAAGATGTAAGGGAGGCTGAACCGACGCCAGGGAATCACCAAGGCGTCCGAGGCCAGAGCCAGAGGGTCCCGCGTCCGGCAGACGAACTTCGGCAGTCTGTGGTTGAAGCGAGACGCCATCAGATCCACATCCGGTGTCCCCCACCTGCGACAGATCTGGGAGAACACCTCGGGATGCAGGGTCCATTCCCCTGGATCCACCCGTGCACGACTCAGATAGTCGGCCATCCAATTGTCCACACCCGGAATGTGAACAGCGGACAAGGCAAGCACGGTTTTCTCCGCCCAGGAGAGGATCAGCGCCACTTCCATCATGGCGGCCTTGCTGCGGGTCCCGCCCTGATGATTCACATAAGCCACTGCAGTGGCGTTGTCTGTCTGCACCCGAACGGGGAGACCGTGGAGCTGTGTCTGCCAGTGCAGAAGGGAGAGACGAATCGCCCGCAGCTCGAGGATGTTGATGGGGAGGCAAGCTTCCTTGGACGACCAGGTTCCCTGAACCGTCAGATCGTTCCAAACCCCTCCCCAGCCCCGCAGGCTGGCATCGGTGGTCACAATCTGCCAATGAACGGGGAGGAAGGAGCGACCCAGAGAGAGGCTCGGAGACCGCAACCACCACTGAAGGTCTTGGTGGAGGCGAGCCGGTAGTTTCACCCTCTGATCTAGAGAGGGGAGTGACCTGTCCCACCTTGACAGCAGGAAGAGCTGCAGGGGGCGGGAATGAAACTGGGCAAAAGGGATCGCCTCCATAGACGCCACCATCTTCCCCAGAACCCTCATACAGGAACGTATGGACACAGGGCGGTGGCTGCAAAGAGCTCTGATATTGACCTGAAGGGACTGCAACTTGTCCTCTGGAAGGAAAACGCGGGCCTGTACTGAATCCAAACGCATTCCCAGAAAAACGATGGACTGGGCAGGGACCAGGGAGGACTTGGAACGGTTGAGCAGCCAACCGAAGCGAGAGAGCGTATCCAGGGTGATATGGAGGCTCTCTAAATTCTGGTCCTTGGATGGGGCTTTGACGAGTATGTCGTCCAAGTAAGGGGTTACTGAGACACCTCGAGCCCGAAGAAGAGCCATGACAGCCGCCATGGTCTTCGTGAAAACCCGCGGAGCCGAAGCCAGGCCGAACGGGAGAGCCACGAACTGATAGTGCTCTTCCCCAACTGCAAAACGCAGGAAACGTTGATGAGGAGGATAAATCGGCACGTGAAGATACGCGTCCTGAATATCCACCGAAAAAAGAAACTCGCCTGGCTCCAGAGATGCGATCACAGAACGCAGGGACTCCATCCGGAAGTGAGATAGTCGGACGTGACGATTCAGACGCTTGAGGTCTAGAATCGGACGTACCGAACCGTCCTTCTTCGGAACCACGAATAGGTTCGAATAGAACCCGCGGAACCGTTGAAGAGG
This sequence comes from Dendropsophus ebraccatus, assembly GCF_027789765.1. Classification (NCBI taxonomy): domain Eukaryota; kingdom Metazoa; phylum Chordata; class Amphibia; order Anura; family Hylidae; genus Dendropsophus; species Dendropsophus ebraccatus. The sequence goes on from NC_091468.1 coordinate 45,599,294, forward strand.
AGGGACGCGAACAATCACTCCCTTCGAGAGGAGCGAAGGGATGGCCTGGAAAAAACCGTCCGCCAGGGCAGGGGACCTGGGGGGACGAGAAAGGAAAAAACGATCGCGGGGAACGGAAACGAACTCGATCTTGTAACCCTGTGAGATCAGTTCTCGCACCCAGGCGTCCTGAACATGAGCAAGCCAGACCTCCTGGAACAACAGGAGGCGGCCGCCCACCTGAGGAGATCCGGGTGGGGGAAAACCTTCAGGAGGAGGAGGGCTTGGAGGTGCCAGGCTTAAAAGGTGGGCGGGAGGCGGCAGATCGCGCCTGCCAGGAAGAACGGTTCTTAGAGAAACCGGACCTTTTGTTCTGAGTGGCCGCCGTCTTTCCGGAGCGAGACGGCGGAAGCGACCGAAAGGAACGAAAGGAGCCTGGTTTGCGACGGGGATCCTGACGCTTGGGGCGCTGCTGGGGAAGATTGGTACTCTTCCCCCCTGTGGCATCAGAAATAATGTCATCTAGACGTTTCCCGAAGAGACGAGAGCCCGCAAAAGGAAGACTGGTGAGAGAACGCTTGGAAGCGTTGTCAGCTCGCCACTCACGAAGCCACAAAGACCGGCGAATGGCTACAATATTGGCCGACGCAAAAGCCGAACAGGCTGCAGCGTCCAGAGAAGCCGAGCAGAGGTACTGAGCCGCGTCCTGAATCTGTTGGGCGAGGTCGGCCAAGTCCTCGGCCGATACGCCAGATGTAAGGCCGTCCCTCAGTTGCTTAGCCCACACTGAAATGGACTTAGACACCCAAGTGGAGGCAAGTGTGGGAAGGAGAGATGAGCCAGAGGCCTCAAAAGCTGACTTAGCTAAGGACTCGGTGCGTCTGTCAGTGGAATCCTTAAGAGACGACGCATTGTCCAGCGGAAGAGTCGTGACCTTGGTCAGCCGAGAGATCGGAGGATCCACTGAAGGTGGACCTGACCAGCGAGACACGAGGTCTTCGGGGAAAGGATAAAGAACCGACAAGTGTTTAGGCTTTGAGAAACGCTTGTCTGGGGTCTTCCAAAATTTGGAAAACAGGTCATCAAATTCCTTGTGACTGGGGAAAGTGCTGCGGACACGGTGGCCGCTTTTATGGAAAATGACCTCATCAGAAGGCGATTGGTCCGGAGCATCCTTCAACTGGAAGGTATCGCGGACTGCGGCCACAAGGCTGTCCACAGTGGAAGCCGCGGGAGAAACATCTTCAGGATCAGAGTTGGAAACCGACTCTGAATCCGACAGATCTCCAGGCGAATGGGATCGCCTGTTAGGAGAGAGATGCGTAGGGGCCAGGCTAGTTCCAGGGGAGCCAGAGGAAGAGCGAGAAGAGGCACGGCGAGGACGCTTGTGGGAGCGGCTCCTGCCGGGACGGACGCCACTGGCTGCCGGGCGGGATTGGACGGGCGCTGAAGAAGAAGCAGACAGGCGGTCGAGGGCGGCCGCCACAGACTGAGACAACTGAGCCATCTGCGACACTGACTGGCAGAGAGAGCGCGCCCAGGCCGGGGCAGACTCCTCAGACTCCGGTGGGGGGTCCTGAGTAGGGGACAAAGACGAACAGGACTGCATGGAGCAAGCAGCGCAGAGAGGCTGAGAGTGGCCAGAAGCAGATTTAGTGTTACAAGACGTACAGAAATAGTAAGTAACAGAGGAAGGAGGAGGATGCTGGCGGCGTGTGGATTCAGATCTTGAGTCAGACATAATGAAAAAGTAAATATATATCTATATATATATTAGTAAGAAAAAACCAGCCAGCTAGTGTATTCCTTCAGGCAGGCAGCTGTTGGAGACTAAGAAGTAACCAAAAAAGCCTGCAGAATAACAGAAAAACATACAGTGAAAAACTCAGGACAGTAACAGAAAACACACAGGCATAAGAGTCCCAGAGAGGCCTTACCAGACAAATCCGGAAAGAGGCCGAGGTCCGGTCAGGGCACAGGACGGCTGCTGAGGGCAAGATGAGCAAAAGAAGCTGGCCAGAAAACGGCAGGCTGGGGGCTGTAGTCCCACAGAATGAGGGCTCTTGCCGACCGAGGAGCTGCAGTCTGCTGTACCGACCGGGCTGCACAGGAGCGCGTCACGTGCGGAGCGACGCGTCACGTGCGTGATGACGTCAGGTGTTGGCCCGCGCGGGAGAGAAGACCGCGCGCGGGAAATACAAAAAAAAGACCGGGAAGAGCGGCGTGCGGGCAGAAGAGGCCGCGAAACCGGAAGTCACGGGCCGGACCCCGGAAGTCGCGGCCCGTAGGAGAAGAGGAGGCCCCGCACCCGGCACCTACAAAGACCGGCATCCCAGGACCCGACCCCCGCATGCGGTGACGGTAGGAAGACCGGAACGCCGCAGGAGAAGAGGACGCGGGGGACACGGGAGCCGGACGCGCATGGGGGAGGGGGCGGCGGGCGGGGGCGGCGGGCGGGTGGGCAGGCAACAGAATAGGCCGCTGGAGGGGACTGGGGGACCCGAAAAACCTACGGGAGAGTCCGGGGCCACGAGAGAGAGCCGGGGAGGAACTACTTACCCCTTTGAAGCCCAAAGATCTTCTGCCGGCACTGTGCCGCGCTGCCGCGCGCAACTTTGGGGGGCTGGGCGGGCAGGGGCTGGCGGAGCAAGTCCGCATGGAGGAACAAGCAGACAGCAGGGCTAGTCTGTGTCCTGGGCGCTGGGTCCGGCCGGTGGCAACCTAGGGTAAACAGCCCCTTTCCAGTTAGGGTCTGTGCCCTGGTTGCATGAGGGGGGGATCAGGGTGAGTCTTTAATGACCCACCGTGCCCCGACCTGTAAAAAGAAAAGTTAAATTCACAGAAAAAAATACAAGCAGAAACTGGTCTGGAGCAACCAGACCTGCGTCTGCCTCCTACTGACACTAAGCTAAACTGAATTAGCTCAGTGCCAGTGGGCGGGTATAGCCTGCTGGGAGGGGCCGACTTGTTTTGTTTTTTCTTAGTGTCAGCCTCCTAGTGGCAGCAGCCTATACCCATGGTGTCTGTGTCCCCCAATAAGACGCACGAGAAAGTAACCTTTGTTTGCAGCTTGTGCTCTTTGTAAACTAAGTATCTGAAGGCATTGGGGCATCACATAGCAACTTTTGTTATCTCTCAGCATTCACACCTCTCGCTGCTTGAAGCACGCCTCCTGGCTAATGATTGACAGCTAACGTCTTAATTAAGAGGGCTGTCAATCAGGCAGGAGGCGTGCTTCCAATGGGGGGAGAGTTGGATGCAGGGAGGCGCTGTGTAACGCCCCAGTGACTTCAACTACTTTATTTTAATACAGCGCAGGCAGCAAACATAGTTTATTATCTGAAAACCTAAAAAAATCAGACACACACATCCCAGACTTGTATTAAATGGCCTACATCACACTACCAGCACTTAAAAAAAAAAAAAAAAAAAAAAAAAAAAAAAAAGTTGCTGACAGGTTCATAGGTGAGGGGGGTTATAGTAGAATTACGTTCTTGATTAAAGCTGATGCTAATTCACATCTTTTCCTCCTACAGCTTAGTACCTCATTTGTTTTGGAGACGTTCATTCATTCAAAAGAGAAGGTATTTTTCATGCTGCCTGTTTTATGTGTATTGTTCACATTACAGATGTTATTTGCTAAACACAATGCAAACATAACTATGTTTTACATAATGTTTGTTGCGTAATGGGCCAAACTAGTTATTAAGTATGTTGTATCAGGGGTAGCAAATATTGGGCATCATAGAGTTTAAACCACCTGAACTTTCTGATGATTTTTTAAATTCATTCATTTTTTTTATTTCTTTTGTTGGCCCTCTACATATTACACACGGGTATTATATGTACTGTATGAGTTTATTCTCCAATCTGGTTTTATATATTTGAGAAATCTAGTTAATAGAGCAGATACGGCCATAGCTTTCCCTTCCTCCCTAGTAACCCCCCGCACGCTTGTATGATTCTAACAATCTTTGTTGCTCTGTTGGTGCTGTCAGTCAACAAAGAAGAATCAGGATTGGAGAATACTGGGGAGGAAGGTAAGAAACAGAGAGAGGGGTACTCTCCAAATAGCATTCATAGCCACCTTAGTTGAGGCCTATTATGATGTTTATGTAAGCACGTGCCTCCTTGGGCCAGTACCCCGTTCTCTTCCTCCAGTTCAGAATTTTTATAACATTTTGTCCTCTAGTTATTTGCACACCAGATCGCCTGAACACTTGCTTATGGTATACTCCATGTTCCCTACAAGCGTTAACCAAAAAGAGTGTTTTTGCAATTTGTTGACTAAGTCTGTATGTAAGGTTAAGCACAGGGGATATTCATCACATGGTTAAGAATAGGATAGACCATGAGTCTCCAAACTGAGGCCCTCCAGCTGTTGCAATACTACATTTCCCATCATGCCTGGACAGCCAAATCCAAAGCTTTAGTCGTCCGGTCATGTTGGGAGTTGTGGTTTTGGCAACAGCTGGAGAGCCACATATTGGAGACCCATGGGATAGACCATTAACGTATGGTCAGTGGACGGCCAGCTGTGAGGACCCCAACCATAAACGGGTTGACGGCACAGCAGCTTTCCTGTGAGTACTAGGAACCATTCATTGTTATATAGGTGCAGTGTCTCCTCCTTATGTGAACTCTTGCCTGTATAATGATTCAGCCAAGTAACCGCTGTTAAAACCTCAGTGTTTTTTATATCCCTTTTGGCTTTATTACCTAACATTTACTGACTATTTCCAGCTAGAAGTATGGCCATATCTCTTACCATAAGTGAAGGTGTTGCTTCATAGAGCCTCTGGACCTTCTGGTGTACCGATATGTCATGGGTGCTTAAAGTGACACTGTCACCCTCTTTGTGCATTCTGACATCTCTACACAGGTGTAAACGGTAAATTTAGCGTTTTTCATACCTTATTTCATATCATACGTCATGGTGCTTGTTCAAGTAAAAAGTGTCTTTTTATCAACTGCAGATTGTATTAAGTGGGTGTGGCCTCGCTGCATTAGTGCCACTTAGCCCCGCCCGCAACTGCACCGTCAGCCCTGCACAGTCAGATGACCTTTCGGCCAGCCTGTTCCAATGGTCGGCCAGGGGCGGGGCCAATTGTGGGCGGGGCTAAGTGGCACTAGTGCCGCGAGGCCCCGCCCACTTAACACAATCTGCAGTTGATAAAAGATGACTTTTTACTTGAACAAGCACCATGACGTATGATATAAAATAAGATATAAAAACCGCTAAATTTACCCTTTACACCCTTTAAGGTGTTCGTACTTCTCACTTGTAAGAAGTTTGTTTAAATGGGTTCTCCAATTAAAACCTGCTTGGATAGGGGACCACAGCTGGGGGACGATCTGGAGATCGCTGGGGGCACCTGAGGATCGCTGAGGTCGGACCCCCCTGAAATCTTAATTGTCTGCTGTGGATAGGGGACAAGTAAGTTTTAATTGGAAACCCCCTCTAATATTTAGTTATTAATTTAAGGAGATGATGCCCCATGTTTGTGACAGGCATGTCTATCAAAGCCACTTCAGATAATTTAAAGGGAACTATTTTTTCTTGTTTGGTTAGAGAGAGAGCTTTCAGTTAACGCCAACAGGGCATGCGGAAGCCACTAGAGAGACCGCCTTTATGACATGTGGTTCGGGCAACATGAATCTAATATTTGGTTCCATTTATGTCCTCCATTAATGATTGGCAGCCATTCTGTGTAAATGTGCACACACAGCTTATATGAAGCAGTGGTTATGCCAATAAGTAGAGAACCTTTTCCCTCAAATGTATAATGTATCCATTCAGTTTCCCCATCTGTATAACACATGTCCCACAGATCAGACAAGTTACCTACATTAAGTATACAAAACCAGCTGGGAGGTGGCAGTGTGGAGCTTGTGCCCACAGAGAATGGAGGTCATAGTACAAGGGAATATTATAGGCATCAGGCTAGACAGGTGGGAGAACAGCACAGGGGCATTGGCCATAGAAACATATCAGACTTCAAGTTACATTGTGATCAGACAGGATAAAGTATTCCTAAGATTCTATATAAGAGTTCTGTATGTGATAAGAAATGATCCAGCTCTGTAATGTATGTGCATATAAAGACAAATATAAGGTTATATGCAGTGTATTACAGACATCTATTTATTTTAAATATAATGTCTTATCTTCCTCTGTTTAGCCCACAATGCTTCAGTGGATTGAGCTACTGACAAAGCAGTTTAACAATAGCCAGGCGGCCTGTGAGGTAAGTTACTTACTATATAACTACACTGTATACCACAATGTGACATTTCAGCTGCGCTGACCTCTTGTTCTTGTCTTGTATCCCAGTGGTTCTTGGACCGCATGGCTGATGATGACTGGTGGCCAATGCAGATACTGATCAAGTGCCCGAATCAGATTGTCAGACAGGTGAGGCAAAAATGTGAATAACTTAGGGCCCTATTATATGGGGTAATTATTGGCTTAACAAGTTAAAGATCAGTCGATGATTGTTTTTGATGAGTCAACGCTAATCAATCATTGGTAGTTGGCCATACACCTTCTCATACGCAGGGACACGTGGTCAACCACTCATAATTTTTTTGATGGGTCAAAGCTACTTGATCATTAACCGCCTGGGACAGTATTGGCTGATGGCAACAGATTGCTGTGTAGTCATGTATTAAGCTCTGATCTAGGAGATTGGCATACTTAGCTGCTCAGACCATGTAATACAGCCCATACCAGTCTCTTTGGTGACTATGGGGAAGTCACTTGAAAAATGTGAGAATTTTCATATCCTGTCTTTAGTTTGGTTGTGGGTTTTCCAGCTTAGTTCCATTGAAGTGAATGGAGCTACATTGCAATACCACACACAACCTGAGGACAGGGGTGGTACTGTTTTTGCAAGAAAGTATCTGTGCTTTTTCTAATCCTGCATAACCCCTTTAAATGTGTGTTTTCTTCTTGCCATAGATGTTCCAGCGTCTCTGCATCCATGTTATTCAGAGGTTGCGATCAGCACATGCTCACCTGTACCTGCAGCCTGGCATAGAAGATGGGTAAGTGTATTGGGGGATTATTTCTGTAGTCAAATCCTTTTCCAGTGACATACAAGGTGTTTAATGAGCAGTCAGTTCATTTGTATTTATGTAATGACACTATGGCAAAATATTCTGCGCCTATTGATGTATGAGCTGAATTTCTGTTAAATGTTAGATGGTAACATTTATTCTCTTGCTTTATTGTCTAGCTCTGATGACATGGATGGGCCTGTAGAGGATATTGGAAGCCGCTCCTGTGTTACTCGGTTTGTGAAAACATTGCTGTCGATAATGGAGCACGGAGTGAAACCTCACAGCAAGCACTTGACTGAGTACTTTGCCTTTCTTTATGAGTTTGTCAAAATGGGCGAGGAAGAGGTAATTATATTTTGTGTGTATCATCTCCTGCACATTTACTTGTTTTCTTTTTAATGACATTTCAATTAATTATTGATGTCTCTTCCAGAGCCAATTTTTGCTGTCGCTACAAGCCATATCAACCATGGTGCATTTTTACATGGGAACCAAAGGGCCAGAAAATGTAAGTTTGTGAAGTGTACAGCCTAGCAACAGTGTACAGTATAGTATTGATTAAATAAGCTATAAGCTTAAAGCCGGATTGACACTGTGTATGACACTTGCCTTTCTGTGACACGGCCATGTCACAGAACGGCCGGGTCGTTGAAGTTCATCCCGGCCGCCACTGCAGTACCGGCCAGATGAACTTTATTTCTTTACAATTGGAATGCGGTCACATTCCGGTGTGCCCGCAATCCAATTACCCATACCAGACTATGTAAAGTGTGGCCCTGCGCTCTGCCCCCTCCCTTCTCTCCCCTGTTGCTGTCACAAGATTATGACAGTGGCAGGGGACATAGGAGAGGGGGCAGAGGGAGGGACATCAGCTTATGGGATCATTATGATCCGATAAGCTGATGTCAAATCACGACCTGGGCATTGAGGCATCAATGATCCCAGGTCGTGAAAGGGTCACGCTTAAACAAATTGCTGGAGTACTCCTTTAAAGCGTAACTGTCATTTCAGGGTAATTTTTTTGAAAACATTAAATATCAATAGTACAAGCGATTTTAAGAAACTCTGTAATAGGTTTTATAAACCAAAAGAGTTTCCTTCTGGACTGAAAAAGCAATCTCCCAGCCTCCCCCCTCACTGCAGAAGAAGCAGGATTTCTGTCTCCATTATGTGGCTATGGAGAGGGGAGGGGCTGTTAGGAGTGACTGAGCACGGAGGATTTCTGCAAAGCACAACACCCTGCAATCTTCTCTCAGTGAGTTCATAGATAAGCACTGACCTTTCTGACCCCAGAATCCCGCATCTTAGGTGCCCTGAGAGTCTACAAACAGCTGACCTTCATGTCACCTCTTCCTGCTCCCTCGGCCCCTCCCCCCTCCATAAGGATAGAATGGAGAGCGCAGAGCGTCTTCACTGGCTTCTCTGTAATGAAGACGTGTTTGCCTGATGATGCACAGATAAGAAGTCAGGGGGGGAGGCTGGGAGATTGCTTCTTGAGTACAGAAAGAGGCTTTTTTGGCTGATAAAACCTATTACAGAGTTTCTTAAAATTGCTTATACTACTGATTTCTGAAATAAAAAAAAACATGACAGTTACGCTTTAAAAGCTGCCTTCAGGAGACTTGACCTGGATACAGGTAAGTATAGCTTTGTTTTGCAGCATGATAACTAAAAAAAAAAAACATGCAAATTGCAAGCTTGCTTTATTTCACATCTACTGTTGCTTTGGATTTTGAAAGTTATAACGACAGGGACACTTTAACACCTGCACCTAATCTGCTGTGCATAGACATACTCTTTAATTGTATGTTATTTTCAGCCACAGGTTGAAGTATTGTCGGAGGAGGAAGAAGGAGAGGAGGAGGAGGAAGAAGATATTCTTTCACTTGCTGAGGAGAAATACAGACCAGCAGCTTTGGAAAAGATGATCGCTCTCATAGCTTTCCTGGTGGAACAGTCTCGTTCAGAAAGGTTGGTTCAAGCACAATTTGTTTTATGTGCAGAAATTTTATTCATCCGTTTCTTTTATTTAATAGTCAGAAGACTAGATATATGTAAAAATCTAATGTATATATTTGTGAATATTGCAATGCACTGTCCCCTAGCATAACCTGCAACCATAAATTTTTAACAAGAGTCCTGATAGTAGAGCATATCTTGTATAGATAGGGGCTCATGCAGATATGATGGGTCTGCGTTTTTTTATTGAATCATATTCTGCTATATTTTTATTTGACTGTATAATTGGACTATGTTTCCTTGGCTGCTGTATTTCGGATTGGGAATATGGTACATAATACTAAAAACAGGACTGCAATGCAGTTATATATTGCAGCTCATAATGCTACGAGCGTGCTCTTGAGCCCTGAGGGATTGTCACATCAGATGGGTATTGTTCCTGAACTGTACATCATCTGAGTGATTGTTGTTATTTCAGCTCTAGGAAAATGGCTGTGATAGCGAGAAGAGAGAAAAACTAAAGCTTTGTATTCTGTATTGGAAGTAATAAGAATAAAGTAGTTTAAATGGTAATCTTAATTTCTGCTCCTTTGCAGACATCTTACTCTGTCACAGAATGACATGGCAGCATTAACTGGAGGAAAGGTAATACTTGTCTGTCTCTGTGTACTTTTGTTTTAATGTTCTGCGACGTATTGTTCGGCTTGATGTACATCAGAGGCTTGCTCCCCTTTTATACATTATAAGTCTCTTTCTACAGGACTTGTATAAGCCATAATTTGTTTAAGCCATTGTATTAATCTGCAGTCTGCTGGTGCAGCCTGCTTATGGAAGGCTGTAGGAGTAGATCACAGATGAGAGCCTTAGCTGCCTATTGCAGGCCTCTGCTGCCATAATAGGTCTGCTGTGTGCAATCTTTGTGGGAAGTTCATCTGCAATGCAATACCAATGACAGACGAACATGGCTGCTTTCAGCACGTAAACAGTTAAGGCAGACTTGTCAGCAGTCAAGTGGGTCAAAACAATAAGCCCATAGCTAGATTGGGCTGCTTATCGGTATTTTGGGCATACCTCGCTCTGTGCTGGCTATTAACATTGCTTGTAAGTAGCTGAAAGCTGTCGAGCCTGCTTCATACTTTCTTAAAGCCACTAACCCATTCCCCCAAAAACCACTGATGCCGTTGGGTAGATGAACTAAACGCCTTCTCAAGATCTGTTTTTAAAACTGCTCATAGTGCCATTTTCGGGATGAAAATCCATCAGTGAGGCAGGGCCTAGAGCCTGCACCGCCTTTTGCATCGTCTTTTCTACCTCCCTGATTTTTAGTACCACGCCCATACCAAATATCTGCTGTACAATGCTGGTTACAACTTACCCATGCAATGAAGTTGCACCTTTGTCTATGTTTGCTATGCTTTGTTGGCTTGTTTTGTTTTAATGTGTTTAAGGTTGTCAGCCCAATGACATCTCCAAATGTTTTTAGGGATTTCCTTTTTTGTTCCAACACATACGGGATGGAATTAATATCCGGCAAACCTGTAATCTCATTTTCAGCCTTTGTCGATACAACAACCGTCTCGCAGAACATGTAAGTAACAAGATCACCCCATATCATAACTAGCAAAAAAAAAAAAAAAAAAAAGATATTCAGCAGTTTGCTTCTATAAATGACCGAATTTATGTAAAAAAAAACAACAAAAAAAAACTACTTATTGATCCCTTGCTGCTATAGTTGGCGCATGATCCTGCTGCTCAGCACTTCCTGGTCAAAGTGGCAATTGAGCCAATTACTGGCTTAGGTGGGTCACCACTGTGGACAGTGATTGTGTCTAGAAGAGACAAAAAAATGCTGAGCTGTGGGGGACCAGGTGCCAAAGGAAGTGCAATACTTGGGAGTCAGTGGCAAGTGAGGTTCTTTTGGCCCTTTTTCCCAGCCTGGAAAGGTAGTCCTAATACTGCTTAGAAATTGCTTAACAACTGTATAGTATTGGAGTGTTGATCCTGCAGGATGATGATAATCGGGAATTTATACTGTATCGATATCTAACCTTGATACATTCTTGTCTTTTACAGTCTGTTCTTATGCCTGTTTTATCTTTATTTTTTTGCTTAGATTGCATCAATGCTCTTCACATCCATAGCAAAGCTGACTCCAGAGGTAAATTGCAGCACATCAGGATCCTGCCTAACCCCTTTGCAGCCCGAACAGTGTTTACAGATAAGACCTTGTTGATGTCACACATTTACATGCAAACAAATTCACCTATGCACTTGTACTAAACAAATCAAAACTTTTCATGATTCAGTGTATCAATAAACATTTGAGTAATTTAGTTGCTACATAGGAGGGGATTGGCTGCAATGTTAAAGGGAAAGCATCTAACCTGCTGATATGTCCCTGTTTTGCACGGGGCTTTGAGGATGAAGGTAGGATTCTTACCTTCATGCTTTGCACCATTTTCATCCCGTTAGGAGTTTATTCATTATGCTAATTAGCTGTTTTGGTGCACTGGGGGCGGGGCCACCGCCCTCTGTGCACCTATCTGCCACTGATCGACTTACCTCTAACCTGGGCTTCTGGCCTCTTGAGTTTTAAGGTTATAACCAAAATATGAATTGTTTAATGTCTCTGTATTTTAGGCTGCTAATCCTTTCTTCAAACTCCTTACCATGATAATGGAATTTGCTGGCGGACCACCAGGAATGCCTCCTTTCGCCTCCTTTATTTTACAAAGAATATGGGAGGTAAAACTACTATAATAAAATAATAAAGGCTCGTAGACTCTAGAGTTATACTGAATAAAATCAATTTAATTTCACTGCTGCCTATCATTTTTCCTCCCGAAGGTTATAGAGTACAATCCATCTCAGTGCTTGGATTGGCTGGCAGTGCAAACCCCCCGAAACAAGCTGGCACACAGCTGGGTGTTACAGAACATGGAAAACTGGGTGGAACGTTTCTTGCTGGCCCACAATTATCCAAGAGTGAGAACATGTGAGTTCTGTCTCTCTTCTCTTTTATTTTTATTGTATGAGTCTTCGATTAAACCTGATAAAAATCTTCATCTTTGTATCTTTCATCTTTTGTATTTGCAGCTGCAGCCTATCTGCTCGTGTCCCTGATCCCAAGTAACTCCTTTCGTCAGATGTTCAGATCGACCCGTTCTCTTCACATTCCTACACGAGACCTGCCCCTTAGTCCAGACACAACAGTTGTTCTTCATCAGGTGTACAATGTCCTCCTGGGCCTCCTTTCTAGAGCAAAGCTCTATGTTGATGCTGCTGTGCATGGTACCACCAAACTGGTGCCATATTTTAGTTTCATGACTTACTGTTTGATTTCCAAAACTGAAAAGCTCATGTTCTCTACATATTTTATGGATTTGTGGAACCTCTTCCAGCCCAAGCTGTCTGAACCAGCCATAGCCACAAACCATAATAAACAAGCACTCCTTTCTTTCTGGTACAACGTATGTGTTGACTGTCCTGAGAATGTGCGCCTTATTGTTCAGAACCCTGTGGTCACCAAGAACATTGCCTTTAATTATATTTTGGCCGACCATGATGACCAAGATGTGGTGCTTTTCAATCGTGGCATGCTGCCTGCCTATTACGGTATTCTCCGCATGTGCTGTGAGCAGTCTCCCGCCTTCACCCGACAACTTGCTTCACACCAGAACATTCAGTGGGCCTTCAAAAACCTCACACCACATGCCAGCCAGTACCCTGCGGTAAGATGGCAAAATAAGCCCATGAATTGCTTTTTTTTTCCGTAATACTGTTCTTGTTGTATCTTTATTATGTCTAGAAGACTTTTATAGCCTAAAAGATAAAGGATAATGCAAAGAGTCAAACCACTTTAAAAGAAGTTGTGTTTTTTTTAGATGTCAGCCGTTCCAGATTGCAGATCTAGACTGTGCTATATAGACTTAGTTCCCAAGTGGGGGCTCACCCTCTGTGACATCCCTGTGCTATAAGCCAGGGATGGGGAACTTTTGGCCCTCCAGCTGTTGCAAAAGCTAAAGCTTTGGCTGTCCAGGCATGATGGGAATTGTAGTTTTGCAACAGCTGGAGGGTCAAAGGTTCCCCATTCCTGCTCTAAACCATAAGGACAGGTTTTACATTTATGGGACAACCCCTTTAAAGTGACACTGTCACCTCCTTTTTGCATTCTGACATCTCTACACAGGTGTAAAGGGTAAATTTAGTGTTTTTCATACCTTATTTCATATCAAACGTCATGGTGCTTGTTCAAGTACAAAGTGTTCTTTTATCAACTGCAGATTGTATTAAGTGGGTGTGGCCTCGTGGCATTAGCACCACTTAGCCCCGCCCACAACTGCACCGTTGGCCCCGCACCCTTAACGCTCATTGGAACAGGCTGGCCGAAGGGTCTAGACCACACCCCCTTTACGTCGGCCAACCAATGGGTGTCAGGGGGCGGGGCCAATGGTGCCGTTGTGGGCGGGGAAAAGTGGCGCTATTGCGGTGAGGCCACGCCCACTGCAGTTGATAAAAGGACACTTTTTACTTGAACAAGCACCATGACGTATGCTATGAAATAAGGTATGAAAAACGCTAAATTTACCCTTTACACCTGTGTAGAGATGTCAGAATGCACAAAGGGGGTGACAGCGTCACTTTAAGTATGGCTAGTTAGTTTCTGATGCAGTATTTGGCCTCGATCTAGAGATATGTGTAGTCTAGTCTATCAGACATTTATGGCATATTATGTAGCCATGAATGTTCTTATTTGGCAATATCCTTTTACTGGGACTAATATAATATGTTTAAATGGATCCTGCTCTCCATGCAGAGCCAAGGAAGGTAGTAATGTTCTGTTTAGTTATGGCTCCATCTGTAAAGCTCTTGAATAGTGTTTAAGCATATGTTGCCTTTCTGTCCTTTCTAGGCTGTGGAAGAATTGTTTAACCTCATGCAGCTGTTTGTAGCACAGAGACCTGACATGAGGGAAGAAGAGCTTGAGGATATCAAGCAGTTTAAGAAAACTACAATAAGCTGCTATTTACGTTGCTTAGATGGTCGGTCCTGTTGGACTACCTTAATAAGGTAACTTGAGAGTGGACAGACCTGAGTTGTCTGTTTTCTTTGCCACTGTGTCCCCTTTAAATACAGTAGGAACTATAATTTCAACAAGCTTTTCCTAGATCATTAGTACAAGCGAATATAAGCAACTAAGTAATGTATCTTATCAGACAAAAATGCTTTATCTTTGTGTTATGTCCCCTCCTTGCTAAACTGTCTTGCGTTAGAAATTCTGTAAAAACTCAGTACAGTCCTTGTTTACATCCTGTAGCTAGTGCAGGGATTGGACTACAAGTCTATGGAGGAAGGGGGACTGTATGAGCGCACACAGTCAGTTATGATACAACTCTGTAAGAGATTTCACCCTAGGGAAGTTAAGACTGCTATACTAGAGCTTCTCACACATTCCATGCTGCCGCCTTTTAGGCTGTGCACGGTGACACAGTAGTGCAGGTGCACTTTGCCTTCCCAACAGCCCCAGAAGAACTTACATTTACAGGTTTAGCATGTACAGCAAAAATCAGCTATGTATGAAATATATAATGCCCAGTTATTGTCCTGCTCCTCATATACATACACAGGACAGCTTATCCTGAAATGTCACATGAAACGACAGGTACACTTTGTAAGGGCATTGTAACCAGAAGCCTTTGTCTACTATAGAAGTTTAACCTCTGTGATCCACACCGATCACCAGAATGGGAGACTGTTCTTCCAGCAGTGGCTATGAGGCACCTGAATGGAGCGCTGTGCTCAGCTGTTCATGTTGGTCCTCTGTGAGATCCGCGTCCTGTGTTCTAGTGATCAGTGAGGGACCGATGCATTAGATGCATTCGTTTTAATATGTGGCTTTGTAACCTAGTTTTCTTGTTTATCTTGCAGTGCCTTCAGAATATTATTAGAGTCTGATGAGGACAGGCTCCTCGTTGTATTTAACAGAGGCTTAATTCTAATGACAGAGGTAAGATTAGCAAATTTCCACACTCGGTTCATGTTGCTTTTAATCAGATCTATCTCATAAAGTGTGCCATCTCAGGCTCTGTTCACAAGGAGAAAAACTGGTGGAATTCTCAGCCGCGGAATCCCACCAGCCTCCCTGTCATAATGACAGTCTATGGGAGGCTCGAGCGCCTCCTCTCTTAGCGTCTCTCTGCGCTAAAGAATGGACATGTTCATTCTTCAGCGCAGAGAGAGGGGGCACGCCAGCCTCCTATAGACTGTCATTGTGACAGGGAAGCTGGTGGGATTCCGTCAGTTTTTCTCCGTGTGAACTGAGCCTTATGTGGGGATCAGTGGGAACAAAACAATGTATACCTTATTGGAAAATTATTATGAAGTATAGTCTAAACAAGTGTTACCTCTTTGCTACCAGTTGCTTTACTAATCCACTTGTTTGTTGCAGTCCTTTAATACATTGCATATGATGTACCATGAAGCTACAGCGTGCCATGTGACTGGGGACTTAGTGGAACTTTTGTCCATATTTCTGTCTGTCCTTAAGTCTACACGTCCTTACCTTCAAAGGAAAGGTAGGAGCAACATCTGATACTATGAATGTATATTACATGGACTGTGTATGTGATTTTATGATGACTATTAAGCATTCTATGCTATTTCTTTGTGTGTCCACAGATGTGAAGCAGGCACTCATACAGTGGCAAGAAAGAATTGAATTTGCCCACAAACTTCTAACCCTATTAAATTCTTATAGTCCACCAGAGCTTAGGAACGCCTGCATAGGTAATGTATGTTATCAGGAATTGATTGGATTAGATAGGGCTCCTTAATTCGTACTGTATACTGTGGACGGCTTTCAGAGACCTTGTTGGCTTTTTGTGCATGTTACACACATTCAGAAAAGGTTTGTGCCATCCCTTAAAAGGGAACCAATCGGCACGACTGCCCTGATATGGCTCCCAGCTGCACCCTAGCATACCAGCCACGTCTGCAGCAGGAACTTTACTTGGTTAGGGGGTGGATGATTGACAGGCAGAGAGCCACCAACAGGCCTCTCTGTAGAGTGCGTTGACAGGCATAGAGCTGCGACTAGTCACTGGGCTGCCCAGATGACCTGTTGCCACCCCTCCCAACCTCTGTACAGCAATAAAACACCTTTTTCCTTGATGTAAAGCCATTGCTGCAGCTGCGGCTGGTACGCTAGGGGAGCAGCACAGTAGATCTATAAAGTGCAGCTGGGAGCCATATCGGCACAGTTGTACTGATTGGTTCCATTTTAAGTTATGCTAAATTTGAGTGCCTAAATTTCTTGATCCATAATGTTCTCTAAGCAGTCAGATGTTTCCCAAATGTATTATTGATAGTAACAACATTTACCTCTAATTCTAGATGTCCTAAAAGAACTTGTGCTCTTGAGTCCCCATGATTTCTTGCACACCTTGGTTCCATTTCTTCAGCACAACCATTGTACATACCATCACAGCAATATCCCAAGTAAGTGTCTACTACTTGCTGTTGTTTCCCAGGTGTTAAAGGAATTCTCAGAATCGGCATTATTCACATAATTGGCATTATTCACATAATTGGCAGTAAGGTCTGATGTGCTTGGGGGGTCCTTCCACCACCGATCATGAATGTAGGAGTCCTGCTTCTTCTGTCATTTCAACAGACCTATGGTCGAGTGCATACGCAGTCTGCTCCATTCAAATGCTGTGGGACTGACAAAGATATCTAATCCCTGTACTAGACTGTCAGTCCCATAGATTTTGAATTAGGAAGCATTGTACATGATCTATCTGTGGGGGGACACGTGACCACTATTCTTATCATGTGGATAGGTGCGAAGTATTGATTCTGGGACAACCCTTTTGATATCTCCATATAGTGTAACTAAAAGTATAACAGTGTGGAGTGTCCAGGTGCTGTTGTGTTGATTCCTGTATAAGGAAATTTCCAGTTTTACATTTTTTAGATATTTTCTTTGTTTTTATTTTTCCCAGTGTCCCTTGGTCCCTACTTTCCATGTCGTGAAAATATGAAACTTATAGGAGGAAAAAGCAATATCCGTCCTCCCCGCCCAGAACTTAATATGTGCCTCTTGCCCACAATGGTTGAATCCAGTAAGGTTAGTGACTGTACACTGATTACAACGCATCCATATTAATGTATCATCCCTGATGGTGCAGAATAATTAAAGGAGACTTTCAGTATTAAATAAAACTCACTGCATATACAGAATTTTTTCATTCCTCACGATTTGCAGGATTAGGCTATGTTCACACCACGTATATTTTCATAAATGTACGGGCATTGTTGCAACTGGCAACAAAGGCCATACTTATTACAGAAATATACGTTGCCTTGTCTTATATGAAATCCCGGCAGAAGCGTTTACACATAGTATACGCCCCGGCCGGGATCTCTCACGGCGCCGTAGAAAACGGACATGTCAGTTTTCTGTGCCCGCTATTTAGTGAATTGTGGCCGCAGAAACCCCTGTCACTGCACACAGTGGACCACGCCGCACTCTCCATAGTGTGCAGTGGGGAGTTCAAATGCGGGCGTGCACGGATGCTCCCGCATCAGAACTCTGCAACTGCAAAGATCATCCGGCCGGTACTCCAGAACCGGCTAAGATCTTTTCAGAGACCGGACACTCTCTTACGTAGTCTGCACATAGCGTTAGACTGCTTATGAAACTGCCAAAAACAGGCCATGTTCACACACTATTTTGATCAGTATTTCTAATCAAAACCAGGAATGTGTCAAAAAGATAGCAAATCTTTTCATTATAGTTTGTCTCTATTGATTGCACTACACCAGGGGTAGGGAACCTTGGCTCTCCAGCTGTTGCAGAACTATAACTCCAGATGTTGCAGAACTATAACTCCCATCATCCCCGGACAGACAAAGCTTTGGCTGTCCAGACATGATGAGAGTTGTAGTTTTGCAACAGCTAGAGAGCCAAGGTTCCCTACCCATGCCCTACACTGACTGAAATACTGTGTGAACATAGCCTAAATGTCTTTGCATTTGTGAAGTGGACAGAGCAGCTATTTTTTTTATTTTGCAATGTAAACTCAATTTGTGTATACGTATGGCGTCTCCTATTGGCATGGCCCATACCTTGGATATTCTGGTGCCAATTAAACAAGTCAAGAGATGGATTCTTGTATTTGCCTATTAGATTGCTTTTGCTTCCGTTGATATAAAACAACCTTTTTGTTTTTATGTTTAGGGTAAAGATGAAGTATATGACCGCATGCTGCTGGATTACCTGTCTTCATATCACCAGTTCATCCATCTCCTGTGCCGCGTGGCAATCAATTGTGAAAAGTTTACTGAGGCTTTGATTAAGCTGAGTAAGTTCTAGAAAGACTTGTATTGCTCTGGGTTTTGGAGCATGTCCTTGGAGTAGTGCTGATTTACTTTGGGGGAGGGAAAGAGGCAGATAGCATCTAATAAAGTTTAATTGAATCAAATGAATTATAAAGAGTGCCCGTCATGAAAAATATCTTTTGACGTGTCGTCGGGCATGTCTAAAGTTATTAATACCAGGTCTCACTGCTGATATCTGCCGTGATCAGGAGATATACATGGGGAGAGAGCAAGACAGCAGTGTGAACCACTTCTCAGACGCATCTCCGTAACAGACACTTCCAGCAAAGTCATTCTGTGAGACTACATAGACTGAGTTGGTGGCTGGCTGGGGAGTGGGTCTCGCTGCTACCGTGCACTCTGCCCAGCCATATCTTCTGATCATAGCAGTTTTCAGCAGTAAGATTGAATATTGCCTGGAAATGTAGCTGTCAGGTCTAAGGCCTACTACCTAGCAGTGTCCTAATGCTCTTTGTATGTAAGGGGGTTATTCTTTAGACCAGGAGCACTCAAATTTTATCATTTATGCTATTTATGTGCCACACTTTGACAGATTTGTTGCTACTAGCTCCCCTTTCACTGTCTCATACAATGGTGCATTGTGAGACATACCTCCACCTTCTCAGTCACAGGTTGACCAATAAACATAATGTCAGTCCTGAAGTATTGAACATCTAGTTTTTAATATTTGCACATACCTATATGTTTATGTAAATACGGATTTACTTTGCAGGTGTCTTGATTGCGTATGAAGGGCTGTCCTTGCACCTTGCATTGTTCCCAAAACTTTGGACTGAGTTATGCCAAACACAGGTATGCCATGTGCTGTTACACTATGCCAGTGCCAACCACAACTGCTGCGAACGTCTAAAACCCCATGGGTTTCCTGGTGTCTGGACGTCCTGGCCATTGGCTAGTATCACTGGGGGAAGCCATCTGTTACCAGATTTGATGTATAGACTGCCAGGTTATGTCAGAGCACAAGTTAGGTTTTTTTATGGAGACCTCACCTTTCGGGCTCTTTGAAGGAAATCGCAAGTTGTGGGCCTCCCTATATGATGTCCATCCCCTATAACAGTGCATTATGACTAAATCTAGCCTTGAGCCTTGTACAGCTGATAGTAGTCAACTGAATGCTCTATGGTCACCTCTCTTTTCTTCCCTCTGTATGGTCAAGCATTCATTTGTTCTTAATGAGGGAGATTGTCCACAGTTTACTGTGCAGGATCAGGAATGTGATAATTTATATAGTTTGGGCATTAGTTTATACATATGATGGTGCCAATTACGTTTGTTTGTTTAAAAAAAAACGGGGAAAGGGATCTATAGCATTACATGTTCTCATGTTACATTGCATAAATCACTGCTCATGTTACATTGCGGCATTGAAAGGGTTAAATGACTTCCACAATGACTCTTCCCCCCCCCCCCCCCCCCCAGCTTGCCTCCCGTCATGCTCTCTCGCTGGTGCGCAGCTTAACAGAAATATCAAATACCAGGAAATCCTGGTACCGAACCATTTTATTTTGCCCTGAGTATCGATAGTAGTATCAATGTTTTCGTGTATCGTGCATCCCTATCTGCGACAGGTAAAAAGTAAATTTTTACAAGAAAAATTTATAATGAAAGGAGAACTGAAATTGTCTTCATGAGACAAAAATGGAAGCAAGTAGAGAGGATATTAATGATGAGAAGAAGATTCTGTTCACAAATAATCAGATTTGTTCTTTACTCCATAAATCTTCTCTTCTTTCGTCCTGGTAATCTAGTCTCCCCTGGCGAAAAACTGCATCAAGCTGCTGTGTGAAGATCCAGTTTTCGCAGAGTATATTAAAAGTATTTTAATGGATGAGCGCGTGTTCCTCAATAATAACGTGGTCTACACATTCCTGACCCATTTTCTAGTAAAGGTAAGCAGTGTGCACGGGGGGGTGGGGGGGAGGGGAGGCGGTATGAAGGGGAGTTATTAATTGGTCATATACATTTTCCTTGTTTTCACAGGTTCAGAGTCAGGTCTTTTCAGATACAACGTGTGCAAGCCTCATAACCACAATAATCACGCATCTCATCAATCAGTATCAAAATGTAGAGTCTGACTTTATTAGCAGAATTGAAATTTCCAAAGCAAGTAGCACTTTAAATGGGGTAAGAAAATGTCTTTTTATTATATTATTTACAATTTTATCTATCTATCTATCCCCTCTCTCTTTCTCTCTCTCCATATAGATAGATAGATGATAGATAGATAGATGATAGATAGAGAGAGATAGAGAGATAGATAGAGAGAGATAGATAGAGAGAGATAGATAGAGAGAGATAGAGAGAGAGATAGAGAGAGAGAGAGATAGCGAGAGAGATAGCGAGAGAGATAGCGAGAGAGATAGCGAGAGAGATAGCGAGAGAGATAGCGAGAGAGATAGCGAGAGAGATGGATAGATAGAGAGGGATAGATAGAGAGGGATAGATAGAGAGGGATAGATAGATAGAGAGGGATAGATAGATAGAGAGGGATAGATAGATAGAGAGGGATAGATAGATAGAGAGGGATAGATAGATAGAGAGGGATAGATAGATAGAGAGGGATAGATAGATAGAGAGGGATAGATAGAGATAGATAGATAGATAGATACAGTGGTGCCTTGGATTACGAGCATAATTCGTTCCGGAACCGTGCTTGTAATCCAAATCTGCTCTTATACCAAAGCAAAACTTCCCATAAGAAATCACTGAAATGCAGACAAATGGTTCCAAACCCCAAAAATGTATTTTTTATTCTGAATAACATGTAAAACAAATGAAATAAAGATTTAAAAACCGCTGAATATGTGATATTATTAGTTACTGTACAGTATAGCAATCAGTATGTGGATTATAATGTATAGTAACTGCATAAATCTGAAAATACAGCAGCAGTTTGTAGATATAGGATGGAGCTGCAGATCCCCCTAATGCTGAGGATGGGAAACACAAGGGCTGACAGAGACTGCAGGGAGGAATTAGCAGGACATATGTGGGCACAGTATAGCCATACTCTCTATTAGGGGAGAGAGGGGTTACAGCTATGTAGAGATTACCTCCACAGTCCTGTCCCCTGATGTGAGCCCCACCCTGAAGTGGATCTGCTATGACTTGGAAGATGAGGGAGACTTCCTGGGTCAGTACAGAGCTGTAGACCCCGCTATGCAGACCATGCACAATTTTGAAAAACTGAGAGCCGCTCTTAATCCAAGTTACTCTTAAACCAAGGTACCACTGTGTATATGTGTGTGTGTATGTATGTATGTATGTATGTATGTATATATATATATATATATATTTAAAGCGTAACTGTCATGTTTTTTTATTGCAGAAATCAGTAGTATAAGTGATTTTAAGAAACTCTGTAATAGGTTTCATCAGCCAAAAAAGCCTCCTTCTGTACTTAAGAAGCAATCTCCCAGCCTCCCCCCCCCGACGACTTATCTGTGCATTATCAGGCAAACACGTCTTCATTACAGAGAAGCCAGTGAAGACGGGCTCTGCTCTCTCCATTGTAAGCCTATGAAGGGGGGAGGGGCTGAGGGAGATGAGGGAGCAGGAAGAGGTGACATGAAGGTCAGCTGTTTGTAGACTCTCTGGGCAGCTAAAACGCTAAATTCAGGTGTCAGAAAGGTCAGTGCTTATCTATGAACTTACTGAGAGAAGATTGCAGGGTGTTGTGCTGTGCAGGACTGCTCCGTGCTCAGTCACTCCTAACAGCCCCTCCCCCCTCCATAGCCACATAATGGAGACAGAAATCCTGCTTCATTTGATGTGAGGGGGAGGCTGGGAGATTGCTTTTTCAGTACAGAAGGAAACTTTTTTAGTACATAAAACCTATTACAGAGTTTCTTAAAATCGCTTGTACTGTTGATATTTAATGTTTTCAGAAAAATGGCCCTGAAATGACAGTTACGCTTTAAATGTTGTTTTTTTTTGTTTTTGTTTTTTACAATGATACCCAACTTATTCTAAATTTTAGTTGTTATACTTTTTGATATAGGTAAAAGGTTTTGTTTTTACTCCTCTTAATTGATTTTTTATTTTTTTTGCTAAAACGTTGTGTGAAGGCTCTTGTATACTGATAGCATTTTGGGGTGCATACAGTTTTTTGATTTGTGTTACTTGTTTTTAGGATATAAGGTGAAAGTGTGATTTGAATTTGTATTATTTAGGGATTCTTATAAATATTTTAACCCCAAGATGACCCTGGGCGTACCTGTACGTCCAGCGGTCGCCTAGAGGAGTTGAGAGCGGGGCTGCGCGGCCCTGGGTGCTGCATGTAGCCCGGCTATTAGCGAGTACGGTCCGATCACCATGCCCGCTAATTAAGTATTCAGATGCAGCTGTAGACTTCATTGCAGCCTTATCCCTGGTGTCTAGTGGGTGGACATAGTCACGGAGGGGCGATCCTTACATCTGGCACCGGCCGGGGTCTGCGCCGTAATGGCGCTGATCCCGGCTCACCACTCGATACAGCATTAGGTACACTGGTACAGCATTGGGTGGCAGGCTTCCCTTTATATCTATACTGCACCCAATGATAGAATAATATACATATAACTGGATGTAATATATGTTCAAAAACCAGATAGTTAGAAGCAAGTAAGTATCTCCCAGGTCAGAAAGAGGAACAGGAACAGGTCAGCAGGAAGAGACCACTGAGGCCGGTGATTGGCTGCACCCTCACATGTAGTACTATTCTGGCGGAGTTCCAAATTTAAATTCACCACAGTCCTATGTAGCTTAGGTAGTCTGCAGCTATCCTGAGTTATTTTGTACCCCCAGTTAGTGGACATAGTTACTCATTGTCCGGACTGTGGGTTAGTCTTTTTAATTTCACAATCTCACATTATAACTTTTATAAATTATAAATTAAAAGTTATATTTTGTTGTTCGGGGATATTCTGGCTTATATGGGCCTATGGCCCTTTGTGTTGGCAAGTTACTAGTAAAATAGCCTGAAATCCCTGATTACTAAGGCACATTTTTTTTTGAGTTGTCTCCATATCTGTCCCACATATCTTTAACAAAGCGGAGGAAGATGTAGCAGATGACGGCCAATATGACAAGCACAATAATCAGCCACTTTCTCTGCGATGACAGAAAGTCACCCATCCAATCCTCGCTCGAGCTCAAACTTTTTTAGCTGCTTTGAAGAATCTTGCCAGGATACCAGGGGCGGCTCCCGTGTCTGTCGAGTCAGGTCTGGCGTGGTGGTAGGAGGAGGAGAAGCGGTCCCTTCAACCAGTCGGCATAAAGCGTCATATGGTCGGGGAGAATGCCCTCTGTACATGCTCCTCATTGGCTTTACATACATACCGCCGGTTAGGTGCCGGCTTTTCCATAGTCTTGATTATGGAGATGGGAACGGCCATGTTGTCTTCCTTCTCATGCTTTCTGGTAAATGGCTTCTCCTCCACTGGACAGCTGAGGAACAGGAAGAGAAGGATTAAATCCAAGGGTTCTGGTCTGCAGGCTGTGATGTATATACTACAAATCGCAGGATATATATAGAAGCTGCTGGACACTGTTACTCTCAAAGAGGCAGCGAACAACTGAGAAGATTATAGTGTAACTTCCCTCTACTAGTTCTTGCTGTCTGTGACATCACCTACTTTACATATCCTACTATGACATCATCTATTATGACATCACATCTGCAGCATCACATGTACAATGTATGGGAGGTCATCATAGCACTTCCAGTACAATGTAGTGATGCTGGATCAGCTGCAAGCTGAGAGGTGAGAACAGGTTTTAGTTTATTCTGTAACCCAGTCCCTGCCTGTAGACCGGTTATTATACAATACTGGAAAACCCCTTTTACTGTTCCTCTTTATGACCTTGGAGATAGATATGCATCAATAAACTTACTATTTAGCTGCTTATAACTATCTGGTTCTTGAACATATATTACATCCAGTTATATATATATATATATATATATATATATATATATATATATATATATATATATATATATATATATATATATATATGTGTGTAGAAATCATACATAGAAAATGGTCTTTAAACCTGTATATTTCTTTTCTTCTTGAGTGTGTGGGTGTAAAAAAATTATATCTATCTTTCTCTCTGTACATTTAATTATATCTATCTTTCTCTCTGTACATTTATGTGCTTGCAATCCTGTCGCAGTGGGTGTAGCTAAAGGATGGGTCCAACACTGGGCATGGGAACTCAGCAAAAGGGGGGCCCACCTGGGGGAGGACAAATTCTTAATTTATTATTTTTGTATAGGCTTAAATATTTATATACTCTCTTATGTTTTAGGATCTTAGAGCACTGATTCTACTCCTTTCAGTTCACACTCCGAAACAGTTGAACACAGCCTTAATACCAACATTACAGGATCTCCTGAGCAAATGCAGAGCCTGTCAGCAGCAAAGAAATTCATTACAAGAGCAAGAATCCAAAGATGGTAAAGCTAAAGGTGAGCGCTGAAGGAGTTATCTGTGATGTCTGTAATCTGTTGTTGGTATATATACGCACACACACATTTGGACTGTCTAATCTAAAGGCCCTGTTACACAGTATCCGCTAAATCAGGCTGATCGCTGCCTTTCAATATGTCAAAAAATAGTCCGCCCTTGTCCACACATTTCTCTGTATAAGAGATGTGCAGCCAATAGCTGATTAAAGAAAAGCGTTGCAGGGACATCGGTATCAATTTTCATGCAGCTTTC
This sequence comes from Dendropsophus ebraccatus, assembly GCF_027789765.1. NCBI lineage: Eukaryota > Metazoa > Chordata > Amphibia > Anura > Hylidae > Dendropsophus > Dendropsophus ebraccatus. Next base: position 45,624,403 of record NC_091468.1, read on the forward strand.
CTCTTTGGAGTCCATGGGACAAGTACTGTTTCAGTGCAGTGCAACAAGTAATAACCCAATCTATCATGAAATAAATGGTATATCCCAATGAGAATATAATTTCTAGGCTCTCCACCCTCATAATCATATGCACTAATACTAAGGTATGTGGTTCTTCAATATTTTAGCAAAATTACTTGTAATAATAGATAAATCTCAGTGTGTTATGGCTCTTACTGTTAAAACTCACGTCCTGCACTTGCCCATAAGGGGGTATTCCGAGTCAGAACACTTTTACTGTGGAGAAGGGGATAAGTCAGATCATCATCAGTCTAACCACTGGAAAATGATCCCCCTCACCCCCCCATGATCTTAATGACAGGGCCCCAAATTATTGTTTTGAATGGAGAGGTGAGTTTTGCAGGTGCGCTATCTCTCCATTCATTGTCTGGAGCTGCCAGGGATAGAGTATAATGCTCAGCTACATGCTGTAGTGTTGTATGTTTTCACTCTGGATACCTTTATCATTTCTGGACACACATGTTATTCCAGGTAAAATAGCCTAATAGGAATTGACCCTGGTCCATAGAAATATCCTCCTATTATATAAATATTTCATCTATTAATTTTCCTCTCACTATTTAGATGATGAAGGTGCTACTCCAGTAAAACGCAGGCGGGTTAGCAGTGATGAGGATCACATGGTGGACAGCTGTATAGGTGATCTGAAAAACGAACGTGAGGCATCCACGCCGACAAGCACATCTGACAATGAGACAAGAGACTCTTCCATCATTGATCCAGGAACAGAACAAGATCCTCCATCCCCCTCTCCTCTTTCCGCTAAGGAATACAGAATAGAAGTGTCCTCTTCATTTACTGAAGATATACTGCTGCCAGCACGGCCACAACCTACAGATGATCAGCCCGGTAATAACGTCAAATACGAAGATAGCAAAGACATGAAAGAACTCCAGAGTCCTAAGGAGACTAATGTAATGGAGGAAGACAGTGAGCTCCCTTCCACTTCCATATCCGCTGTGTTGGCTGACTTGGCCGACTTACGGGGATGTGATGGTCAGCCATCGCCCACACAGGACAGTCAGGAGCTCAGCCTGTCTCTAAATTGTGAGCATTCCAGGGGACTTTTTAGTCATATACAACAAAATGACATTTTAGATACCCTGTGCAGGACCATTGAGTCCACAATTCTCGTGGTCTCGAGGATATCAGGAAAAGAAAACAAAGCTGCTTCTTGACATTAGTTGTAGCATGTCTGCTTTTAAGTCTTTATTTTTTTTAAAGCTGTTTGTATACATTTTTGCAGGTTTTTTTCCTGTTTTTTTTTTTTTTTTTTTTCCTTTGTGCTTCAGTTTGTCAAGTGCTTTCTGCTTGGATGGCAAGATAGATTTATATGCTTTATTCTTGGTCAGGCAGAAGTCAAGAGAAAAAAAAACAACAAGTTGCATCTGCAGTACACTTTGTAAAGGCCAATCATAATGGTTATGTTTTATGTAATTCAGGTTCGCTGTAGTGGCTTTCATTAAATGGCCGCTTTAAATAATAGGGGGGCCCCTAACCCGATATGATGTAATTTAAAACTTGTCATTTTTACCGTGTATAATATGGTGTCCTCTGTGCCAGTTTTGTACCTTATAATAGAGGCAGTTGCCTCAAATCTCTGTGGTTCTTATTATCAAAATTAAGTTTACTTGTTCTAAACCACAAGAAATTTGATTCTGTAAAGAATCCTCTCTAGCTGTGGCCTGGCAGTATATATGGTGCTTTATTTAACAGAATACCTGTGGAGGAAATAAAGCACATTTGATGTAAAGAAAAAAAAAGACAAAAAAACAAATAATTGTTTTATTTTATTGATATGATTGATCGCTATTCTGTGCACTTCATTAAACTAATTGTGACGACTTTTCACTTTTGTGTATATTGGCCTCTTTTGGATTCCACATGTATACATTGCGCCACGTTACATGGACTTTATTCCACAGAGCTGTTAAAAGGAAACTATCAGCAGGTTAGAGGCATCTGACCTGCTGATATGTTCCTATAGTGCACAGGGCGCTGAGGATGACGTTAAACTAAGTGTAACTGTCCTTTTGATTTTTATTTTATTTTTTTTTGCAGAAATCAATAGTACAAGCGATTTTTAGAAACTAAGTTTTATTAGGCAAAAAAGCCACTTTCTGTACTAAAAAAGATGTTTTCCTAAGACACACACACACTTCTTATCTGCTCATTATCAGGCAAAGCCGTCTTTATTACAGAGGAGCAAAGGAAAGGCAGGTTTTTTAAGTCCATTATAACCTACAGAGGGGGGAGGGGTCGAGGGGGATGAGTAAGCAGGAGGAAGAGGACAGAGCCAGCTCTTGCAGTTTGCAGACTGTCTGAGCTTATAAAACACTGTATTCACAGATCAGGAAGGTCAGTCCTTATCTGGGAGCTTGTTGAGAGAACATTGCAAGATGTTTTGTGCAGCCCTGCTTTTCTCCTTTCTGTGCTCACTCACCCCCCTCAACCCCTTCCCTCTCCATAGACCATAATGGACACAGAAGTCCTGCTTCTTCTGAAGTGAAAGGGGGGGGGGTAGGAAAACAGGTTTATTGCGTACAGAAGGAAACTCTCTTGCTTAATAAAACCTATTACAGAGTTTCTTAAAATCGCTTGTACTGTTGATATTTATTGATTCCTGAAAAATGACATTTAAATGACTGTTACGATTCAAGTTTCTTACCTTGATCCTTTGCACTGTTTATGGGAACTTTGAAGTTTATTAGATACGTATATTAGGCAGTTTGGTGCACTGGGGGGCTGCCCCGGCCAGCCTGTCCCTTCTAATAAATATTAATCCACCGCTCTACATTAGGGAAGGGGTGGATCAGTGGTAATCCCGCCCCCAGTGCACTAAACCGCCCTTATTTATACATAAACAAACTACAGAGTTCAGAAAAGAACAATGCCTTTATCCTCAGGGCTTGTGCACTGTAGGGAGATATGGAAAGGTTAGGTACTTCTAACCTACAGATAGTTTCCCTTTTAAGTTATGGTTATTACGCATGTTTTTATTCGGAGAATGTTCATTTGCCGGATCGGAGGCAGAAAGAGACGGCAGAGATCAGCAGATATGTGACTGAGAAGGAAAATTAGAAATTGCACTTTGTTTTAAAATCTAGTTTGTTAAAGAGATTTAAGAATATTAGAGAGCAATGTTACAGAACTACCTATTTTATCACTGCTCTACCCTGGTTAATTCTGGAGAATTTAAATATGATATTAATAAAAGAAAAACTCATCAGAGACTCCATCATTGGGTCCACAAAATGTCTCCTCATATTGTTCCCATAAGGCTTTTCTTTTTATTTTGCTGCATACATTACGGTCTACTAAAGCACTGCTCCTTGTATGACTTGTTTCTGGTATTGAAGCTCGACCGCTTTGGAGTAAATTGGACTGGACTACAATACCAAACACAGACCATGGATAGAAGTTTTTTTTATCTTGTAGGTTTAAATTAAAGACGTGAAAGCTAAAAGAACACACATTTAATTGAGTTGTAAACCAGAATGTTTTATATATTAGATTTTATAAAGTAGCTTTATTTTGCTTTGATGACAACTTTGCACACTCTTGGCATTCTCTCAGCCTTCTTTAAGGCAGTGACCTGGAAAGGTTTTAGGTAACAGGTTGCCTCGTCAAAAGTTATGGCCTTATTCGGCTGATTGTCTTTCCGTGTAATAGAGACAAACGATCAGTGCTTGTTTACTAAAATGATCGGGCTGTAGTCGGCCCATGTAATAGGACCCTTAGGGTATGTGCACACTATGCAATCTGCAAGGAGACTTCAAGCGGATTCCGTCGCGCGGCCTTTGCTTGAAGTTCTGCCAGTCCCGTAGACTCAATGATATTCACCGGGAAATTCCACTGCCGAATACCATTGAGTCTATGGGACTGGTGGAACATCGAGTGGAGGCTGCACGTCGAAAGTATCTAAAACTCTCCTCGCAGATTGGGTAATGTGCTTATACCCGTAGTTTATGGAATTTCTTGCCTTCGTAATGTATTTGAGACAGACTTTTGTGTTTGGTGAAGGTAGGAATGTTACACAGTTCCATACAATGTTTGTCCTATTCAACTACTGTTCTTATGTACTTTATGGCAAGAATCACTCAATTAAGAAAAATGATAATCCAACATTTAGTTTAAGACATGAAGGTCAGTCCAGAAAACTGCAAGAACTTTGAGGCTGTCAGAAAACTGAGAGACAGGAGACCGTATAAGACGATGGGCCCTGAAGCTAGGCCCACCCACTTTCCCTGCCTACTTGTCATGGACGGCCCTTAACTGCTTCGGATAACCACGAAGACAGTCCCTACTTTGTTAGTGTGCAACTTAAACACAGACAGACAAACTAACACAATAAAGAGAAGTAAACAAGCCATGTCAGCAACAACAGGCAGCGAATAGATAGTCGGCGGTCAGGTAACAGGCAGAACAACAGCAAGGGAGGCTAGGGCAGAGAACTCTGGGATAGAGACAAGGGGAGCTGGGACTAGTACACACTAATAGCCAGCAAGGACTAATTGGCTCTGCTGTCATTTCTGAGGATCAAGTGCCCGGATCCCCCATTGGACTGGCGCTCTGATCCTCTAGGTCCCGGACAGGCAGAGGCATCTGTCAGTCAAAAAACACTGCCCAGCTGCAGCGATTAAGGCTAGCAGTGAGCAGTGACACGGTGGTATTACACAGAACGATTACCGTTCGAAAAAACGTTAAATCGTTCAGATTTGAACGATTATTGCTTAGTGTGATAGCAGACGATTAAACAACCAACGAGAAATCGTTGGTCGTTTAATAGAATTTGGACCTATTTTTATCATTGATCGTTTGCAAATTGTTCGCATGTAATAAGACAATGTTCGCAACAGTGGCGACAACAGGATGAACACAATAACGATCATCGTTCCGTGTAATTGAGCGAACGATTTCAGGTCGTTTGCCATATCGGTCATTTGAGTTTGTTTATCGCTGATCGTCGAAAAATTGCTTTGTGTTATAGTACAGTAACTCTTGCATTGCCAGGAGGCTGAAAGGAAAGCTGGTGTGTCAGACAAAAGGTAAAAACAGGCCCATTTCACACCAGGCTCAGTGCACATTCCTGCCACAGTGTTTCTGATCTTAGCAACATCTTTTGAGAAAGAAATAGGCACGTAATTTTAGCCAGGATTCACAGCGCGCACGTAAAAACACATCCTAAAGGTATCCTCAATTGCAGTCATTAAACTATCAACTGCAATGATGAGACTAGCACTTATGAGGCCGCACCCAGGAAAGGATTACCATGTGTCACCTCCAATTCAGAATGTAGGTTTGAGTTACCAGCCTCAGAAACTGCAAACTAACTAAGGGCGGGTGCCCGTGCCCGTGCAGGCAGACAGCTGACTGAATTCCACGGACATTGTCCGCGAGAATTCCGTAGTGTGAACCCGCCCTAAGAGTCTAAAGCTTTCACTAGAGAGGACAAGTCAGGGATCATCCTAACCCACGTCGTGGACAAGGAGAGACAGTGCAGGACAGTATCCATAAGAAAGTAAGGAACTGATCAGGATAGAGCAAAGTTGCTAGAGGCCTATGAACTCTATCTCACAGCGCGGGTGTAATCAGGGAACCCTCAGCATTCCGCTCATCCCAGGTAACAAGGTCTGGGGCTTGTGTCGCCCTCTAGGACGGGTCATTTGACACTGGTGGGCAATAGGTGGTGCAAAGACCAAAGAGTCAAAGCACAAGTATTCTCTCTACTCTCAAGTTTTCTTCTATTTCAACCTCCGAAGTTCCGACAGAGCACAGTACTGGGGTTGGGACTCTCTCGACATCCTCCTCTCTACTCTTCTGGTCCTCTCTTTTACTTCTCATCACGCAACTCAGTCGGCACGACTGTACCTCTCTCTACTCTCAGTGCAGATCTGGATCCTAAAGTATTAAGTAACTTGTGAAGTATTGTATCAAGGCAAAGCTGTGTTATCTACTGCCTACCTCAAGTATCTTCAGAGTAAATAAGATTTTATTTATGATAAAGAGACTCTGTGATTCCTTGTCAAGCACCGAGACAGTACACACACACTCCTTGGGTCATCTTCCCTTTCTGTGGGTGGCAGTACCAATAGTCCAGGCGGGTCACGACTCTACTCCGGACCACCGTAATAAGTACCCAAGGGACCCTGCAACAACCCGGCAGGTCACTGACCACAGGGGAACAAGGTATAGTTGGCCTATTAAAATAAAAGCAGGGGTGCCACAATACCTGTGTGCCCAACCGGCACTAGCGTCTCAACAAATTACCATCACTGGGCAAGACTATATCTCGGCCAACCACCATAGAACTGGCGTCACACCTATCCATCTGGCAAGTGGCCGGCCGTGCCTCAACACCAGGGGTGTACACCACAAACAGCACCTCCGATTAGAGGCCACATCAATGCTTCTCAACAAGTGAAAGGTGATGTTCAGAGATCACACTCTCCCCTTCCCTACACAATGACCTCTGAACATGTCACTGAGTGTGCGGACAGGTAAGAATGGCTTCTTTGTTGTTTTTAATATAATAGCAGTACTATATCACAAGTTTCACAAAAAGTTAAATGCCAAACGTTATAGTGCACAAAGTCACCAGAGCAGCTCTGTTTCTGTGCAAAACTTTGAGACAACCACAGAAAAGGAAAAAGTTGCTGTATAGTGCCACCTACTGGAGGGAGCTTCTCTTTGAACCAATGATTGAACCTTAAAGGGGTTAAAAAAATAACAATATTCTAAATGATCCCCCTTCCCTATACCACTCTATGTCTACTATACATGTATATCTTGCACCCTTTCCCTGTTTGTTTTTATCATTCTTATTAGCTTTGGACATGTAAAATCCTCTACTCTGGGTCCACTCAGACCATTCTCAGCTCCCTTTGTAGTCACAGGACATCTTCTGATCTCTCTGGGGGCTGGGTTAGCTGTCTATTGATTTGGTAACCTAACCCCCAGGAGACATTATTTGCATCATCTCTATGCACCTGTGCTGGTTCCATACACTTACATGTGTCCCTGTGTCTAGGTTTCTGTAATATGAAATGTTATAGTTCTATCTCTGCTTGCTGTCAGTGACTGCAGGCATATGCACCTGTCTTTGTCACAGCTCTGTATATTGTAAGTGTTTAAGTGTTAAAGATGTTCTTAGAGTCTGGATGGAACTAGAATGTTTTCACTCAGTCAGAGTGAAAAGTCATCTAAACCTACACCACCACCCCCATCCCCGGTAAACAGATGCCCGTTAAGCAGCACATACCTACACCGTGTGCATGTCAGCACTGCTACATCATTGGCTAGCATGGAATACATTTTGGGGTCATGTGATGCAAAATCAGAGAAAAAAACAGTCCTGTGTTTACTGTGCAATAGTAATTACAGCAGTGGGCAGGAAAGAAAGCTAAGGGGTGATTATGCAAACGGACCAATCAGGGAGATGCATGATGGGAAATCTAGTTTCCCATCTTGGTTAATCGATCAGCTTTTAGAAAAACTTGTAACTTAGGAATGGCAGCCGCTAGAAAGACAGGAGATGGCTCAAAATACTCAGGGGAACCTGGTGAGTAAGACCAGCTAGCATTTCATTTTTTCGCTCTAAGGTGGATAACCCCTTTAATGGTATCTCCACACTACAGAATCCCGGCAGCTTAACCGCTGCATATTCCACAACTCGCAGCCGCGCGCATCTCTGCTTGTCCCATAGGCTTCTTTCTATGGTTTGGCAGATTTATAGGGTTATACAATGGTGCATTGTAAGACATACCTCCACTTTCTCTGTATCCTTCACCTGTAGGAGGTAGTTTATTAGCGGTCACATGTTGATCAATAAATGTGATGACATTCGTGAAGTACTGAAGATCCAGTTTTTATTATTTGCATGCAGGGGCGTGGCTATGATTCACTAGGCCCCTATAGCAAAAAATTTTAAGGGGCCCCCCTCCCCTACGCACAACACAAAGCACTGTGTGTGTGTGTGTAAAATTTACTTGCCTGAAATTTTTATTTCCTGGAGTCCATAGGCAGCACACGAAACGGTTAATGGATTCCTGTTGACCCAGAACAGAAGGGTTAATCTAGCAATAAAACACAAAATAGATTAATAAGCTACCCCTGGTGATCCCCCTATAAGAGAGTGAAAGAACACACCAACACTTGTATTGTATGCAGTATGCTGCCGCAGGGCAACACACTGATTGACCGGGCGCGAGAGCAGGACGCCAGGACCCCGTGGAGCAAGGAGGTATGTTACAGAGCGGAGCGAGAGGCGGCCGGCATCAGAAGGGGTTAAGCGGCCGGCAGATTTACATACATGCAGCGGTCGTTCAGACCGCTGCGTGTATGTACTGACAGTGATCTGCCAGGACCTAGCCAACTTGCAGCGTTATTAACGCTGCGAGTCGGTAGGTGTGAAGGCACCCTTAGAGTACGAGAAGTACTTTAAGGGTACAAACCCACACACCGTATACACAGCAGATACGCAACAAATACGCAGCAAATACGCAGCAGATTTGTTGGTACAGATTTGATGCTGTGTTCAGTTATTTAGATATAATCTGCTGCGTTTTTGCTGCGTATTTGCTGCGTAAGAGTAAGAGTGCGAGATGCCATTAAGGTCTGGATAACTTCCTTAGAAAGTCCTTTATTCTCTAGAGCTCGCATGTCACATTCCATGCCGTCAGATGGAGACTGGAGAGATTGGGATGGTATGACCCCCCTTGTTGTAACAGATCTGGTTGTTGAGGTAGTTTCCAACATTCCCATCTCGATAAACTCCACAGGAGTGGAAACCAGGCCCTTCATCATCTGCTACATCTTCCTCCGCTTTGTTAAAGATATGTGGGAGGATATGGAGACAAACTTCCCATGGACATTTCCTGGATCTCTATACCAAGCCAGCAGCCTATACCCATGGTATCTGTGTCCCCCAATAAGACGCACGAGAAAAGACCTTAGCCGGCCATGAAGGAGCCACTTATTATGATAGCATCCTGTCCACTTGACAAAGGGGTCGTAGTACCCCGAAACGCGTTGTGACACAGTGGTATTGAATAAATCAGCTTTTATCATACATCCTTGTGCCCTACAGCGGCACCTTAGAACTGTACCCTGGAACCTCTGGACACTGCCACAGGACCCTCAGCACTGAATCCTCCACACCTTCCTCCTCTGTGTCTCCTGTGCAATAGGGGGGCTATCAGCAGGTTAGATTCGTCTAACTTACGCATAGTTCCCCATTAAAGATGGACACTGGTGAGGTCAAGTATATGTGTATGTATATGTACCGTATATATACATTTATTTTCATTCATTCTCAGGGATTTCGTGTAGAACAAACTCCTTTCTCTTTCTCGTGTTCCACAGTAACTTGGAACGTGACAGGGGATTTACAGCGCAGCTTCATGATGCTTCTCTAGAAGACTTACAGAAATAGGCCAACTGGAACAAATATATCTGAAAAAACATAGGGGGAGATTTATCAAAGGGTGTAAAATATAGACTGGTGCAAACTGCCCACAGCAACCAATCACAGCTCAGCTTTCATTTTACCAGAGCTGAAAGCTGAGCTGTGATTGGTTGCTATGGGCAATGGCACCAGTCTATATTGTAAAACCTTTGATAAATCTGGGCAATAGCTGAATAGATATTAGCATTGATGAGTTGAATATTTTTTTTTTGTTAGCTACAAAAAAAAGTTTTAGCCAGATTTTAGCTGGGATTCAATAGGAAAAAATGAAACTCTGTAACTTGTAATGAGAAAATGTAGAGGATAAAACACCACATATAGGGAAAACCCTGTATACTAATACACACATGGTGTAAAATAGAGATGGCTCAGTTGCCCCTAGCAACCAATCAGATTCCACTTTACATTTATCACAGATTCATGGGAAAATGAAAGGTGGAATCTGATTGGTTGCTAGGGGCAACTGAGCCAGTATCACTTTACACCATGTTTGATAAATCTCCCCCTAGGTCTAAAAGTTGCTATAAAAAATGCCAAAATAGTGAAAATTACTGGCAGTTTTTTGTATTTTTTAGGCCATTTAAAATTTGGAGGAAGCCAAACAATAAGAAGCATCTACCCTGCTGTTATAACCCTATAGCACCCAGGGCCCTGAGGATGAATGTCATTTTCTTACCTTACCTACCTCTGTTTTCTGGAACTTTGTAGTTTATTAGATATGTAAATGGATAAATGTAGAGCACTGGGGGCAGCATTACCACCCTCATTGCACCAATCTAACGAATATTCATCTGGTGCTTCGCAGTGATGAGCGACGCCCCAATATTCATTTGGTCAGGCGGGCGGGTTGGCCAGGCGTGTACTTGTCTTGTTGTCTTCCTCATATTTGGTTGCTTTTTATTTGTCCCTACTATTTATAATTATATTGCTACCCTTAAATATACATAACTGTACCAAAAAATAAGCATCTAAGCAAAGCAAAGTTTTCTATGATTAGCGCATGCAGAAAAATTGTATATGTGGGCTGCATTATAAGGTTGTCCAGTAGATGGCAGTAGCTCACCAGTGAATGTTAGTAACCTTTGCCAAAAATAGGATGACATATTCCAAGCTCAGCAGCCTGCAGTGCAAAATAACACTGATGCAATAGCATGTGCTTGTTATCTGTCTGTAATACTTATACTTATTGGGGGAGATTTATCAAACATGGTGTAAAGTGAAACTGGCTCAGTTGCCCCTAGCAACCAATCAGATTCCACTTTTCATTCCTCACAGACTCTTTGGGAAATGAAAATTGGAATCTGAGCCAGTTACACTTTACACCATGTCTGATAAATCTCCCCCATTGTACATAATTGTCTTCCCTGGGATGATGACTGTATGTTATTCAGTAAAAATTTACATTCCAATCAGCGTCATTACTAATGATATAAAACACTCTATCATATAACATGTTTACTCCGTGGCCATTTATTGGGAAGATCTTTAATTATTGGACACTACAGAGAAAGTCCTTCTTCTATGCATTGCTCAATAACAATAATCATGAATAATGCAGACTATCAATTCAGAAAAAAATCCTGAAATAACATAGATTGGTGGCTATTATGTGGTTACAAAAGATGTTGTTGGTGCCCAGTACATTGCTGTGCCCATCTGTGGTGACCCAGGGGGTTGCAGGAGCTATGGATGTTGCGGTACCGATGCGGCATTAGTCATGGGGCTCAGTTAGTGGCAGTTAGCTCTCCCTGCGACCCCTGTTTAAATGGTTTGGTTACCAATTTTTTTTTCTTTCAAATCAACTGATGCCGGAAAGTGCCAGAGATTTGTATTTTACTTCTATTAAAAAATATTCAGTCTTCCGGTACTTATCAGTTGCTGTATGTCCTGTAGGAAGTGGTGTTTTCGTTCCAGTCTGACACAGTGCTCTCTGCTGCCACCTCTGTCCATGTCAGGAACTGTTCAGAGCAGTCGCAAATCCCCATAGAAAACCTCTCCTGCTCTCCAAACTGGAAAGAATACCACTTTATGCAGGACATACAGCACTGATAAGTACTTGAAGATTTTTAATAGAAGTAAATTACAAATCTATGGCACTTTCTGGCACCAGTTGATTTGAAAGTATTTTTTTTTTTGGTGTGGACAAACCCTTTAAGTGTTCCTATTACCCTCCTGTGCAATGCAGTAGTACAGGACTTACATGTAGAGAGTCAGACATAATGGCAGAACAAATAAGTTTACTGGAACAGTTCTTAAAGGCACAATACAGTCGATACAATAGCTTTTGTTCACAAGATGCGTTTTTAGCTTGAGAAATTAGTTTGTCAGTTGTTCCCTTTAGGGTACAAACACACACCGCATATACGCTGAGTATTTACTGCTGCGATACGCAGCAAATATGCAGCAGATATGCAGCAGATTAGATCTAAATAACTGAACACAGCATCAAATCTGCACCATCAAATCTGCTGCGTATCTGCTGCGTATACGGTGTGTGTTTGTACCCTTAGGGTGCGTTCACACCTACAGGATCTGCAGCAGATCTGCAGCAGATTTGATGCTGTGTTCAGTTATTTAAATGAAATCTGCTGCAGAAAATCAGCTGCAGATCCTGTAGGTGTGAACGCACCATTAAGATGCTTGGAATCACTACGATAGCAGGTAGGCGTTTGGAATGTCTCTTTAGAGAATACTTCAGTAGGTCTTGGCAATAGCGGCAGGATGGACTACCTAGAGGGGCTTGTGTGCGCGGCACTCTGCTGCAGGGGATTCTAACAACTGAATAAATCCGTCAGTGCCGCAACCAGTACACAGAGTGACACATCCAGTAGCACAGGCTCTAAAAGGAGCACTGGGAAAGCCAGCCTTTGGTGTAATCCTTAGGTCCTGGTGAGTTTGTAGTGAAGCACGGTGGCGAAAAGCGGGGCCACTTTATCCAGAGGACAAATAGTGTATTTGCATTGGGCCCACTTGCTTCAAGGGCCTCCCTGCACCCAGTGGCGTAGCTACAGCGTTTGTGGTTGTGAGCGGGCCTGCCCCCTTGCTACCTTACTGTGTCACCACCGACAATCCCCCCGACCTCCCCAGGCTGCCACCACCGACCTCACCCATAACCAGACCTCAATCACGGCCGCAGCCCCCTTCCCAGAAGAGCAGCGCTGCAGCATCCAGCACATAGGATCCCGTCTGCATTAGTAGACGGCTCGGAAAACTATGATTGATGGCAGGGGCGGGAAAAATACAGAGAGACACCTAAAAGCTGGTAAGGACCCAACATGGCACCCCATCCCTCCCCCACCATGCCTGCCTGTAAATGAAACTGCTTCTCATAGCTCTACTGCTACTACTACTCCCAGCCCTACAGCTACCACTATTCATATTACTACTACTACTACTACTACTACTACTGCTACTACTACTCCCAGCCCTACAGCTACCACTATTCATATTACTACTACTACTACTACTGCTACTACTACTCCCAGCCCTACAGCTACTACTATTCATATTACTACTACTACTACTACTACTACTACTGCTACTACTACTCCCAGCCCTACAGCTACCACTATTCATATTACTACTACTACTACTACTGCTACTACTACTCCCAGCCCTACAGCTACTACTATTCATATTACTACTACTACTACTGCTACTACTACTCCCAGCCCTACAGCTACTACTATTCATATTACTACTACTACTACTGCTACTACTACTCCCAGCCCTACAGCTACCACTATTCATATTACTACTACTACTACTACTGCTACTACTACTCCCAGCCCTACAGCTACTACTATTCATATTACTACTACTACTACTGCTACTACTACTCCCAGCCCTACAGCTACTACTATTCATATTACTACTACCAGTGGCGTAGCGACCGCGGTCGCAGGGGTCGCCGCCGCGACCGGGCCGCTACCAAGGGGGGGCCCGCGAGGCCCCCCCTTACCACTGCACTGCCCGCCTCCCACACCCTCTTGTGATCGCAAGCAATGTTTTGCTTGCGATCACAAGAGGCAGGGGCCCCCGGCTGTCTTGCGGCCCCCAGGGAGCTCTGTGTGCGGCGGGGGGAGGGGGGGGGGGAAGTACTTCCAGCGCAGAGAGCATCGCGTTAAGAAAAAAACAGGTCCCGCGAAGCTCCGCCCCCTCCGTGCTAAGCCCCGCCTCCCGCCGGGGGAAGCCCGCCAGCGCATGTGACCTGGGGGCTACAGAAATCATGCAGGTGAGTATAGATTTTTTTGTTTTTAAGGGGATGATGGGGGTGTAGTGGTATGATGATGGAACAAGAGGATGATGGGGATGTAGTGGTATGATGATGATGGAACAAGAGGATGATGGGGATGTAGTGGTATGATGATGATGGAACAAGAGGATGATGGGGGGTGTAGTGGTATGATGATGATGAAGGAACAAGAGGATGATGGGGTGTAGTGGTATGATGATGAAGGAACAAGAGGATGATGGGGATGTAGTGGTATGATGATGGAACAAGAGGATGATGGGGATGTAGTGGTATGATGATGATGATGATGATGAAGGAACAAGAGGATGATGGGGTGTAGTGGTATGATGATGATGGAACGAGGATGATGGGGATGTAGTGGTATGATGATGGAACAAGAGGATGATGGGGTGTAGTGGTATGATGATGAAGGAACAAGAGGATGATGGGGGTGTAGTAGTATGATGATGATGATGGAACAAGAGGAAGATGAGGGGTGTAGTGGTATGATGATGAAGGAACAAGAGGATGATGAGGATGTAGTGGTATGATGATGATGGAACAAGAGGATGATGGGGATGTAGTGGTATGATGATGATGGAACAAGAGGATGATGAGGTGTAGTGGTATGATGATGATGGAACAAGAGGATGATGGGGTGTAGTGGTATGATGATGAAGGAACAAGAGGATGATGGGGGTGTAGTAGTATGATGATGATGATGGAACAAGAGGAAGATGAGGGGTGTAGTGGTATGATGATGAAGGAACAAGAGGATGATGAGGATGTAGTGGTATGATGATGATGGAACAAGAGGATGATGGGGGGTGTAGTGGTATGATGATGGAACAAGAAGATGATGAGGATGTAGTGGTATGATGATGATGATGGAACAAGAGGATGATGGGGGATGTAGTGGTATGATGATGAAACAAGAGGATGATGAGGGGTGTAGTGGTATGATGATGAAGGAACAAGAGGATGATGAGGATGTAGTGGTATGATGATGATGATGGAACAAGAGGATGATGAGGATGTAGTGGTATGATGATGATGGAACAAGAGGATGATGAGGGGTGAAGTGGTATGATGATGAAAGGGCAGGAGGATGAAGGGGTAGTAGTATTATGGTGGAGGTGGTTGTAGTATGATGATGGAGGGGCAGGAGGATGAAAGGGGTAGTAGTATGATGATGGAGGGGCAGGAGGAGGGGACAACATGGGGGGCATCTGTAAGGGGGATAAAATGGGGGGCATCTATATGGTTGATAACATGGGGGCAATCTATATGGGGGATAACATGGGGGGCATCTATAATAGGGACAACACAGAGGGCCATCTATAAGGGGGAAACATTGGGGGGCCATCTATAAGGTGGACTACACAGGGGGTGTATACAATAGGGGGATATGTACTATAAGGGAGTCACATAGAGTCAGGCTACCCACTAAATGAGGGTGTAAAGGGGCCAATACAGATGTGCAGTTTGTAGAGAGATGAGGATGGTGCCGGAGTGAGGAGACTAATATGTTTGTCTGGCAGATTCTGTGGATTCGTGGCTCCAAAAAGTTCTCATAATGGCCCAGGGCAGATGGAGAAGATGAAAAGGGAAGAACTCCGATCAGAGAAGACGTCCCCTGTGAGTCACCTGATATATTTGCACTGTAATGTATATGGTGTATAGAGCCTGTGTAGAGCTGGAGCCACCTCTATATGACTGGATGAGGTGATATTGGTCTATGTACAGAGGATTTTATTCAGTAGCAGCGGTTGTGTTAGTCAGTATGTGGTAAGGGGGGGGGGGGGGGGGGCCCAAGTTGACCTCTTGCACCAGGGCCCAAGAGACATTAGCTACGCCCCTGACTACTACTACTACTACCACTACTGCTACTCCCAGCCCTACAGCTACTACTATTCATATTACTACTACTACTACTACTATTACTCCCAGCCCTACAGCTACTACTATTCATATTACTACTACTACTACTATTCATATCACTACTACTACTACTACTCCCAGCCCTACAGCTACTACTATTCATATCACTACTACTACTCCCAGCCCTACAGCTACTACTATTCATATCACTACTACTACTCCCAGCCCTACAGCTACTACTATTCATATCACTACTACTACTACTACTACTACTACTTCTACTACTAATACTACTATTACTCCCAGCCCTACTACTCCTTACAGATTGGTCCCTATGCCGCCCATATTACAAAGACCGCTCCTCCTTCCTTTCTAACAGACTCTTCTTATAGAATGCTCCTCATGTCCCTCTCTTTCTCACTGCTCCCATGACCCCTCTGTTATATAGTCTACTCCCCATGGATAGATCTATTCAGGTCTAAGGTAATGGAATTGATTGGAGTGAATACAATTGCTGTAAAGTGCCTCGAAATGCGTTGGTACTATATAAACACTATGGGGGAGATTTATCAAACATGGTGTGAAGTGAAACTGGCTCAGTTGCCCCTAGCAACCAATCAGATTCCACCTTTCATTTTTCGAACATTCTGTGAGGAATGGAAGGTGGAATCTGATTGGTTGCTAGGGGCGACTGAGCCAGATTCACTTTACACCATGTTTGATAAATTTCCCCCTAGAAATAAACACAGAACCCCTTTAAAATTGTAGTACTGTGTATGGTTCATATTTCTTTGGAACTGATTGTAGAATCTCAAGGTCTAGAAATAATACATAGGGGCTCAGTAAATAACCTTCCAGTATTAATGATAACATAATGCCAGGATTGTCTGTCACTGCAACAGTTAAGCTAGCTAATGCCCAGATGGCCCCCGGCCCGGCTCCTCCCTGCTTGGTTTCTCTCTGCATCACTTGTAAGATGAGATATCAGACTGTGAAGCTGCCTCAATGTGTCCGGCCTATGCCCTGGTGCTTGCTTTCACCTGCATAACAATGTCCGGCCTAGTCAAAGCTTCAAACACTCTGAAATCTGTAGATTATGAAGTCTTTGGCCGTGTACAGGGTAGGTAGCCCTACAGTTTTTACGAGTGAAATTGCGGTGTCATTTGCACAGGTTTTTTTTTTTTTTTTGCATGCTCAACAAAGTAGGAGTCTAAACATAGCTGATCCTGGAGAGGGATCTGCCGGCCGGGTAATGACGCCATGACGCTATGTGTAATTACTGTACATGCACATTTTCACTGACTACAGCTTCTCATAACACATGGCATCCTGACACTTACTAGCTCAAAGCTGGCAGCAATCGCCCCCTAATAAAAGTCTTGCTCCCCTTCCCTCTTTTACCAGTGCTGCGCCACTGACTTTTTCTTCTTTCAAGGCCTGGGGATTCAGTTCACAGGTTGCAGGGACTGAGTTCTTACACTGCCAATAAACTCACTGAAAAAGTTGTTGTCATTGCCCACCATAGTAGGACACTTTTGTAGGGGTCTCTGTATAAGGTGACATGGTTTCTGTACTGGGGAGGGGGCATGATTCATTCCTGTACACATACCAGACTGGTATCTATCGAACAGCAGTAAAATGTTTCTTTTTGGTATGTAATGCTTCATGTAACATCTGGCAGAACATTTACTATATTGTTGTATATTTAAGTTTATTACAGTAATATTTGGTTATTTTAAATCTGTCAAAACAGTAATACAAGACTGAAGGTGTCCTGTGGTGTATGGCACCAAGATGTTAAAGGAGTATTCCACTCAAACATAACTTTTGATATGTTACTGCCCATGGTGAGACTAACAATTCCTTCCATACTTGTTATAATCTATTCATTCTCCTTCCCCCAGTATTGAGCTGATGCTTTCTGCTGAAGACACAAAAATCTGTGTGTGAGCTTTTCTCTCTGTCTCCCCCTCCACCCTCCCTTCTGAGACAGCTGATGTAAAGAAGTCCTTGGCAGGCTTTATCTGCAACATTGTAGCTTCCCTGTAATACTGGGAAGGTTATTCAGAGGTCAAGTTGCTAATGAACTCACTGTGATTATCCCTCCCAGCATTACAAAGAAGCTACAATAATGCAGATAAAGCCAGTCAGGGACTTGTTTACATCAGCTGTCTCAGAAGGGAGGGGGGAGGAGGGAGAGACAGAGAGAAAGGCCTCACACACAGATTTTGTGTCTTCAGCAGAAAGCAGCAGCTTAGAACTGGGGAAAGGTGACTGAATAGATAATAACAAATATGGAATGAATTGTTAGCCTCACCATGGGCAGCAACATATCAAAAGTTATGTTTGAGTGGAATACCCCTTTAACAGCAAATCCTCTAAAGAAACACTGCAGGCTTTATTTATTTATTTATTTATTTATTTATTTATTTATTTATTTAATACTTTTACTGCAGTGTCATTTGTTTTATCCCAGCTCAGCTGCATCCATACATTTCATTACTGCAGCCGGATCATGTGATCACCAGTCTGAAAACCAGAAAATTTCATGCACTAATATATAAGCCGGATGTCAGTCAACCCTATGTGGTGATTTCCTGTCAACTACAGGATTGTAGTTGAGTGATTTTACAATAGAAACAAAACATTGCACTTTGTTAGAATTGGCCGGCAGCTTTTCAGGTTTCTGGCTTTCAAGTCCATGCTCTCCCTGCCGCTCCTCTGTAGGTGTTGGGAAAAGCTGCATCCAGTGCTGGGAAACTGGGAGTTGGAGAAACTGGATTGGATCCAGCTTTTCCTGGCACCTGGAGAGGAGCGTCAGGAAGCGGCACGGACTTCAAAGCAAGAAGCCTGAAAAACTTCCGGCCGATTCTAACAAAGTGCTATGTTTCATTACTACTGTAAATTTGCTCATCCTAAATCATACGCTATCAGATCCCCCGGGCAGCTCTCTTCCCTCTGTGCCTTTGTTTTTTTTGTTTAACATGTTTCCTATAGGGTCTTTGATAACTAATGATTCAGTTTCTTATTTCATCTATATGGATTATATTATATGGAATATATATATATATATATATATATTTATATATATTATTTTTTTAATTTTTTTATTGTCTTTCAGGTGTATGCTTCAGAATGGTAAGCGTTCACATTTATGATGTTTCATGGACTGAAGCTTTTGCCATCCATCTTTAAGGTCCCATACACATTGGAGAAAAGTGGGCTCACAATGGAACAGGAGACTATCTAGTTCATATAGGGCCTCCTGACTCTCTCTAACACATGATATTGGGGAGAGAAGGTTTGGGCATATTCATGTCTATTTGGTGAGCAGGAGAGATGGCTAATGGCCAAACATTTGTCCGACAGCCCTTGAAGGTGTATGGGAACCTTTATTCTTTGCCATGGTATGGTTCATATTTATTTCTGTTCAGTCAGGTTTCTGGTTTACAAGATCACAGTGTGCCGTGCCACAATTCTTGCCATCAAAAATCAGAACTCATTATACTTCAATGGGAACCATCAGAATTTGCTAGGATTGGTTTGTCATCTGATCCATCATTGTAGTTATGGTTCCCTATAGATGAAAAGCTATGATGGTAGTGTGAGCTGAGCTAGTTGTGTCAGAAAGTTATATGGAATGGATATGGATTTGTAAATTGCTATATATAAAAAAAGAAATCCTTCCGGTACTTATCAGCTGCTGTATGTCCTGCAGGAAGTGCGGTATTCTTTTCAGTCTGACACTCTCTCTGCTGCCACCTCATGTAGTAGCAAATCTAGCAAACCTTTCCTGCTCTGGTCACTTCCTGACATGGACAGAAGTGGCAGCAGAGAGCACTGTGTCAGACTGGAGAGAACACACCACTTTCTGCAGGGTGTACAGAACATGAAAGCTTTGGCTGTCCAGAAATGATGGAAATTGTAGTTTTGCAACACCTGGGGTGCCACATGTTAACACCTGCACTTTATTTTGTGAATAATAACATAAAATCACATTGAAGACTTCTATGAGCAGGTCAAATTTGATCTTACATTTACCTCTATGTCACTGGGTGCAGTACACAGAAGGCGAGGCAAGAAAACTTGGTGTAGTTGGATGGGTGAAAAACACAAGACAAGGAACTGTACAAGGGCAAGTCCAAGGACCAGAAGACAAAGTGAATTCAATGTAAGTGTAACTAGCCCATAAGTGTGATAAAATATAAGTTATATATAAATATCCATTATATAAATGTTTATGGCTTTTTAAGAAGCATGATCATCATGGTGCTCATCTATTAAAACAAATGCTACAAATAGTATACTATAGTAGCTGGCAGACCTTAACAACTGGAAAAGCAAAAGCTTCTCCAGAGAGGAAGGTGAAACGCATCTTACTATAAAAGTCACTTCACTTAGTCCAATGGAAATGTGCACGTTATAACAATAAGAATCATGTATACTCTTAGGGCCCTACTACACGGACCCATAATTAGCCGAATTGGCCTGATTTGGCCTTTTATCGCTACATGTAAAGGTGCGTTTACACGTAACGATTATCGTGCGAATTTGCTATTTGCGATAATGATCAAATTCGAACGATAATCGTACATGTAAACGCAGCGAACGATCAAACGAGGAACGAGAAATCGTTCATTTTGATCTTTCAACATGTTATCAAATCGTCGTTCGTCTTTCGTAAAAAATTCGCAGATCGTTCCGTGTGATTTCGTTCGCCGATTTAACCAATGTGTGAGATAGGCTGTATCGTACTGTATAAACGCTGATTGTTATGAAAAAAAAATCGTTACTCCGACATTGTTAATCGTACGATTGGGCCAATTATCGTTTCGTGTAAACGCACCATAATAGAGACAACGATCAGCTGATGAAACGATCATCAGCTGCTCTTTTCTTTAGGTTCAGACCTAAAATCACGGCTGATGATTGCCCAAACAGTTAATACATTACCTGTCCATTCTCCCGGTCTTCTCCTGGGCTCTGCATGCTTTCTGGCACTACAGCTGCAGCTTCAGAGCGGCCTGTCTGGGCTGACAGGCCGCTCAGCCAATCACTGGCCGTGGCAGTCCCGGTCATTGATTGGATAAGAGGCCTGCCAGTTCAGACAGGCCGCTCCGAAGCTGCGGCCGCTGGGACCAGGAACAAGCGGAGGGCAGAACAAGACTGGGAACATGAGGGGTAATGTATTAACTGTTGTGGGCAAGGGCTGCATGGACATCACTAAGATGTCCATGCAGCTCTTGCTAAACAATTATCAGGCCGCGTAATAGGCCAGATAACCGTATTCATCAGCCTTTATCGGCCCACATAATAGTACCCTTACTTGTTGGTAACATGATGGCGACATAGGTCAAATTCATAGAACCGGAAGTCAAAGCTGTTAGTCAAGACTGTCCAAAGGTCAGAACAGGAAGTGCAAAGACAATGTAGCATTCAGTGTAATACCTATAACTAGGCAAGGTTTGCAAGTCAGGAAAGGTTTGATAGGCCCATACAATAACCTTAATCCATTAGCTGTATCTGCAACCCTGCAGCGCCCAGCATAAGAGCTCATTTGGAGCCTGGAGCAGACAGGAGTTTCGGATGTATAGGAGCATCTGTATGGTGACGCAGTAATGCATTGTAATAAAAAATTATTACTTATAAAAAATTTAACTCAAAATGCTGGATATTCACTGGGATATCAATGAATGGGAATATTCCAGAAGCAGTCCAGCAGCGGCACTGGCACCTTCTGTTCACATCTGTTGCCTTCCCTGACCATGCCCAAAGTAAGACTCGATTTTCTAACGTTACCATAGAGCTGCAGAGCCGAACTGAGCTGAGATGAGAAAATTATAATGCAGCAGGCGGATCTCGTGCTGGGAGGGAAGCAGCCACAAGTGATGGAGGACACAGCGCAGATGGCTCCTTTCCTTACATAATATACACCCTTCTACTGACAGAGACATAGCTGCCCACACTGCACATTGACTACACACCGACTGCTCTCAGCTCGTCTCCCTACCGCTGTAATTGGTTACACATTTGTAATTTGACAACCGTACAAGTTTACAGACGAAGGAAACGCGTCATTGATAGCCGGTGTTGGATAATTGCCCAAATCTTCCTGGAGTCTTATAGATGTGTAATCATATGGTTATGCTTCATGTGCTGCTGCGGATCTCCCCATCTGCTTCTTATTTAGACGGTATCTACATCTGCAATAGAGAAGAGTTTGTCTTCTGGCACAGCTCCTATTGATATCACAGTATGTTATCTGCGGTGGTCTTTAGGGCTGCTAGTAGTGCTGACAAAATGCTTAAAAGAATCAGTTAATAGCAATATCTGCTTTGCTATATCCCACACCGTATCATACAACTTTGCATATCCTTCTTCAAAGGACTGGTCTCGGGAACGACAGCCCGCTCAGCCAATCAATGGCCATGGTACTGGCACGTCTCAGTCAGTGAGCTGTCACCCCTGAGACCAATCCATCTCGGTGGAATCTTTCAGTTAGGAAGGGAAGATGACATAGAACACCAGGGGAGTGTGGCAAGGTAGGAATAGGCATTGCTCCCACCTAGCCAGAATCCTGCTCCAGACTGATGAGGGGCAACACCCCAAAACAGCTGTCTGTGGATGGATACCTGGTCATTTCACAGGGAGCAATGCACCTAGGATGTCACTGCATTGAGGACTTTAACTAGCAACAACTAGCAAGTGTTATCTTTGTCTGGTCTCCTTGAGATCAGTGATATGTTTCCCGTATAGCTCTACTAGGCATTGCCCCTGTTAGCCAGAATCCTGCTCCACACTGAGGGGTAATGCCTGTCTGTATATAGATACCTGGCTTTGGTGTTTCCCTTGTCATTACATTGACTTATAGGGCCAATTTACATGGTGGTTTTGAGGTAATGGGAAGACTAGTGGGGCTCAAAGAGACCAATCACAGACACCTTTGGTCAACAGGGCTCTTATTAAAGGCGAACTCTGGCAAAAATCCTTTTCTTTCAAATCGACTGTTTTCAGAAAGTTATAGAGATTTGTAATTTACTTCTATTTAAAATCTCCACTCTTCCTGTGCTTATCAGCTGCTGTATGTCCTACAGTAAGTGGTGTATTATTTTCAGTCTGACACAGTGCTCTCTGCTGCCACCTCTGTCCATGTCCATTTAATAGAAGTAAATTACAAATCTATATAACTTTTGAAAACCATTTGGTTTGAAAAAAAAAAAAAAAAAAAAGATTTTTGCCGGAGTAACCCTTTAAATACACAAGCTAAATAGACCTAGAACACCATAACCACATCTAACTGGCCAGCGATCCGTCCTCCTGATCGGTAACCCACTGCATTTGGACGTATGGGGTCCCACATTGTTTCCCTAACAACCTGTGGAAATGGCTCTAGGCCCTAAGACTGAAGGAGAGGACGGTGCAGGAATGGGTCAGGTGAGTTCCTAATAAAGTGAGGGGGCCAGCTATAGATCCCCTCTATTAGCCATAGTGGAAAGCCATTATGGCTGCCCTGCCATGTAAGTATTACAAGGTCCACAATTTATTTGCAGTTGTAGTTCAGAAGAAGTGTAGTATCTGCTGCAGCGCCCCCCAGTGATAACAGATGACTGCTGCGGGTCTTGGTAAAGGGCAATTGTATTTGTCAGGGATAGCAAAGTTTTGTAGCGATGGAATCAGAGATGATAAAAGTGGAAAGTAACTTAATAGCCTGAACTTTAATGAGATCATCTGTTGTTGGTTCCCCGGGTTCCTCCCATGCAGACTAGCTTTATGGTTCTGCCATAAGCTCCATTGTTTGGCAGTCTAATGGTGGATCCCTCAAACTATAAACCAAGATGAAATGATTTAAAAAAAAAAAAAACATTTTTGTTCTTGCATTTACATAATCTTAAGTCTTTAGTGCTTTGTACTGTAATTCACACATTGGCCTCCTGTTCTCTGCGATCTGCAGGCAGCTGCAGGTCCCATCAGGAGCACAGATGTTATTGCAGCTGTACAGTTATCTTCCATTAGTAATGTGATAAGTTTGGTGATAGTCCAGTCTGGAGACAAGAGCACGCCTAAGGGTGAAGCTCCTACATGCAGCCCAGCTCACTGCTTATTGGGAGGACAGTTGTAGAAAACAGCTGGATGTCTGATGTATCTGCACTGTTATAGCCCGACTGTATTCCCCCATCTCCAATTTGTATAGGATCAGGCATCAAATGACCCTTATTCCTGGGTTATCTCATGCACAGGGCTTGAATGTCTTGTGAACTTTATATGAAAGAAACATTTACTGTTATTTTTTGTATGGATCCTGTGTTACTATTTTTTTCCTGCTACAATGAATTACATAGAACTTATGTAGATACCTAAATTAACTGTGAATGTAACATGAATAAAGATGAGCGAACCGGGTTCGGGTTCGAGTCGATCCGAACCCGAACGATTGGCATTTAATAAGCGGGGGCGGCTGATTTTGGATAAAGCTCTAAGGTTGTCTGGAAAACATGGATACAGCCAATGACTATATCCATGTTTTCCACATAGCCTTAGGGCTTTATCCAACTTCAGCAGCCACCGCTAATCAAATGGCAAAAGTTCAGGTTCGGATCGACTCAAGCATGCTCCAGGTTCGCTCATCTCTAAACATGAACCATCAGGCTGATCGGCACTGGAGCAGGGATCCCAGGGCACGGTCACACAGTTCGGCACCATTATTTTCCTGTGCACCGGCCGGGTTAATGCACTGGAGGTGGGCTCAGCGCCCCCTAGTGTGACAATATCACCTCCCTGATGGTACATTCCCTTTAGATGTATTTAGCCAAAATCTATTGCCTGCCTTGCCTTATTTCACCCAAATCTTTCTTGTTTCTGCTATTCTTTACATTCTATGCTTCAATCTATAAATGAATACATTAAAATATTTACTTAAACAGCTTCCCCCTATGTGATAGCCTATGTGGTTTCTAATATACGTGTAAATCGCTTTTTAAACAAAAAACAGCCCTTATGTCTTGGCAACTAGGTGTTTAACTTCTTCTCAGTCTGCTTCCCACTGTCTGTTGTCAGGGGAATTTGTCTCTAGTAACAGCTTGTTCAAGACAAATTACAGGAAGCGGGGGTGTGGTATAGCCTCTGCTATGTACAGGAGAGAGAGCCGATAAAAGGAGAGAGAGCTTTAACAAGGGCCGATGGTGAGGAGCAAGTGAGCGCCAACCTGTCAGATCAGCGCTCGCTCCCTCCTCGTTCCCCGCGCCAACAGCGAGCGGGTAAGAGTGGTTGGGCTGCAGGAGGGGCTCCCCAGATGATCTTTAGGTCATCCGGGGAGCCGATAGGAGATAGCGGTGGTCTGCTGCCGCCACTCCCCTTGCACGGAGTGACGGCCAGCAGACTGTCGTTATCGTTCACGAAATTTTTCAACATGTTGAAGGACAAGGATCAGCTGACATTGTGCATGTTTGCCTTTTAACAGTAGCTATTACACCAAGTGACTATCAGCCATAACGGACGATAAATGGCCAAATGCGGCCGATAATCACTTGGTGTAATGGGGCCTTTAGACAGCTTGTACCTGCAAGGTGAGCCAGTCTACCTGCTGAAGATAATTCCTATAAGGTAAATTAAGGCTTCCCTCTGACCACCAATAAAGCTATGGGCAGCTGTCTCTAGTGTAAATACTTAGGTATCTACTTCTTTCCTTCCTGCTCACATGGCATATTTAAAGGGATTATCCAGCGCTACAAAAACATGGCCACTTTTCCCCCTACTGTTGTCTCCAGTTCAGGTGGGGTTTGCAATTAAGCTCCATTTACTTCAATGGAACTGAGTTTCAAAACCCCACCCAAACTGGAGACAACAGTAGGGGGAAAGTGGCCATGTTTTTGTAGCGCTGGATAACCCCTTTAATAGCCCTGTCAGAAATTCCTTTTCCCACCACATGCAGTTAACTACGTCTACTTTGTGTATCATAATCCATCACAGCACCAGCATGTTCAGCCCGCAGTTATTTCTCCAGCACTATGTCATAGCAAAGCGGAGAAGAGTATGTGCTGTGCTTTGATTGGCCAGAGAGGTAAGGATAAGGAAGTCCATGCATGTGTACTACTAGCAAGCAGCCCACCTCTGGTCCACAGTGACAAATGGCTGTGCACCATGTAGAGGACTCTCCGGAGCTCACTAGTAGCAGTGGGAGCACCAAAATCACCATGTCACCACTTTGAAGGGATAAGGATTAGATGTATACTGAATAGCTACATGAATAGATATAGGGGGAGATTTATCAAATGTTAAGTGAAACTGGCTCAGTTGCCCCTAGCAACCTATCAGATTCCACCTTTCATTCCTCACAGACTCTTTGGAAAATGAAAGGTGGAATCTGATTGGTTGCTAGGGGCAACTGAGCCAGTTTCACTTTACACCATGTTTGATAAATTTCCCCCATAGTGTTAAAGCCAAATATAAGTACAACAACAACAACAACAACAATATATACTCAGCCATAAGTCAAGAAAACAGCTATCAGGTGGGAGGGTGGTGGTTGCTCTTTTTTTAGAACGTTTTTTACTATATTGACTTTTTGTCGGGCCGTTGTGACAGACGTGTAAGGTATCTGGTTGTATAATAACATTGCAATGGAAAGTGAGATTAATGTAGCAAAAGTGAGAAGCCGATGTCAGTAACAAGTGTGTGTGTGTACGGAAAGAAGCATGGATGAGATCATTGACAGTGTGTAAAAAGAGAACAGTAGAGCCTTTCTGGAATTTTTAGGATTAATTCATACCAATGCAATTCCACAGAATGAAGCATAAAAAAGGGAAACATGCAGACAAAGAATGTAACAAGGAACAAGATTGCTTCTATACAACATATGTTACTGTGTCTGAAATGTCAGTAGTATGGTATGGAGTATGGAGTCTTGTTTTCCAAAGCAAATTTAAGTTAAAGGGGTACTCCGGCGAAAATCTTTTTCTTTCAAGTCAGCTAGTTTCAGAAAGTTAAATAGATTAGTTATTTACTTCTATTTAAAAATCTTAAGTCTTATCAGCTGCTGTATGTCCTGCAGGAAACTGTGTATTATTTTCAGTCTGACACAGTGCTCTCTACTGTCACCTCTGTCCATGTGAGGAACTGTCCAGAGCAGTAGCAAATCCCTATAGAAAACCTCTCCTGCTCTGGACAGTTCCTGACATGGGCAGAGGTGGCAGCAGAGAGCACTGTGTCAGACTGAAAAGAAAACACCACTTACTGGAGGACATACAGCAGCTGATAAGTATGGGAAGACTTGAGATTTTTAAATAGAAGTAAATTACAAATCCCAAATCCCTATACCTGGAAACCTGAAACCAGTTGATTTAAAAGAAAAAGATTTTCGCTGGAGTACCCCTTTAAATCTTATTTACTATAAAACGCCAATACAGTTAGTGGAACTCACATCAGTGCTTGTCTCTAGAAGGGCACATGCTATAATTTTCCTATATTAAAGGGAAACTGACAGCATGGATAGACACATATCTGTGCTGCCAGTTTCCAGACGCCTAGCATCGCACACATACCTTGACTGATCCTTGAGTGAAAGAGCCTCAGCAGGCCCCTTTGTGAAGCAAATTATGAGGCAACAGTAAAACAGCATGTCCACTTATAGATGCCCCCCCTGTGTAGCCCCCTTATAGATGGCCCCCTTCTTTGTAGTCCCCCATATAGATGGCCCCTTTCTCTGTAGTCCCCCTTATAGATGGCCCCCCTCTGTGTAGTCTCTCCTATAGATGGCCCCCCTCTGTGTAGCCCCCTTATAGATGGCCCCCTTCTGTGTAGTCCACCTTATAGATGGCCCCTTTCTCTGTAGTCCCCCTTATAGATGGCCCCGCTCTGTGTAGTCTCCCTTATAGATGCCCCCCCTCTGTGAAGCCCTCTTATAGATGCCCTCCCTCTGTGTAGCCCCCTTATAGATGGCCCCCCTCTGTGTAGTCTACCTTATAGATGGCCTCCCTCTGTGCAGCCTCCTTATAGATGGCCCCCTTGTCTGTAGGTTCCTCTTATAGATGGCCCCCCTAAAACAGCATGTCCACTTATAGATGCCCCCCCTGTGTAGCACCCTTATAGATTGCCCCTTCTGTGTAGTCCCCCATATAGATGGCCCCTTTCTCTGTAGTCTCCCTTATAGATGCTCCCCTTCTGTATAGTCCCCCTTATAGATGGCCCCTCTGTGTAGCCTCCTTATAGATTGCCCCCCTTTGTGTAGTCCCCTTTGTGTATTCTCCATTATAGATGGCCCCCTTCTGTGTAGTTTCACTTATAGATGGCCCCCTTCTGTGTAGTTTCACTTATAGATGGCCCCCTTCTGTGTAGTCATCCTTATAGATGGCCCCCTTCTGTGTAGTCATCCTTATAGATGGCCCCCTCTGTGTAGTTTGCCTTGTAGATGACCCCCCTTTGTGTAGTCTCCCTTATAGATGGCCCCTACTGTGTAGTCCTTATAGATGGCCCCTACTGTGTAGTCCCCTTATAGATGGCCCCTACTGTGTAGTATCCTTATAGATGACCCCCCCTCTATGTTGCTCCCCTTATAGATGGCCCTCCTCTGTGTAGTCTCCCTTATAGATAGCCCCTACTGTGTAGTCCCCTTATAGATGACCCCTCCTCTGTGTAGTCCCCTTATAGATGGCCTTCCTTTGTATAGTTCCTTTATAAATGACCCCTACTGTGTAGTCTTCTTATAGAAGACCCCCTTCTGTATAGCCCCCTAATAGATGGCCCCTCTTTTTATTCTTCTTACACATAGCCCCCTCGGTTTAGTCTCCTTTAGAGATTACCTCTTTTGTTTAGTCTCCCTTTGAGGTGGCCCTTATGTGCAAACCAGATAAAAATATAATAAAAACAACTCGCTCCCGCACTGCTCCAGTTCTCCTATGGTCTCCTCTCTTCTGGAACTTGCAGCATGTGTTAGAGATGCTGCCAGTGCCGGAGGTCCCAGACGCCTGTGTTAAGTCAGTTGCATATGCATCTTAAAGGAGTAGAGGCAACTGACTGGTGTGCTCACCCAGGAATCCAGAACAAGGGTGCCCCAGATCCTCGGGATGGCCCTGGATGGTGGCACATCTCTTGGGGGCCTCTGAAGGATCCTCCAGTCCTTCGATGGATCAGTCTGTTGGCAACCCTCCCCCCGGACTTGCTGAGTGAGCAATGATAACGGCCCGGGTGGGGCTGGGCCCCTAGAGGTCCTGTGGGCCTCAGCATTTGGCCCAGCACCCACTGCCTAGGGAGGGTTCACCAGGGCTAGGGAGACCACTGGCTTAGGCTTACATAAAACCGATTGGACCTGATCCCACAAACACTGCACAATCTCTCTATTAGATGGCAGCACAGTAGAGAAACACATAGCACAGTGTATATAAGTATTAAGAAGTTTAGGAAACATTAACGATAGACAACTCAGTACAGTGAGATTATATGACATTATGACATCACTGCAACCATCTGATACGCTATACTGTAAAGGGAACCAGTCAGCACATTTGTGGCGATTAGGCTCCCGGTCGGTGCAGCCGAGTCTCCTATGGTGTCGGAGGTTCCTATGCTTTTTAATCCCATGTGTGAGGCAATGGGATAGCTGTGAACTAGTCACCTGGACTGTGACTAGTCAGGGCTCTCTGTCCTGTCAGCGCACTCTTTGTATTCAATATACTACATTTACACATGTTTTCGTATGGGATAATTCTCGCTTTCTAGTACAGTGAATGATGTGCAGAGTGCTTATCATGTAAATGTACAAATACAATACAAATGTTTTCCGTCTTTATCGTGCAGGTTGAGCGAACCTACAAGAGTGCACATTACTACTTTACAATAGATGTGGAACAGATAAGTTATATTCATTTCCTACCCTACTATTCCTGTGAATAATGAATCAGTATTGAAACGTCACCTTTATTGCCATGGCAACAAATTGTCTGGGCGAGAAATGTTCCTACCGTATTCATTTTTGGAAGACAATAATGTGAAACCTGCAGTCAGTCTTATAGTAAGGGTTGTATATAGATTCCAGAAAAAATGCAGTTATTCAAATTACAAATTGTGGCCCGATAAGTTAACAGCACAGTCACTGCCGGATCAGCATCAATTTCCTCTCTTCATCTGGAAGTTTAGGTGTCCATAAATACAATCACAAAACGAGACCCTAATGTGCGCGACACCAATTAGATTAGAGTATGCAAAAAGCTCAGTGGAGCCTCAGTTACGAGTCTCAAAACACAGGACTAGCCAGACATCCCTCCAGGGAAGGACCTAGAAAAGGGATGGCTCCTCTACGCAGACCCCCAAAACCACCATAATAAGTGTCCCCTTTAGTCAATATCCAACTCAGTTACAAGTCTGATTATAAGATATGGGCAATACCAAGGCCAGGTATCTATCCACACACAGCAGTTTCGGGGTGTTGCCCCTCATCATTGTGGAGCAGGATTCTGGCCAGGTGAAAGCAATGTCTAGTAAAGATGGTGTCTCCATGGTGTTTTGGTTGATCTCCCTGAGGTCAAGCCTCATTCTTTTGTAACATGAATATAGTCATGAAACATTTTAAAGCGAATGTACCATCAGACCGATCGGCGCTGGAGCGGGGATCTCTGTGGCACAGTCCTGTTTTTAAAACAAAGCCCTATTAGATTAGAATAGGGGTTGTGTGCATTACGGTCTCATTGCATGTATCCATGGAGACCCAACCTTCCGGATGAGAAGAGGAAATTAACGTTGATCAGATTTGGTAACTTTTTTGGGGGAAATTTATGGAAACTATAGGTCCTTAAAGGTTACCTCTCACATCATGATCGCACGATTCTTGGGAGCTCCATAGACTGTATTGTAAGTGCATTACAATGCAGTCTACCACACTTCCAAGAATTCGGAACTTCGGCTTTGTCAGAAGTGGACCATCCACTTGCAGGATTTTATCAGCGGATACTTCAGTGATCGCGACGTGAGAGGTACCTTAAGGGACCTATAGTTTCCATAAATTTCCAAAAATCAGATACGAAATCTGAGCGTTCTGCCTACATAAGGAATATCCTTGGCCCATATTTTGCATTGGCCCATATCATATAATGATAATTACATTGTCTGGAGTGAGAAAATATTCACTTTCTCTTAAAAACCAAAACGTCTTCCTGTGTCCAGATATGTTCATAATAATAAAAGATTTGGCTGCTCTGTAGGAAGGATGTTGCATGAGCCAAATAACAAGGGAGGTCCCAGAATGAATTTGATCAGGAAGTGTCACTGATGTTGAGCGAGACAGTGTTATTGATGACAGTAATGGGACCGTCTGCTCTTAAAAACTCAAAGAACATTTCACAGTTGTGTCTTGTAGTATACAATGGGGAAGAGATTTAAGATTCTCTGTGTAGCCCCCTTTCCCCCATTGATGGCCCCCTCTGTGTAGTCCACTATAGCAGATGACCGCCTTTGTGCATCCCCTATAGTATATGATCGTATATGCCCCCCCCTCGGTGCAGTCCCCTTATAAATGGCCTCCTCTGTTTTGTCCCTCTTATAGATGCCCCCCTCTGTGTAGCCTCGCCTATAGATGCCCCCTCCGTATAGCCCCCTTATGGATGGTCCCCTTTGGTAAGTCTCCCTTATAGATGGGTCCCTCTGTTTTGTCCCCCTTATAAATGCGCCTCCACTTTGTTATTTCTATTATAGATGTGCCCCCCCTTTGTGTTGTCTCCCTCATAGATCCCCCCTCTTTTGTCCCCCTTATAGCTGGCGCCCCCTCTGTGTTATCCCCCTTATAAATGGCCCCACATTGTATATTCCCCCTTATATACCCTATGGCCATTTTCACACAACGTATGTTTAGCATAAATCACGGCCGTTGTTGCAATTTGCAACAACGGCCGTGATTTATGCTAAACATAGGCTGTGAATGGAATGGAATGGAATCCCGGCCGGAGCGTATACACATAGTATACGCTACAACTCCCATCATGGCTGTCCATGCATGATGGGAGTTGTAGTTTTGCAACAGCTGGAGAGCCAAGGTTTCCTACCCCTGCTAGAAGATTGTGTGTTCATTATATATACTGATCTTTATTATTTATTATTTTGTATTTTATAGTTTTGACTCTTGTTTCAGGACTTACCTATATACTTTCTTTGAGCTACATTTTTTGTTGAATATCTTGTGGTTTCCTCCTGGCCTGGTCACTGGGGTCAATTTATAGTTGTGTCTCTGCATTTGTTGTACTGCGCCCACCCCCTGTTTTAAACGCTCTGATGTCTTGTACTGCTTCCTTTTAATTGTGCTTTAATTGTTTTTTATGTGTAAGAAACAATAAAGATTGATCTTTTTTTTTTTTCTTGGTATTTAGTTTCTATCCAAGTCCACTGTGCACAAAGACCGATGTAGGTGAAAATTATAGTGCGATTAAACAAATCTAAGAGGGTTGTTTGGTTTGGGCAATTTATTCTCAAATAAATAGTAATAATCTGATCAAGATTGAGCATGTAGGTGGGTGGGTTTGTCTATATGTGTGTGTAGGGGTTTGTATACATGCGTGTGAGGTTGGTACGTGTGTGGGTTTGTATGTGTGTGGGAGGAGGGCTGGTGTCAGTCATCTGATTTTACCAGAGAAACAGCTTTGCTTTTCTATGATGCTGGATGAAAATAAAGCTTTCCATAGCTTCCCTGAAATCAGCGGGTGTCTATTCTTCAGTGGAAGCTGATGATGCTATAGAGATAATAATATTTTTTTTTTATTTATATAACAACAAAATATTCCACAGCACTTTACAAATCTGAGGGTACGCATATAGACAAAATCAGACATTACAAAGATACACATGTAACCATCAAGTCAACCATAGGGAGTGAGGGTCCTGCTCGCAAGCATACCATCCGAACCTGATTCTGCAGCAGTTAATTAGCGGTGGCTGCAGAAGTTATATGCAACCCTGAGGCTGCCTGAAAAACGCGGATACTGCCATAGACTATGTTCACACTGCGTAATTTCCGCAGGAATCACGGTCGTTGTTATTTCTGCAGTACTTACGTAGTGCTGCAGGCTGAGGGAATCCCGGCCGGAGTGTATACACTCCGGATGGGATCCCTAGCGGCGCCGCGAGAAACTGACATGTCAGTTTTCTGCGGCCGCTATTCACTGAATAGCGGTCGCAGAAAACCCTGTCAGTACAAACAATGGACGCACGCTCTATTGTGTGCAGTGGGGAGTTTTGATGCGGACGCACACGGATGCACCTGCATCAGAACTCAGCGGCGCTAAAGATCATCTGGCTGGTACTGCAGTACCGGCCGAAATGATCTTTTCTGAGACCCGCCGTTCTGTGACCTGGCCGGGTCACGGAACGGCCGGTCTCTTACCAAATGTGAACATAGCCATAAGCTGTATCTATGTTTTGCAGGACTACCTACGGCTGCAACCAACTTCTGTCTGCTGGCGCCGTTCCTATTACTTAGAGCGACGGCAGCAGATCAATAGCGTTTCAGCCTGTTGAAAGACAAGAATCAGCGGACATTGTGCATGATTATTGGCCGTAATGGTAGGTATTGGCCGAATATGGCCGATATTGGCTTTGTGTAATAGGGCCTTTATGCACACGTTCAGTATTTTTTTCAAGTCCATAGATTCCTCTCTCTATCCACCTGTACAATCCGCTATAAATTATAGATTGGGTATATGTAGTGCATCCGTATTTCTGTCAACCTTTTATTTTCCAACAAGTCAATTATAACTGTATTTATATCTGTATTTTTTCTGTATTTCCGTACGGAAATATGGATGCCAAACAGGTTACAATTAGTAAAAAAATAGTGAATCCCATTGATTTCTATGAGAGGATCCATAAAAAAAATAATTGGGTCCGTACTAATGTTGTGTACTACTACTCGACCGGTGACGTGCTGTGATGTTACTTGTGCCGCCACTTTTATGGTGGTTGGTCGGTGTGGTTGTAAAGCTCAGCCAGTGATTGTAATGTTGTGATGTCAGCGCTAGTCCAGCACACAGGTGTGATGTTGGTACCTGCGTTTTGTTGTGGATGGCTTTACTGTTTCCCAAGATGGTTGGTGACCTGCCGGGTTGTGATGGTCCTATGGGCTCCTGTCACGGTAGTCCTAAGTTGTAATAGACCAACCCAGAATATCGGTACCGCCACCCACAAAAAGGGGAAAATGAACCAAGGTGTGTAGCGGATGTGTATAGGTGCTGGTGCGGATGGAGAGATGATTGAGTCCCAGCAGGGCCGGCGTTAGGGGGGGGCAAACAAGGCAGTTGCCCAGGGCCCCCATCCCCCAGGGGGCCCCCTGCAGCTGCCGTGATTCCCGGGTGTCAGATTCAGGAATACACGGCAGCAGCCTGCACCAGGGCAGAGGGAGCTCTGCTCTAAGCACAGGCTGACAGAGCGGCTGCTGGAGCGACACCCCCCTCCCCCGCCTCCTTCCCTGAGGTCCCCTGCACTGAGGAGCTGCTGCTGCTGGAGCCCACACTCCCCCTCCCCCTTCCCTGAGGGTCCTGTCCTGTCCTGTTGCTGGAGCCGACACCTCCCCTCCCCCTCCTTCTCCTTCCCGAGGTCCTGTACACACCAGGCTTCCTGTCCTGCTGCTGCAGCTGCTGTAATGTTACACTGCTGGCAGTCGGGACAACAGGAAAGAGGAGGAAGAAACCAGCAGCAGCAGCATAAGGCTCCCAGTCCGGCCCTGTCATCAGCTGCTGAATTATTAACTACCAACTACTAATGTAAGTATATGTGTATATAGTGTATATAGTGTATGGGTGTACTGCTATATAATGTGTATGGGGGGTTGTACTGTTCTATAATGTGTATGGGGAGTGTATTCTTATGTAATGTATAGTCAATGTGTAGGTGTGCGTGTGTGTGTACTGGAGGTTTACATATGCATAATGTGTTTTTAGATATATGTGAGAGTGTATATGTGGGTACTATATAATGTCTATGGGTGTGTGTGTGTGTACAGTTATATAATGTGTTTGGAGGGTGTACTAATATATAATGTGTATGGGTGTGTGTGTGTGTGTGTGTACAGTTATATCATGTTTGGGGGGTCGTACTGTTATATAATGTGTATGGGGGTGTGTGTACGGTTATATCATGTGTTTGGGGGTGTACTAATATATAATGTATATTCAGTGTGTATGGTGTGTGTCTGTGTGTACTGGATATTTATGCATAATAATGTGTGTTTAAATATGTGTGAGATTGTATGTGTGAGGCCAGGTTTACACTAAGTATAACACCGGCCATTCTGTGATTCGGTCGAATCGCCGGTGTTACTGAAGATCATCCTGGATGGTACAGCAGTACAGGCCGAATGATCTTCACTTCTGGTGAATCCGGATGTAAGCGCACACAGTGTGCGCCTGCATCCGAATACACCAATGCTCACAATGGAGTGTGTGGCTGAAGCCAGATGCTCCATTGTGTGAACTGACAGCTTCTCTGTGGCCACTATTCAATGAATAGTGGACACAAAAAACGAACATGACGGTTTTTAGTGTGGCCAGATGTAACCCCGGCTTGAGTGTATACCATGTGTATGTATATATATATGTACTATGTGTATACACTCCGGCCAAGATTCCATTAATTTCAATAGAACGTGCATTTTGTATAAATCACGGCCATTGTTGCAAATTGCAACAACAGCCGTGATTGATACAAAACATACGTTGTGTGAACATAGCCTGAGACTGTGTATGTCTGTGTTCTCATGTACAAGTAAACATCACAATGCGTAGTGGATATAATACAATGTAGTGCACCTTGCTAGTAACACCTCAATATTGAGTAAATATAAAGTGCCTCAATACATAAGTATTATAAGAAGTGGCTATATATATATATATATATATATATATACACTGTATAAGGTGTATTGTATTATATTCATAATATATTGAGGTATTAAAGCGGTGCTGTCATTTGTCATATCTTGTGACATGTCATTCAGAGACCTATGGGGATCACCACTTATAAGCGGGTGATGTGCGCAGTGCAAGGTCTGATTTCTAGTCTGTGGAGTGAGTGAATCAGCCAGGGAGTGAAGTGCTCTACTGTGTGCTTCACCCACTTATAACTGACAATTTCAGCAGGTCTCTCAGTGACATGTCAGAGGTTTAGATAAGTGACAATACCGCTGTGCAGCGCAGCTCTTTTCTGCCCAATTTGACATTGGCTATGTAGGGAAACTGCTGCACGCCATGTGGCACAGCTGCCAAGCAAACCATCTAATGCAGGTACTAGAGAGGAGCAAAGCAGATTCTTATTGATATGTACGAAGTAAAACAAATCTCCTTAATGGTGCGTTCACACCTACAGGATCTGCAGCTGATTTTCTGCAGCAGATTTCATTTAAATAACTGAACACAGCATCAAATCTGCTGCAGATCTGCTGCAGATCCTGTAGGTGTGAACGCACCCTTAGGGTACGTGCACACGTACCGACTCGCAGCGGAAATCTCGTTGCAAGTTTGGCAGCGAGATCCGCTACGAGTTAATATCCTGCCAGGTCCTGTGCACACATACTCGCAGCGGTCTGAAAAGGGGTTATCCAGTGCTACAAAAACATGACCACTTTCCTCCCTACTGTTGTCTCCAGATTGGGTGGGGTTTTGAAACTCAGTTCCATTGAAGTAAATGGAGCTTAATTGCAAACCGCACCTGACCTGGAGACAAGAGTAGGGGGAAAAGTGGCCATGTTTTTGTAGCGCTGGATAACCCCTTGAATGACTGCTGCGAGTATGTAATGCAGCCACCCCCTTAACCCCTTTCTCCGTTCCCACCCAGCTCCCGCTCTCTGTATACATTACCTCTCTCCTGCACGGGGTCCCGGCGTCCTGCTCTCCCGCCCGGCCAATCAGTGTTTAGCCCAGCCGCAGCCACTGATTGGCTGGGCGGGAGAGCAGGACGCCGGGACCCCGTGCAGGAGAGAGGTAATGTATATACACAGCGGAGGAAGGGGTTAAGGGGGCAGCTGCATTACATACTACCGCTGCGAGTATGTGTGCACAGGACCTGGCAGGATATTAACTCATAGCAGATCTTGCTGCCAAACTCGCAGCGAGATTTCCGCTGTGAGTCAGTACGTGTGCATGTACCCTTAGTGTGCATTTACATGTAGCGAGTTTGCAGTGGCTTTCATGCTGCAAGTTTCTCAGCAAATCCGCTGCAATACTCAGTATCATTATAGTCAATGGCCCGGGATTCTTACATAGGATATTCATTCTACTATGGGAATGTAGTGATGGCCATGTTTAACTAATTAGATGCCAGTAAAAATAATAACCAGCCCATGATTACCTGCTCATGCTTACCTCTGCTTTTACCTGTCCATGCTCCTGTTTGAGGAGTCTCTGGGTCCCTGCTCACTGATAGCCGCTCAACCAATCACAGGCTGCAGCGGGACAGCACATTGAGTGGCTGAGTGCAGAGACCCAGAGACTCATGGAGGAGCGTGGCGAGGGTGCGCAGGCAGGTAAGCAGTTGCTCTTTATTATTTTTACTGGCAGTTAATTAGTTAAACATGGCGGTCACTACATTCCTGCAGCAGATATTCAGAATGCAGGGCCAGAACTAAGCTATGTAAATGAATGATGAAACACTGCATCCAATCTACAGCAAACATGGTACATTTAATTGGGGCCCCATTTTTAATTTTGCCCAGGGCCTCACTTAGCCTAAAACCGGCCCTGAGTCCCAGTGATAAAAATAGGACAGCTTTACTGTACAGTCTCTGGATAATACAGAACACTTTGGCAGTAGATAAGTAATCTTTGTACAGGTAATAGTGTTCAACTAGGTCTGTGCTTCAGAGATACTTGAAAGTGCTGAATATAGAAGAGATAGTTATAGCGGTGCTTGTATAGTTGAGAATAGAGTAGAGTGGAGCAGCGTAGAGGAGAGGAGTTTGTCAAGGAAGTCCCAACCCAATGTTGTACTTTGCTTTGCCGGAACTACTTGAGTGAGAAGTTTACTTGTACCTGTGTTTAGACTAATGTTTGACCACCTTCTGCCCTACAGTGTCGAGCTTCCTGTCCTAATAGGGTGGTGCAAGCGTCAGCCGTGGTTACTTGGGTGAAGCTAAGTGTCCGAGGGTGTCCAGTCACCTTCACTACGAGATAGAATATGTAGACCTTCTGGTATCTTTGTTCTATCTAGGATAGTTCCTCTGTGTATCAGGATACTGCCCTGCACTTTGTAGAGTGGTTCTTGGCATGGGCTGGGTTTATCCCCGACTTCCTTCCTCTTGCAGTGCCTCGCACTACATAGTAGATATAGTGGATAGACTAGGAGAACTGAGTGTTTTTAGTTGCTTCATACACATGTCTTACAACCTCACCAACACACTGTCTAGTCTAGACGGCGCTAACTAGTCACTTCCCAAGGGGCTGCGTGTATGTGGAGAGCAGGGATAGGTAGAGGAGCACATGGTACAATAACAACAGTAACCCTTTGGTAACTACAGCTGTGCAATACATAACAGAAATTGAAAGTAACACTGACACCTAGTGGTGAAACTATAGAATGCTACCTTTATTACCACTGAACTGAAGAGAGAAATTTGCGACAGATGCCTAGGGCACTTAACAGTGGCATACCACACTAGGACATGTCCTTTTTTTTTTCAGCATTGGTTTCCGTCTTTGTAATCTACTTATACAACCTGGCTGTTGTAAACTACAATTCCCATTATGCCCTGACAAATACATGCTTGTAAGATGTATCAAGTAGGTAAATCTTACCCAGTATGTTCATTGTATAACAGACCTACTAGGGTCATGTAAAATTACAGATTTTTATTATTTTAATATGATCCAACAAATGCACATTAAAATTATTTTTAAAGAGGTTGCCTAGGGAAAGATTTTTTAAAAGGGAACAGATATTCACCTGCCCCATCCTCCGCTACTGCCATTCCTATGGTGTCTGGTCTCCACTGCTGACTGCTTATTAGTGACATCTTGACATGCAAGAAATGATTGGCCGAGCAGCATTTCCTGTTAGTTAAAAGTTTAACAGAAGTAGCAGTGACACAGGCAGAGTTGGACTGAAGTATCTTGGGCCCACCAGAGACAACTCATCTAAGGGTGACACCAGACCTTTGAAAAGGTCACTAGTAGGGATGGTCCGAACCCGCCGAGGTTCGGGTTCGGATGAACCCGAACGCACGGCATCGGATTCCCGATGTCTGCCCGCTCCGTGCAGCGGGCGGATACAGCGGGAGGACCGCCTGGAAAACTGGGATACAGCCTATGGCTATGGCTGTATCCCAGTTTTCCAGGCGGTCCTCCCGCTGGATCCGCCCGTTGCACGGAGCGGGCAGACAGCGGGAATCATTACCGAGGGTTCGGGTTCGTACGAACCCGAACCGAACTCAATTCGTACCATCCCTAGTCACTAGTTTTAGCCCCAGTGATGAGAAGGAAAACTGCAAGATTTCAGAATTATTTTATAATATTGATAGAAAAATAGAAAATTTCAAAAAAAAGTCACCAAAATTTCTTAAAAAACATGTTTAAAATAAAAACATTAAGTCATTTTTCCCTTTAACATCTCAGGATTACTGAAATGGCTGCTAGCGTGTGGTCCCACCACGGGTGTTGCTGTTAGTTACACTCTTTTGGATAAAAGTGGTGATGTAGTAATAACAAAGTTTTGCCACAAGATTTCTCTATTTCAAGTATGTGTATTTCGTTATTGCACAGCTGTAGTATTGAAGGGGTTATTGTTTATATGTCACATGGATCTGTAAACCAATGAGAGTACACTCTTCTTGTATTCTATCATTTCTCTCTTTACTTCTCACATATGCATTCCTCATTCATTCACAGCACACCTTACAGGGCCTGTAGATAGGAAGTCACATGGGTAGAGGAAGTGTAGTGTCTTTCGTCACTAGATTCTGTAGAGACAACATGCAACCTACAGTTTCTCCTCAAGCAGCTCCAATCAACACTCTGCAGTGTCAAACCCTTCACTAGAGAGGACAAGTCAGAGATCATCTCAGCTCACGCCGTGGACAAGGAGAGACAATGCAGGACAGTATCCGTAAAGAAAAGTAAAGGCACTGATCCGAATAGAGCAAAGTTGCTAAAAGCCTATGAACTCTATCTCACAGCGCCGATGTAAGCAGGGAACCCTCAGAATTCCGCTAATCCCAGGTAACAAGGTCTGGGGCTTGTGTCACCCACTAAGACGGGTCCCTCGACACTGTTAGGGCATTAGGTGGTGAAAAGACCAAAAGAGTCAAAACATGGGCACAAGTATTCTCTCTCTCTTCTCAATTATTCTTCTATTTCTACCTCCGACATCCTGGCAGATCACAGTACTACTTGGGTTGGGACTCTCACAACATCTTCTGCTCTACTCTTCTGAACCTCTTCTATACTTCAGCACGACTGTACCACTCTCTATATTCTCACTACAGATCTGGATCCTAAACTATCAAGTGTTTTATCAAGTGAAACGTATTATATCTATGCAAAGCTGTATGACATGCTGCATACAAGTATCTTAAGAGTAAAATAGCTTTTATTTATGATAAAGAGACTCTGTGATTCCTCGTCAAGCACCAACACAGTACACACACACTCCTTGGGTCATCTCCCCTTTCTGTGGGTGGCAGTACCAATAGTCCGGGTGGGTAGCTATTCCACTCCGGACCACCGTGATAAGTACCCAAGGGAACCCACAACAACCCAGCAGGACACTGTCCACAGGGGAACAAGGTATAACCATCCCTTTAAAATAAAAGCAGGTGTGCCAACCGGCACTGGCGTCACGACATAACATCACTGGGTACGGCTATATCTCGGCCAATCACTATAGATCTGGCGTCACATCTAACCATCTGGCAAGTGACCGTCGGTACCATCTCCACACCGGGGGTGGTCATCATACATGTCCTTGGGATGTATGGAAGAAATTGCTAAAATGACGCATCCTTCTCTGCTCACCTGTGCTCCACCTTTTCTCTTTTTTGTTCAATTTGACAACATTTGGCGGAAGCCTTTCCTATGCAACTTGCTGCCTACCCTATGCATGTCCTGTAAAGTCCAGTAAAATGAAAACTTTTTTTGTGCTGTTACATCACCCCTGTCACATTAAAAAACATTCGTCATGTAACATAGACATGAAAAGGTGTTCAGATCCTCACTGATCATTAGATCTGGGAGAAGTGCTTGGCTATGCCCTTCACTCCCGGGCATTTTGGGTCTTTGCCAATGACATATGACCTCTTCTATGACTGTATCTAGTAGCTGCTACAATGTACACCATGTTACAGAGGACATGGAGTGATTTCTTTGTATTTCTCTGCCTTAGTGATGCACGTATGGCAAATAATTGCAGATTTAAATGGAAGCAGAACTATTGATTATTACTGAGACAGCACATTTCACTTTCAATCATGGAAGTAGAATGTGCCTGCAAATCAAGACTTTGTAGAGCTGGAGGGTATAAATATTGTATAACCCAATTACACTGGAAAGCTGGCGCAGAGAGCTAGGACACAGTGTATAGCCGCTTCTCTTGATAAATGTGTCTCTGAGTGTTCCCAATGACTGAGTCATCTACTTCCTTGGATGGGCACCATTTCTTTGGTTGCTTAGTTCCACTATAATGTAATATGGCATATATTTAGAGGGTTTTTCCATGACCTATAATATATGTATTAAAGGGGTGCTCTTTTTCTTTCAAATCAACTGGTTTCAGAAAGTTATATAGATTTGTAATTTACTTCAATTTAAAAATCTCATGTCTTCCCATACTTATCAGCTGTTGTACGTCCTGCAGTGGTGTATTTTTTCTAGTCTGACACAGTGCTCTCTGCTGCCACCTCTGTCCTTGACAGTTCCTAACATGTTAGCAGAAAGCACTATGTCAGACTATACCACTTCCTGCAGCACATACAGCAGCTGATAAGTATGGGAAGACTTGAGATTTTTAAATAGAAAGTAAATTACAAATCTATATAACTTTCTGAAACCAGTTGATTTGAAAAAAAAAAACAAGCAATGTAATCCTAGCAATGTATTTGTACCTCAACAAATGAAAAGAATGAGTTCTAAAAGTTTCTTCATTTTAACTCCAACTTTGTATATGCCAAAATACAGAGGAGCGGATGTAAATATCACTTGCTGAAGTTTTCAGAGATGAGAGAATTCCTTTTCTGCCTCATCAGTTCAGGGTCTCCCGTTTGCCAGAAGGTCTGTTTTCCGGATGGGTTGCAGTACACAGAGCTGTTACTGTTACACAGGCTCTGGGCTTCTCAAATCCTGACCTTTCAGAGTAGAATAAAGAGAATTTTAGCTTCGTTTTACAATGGTTTAGTATGCAGAGTATGAAAAAAATAAGTCTGTCATTTCTAAACCAATCAAATATAACATTTAGGTTGTGTTCATACTGTATCTGCGTGCTCTAAATAGATCCTATAATGTTAACCATTATTTCAAAATAACCCATAATAGTGTCTCGAATAATTATTAGCCTTAATATAAATACGGCATGGCCAGCCTTAGCTATGTGGGACCCTTGCAGTTGCAAACATGCTGTCACCAAATAATGGTGAGATACCTGCTTTACACAGTGAAAAGTAAATACAGTGCAGTTACATTCAGTGACTCATAGGTGGCTTGTCTTTGCATACAAACTCCACATCCTGCTGCTACTTTTAAATACCACTCACAGTGCTCCCATATATTAATAATGCCTACTTCTACGTCCCAATACTATAGTACTAAGGTCTTTTTTGTGCGCCACAAAATAATAGTTGCCCCACTTAGCAATAATTTGTCCATTATTAGCCATAGTGGTAGTATTCTCTTTTGCATCCTCACACAGTAATAATGCCCCCTTTGCTTTCATGAAGCCCCAGAAGTTGGAGCCTCCACCTTGGCATATGTGTTGTGGATTTGATGCTACAGATCTGATGTGATGCTCTGTCCAGCAACAAGTCTGCAGAAGATGAACAATGTGTGTGAATATACCTTAACAGTAAGTCATGCTTAGTTGTAGTGTTGCAGTACGTTCTCAGTATACCTTGTGCAGCTGGCACTATGCCCCTGATGAAGAAGAGACTTCTCAGCAAACATTGAGAATAAAAATGCATACGTTGGGAGCTGGCTGTCACACTCGGTTCCCAGCAACGCGGGAGAGTACGGCCGCCCCCCTGCAGGAGCCGACGCCGGAGCGTACGCAAGTGCCAACCGAGTCCTTGGCAACCAATTCAGCTGGTTGCAGGGAGTACGCCAAGGTGTTCCTTGGTCTTGCCATGGCTGGGGCTACACCGCCTTCAGCCGATTAGCACAGGTGTCTGGTATAATGTTTTGCTGACTAGCGTTTGTATCCTGATTACTTTATTCCTGGTTTCTAGATCCTTTGGCTTGGCTTACTGATGACACTCTTAGACTCCTGACTTTGTACCACAACTACTGTTTGGCTTTTGATCCGGCTAGCTGACCCTGAGAATATTGTGTTTGTCTTGTCCTCGTTTTTGTGTTTCACTAATTCAGGCCAGGGCCTGTGGCCCAGTTACCCGCTGCCGCCTAGGGCAGATTGTGGTAAGTAGGCAGGGAAAGCGGCACGGAAGCCAGTGCAGGGCCTCACCTGTCCTGTGTCTCTGAGTCCCATCCTGACCGCATATGTACAGAACCTAGCAAAGCAAAAATATCCCAAATATTCAGGTTACACATAACATTTCTGTTTATTCTACATCCACTATACATGTCTAGCTGCTGCAGGGTGTATGGGTATACAACTATAACACAAATCCAAAATATGGATGTATTACAAATGATATATTATTGGTATTTCACAGGCTTACACTATGAAATCCATCCCCATAGACGTCAGTTGCCATTTTCTATCTTCTAATCTTCAAAAATCATAAGCAATAGTTTTGCTATAAGTGAGTTTGAAGGACACAAAGCTTAGTGTGGCAATAGCTTTTATGGCTTGTCATTCATTATAGAAGCTTCCTCAATAAGTGGTTACCATGTAGTATTACAGAAAGCATTAGTAGGATGGCAATACACTAAAGGATCCATGATCTGAGGAGAAAAGTGTACAACAGCGATCAAGAGGAATCTCAATCCTTCATATGACATTTTTTTTATCACTATCGATTCTCGAGCTTGTGTGTGCAACAAAGCTTCACATGCTTTCCAGTAATCGACAGCAAAGCAGAAAAGCAAAAAAATACCCAGCTATGGAAAACAATGGAGAACATATTGATAGATACATTTAAAAATTCTAAATAAGGCTCTGTTCACACCTATGCCACAAAGCCACAATGCAGATGTGAAC
Organism: Dendropsophus ebraccatus; assembly: GCF_027789765.1. Classification (NCBI taxonomy): domain Eukaryota; kingdom Metazoa; phylum Chordata; class Amphibia; order Anura; family Hylidae; genus Dendropsophus; species Dendropsophus ebraccatus. The sequence continues at coordinate 45,668,361 of NC_091468.1, forward strand.
AGAGCCTTATGGAATCCCATAGAAGGAGTACTCCAAGGAGTATGATAACTGAGGGCCCTTTCCAGTGTGAAACCCATTGATATCCATTTTGCTTGTGTGACCTGCGCTGTAAGGAACCTCCCAATAAAGATTTCTTTTATGCTGCAGTGGAAAAGCTAGATCCTTTTGTTCCACTTAGTGGAAGAACTCAAAAGCAATAGGGATGGATAAGGGATGTAGAAGAGAAGGTTTATTAAAGGGGTTGTCCAGCGAAAAAAAAAAAATTCTTTCAAACCAACTAGTGTCAGAAAGTTATACAAATTTGCAATTTACTTCTATTTAAAAATCTTGTCTTCCCATACTTATCAGCTGCTGTATGTCCTGCAGGAAGTGTTTTATTTACATTCAGACACCGTGCTCTCTGCTGACATCTCTGGCCGAGACAGGAACTGTCCTGAGCAGGAGAGGTTTTCTATGGGGATTTGCTACTGCTCTGGGCAGTTCCTGTCTCGGCCAGAGATGTCAGCAGAGAGTACTGTTTCTGAAATAAATAAAACACTTCCTGCAGGACATACAGCAGCTGATAAGTATGGGAAGACTTGAGATTTTTAAATAGAAGTAAATTGCAAATCTGTATAATTTTCTGACACCAGTTGATTTGAAAGAAAATATTTTTTGCTGGACAACCCCTTTAATACCACAGGCACAAGCTTCTCTATTAGTCAAAGCCACTTTTCTATTGCTATCTACGATGGCTCTACAGAACCCCAACAGTGTGGGATGCTTCTTTTATCTGCTTGCAAACTTAAAGGATATTATGCAGTGGTAAATTCACCGGTTACATTTAGATTTGATGTAGAGCTGCTTCAGGGAGTAAAGATTTAGCTCATGTGCATGTTTTTGGGCTTTTTTTTTTTTTTTTTTAGATGCAAAATGTCTCACAAATTCACATTTTTTCCCATTAAATTTTAAAAATCTTTTATGAGTACTCCATTAGTTTTTTTGTTGTCCCTGAGCTCAGTGGTTGTTTTGTTGGTATAATTTTTTATTGACCCCGTTAGCCAGAATCCTGCTCTACACTGAGGAGGGGCAATATCCTGAAACAGCTGTCTTTGGATGGATGCCTGGCTTTGGTAATCCCTTGTCATGTGGTGATCTCCTCACTGGGAGGCACCCCTTGGCAACAGGCTTCCTCCACAGGAGGGATATCTGGCAATTCCCATGTTTTGAGACTCATAACTGAGGCTTCACCTCTTTTTTTTTTGCATATTCAAATTTCTACTCCAGTGTGTTTTTTCTACTCCATGAGTACTGCATTGTGTTTTTTGCTAATCTCCCTGAGCTCAGTGATTGTTGTGTTTTGTTAAAATATGCATGCAGTTCTGCAAAACATCTCATTTATAAAAAAAATATATATATAATTTTGGACTGTTGCTTCTACTGTAGCCCAAAAAAATTCTGAAAATAGTAAAAAAAATAAAATAATTAAAAGCCTAATGGGAAAAAATTCTGAAAAAATTCTAAATGGCAGAAAAAAAATTGATGTTTTTCCAGCCTCAAAATACATCAAAGAAAATTGTTTTAGAATACAGCCTGAAGGATTACTTCAAGGTGGGTGTGGAGTTTCCTTCAGGGAATTCCTAGGTCCTTAAAGCAATAACTGATGTTTAAGGTGTGGTGCTGTAGAAGAAGGTGGAAGACATAGTCATACGGGCCAAGGTCAAGGCAGGGGGCGTTAAATAGTCATGGGTAACAGACTATAGGCTAGGACAGGCAGAATTCTATTATCACAGGTAGCAGGAGGAAGATTGGGGCAGGCAGCAATGAGAAGCATTGTCAGAGATAGGGAATCTTAGAACTAAAGATACTTCTCTTTTCACTAATATAGAAACTAGACATGAGTGAACCTTGCTGACGCTTGGGTTTGTCCAGACCCGAACGTTCAGCATTTCATTACTGGTATCTGAAGAAGTTAGATGCAGCCCTAGGGAGACCTGAAAGCCTATGGCTGTATCCATGTTTTCAGGCCAGTTTTAGGGCTACATTCAACTTCCTCAGCCACCGGTAATCAAATGCAGAGTTTGGATTCAGAGGAACGTGCTTAAGGAACCTAACAGGAACCTATTGTAAAGGCAACAAGCACCTTTAAATTGGGCAGGGTGCCAGGTAAGGATGGTCCGAACCTGCCGAGGTTCGGGTTCGTATGAACCCGAACGCTCGGCATCAGATTCCTGCTGTCTGGCCGCTCTGTGCAGCGGGTGGATACAGCGGGAGGAACGCCTGGAAAACTGGGATACAGCCTTTGGCTATGGCTGTATCCCAGTTTTCCAGGCGGTCCTCCCGCTGTATCCACCCTCTCCACGGAGGTGGAAGACAGCGGGAATCATTGCCGAGAGTTCGGGTTCATACGAACCCGAACCTCGGCAGGTTCGGACCATCCCTAGTGCCAGGGCATTGGCAGAATACCGAAATAGAGAGGTGGAAACCATGATGTGTAAATAAGGTTTTAAAGGGCTGAATTTTGTCAGCAACAGGTGCATCCTATGTGGAAAAAAAAAAACTTTTCCCAGGGAAAGAGACATGCGTGTGCTGTTTAGGTATCTGTTTTATATTTAGCCCTAATCCTAGCCAAAGGAGAGGTGTACCGTTATATTTAGGGTGCCGTGCCCCTGGTGTTTCCATTAGACACTGAATGACAATGTTATTTGTTTATAAGCCTGGGCCAATTCCAAATCCACCTACCGTGGGAGGAGAGCTTAGCATCTCCTGTAGCTGCAGCAAACAACCATTACCGTGAAAGGCTAAAAATATACTTAATAGCTCCAATCTAGCTGTGAAGAAGGAAAACATCCTCACTAGACTGATTTCCAGATGAATTGTTTCTTGTCTTCCTCTTGAAGCTACTATCAAAGTCACACACTAGATGTAAGAGAGAGGGGACTATTGGTTTTCTGTTATTTTTGTAATTTTTTGTGTAATTGTATTACGTTGTTAGCTGGAGAAGTTGGTTGCCACCCTAGAGCTGCCAGGAAAATATAGATATAGCTCATGGTTGGACTCCCTAGGGTGACATCCAACTTCTCCAGCCGCCTGTATAGCATTCAGTTTTAGAGAACGTTGCCAAATCCAAACAGTACGGCAAGTCTGCCCCACACTAATCATGATATGTGCATTACTCCTTGTCCATGATGCAGATGGTCTAGGGCAGCATTTCCTAGTCAATGGATTCTCAACTATTGCAGTTCAGTTACAGGTGGAGAGCAATAGATTGGGAAGCAGACGTATAAGGGATAGAAGAAAGCAGACTAAAGTGGCTCTATGGGGGTTGGAGTACATTTACAGGAATACATCTTTATTAGAGATGAGCGAACCTGGAGCATGCTCGAGTTGATCCGAACCCGAACTTTCGGCATTTGATTAGTGGTGGCTGCTGAACTTGGATAAAGCTCTAAGGCTATGTGGAAAACATGGATATAGTCATTGGCTGTATCCATGTTTTCCAGACAACCTTAGAGCTTTATCAAATTTCAGCAGCCCCGGCTAATCAAATACCGAACGTTCGGGTTCGGATCGACTCGAACCCGAACACGGTTCGCTCATCTTTAATCTTTATAGGTCGGAATCTAAATATAAGGAAATGTTTGGTGTTCGTCAGTAAAACTGGCTATACCCACTGGCATAGCTACCACGGAGGCAGACCACGTAGCTGCTACGGGGCCTGTGCGGTAGGAGGGCCCAGGCCAGCCTTGGTGAAGCCTGATCTGCCTCCATGGTACGGCTCACACCAGCATTCCCTGGAGAGCCGACAGCCACACCAGCCTCCTACCCGGCACTCCCCGGAGAGCCGCCAACTGCACCAGCCCCCCGCCCTGCACTCCTGGAAGAGCTGCCAGCTGTCCTCCCATGGTTTTCTTGTCTGAAGTTGGCAAGTCCAGGTGACGCTTATGCGATGCCCGGGCCCCTAGGGGCCACTCCGCTAAGAGGGTGTTGTTGCGGGCAGGAACCGGGGCAGCTGCTAGCTAGATGGTTGTCATGGTTTAGGCACGAGGGATCACAGCTGGAAACCGGGCTCCTGACCGAGCGGAGACTAGGCATGCGATTCTTCATTGTCCTTAGTCAGGGCACCAATTATCACACCAATGCCAAGGTTCAGAAACAACGGTAGTTGTATATTTATTGTAACGGGGGTAACTGGTAGCAACAGTCTCTCCGGATGCAACCAGGAATAAGGCAATCTTGAATAAAGCAGAGTAATGGGTGATGCTGCAATAGGCTGTGAGAGTAGCGTGCTGAATGATGGGAGTAGTAGTGAAACTGAAGATGAGATGCTGGGTGGAATGAGACTTGAATGAAATACTTGCTGTTGATGATTAGAGAAGATGATGAGAGGAATGACTGAAGAATCGGCACCCAGATGAGAATCTTGAGACAGGAAAACAGCCAGTGGACTGGAGCAGCAGAGCACACGCAGGCCTCTCTCTTTTAGCAGGGAGAGAGAACAGACACAGAACTTGTCCCCAGAAGTGGAGAACAAGACTGAGATAGAACAGGAAGTCACATGGTAACCCCAGCCAAAGCTCGGTGACCATTGGGGGTACCATATACAGAGAAATATACATGAGAAGTACCATACTTGAACACTGGGGGGCGACATAATCCCATTAGGCACTGATAACTGAATGTGCATACAAGAAATGAATGGAATAGCAGACCTGAATACTGCAGGGGGGTGACACAATACACGCAGTTTGCAGTGGACCATAGCTTTTCAGAGCAGAACCGGTCATAATAAAAATGTGAGGATAAGAGGGTTGTTCTGGGACACTGCACTTATCAAATGTGTATGGCCCAACTAACTATACAACAGTTTCTAAAATACTGTAATTTTGAAAGAATACAATTGCTGAAAAGACTAGCCATAATCCATCCTGTAGTTGTTAGGGTAAAGGAGAGCTGGTCCTGGAAAATGTCCACCTGGGAAAAGTTATTTTTACCTAGTATGGCTGTTCTGCAGACCCAGGCAGGTCATCAAATGGACATCTCTGTAAAGCACTTATCTAACTAATGTTTCCTAATGCTGTTATGTTCCACCATAAAAAATAAGCTATACCTGTTTTAATCGGATGTTGTTCTTTAAAGAAGACCTGTACTCACCCGCCCCCCCCCCCCCCCCCCCCCCCCCAATAAATAAGATATAGCTATCATTAATTAGTTTAGGGCACCCTGATCACACACCTTGTTACAGTTTCTTGATGCGCCCTTCCATTGCTAAGATATGTTAGTTTATAATTTCCTAGACAATACTGTTAAAGAGGTATTCTGCTGAAATTAAACTTTTAATATGTTGCTGCCCTGATGCAGAACATAACAAACAGACCATTTTTAACTGTTCACGCTCCCCCGTTGTCCTTTTACATCATCTTTGGGTACCAGCTGTACGATGGTGCTTCCACTTCTAAGATGGACTTGTTCCGGCAGTGACAGCCTGCTCAGCCAATCACTGACTGAAACGGGACAGCACAGTGGCCAGTGATTGGCTGAGCGGGCTGTCACTGTTGAGATAAGTCCATCTTGGAAGTGGAGGCGGGATCGTTCAGCTGGGACCTGAAGATGATGCAAAAGGACACCGGGGAAGCGCGGCAAGGTAGGAATATTCGCCAGGGCAGCAACATATTAAAAGTTTGTGACTATTTAGCTGCAAAGAAGCAGCACTCACCACAGTTCAGCTGAAGGAAGACTTTATTGGAATCACTGTTGACTTAGCATGGAAGGGGGAAGGTGAAGAAGCAGGTAAACTCTTAGACAAACAAACGTTTTTGCGCTACTATATAAAAAGTTTAATTTCAGCGGAATACCCCTTTAAATGGAACCAATCAGGGATGTTCACTCATCGGGATGTTCACTCATCACTAGTTACAGGTCCTCTTTAAGAAGGACTGGTTAGCAGAAAATACCATGACAAAAAAAAGAGAAAATGTACCCCTTCGCTCTTCCCTTTTATTCCTTTAACCCCCTCACAATATTGTTCAAGTTACCACACACCTGCTGACTGAATGTCTTGTTGTTGTAGTTCCAGATGTCACTCACTAGATGTCAACCTGCTTGTATAAATGGTCTGTGTTTCTAGATGCTTCCTAAATCAATAGCACTGTAGCGTCTTTGCTTCTCAGAGAAAAATACTATGGCTGATGGTTGTTCATGATGTAAACAATTAGTCGTCTTTAGTGGCTCAGCTGCCATTGTAATGATGCATGGAGTCTCCAGTTACAAGCTTACCTCTATGTATGAGGACATATTCCCAAACATTCCAATCTGCGTCTGAAAACAATAAGAAGCGTTTGTAGAATGATGGTTGTAGAATTATTGCAATCTGTTAATGACACTGCCTGATAATGTGCGGATGTATAACAGAGCCGCTCATTTTATTTAATATTTAAATAGTTTTTTGATTAAAGGGTATTTCACTCAAACATACCTTTTGATATGTTGCTGCCCATGGTGAGACTAACAATTCCTTCCATACTTGTTATTATCTATTCAGTCTCCTTCCCCCAATTCTGAGCTGCTGCCTACTGCTGAAAACCCAAAAAATCTGTGTGTGGGCTGTTCTCTCCACTTTCCCCCTCCTCCCCCCTTCCTTCTGAGACAGCTGATGTAAACAAGTCCCTGACAGGCTTTATCTGCAACATTGTAGCTTCTTTGTAATGCTGGAAGGGATATTCTAAGTTGCTGATAAACTCGCAGTGATTATTCCTCCGGGGCATTACAAAGAAGCTACAATGTTGCAGATAAAGTTCACCCAACGTAAATTTTCTATTAACCACGGCTGTTGTTGCCGATTTGCAACAACGGCCATGATTAATAGAAAATTTATGCTGCATTGCAATCAAGGAATCCCGGTCAGAGTGTAATACACACAGTATACACTCCAGCCGGGATCCCTAGGGGCCGCTATTCATTGAATAGAGGCCACACAGAACTGACAGGTCACACAATGGAAAGTGTGGCTCCAGCCGCACTTTCCATTGTGTGCTTTGATGAATTGGGATGTGTGTGCACACGGATGCGCCCACATTCCAATTTAGAACAAAAGAAGCTCATCCAGCAAGCACTGCAGTATCGGCCAGGATGATCTTCACTGACACGGCCGTTCTGTGGCACAGCCAGGTCAAAAAACGCCCCGGTGTCATACGCTGTGTGAACCCGGCCTGAAACTGTATTTGTTCTTTGGCATGGTATAGTACAACCTATGTGGACCTTTTAACTCGCTCCTGCTATGAAGGACTTAAAACTGACAATAGTCAAAATGGTTTTTAAGAGGTCGCCACACATTGTTGGAGCGTATCTTAAGACATAAAACGTCCATTTGAGGTTCCATATTTTTTTGTTACATTCATTCTTATGGGGTTCCATATTTTTAAGCCTCAGAATAAAATGCATGAACATAACTATAGGCATCTCACAAAGATTTCATTAAGAAGGTGTTATCACATAACTGAAATACCAGAGCTTGAGTTACAGATAAGATGTTAGAAACGTTACTTGTCTTCCAAGATAGTAGACAGTGACTGAAGTAGTGGAGATAGGGAGAGAGTTTACCATCCAACAAGATTCTAAACTCGCAAAGTCTATTTTTGGATTATAGAAATAACTTGTAATTGTAAGATGTACCTATTGTAGCATCATAGCAATTATTTGATATGTGTATAAAAATTTTACCTGAAATTTTTATTTCCTGGAGTCCGTAGGCAGCACGATATACCATGAGTGTGCTGCTGTAGGATAATCAGGAAGTATAAATTTTTTACTGGAAAATTTTATTTCCCGGAGTCCGTAGGTGTGCTGCTCATGGTATATTGTGCTGCCGTAGGACAATCAGGAAATATATATATATATCCGTCTGTCCTCCCCTTGTCCGCTTCTCACACAACTGTCTACAAGATGTGTTTCGAGCTTCCCCCATACTCTGGAACTCACTACCCCGATACATCCAGCTTTCACCCACAATCAAGACTTTCAAAGGCAAACCCATCTCTTCAGGAAAGCCTACCACCTGCACCAACTCTGCTGCAACAATATTGCACTATAAGATCCCAGCCGTCACTCTGACCTACTGTTTCTCTCCCTCCCTCAAGGGCAGGGTTCTGTCTTCCTCTGTATTAGTCCGTCATTCACTGTTTTATGTTCATTGTACTTGTATTATAATATGTAATATGGCACCAAGGAAGCAGGGGCACTGTAAAAATAAACAATAATAATAATATAAAAAGAAAAAAATATTAAAGAAATAAATAGTATTTAAAATATATATATTCTGTACAGTATATTTAGGAGAAAATGATTTGTTCGTCACCACCCAGAAGCCTGTAGGTCTCATTCATTCTTCTTCAGTGTCTATTCTAAAAGCTTACAAACCTCCTCTCTGCTGTAAGGGTATACAGTATTCACATGCAGCCAAAGATCCCCTTATATCCCCTTATATTTTTGATGAGGACCACAGACAGATGATGTCTTTGCTGATGGTGATCAGTGGTTCTGGGAAAGATAGGCCGGATGAACATTACTTGGTTTTAATTGTAATGCAGGCACATTCGGGTGAGCCCGCATTCCAATTTGCCATAGACTACAGTGTAAAGTACAGCCGGGAACACCACTTAACACTGTGAGAACATTGTGTACAGCCGCTGTTCACTGAACTGCGGCAGTACAAAATAGACCTGCCAATTATTTTGTTTGGCCGCAGAGAACAACAGACGTAGTGTATACAGGGTGTTTACACTGTGGCCATAAACACCCTGTGCTGTTTAACTACGGCCGTTGTTGAACAGCCAAATACAGGGTGTTAACATGGTCTTAAAGGAGAAGTCCAGTGAAAAGTATTGTATCGCCCCCCCAAAAGTTATACAAATTACCAATATACACTTATTACGAGAAATACACATAAAGTGCTTTTTTGCCTGCACTTACTACTGCATCAAGGCTTCACTTCCTGGATAAAATCGGGATATCACTTCCTGGATAACATGGTGATGTCACTTCCTGGATAAAATGGTGATGTCACGACCCGGCTCCCAGAGCTGTGTGGGCTGTGGCTGCTGGAGAGGATGATGGCAGGGGGACACTGAGGGACACAGGGCACTGGAGGGACACTGAGCATCCCTCTGCCATCATCCTCTCCAGCAACCACAGCCCGCACAGCTCTGGGAGTCGGGTCGTGACATCACCATTTCATCCAGGAAGTGACATCACCATGTTATCCAGGAAATGACATCACCATGTTATCCAGGAAGTGACATCACCATGTTATCCAGGAAGTAACATCACCATGTTATCCAGGAAGTGACATCACCATGTTATCCAGGAAGTGACATCACCATGTTATCCAGGAAGTGAAGCCTTGATGCAGTAGTAAGTACAGGGAAAAAAGCCCTTTATGAGCATTTCCCGTAATAAGTGTATATTGGTGATTTGTATAACTTTTGGGGGCAATACAATACTTTAATAAACATTTTTACTGGACTTCTCCTTTAATGTGCATTTATAACACCTAGGGAGGGGAAAGAAAAAGACCACACAATCTAACCATATGCAAACTGCTCATTGACTATAAATGAATGCTGTGAATAAGCAGAAATCTCTCTCTATATACACAGTACATTACAGCGGAAGAAAAGACAAGCAAAAGGTATTTTCTGTAACCTCACTAAAATAATAATAACAATACAAAAATAATTGCAATGTAAATGGCACAATCGTTCTATTCTTATGTGTATAGAAAAATGTTGGCTGCTGAAAAGTTATAGCTCATCTGGCATAAAAAAAGACCTCATGCAACCGTGTTGACTGAAAATAAAAATGAAAATTATGGCTGCTGTGGCTATGGCAGTGTAAAATGGTAAAAACATAATAGTCTCACTATTGTGCCTAAGTATCTACATAAACCTGAAGCTGGCCATGGAACCCATCCATACCATGCACACAGTGGCGTTGCACGTGGTACATGAGGCAATATGGTTTGGCCAAATTACAGTGGCGTAGCTACTGTACCATGGAGGCAGACCATGCAACTGCTATGGGGCCCATGGGTCTGTTTCAATGGTACTAGAGAGTGGTACTGTCAGCTCACTCACCAACAGAGAGACAGTGGTTAGGAGGAATGATTCGTGCTGGAAAGAAGTGGCCTTTAAAACCATCAGAAATAATGATATTACAATCTTATCTTGTCTATCTCTCAAAACAATAATGATTATTATGGGCCCCACCTTACATAGGTCTGTCTTGGCAGCGTTTGGTCATGACTGTGTGTACTTTGGGAAGAGTAAGGGTGTGTCCTGAATTTTCCTGGTTTGCCCTTAGGAATATAAATAGTAATGTGAGTATGTGAATTCTAGACCCCAGTAAAATAAACAAGCACAAACCAACAATAACAATGTTAATCAACACAAAACAAATACAAACATATAACTGACCAACTTAACCAGTAATATAAGAACTATGTGTAACGTAAGTCAGTGCCAATGACAAACTAAGCAAAGGCAAACCAACACTTACAGCATTAACAAGCACTAAAGAAATACAAAACCAAAGTACTGTAATAAACTTAAAGCCTATGTTTATAGTATAACACTATTTAACACATGTTCAGCAAAATTATCAGCTTGTCCTGCTGAAACCATTGGGTTTAGTGGACACATTGGGGGGGTGTTTTCAAACTGGTGTAAAGTAGAACTGACTAGGGTTGCCCTTAGCAACCAATCAGATTTCACCTTTCATTCCTCACAGACTCTTTGGAAAATAATAGGTGGAATCTGATTGGTTGCTAGGGGCAACTGAGCCAGTTCTACTTTACACCATGGGCGAGATGGTATAAAGTCAACTGGCTCAGTTGCCCCTAGCATCCAATCAGATTCCACCTATTATTTTCCAAAGAGTCTGTGAGGAATGAAAAGTGGAATCTGATTGGTTGCTAAGGGCAACTGAGCCACTTTCACTTTATACCATGTTTGATAAATCTCCCCCAATGTGTATGCCAAGCTTTACATATTACATTAGAAAACTATTAGAGATGAGCGAACCGGGTTCGGGTTCGAGTCGATCCGAACCCGAACGATCAGCATTTGATTAGCTGGGGCTGCTGAACTTGGATAAAGCTCTAAGGTTGCCTGGAAAACATGGATACAGCCAATGACTATATCTATGTTTTCCACATAGCCTTAGGGATTTATCCAACTTCAGCAGCCACTGCTAATCAAATGCCGAACGCTCGGGTTCAGATCGACTCGAGCATGCTCCAGGTTCGCTCATCTCTAGAAACTATGTAAACTGTCTGAACCACTAGTCATTGGGGTGGTCCCTGGTGGCTTCTTCCTGCCCCATCTGCCTCAGTAGATTTCTTCCTGTATGGAGATCTATCAATCAAAGCTGTCAGGAAAGGCAGAAGCTACCAGGGACTGTCACAATGACTTGTGCTACCGTGAAAGTGTTGACAGGTTCCCCTTAAAGGGTTACTCCAACAAAAAAAAAAACACTTTAAAATCAGGTGGTGTCAGAAAGTTAGAGTGCTGCTGTATGTCCTGCAGGAAGTAGTGTATTCGCTCCAGTCTGACACAGCGCTCTCTGCTGCCACCTCTGTCCATGTCAGGAACTGTCCAAAGCATAAGAGGTTTTCTATGGGGATTTGCTAATACTCTGGACAGTTCCTGACATGGACAGAGGTGGCAGCAGAGAGCACTGTGTCAGACTGGAAATAATTCACCATTAACTGCAGGACATACAGCAGCTGATAAGCACTTAAGGGTTTGCAATTTTTAAGTTGAAGTAATTTAATTTGTATAAATTTTCAATATTTTTTTTTGTTGGAGTACCCCTTTAAAATGGTGTGGTGGCAAAATGTGGACACAGGGCAATATTACACATAGCGATCGTCCAAATCGCCCCATTTTGGCCTATTATTACTCTGTGTAATAGAGTAAACGGTCAGCCAATGAAACAATCGGTTCAGATGTAAAATCATCGGCCACCGACTGTGCATCGCTGTGTGTAATAGCGATGCATGACTGACGATTGAACAAACAGTTAATACTTAACCTCTCCATGCTCCCGATCTTTTCTGTGCTCTGCATGCGTCACAGCCAGTGATTGGCTGAGCGGCCTGTCAAGCTTCAGTCACGGGGCTGGGAAGCATGCAGAGCGCAGGAGAAGACCAGGAGCCAGGACAGGTAATGTATTAACTGGGCAAGAGCTGCACGGACATCACAAACGATGTCCGTGCAGCCCTTGTTAAATGATTATTAGGCTGTGTAATAGGCCCAGTAAACGAGCGCAGATCTGGCAGATTGTCTCTTGTTTACAATATTGATCGGGCCTTAATCTCCTTATTCGAACCTACCTTACACAATAGAGAATTACGGGAGTATTCTGGCAGCTTTGCTGTCCACCATTGTCTGCTGTCAGGATTAACAAAAAATTAGACACTAAACCACAACAAAGATCCTGCTGTAGTTTATGGTGGTGTTGGAACTCGGGATGGTCCGAACCGAGTTCGGTTCGGGTTCGTACGAACCCGAACTGTCGGTAATGATTCCCGCTGTCTGCCCACTCCGTGCAGCGGGCGGATCCAGCGGGGGGACCGCCTGGAAAACTGGGATACAGCCATAGCCATAGGCCACGGAGCGGGCAGACAGCGGGAATCTGATGCCGAGCGTTCGGGTTCATACGAACCCGAACCTCGGAGGGTTCGGACCATCCCTAGTTGGAACCAATAGTAAAAACTGAACATTTGGAGCTTTGGAATTTAATATTGTAAAGTAAATGTTAATGTATTTGAATAGATTAGTTATAAGAGGATTTTGGATCTGGGGTAGCATAAAAATATTCAAAGAATTCCAGACTTGAGAAACTAGGACAGTCTTGGAGGAAAGAGACATGTGGGGGCCCTATCAAAGAGCAATACTACATAGAACTATATATAAGGAAATTCTCAGATTAACAGCATGGTCTCTTTTTTTCAAGAGATACAAGTGATGGTACAAGGCAGACACCCCACGGAGAATATCTCCTGACATGCCACAGTAACATGTCTGAAAATGGTTAAAGGGGTACTCCAGCAAAAATCTTTTCTTTCAAATCAACTGGTGCCAGAAAGAGATATAGATTTGTAATCTACTTCTATTAAAAAATCTTGTTTCCCAATACTTATCAGCTTCTGTATGTCCCGCAGGAAGTGGTGAATTCTGTGTAAGGAACTGTCCAGAGCAGTAGCAAATCCCAATAGAAAACCTGTCCTGCTCTCCAAACTGGAAATAATACACCACTTACTGCAGGACATACAGAAGCTTATAAATACTGGATGGCTTGAGATTTTTTTTTTAAATATAAGTAAATTACAAATCTCTGGCACTTGATTTGAAAGATTTTCTTTTTTGCTGAACTACCCCTTTAACCTTCCCGATAAGGGGGTTCACCAGAGATTTTTTGGGAAATCAATACATTGCTTTTTTTCTCTACCACTTAATTTCCAGTAAGGAAAATCACAGACCCCTTTGCTTCCATCAACGTTCAAATTGGTAACTGCAGGGCTATCTAAGCCTTGCAGTTCCCAAATCCTTGCTGCACAGTGCTGTACAGAGCCACAGGCAGAGCAAGCGATGATGGTTGGGGAGCAACCCTGCTCTGTATAGGGCTGTGTGGCACATCCAATCAGGGGTCTGGGAACTGCAGGGCTTAGACAACCCTGCAGTACCCGACACGAACATTGATGGCAGTCTTAATAAATGCCCCCTATAAACTCTTGGCTTAACATTCATGTATGTAGCCAGCAAAATTAATCGTTTGCCTTTATAAATATGTAGCTTTGTGTCACTTTTTCCTCGTTAAGTTACAGAAAATAAAAGAGTCACCGTATAGTTATGTCCTCATGAGCAATGATATTTGAGAAAGGGTAATGAGGCAATGGAAGAGTAAATGCCATTGGTAGGACAATTTTGTTCTAAAATATATAGTGGTTCAGATAAATCAAGGGCTGTCTCCAAGTGCAAAGGGTTGTGTTTATGTACGCCAACTTTCTCATACGTTCGTGACAGAGATTCAGTAATTACTGTTTGACTTGCTGCCAGCCATTGTTTTACATAGTGTAACACTCTGGTGTCAGCCATCTACTACTAACAAGAGCTGGATGGAAGGTGAAAGGACATGCGGGGGCAGAACGTTCTCTTTCCATAATTTTATAGAAAACTACGGCATGTCATACAGCAGAACTTTTGATTAGTATAAACTTTAAAGGAGTTATCCAGCACTACAAAAACATGGCCACTTTCTTTCAGAGACAGCACCACTCTTGTCTCCAGGTCAGGTATGATTTGCAATTAAAGGGGTGCTCCAGCGTGGGGGCACTTTTTTGGGGGGACCGGGGAGGAGGTGGCTGAAATAAAACGTCCACTTACCTCCCCGGTTCCAGTGGCGGGTCCCGCATCACGGCGCTCCGGTCCCCGGTTCCCGGCCGCTTCCGGGTGTCTGACGCCGCCCGAGACGCTACAGTGAAGGAGGCGGGATCCGAGCGGACTTCAAACGGATCCCGCCTCCTTCACTGAGTGGCTGAGCGGACCTGAGGCGTCACGTCTCGGGCCCGCATCAGACACCCGGAAGCGGCTGGGCACCGGAGCGCCGTGATGCGGGACCCGCCGCTGGAACCGGGGAGGTAAATGGACGTCTTTTATTTCGGCCACCTCCTCCCCGGTCTCCAAAAAAAAAGTGCCCCCACGCTGGAGCACCCCTTTAAGCTCTATTCACTTCAATGGAACCAAGTTGAAAAACCTGCACCCAATCTGGAGACAAGAGTGGTGTTGTCTCTGGAAGAAAGTGGCCACATTTTTGTAGCGCTAGATAGCCCCTTTAGGCATTTCTTCATAAAGCTTTGTTGTGGATGGAATGCTATGTGTAAAAGGGCAGAGAAGAGTATCACGGGAAGGTGGGACAGATTCATATACACAGAGAACAAGTGCGATCCCGATCCATACAGTAAGCATATAAGTGGCCCTATACATGAATCACAGTGTGCCCCCCTGCCGGGACCGTCAGCAATATGGAGCAATCTGTAGAGGAATATTGTAATTTCTTACATAGCTCCTACGTAAAACCCGGACCTGGTGTTTATTTCCACTGTACACAGTAAATGCTGTGAGCTAAGGTGGTCCGCCTACTTTACCATGAAGCCCCTCCTACTTTTTTCGTTATGCACTTTTTTCGTGCAAAAGCACAACTGTACAAATATTTGCAAAATATTTGAGCTAAGTGGCCACTCTCTGAAAGAGAGAGAATTATTTTTTCAAATCTACTGGGGTTAGAAGGTTATATAAATTTATAAATCACTTTTATTTTAAAATACTTGTCTTCCAGTACTTATCAGCTACTGTATGTCCTGCAGTAAGTGGTGTATTCTTTTCAGTCTGACACAGTGCTCTCTGCTGCCACCTCTGTCTGTGACAGGAACTGTACAGAGCAAGAGAGGTTTTCCCAAGGGAAATTTGCTACAGCAGCACTTCAGGAGAACGAATTACAAAGTTCCCATTGAAATAAGTAAGTCCGCCATTGTATTGGATGTGTCAGATCCTCCAGAGATTACAGACACTCTTTGGGCCCTATTCCACCGGACGATTATCGTTAGCATAATCGTTAACGATTAACGATCTCAAACGACCGCTATTGCGAAAGACCTGAAAACGTTCACTCATTTCCATGGAACGATAATCGTTACTTATGATCGTAATTGCGATCGTTTCTTCTTCCGTAATTCTTCGCTATTGCGTTCGTATCTATTGCGAACGACCGAACGATGTCTTATTCAATGCGAACGATTTGCGAACGTTTTGCGAACGAGCAACGATAAAAATAGGTCCAGGTCTTATAAAGCGATCAACGATTTCTCGTTCGGTCGTTAATCGTTACTGCATTTCAACCGAACGATTATCGTTTAGATTCGAACGATTTAACGATAATCTGAACGATAATCGTCCTGTGGAATAGGGCCCTTTGTAGTAACACTTTTGACTTTGGACCTTTGTGTGTGCGCCAAGGCTAACCAGTCCCAGTCCATCCTCCATATGGTTATATCATTTTACAATGTAGACCAATGTAACACAATTCGTGAAGCATTATAATAATATATAATATAATTATGACCTTTCTCAATTTAAAGGAAAACTCAATTTTACACAATTTAAAGGGAATCTGTCAGCTGTAATTCATTTCCCAAACTGCTGACACTGTTAGGGCCAGGAGACACATTTTACCTCTCATATATCTGTCTGTGCTTCCAGGATGTAGAGAAATGCTTATATTGTCTGGTACAAATAGTGAAGCTTTCCCAGGCTCCTGATCTGCTACAAGCTGGAATGTCTCCTGTCTCCCTCTCCCTGCCTGATTGACACCTGGAGCAGTCCTAAGCAGGGTCAGGTATGGGAGGGGAAAGTATGGGATAGTGCACTTCAGGAGCTCAGGAAAGCCTCTTCTTACCATATCATAAAATGATTTTTTATGTTCTAGAATCACAGACAGATATATGAAAGGTACCTTGTTTCCCCCTGATCTAACAGCTATCTAGCAGTGTCCGTTGGCTGGAACGTGATTTACAGCTGACAGATTCCCTTTAAACCAACCTAAACGTTGAGTATCTTTGTAATCACAATGCTATTTTGCTTTATTTGTTAGTTGTATGGCGTAATTCAGATGACTTCCATTTTGGAGACTCTGTTCACAACCGCCATTGTTCAGAGCCTCCATTTAACATTCTATCACTTTTGATATACAGTGGTGCCTTGGATTACGAGCATAATTCGTTCCGGGACCGCGCTTGTAATCCAAATCCACTCTTAAACCAAAGCAAATTTTCCCATAGAAAGAAATCATAGAAATGCAGACAATTGGTTCCACACCCCAAAAATAATGATTGCTTATTCTGAATAACATGTAAAACAAATGAAACAAACATTCAGAAACAGCTGAATATGTGATATAAGTTACTGTACAGTAATGGAGAGGATGGGAAACACAAGGGCTGACAGAGACTGCAGGGAGCATGAAGGAATGAGTAGGGCAGATGTGGGCACATACATGCAGCACTCTCTGTCCGGGGAGAGAGGGGTTACAGCTATGGAGAGATTACCTCCACAGTCCTGTCCCCTGATGTAAGCCCCAGCCTGAAGTGGATCTGCTATGATTTGGAAGGTGAGGGAGACTTTCTGGGTCAGAGTACAGGGCTGTAGACCCCGCTATGCGGACCATTCCCTTCCCCCACTCGCGCTCCCACCCAGTACAGGGAGCTCTTAAACCAAAGCAATGCTCTTAAACCAAAGCAATGCTCTTAAACCAAGTCACAATTTTGAAAAACTGTGAGCTCTTAAACCAAAATGCTCTTAAATCAAGTTACTCTTAAACCAAGGTACCACTGTACTGTCATTTACAGTGGTAGGTGTTCCATAAAAACAGCAGCAGAACCTGGCAGCTTATCCAATTTTCAGTCAATGGGGTCTGCTGGGTGCCAACAGTGCCTGCCATGGAATTCACAATGAAGATAAGATAATATAAGAGGTAACCAACAGAGGTGTTTGCTTTCCCTATGTGACAAAAATAAAAGTCATAAAATGTCAACCTTTTAGAGGGGTATTCCATAGTTGTTTTTTTTTTTAATATAATCAAATATTGCTTGGTATACTTTGGATAGCAGGATAGGTTAGGATGGGGATTTGCTGCTGCTCTGGACAGTTCCTTACTTATACAGAGGTGTCAGCACTGTGTCAGACTGGAAAGAATACGTCACTTACTGCAGAACATACAGCAGCTGATAAGTACTGGAAGATTTCAGATTTTTTTTTTTTTATATAGAGGTAAATTACAAATCTCCTCCACTTTAGATTTTTTTTTAAATGAATAACCCCTTTAAGACTGTACATTCACAATGTTAATGCTTGTTAGTCCAAATATTGTATTATTGGAAGTTATACCTGGAACTTGAAAAGTTTATTTTACTGCAACCTAGATTTTCAGGACAAAATTCCCCCCAAAATTCAAGACTTACTTCCCTGGGGACCGTCTCATTCCATCATATGTACTGCAAACACTTTCCTCCCTACCTTCCTAATGTGTGATCACCAGCTCATCAAAGCAAACTGAAGTGTGACCCATACTACACATTCTCCTTCATCCTGCTGTGTGAGGTCATATTATCCTTTCCAGAGGATGCTTCTTCCTACCCTTTCTCAGCACTCTGGACTGTAATGCTTCCTCTGTCCTCACTTTCTCTCTTTGTTATCTGAGATGGTTATGTGAGTCAGTGTATCTTGCTGTGTAACATGTGAGGAAAGACTGAGCTTCAAGATTGTGAGAGATCATAAAAATAGCAACATAAATCCAATGTATAAAAAGTAAAGAGAACTGTACCTGAACCTGACTACAGAAAAGACTGTTTGTAGTCTGGACCCACTATTGTATTTTAAAGCATACCAATACAAATAAATGCATGACAAAACAACACTTCCATTGTCTATAAACCACACAATGAAAAATCTGTGTCAACATCACCCTGCATTTTGTAAAAACTACACTAACAGCCTAAAGAACCACCTGAATGCTTGGGAGACTAAATGTATTAACATAAAAACATGTAACAAAGTATTCATGCCATTTACAAGACATGGCAGATGTGATTCAAAACCACAAGTCAATGTAAAGAACATCTATGGGGTAATTCCCTATAGAAAAGATAATAGGTCAGAGGCTTATGTATTAATACAATGCTTCTTATGGATGCTGACAATACAGGATATTCTGGATTGCACCTCTGGGAATTCCCCCTGCACTAGCACAACAACTCATTCATATCGAACAGTCATATACCCATGGAGTATGTAAATGCCATTGCTGAAGCTTTCCTGGGTTTGTAATGCTTTGAATGCCTGTAAAGGTTGTGTAAGCAGATATCGCCACTAACAATAAAAAACAGGTTTACATGTGTTTATGTGCTTCTTTATAGCAGATTGCATACATTTAATATCACCTATGCGTTTTGAAATAAAAAATCACATTACCATACACTGGACTGTCAGCGGAATATATACAGATGTGAACTTTCGAAAGGGAAATGGGTTTGTCCAAGCAAAAAGAAAAAAAAAATGGTTGGCGTCTTGTAAAAATTAAAAAAAATAATATACTCACCTGTCTCACTCCCCCTTTGACACTGAACCGACACTGCCAGACTCTTGTCTGCTTCCTGTAATGTTGTGACCATGAAGGAAATGCCCCTATCAGCCAATCATTGCCAATTGGTGAGACCCCGGAAAAGGCAATTGGTTATTATAAAGGCATGGTTATTATATTACAGGACAGGCGATCTGCGTAGCAGTGGTGGGGGAAAAGAACGGTGAGTATAAGTGTTATTTATTATCTTTGTTTTTTGTTTCCCAGCAAGGGAGTTTTTTTTTTCTTACCCAGGAAACCCCTTTAACCTGTCTCTAAAGTTTATATATCATGAGATGTATGGGGCCAGACATTAAAGGGTTTTCTGCCAGTTTTTCATCAATGACCTATGCTCAGGACAGGCCATTAGTATCTGATTGGAGCTGATCCAATGCCTGCAACTCCTTTCATCAGCTATTTGTCAAAGCCACTGAGCTCACATAGACAGTAAAATAAGCGGGAAGCAGACAGCCCTATACAGAGTGTACTATAGTGGCCATACTGCAGATCAACTCTCATTGCCTGTGTATTCCTGCTTTATTATAACCAAGCTATGCCATTGTGTCCCACATACTCACCTGGCTGACTGTTTCCACTCTGCTAACAGAGCTGGCCTTCCAGCTGCTGTATGTCCTGCAGGAAATGGTGTTTTCTATTCTGTCTGACACAGTGCTCTCTGCTGCCATCCCTGCCCGAGACAGGAACTGTCCATAAAAAACCTCTCCTGCTCTGGACAGTTCCTGTTTTGGACAGAGGTGGCAGCAGAGAACACTGTGTCAGACTGAAAAGAGAACACCCCTTCCAGCAAGACATACATCAGCTGATAAGTCCTGGAGATTATTAAATACAAGTAAGCGGGCTGAACATAACAGCAGTGGGGCATCCCTACAAGCTGCATGGCCAGAGCTTCTAGGGATCCTCAAAGGGGGAAGTGGGCTGTGCAGAAACTGTCAGTGGGCCGCATGCGGGCTGTACGTTACCGGGGTCTGCTTTAGGGTGACTTCAAGCCAGCTGTCCTCCTTGGCCAATATTTTCTCTTGCCAAGTTGGGCTCGGTCTTGTTTCCTCTGCCATTGCCAAATCTGGGCCTGACCAACTGTACCTATCAGCACTAGCTGGGACACAAGGGGGAGATTTATCAAACATGGTGTAAAGTGAAACTGGCTCAGTTGCCCCTAGCAACCAATCAGATTCCACCTCTTATTCCTCACAGACTCTTGAGGTCAAACTGTAATAATGGATACAAACGCTTAGGAATGCTCATTCACACGAGAATCGGCCTGTGTAAAAGGGACAGCAATCAGCCAATGCATGAACAAACGTTGCTCACTTGTCGGCTGATTTGATCTGATTTGATGTGCAGCCAGTAAAATCATTGTTATCAGCCACACATCTCCCTGTCTAAACAGGATGCCGACAAATGTATTTAATGGCCATACTAACAAAGCAGCGATCATTCGTGGGGCCCAGTTGCGCAACTGTAAACAATTGCTGATTTTGATGATCGCCTTTTGTTTGCAGCCATACACGTCCAAATATTGAACCATGTAAAAGAGTCCCTAGCCCCATATTTATCCTCTCCCTGTATAGAAATTTTTGAAGATGTTTTTTTTTTTCTTTCCCCCGTCTCTTCCTAATGTGATAACTTCTTTTTAATCTTTTGTGGTTGCAGGAAGAGTCCTATACTTTAATGGCACTATCCAATGTACTGTTTATCCTGTGATATAAATAACCTGATAACTCTATTCTGTGGGTCAGTACAATTATGGCAGTATCAAATACCAAATTTGCATCACAATATTCTGAAACCCAAACTGTTATTTTTCTATGAGTAAAAGCAAGCTGCTGCATAAACTGTTCTTTTACTGGAACCATTTTAGCGGAGGGGGTTGCTTTTTGTTAACTTTTTTTTTTCTTTTGAATCAACATGACAAAACAATAATTGTGTTATTTAATTTTTTTGTATCCCTTGACAAGTGATGGTGGAATTGATTTTTTATATATATATATATATATATATATATATATATATATATATATGATTTTTTTTTTATTTAATTGTTAATTGCTTACTTTAATGTTGCCCTAGAGGATGTGAACGAATGATCTTGTATAATACTCTACAATGCTTCTGTATTATAGTCTTTTTTGCCTTGACGGCTCTCCTTAGACAGGGTCTACTAGGAGTATTAAGATGGCAGATCTAGAGGCCTTTGCTAGAAACCCCACTTCTATTTACCACTTGGCACCCTACAATCACACAGGGAGGGGGATGGGTGATGTTCATCCAGTTCATTAGTTAAAGAGACTCTGTCAGTAGGATTATACTGTCTTATCTAAGAGTAGCATAAGCTAGTGACAGAGAAGCTGAACAGAATGATGTATCACTTACATTGTTCTACACAGCTGATTCGGAGATATCTTCCTGAATACATTGAAAATAAGTAGTCCTCTCCATTATGTGCATGAGCCCAGTAGTCCCGGATATTCATGAGAGGAAGACCACCAACTGCTGATTGGCAGTTATCTATCCATGCATTTATAGGAAGTCAACTGTCAATAAGCTGGGGGGCAGGGGGAGGGGTGTGGCAAGAATCTTATTCTCCTGCATATTAGCAGAACAGTTGAACAAAATGATGTTAGTAATACCGCATTGTTCTGATGCGTGCGCATCCATGCGTGCCTGCATCAGAACACTTCACTGCACGCTATGAAGCAAGTGGCCGGATCTGCTCGCTCCACAGTGAGAACTGACATGGGTTTCTGCGGCCCTTATTCAATGAATAGCAGCCGCAGAAAACTGACATGTCAGTTGTTTGCTGCGCCGCTAGGGATCCCGGCCGGAGCGTATACCCTGTGTATACACTCTGGCTGGGATCCCATAGACAGCAATGCAACGTATATTCTCATAATAATAATTTTACGAAAATATACGTTGTGTGAACATAGCCTTAAAAGGGTTTAGGGAAAAAAATGTAGTTATTTTTATTTATTTATTTTTTACCAGTCTTGGGCTGTATCTTGTATATATACATAAAATACCTTAAAATAAACTCAAATAAAATAGTTTACTATTCAAATACCTAATAAGCAATTTCAATAACCTTTAGTGAAGCCATTTCTGCATCCCACTCCATTCAGGATTACGCTTTAAAATTTCTAGAATTCGGTTGTATTAATTCATCGATGCGAAATTCACATCTGGTTTTCGTGAAACCTTGTTCAGATAAGATCTGGGACTGTCATCCTGTCAGACCTTTACTAACACATATATAGCGATGAAAGGGGGCTCTACACATTTTATTGCTGATTTTCTCCTACGATTCTGAGGCTCACGCTGAGGTCTGAATTAATGCATTGTGCAAACTCTAGCACAGGAGTATATTGGTATTCCAATCTCACAGAAATCCTGACATTAATTAAAAGCATACTTGGCCTAAAAATCCAGAGAAACACAGTTTGACTGCATAAGATAGCAAACTATTCCCTTTCAACTTGCATTCCTCGTAGTGTTCGCTGCCAATACAGCACTCCCACCTATCCCTGTTTGATGGAGGACGGAGAGAGAAAAGAGGCAGGTTATTATTAATTTGTATAAATACCATTGGGAGGCTCTGCATTCCTCAAATATTCTTCTGTTACGCCAGAATACTCCCCTAGCAGCCAAATGACATACTGTGTTAGCCGTGTACTATATTTCGGGTATTGTGTGGATAAGGGGGGCATCAAGGCGCTTAACCATGCATCAAATACTTTCCCGAGCAATTTAGATGACAGCAGGTAAATGAGAACAAATACTTTCCCTATGTGAGCCCTTATTGCTTATACTGTCTACACCCTACATGTTTCATAGTTTGGAATCATCATGAGCACAGTCCATATAATCTTTTATTATTTAGCTGCAGGTTTTACCTTTTTTTAGATTTTTTTTCTATTGTGTATTGATAGGGTATTGGACAATTTTATTAACTTGAATTTTACTGACAAATCTATGATAAATCTGTCACTTATGAATGTGGCCTTACTCAAGGCAAAAAGGTCAAAAAGTCACAGTAGTTCAGGTAGTCAATGAAAACTAAAAGTGTTTTCCAGGACTTTACAATGGCCAATTCTTAAAGTGGTTCTCCAATGAAAAAAAAAATTGTTTTTAGATCAACAGGTGCTAAAAAGTTCTGTTTAAAAATAGGAGCCTTCCAGTATTTATCAGCTGCTGTATGCCCTACAGTATTTTATTTTCCAGTTGGACACGGTGCTCTCTGCTGCCACCCCTGTCCGGGACAGGAATTGTCCACAGCAGGAGAGGTTTTCTATGGGGATTTGTTACTACTCTGGACAGTTCTTGTCATGGACAGAGGTGTATAAACAACAGGGTCGTGGGACCCATGATATACTATGAATGGGTATCTCCGCAGTCCTAATTATTAGTCCTAAGTATTAGTATTCAAAAGCAAGTAGAGGGACTGTGATAGATTAGCTATAATGTCTCTTATAGCATGTATTTATTGTAAACAACAACAAAAAGAAAAAGCAGTAGTGATATTACACATAAAACAAAAACAAGCAAAACATTGATGAGGGTGCATATGGTTTTATATGTTGTCCCTATAAAACCCTACTGGTTCAGGTGTCCCCAAACACTAGGAGGGACTCACCCTACACTAGGAAGGTGTGGGGGATAGTAAAAAAATAGGAATAAGGTGTATATAGGTATGGCAGGAGGTGGTGTAAGATGATGTTAAAGTCCCATCTTGGGGTACAAAAATAGTCCCATTAGTTGTGATGGCTGTATATGCTTCCGACACGTTTCCCCTGTTAAGTTGTAACAAGTCCCTCCGGGAATTGGAAGAGTGTTGTATTCAAGTTGTGGGATCAAAGCTCTGCCAGCTTGGATGTCTGGCCAAATCCGTTATAGTGTTGCCCAGAATATCACAGTTGAATTCAGGTATTTAGTTGGACAGAGGTGGCAGCAGAGAGCACTGTGTTAGACTGAAAAGAAGACATCACTTCCTGCAGGACATACAACACCTGATAAGTACCTGATGACTTCAGATTTATGATAGAACAAAATTACAAATCTATAGAATTTTCTGACTCCAGTCGATTTGAAAGATTTGTTTGCCCGCTCACTGTCGGCACGTGTAATAGCTCCAGCAGCAAACAGGGAAAGAGGAGCAAGCGAACGCTGAACGCCCCGTGTAATAGGGACTACCATCTACCTGTTTGTAGACATCAGGTATATTCCCTCCATATACTTCATACAGTCTGAGCATTCTGTAATACGATCAGAAGTCCCTTAGAAAAGTATGAACGTTCTGAACGGAAGTTCCCCGCATTTCGTTGAGTGCCTTACAGCAGTACATCCTAACACATTTGCCTCTGGAGAATAAATGGCTGTATAAATCACTTGAAAACCTTTAACGCCCTTTTTTTTGCTTAGAAACGGCAACAAGACAATGCTAACTATGACTTGACGTGAGCACAAAGCACCTTTCTAAGTTATGTCAGGAAAGAGGAAATGTCTGAGATCCAGAGTTTTAAACAAAGGATTAAACAAACCCCACCCACTGAAAAGGTCACAGGAGCGGACAATGAAAACCGAGCACTTGTAAATTCCATTCCAATGTTTCAATCACTTGACTCTTAGCGTTCCATCCGTCAGGAGAGCTGGAAAATATTACACAACCTAATCAGCACAGGAACTACCTCTACAAGTGTGAGACTCCAGAAAGTTCAGGAGTGATCCCATTGTCCCTCTAATACATTCTTTATGGCTCCCCATATGATATATATTAAATCATTACCTCGGAAACAGTCAGTGGATTTCAGCAAATGCGACATAACACATGTTTCACTCCAGAATAAGTATAAGAAATGACTTCCAGACATTCTGTTAATATTTAGGAAATCGTCGGGGGATAGAAACCCCGTATACACATTGCGTATATTATATTCCCTTTATATAATTTTTTTTCCCTTTCAGATTACATATACTGTAAATACACCAATATGTTGTACTCAGATTTGGCCACGTCCTTTATTCCAGGTATAAATATAAATGATGATTCAAAATAGATTTTATGAGGAATGTGTTAATGCCGAAGACAATAAATATAAAATGAGGTGGGATCGCAGGTTAGGGGGGGTCTGTAACCGAGACTTCTCCGCAATAGTTTTACCTACAGAAATTTTCCTGGCGTATGAGACGACCCCTGACTTTTACAAAGATTGTCAAGGGTTCGCCTTATACTCCGGAAAATGCCTGACCGCAGCAGGGTTTACTAGCTGGAGCCCTGCTACGGTCAGGAAGGGGTTAACTGAAGTTGGAAAAAAAAAAGAACAACTACAATCAACTCACCTGTCACCCGTCGGCTGTCGAGAGAGCTTTGGGAGAATGGCAGGGGCGAAGTCCCCGAAGCTCTCCCGGCAGCCGAGCGTCTCCGAGCTTCTCCGATGAGACGCTCGGCTGCCGAGAGAGCTTCAGGGACCTCCGGCGCAGGCAGTGTGCATCATACTGCCTGTGCCGGGAACGTGATGGAGGATGTGTATAGGATGACCCCCGACTTCTGAGAACATTTTTCGAGGTTAAAAAGTCATCTTATATGCAAAATATATTATATTATATATTGTTATAATTTTCAAAATCACAAAAGGCGATATAAAGCAAGTTTGCAATTTACATTCATTTTTTTTATATAGTTATGATGGAGAACACGGCACTTCTGTTTTTTCTCAAACAGTCAGAAAACACGAAGTGCTGTGTATCCCGGGCCATCTGAGCACCCACAGAGAGAAGGCAGTCATGTGACTAATGGAAACATTGAGCCGTGACTGTACTGGACGGAATTCCTGTGTTTAGGCTGTTTTTTACAACCAGCACAAGTCAGAAAATTTTCTTTCAGGAGACTGGACCTGGATTTCTGGTAAGTTCAGCTTTGTATTACAGCATAATAACAACAACAAAAATAATGAATGTATATTGCAACCTTGCTTAATATCACATCTACTGTTGATTTAGATTTTGAAAGTTATAGCGACAGTAACACTATAAGCTAAAGGAAAACATCTAGAAAAGAAGTCCCAAGCTGCTTACATAGCTACATATGCAAGTAATGAGGCAGGGCTTATTGCTGCCTGAGGTGAAACCCGAAATAGCGCCCCCCAAGAGCCCACACCACACCATTAACCCCCCCCCCCCTCCAGCCTATTGAAAATCATAAGTACGGTGTGTGTGTGCAAAAAACCTGCAGCTTATAATAAGAAGTGGATCCGCAATCCAGCTCCACCATACATCACCCTGGTCAAGCAGTACCTTTCATCCTTGGTGAGGACAAGGCTGGAAAAGTGGAAAAGTTTTAAAGTTTCCAATTCCACCAGCGTGTAACCAATTCTTCAATAATGACTGTCAACCACATCCTCTTCTCCCAGCGCCATTTTGTGTCAGTGTCGTCAGAGTGGGGGGGCAAGCCCGGTATTCCTCCTCTTCGGCGTCTTCCTGCAGAGGTGAATGGGAGAAAAAAGGCAACTGGTGTGCATGCATACCAGCAGCCTTTCCATTGGCTGGAGTGCATCACATGGCTTCCAGCTTGCTCAACCCTAATATAGATAGTACAATGGAAATTAGAAAAAAAACACCTTAATAGATATATTTAATATAAACCTTGATTGATTGTCTGAGTACATAGAAAACTATTACAATGACAATGAGGCGGCTACACCAGTTAGGCTAGGTTCACACTGTGTTTTTGCAATCGTTTTTTTTTTCATCCGTTTTTTTTTTTTTTTGCAAAAAACGGATGCATTTGTGTGCATTTTTCCATTGACTTCCATTATTAAAAAAAATGGATCAAAACGGATCCGTTTTTTTTGACGGACACCAAAGTAGTGTTGACACAGTGTGTCTGTCAAAAAAAAAAAAAAACGGATAAAAAAAACCGATTGCAAAATAGCAGTGTGAACCCAGCCTTACTGGATTACATAGGCACAGATACAGCTATGCCTGTACTTTAGCTGCTCCCCACAGGTCCGGCAATGATGACCTATTCGAATCATAGGCAGTCAATGTTATAGCCCTGGGAAACCCCTGCTTGTATATGATCCCTCCCATAAACTGTGCAGATTCATCTGTTATTGATAGAACAATTCTCATAAACTAATGTTTAATCCCACCTCTAAATATTTGCTAATCGGCATCAAACATTTGTAAGAATATATATATATATATATATATATATATATATATATATATATATATATAATTTTTGCCATCAGATCCATGAAATCTGGAATCGTTTCTCTGTATAATTGTATATTATCATGTTCCAAGGAATAAAGTAAATAGAGTTTAAGTTGTGTTTATGTGATCATTCATTTTAACACAGGATGTTGACAAAGAGAACCTAATGATTTTGATGGAACTCGAGTTTTGGCACAAACCATAGGATTTTCTTGAATCGGTTGTAGGGTTAGTTATGTGTAGGAAAATAAATAGTCAAACTATTGGATTAGTTCAAGGCTTACATCATGTATCTTACTAGTAATGCTGAAATGTATTTGTGTGGCTGCTCCCCGGGGTGGAGATCTCAAAATCTTTTTTTTTTGTAAGAAAAGCTTGAACAGTCATGATATACCTCCCTTACAGTTTTCTACTTTTCTGAAGAATTTATGAATAATTTATTAACTGCTATTTTATCTTTCTTTGGACTCTGTTCGCATTGTTTCCTGCAAGAATAGTGTTCACTGTTGTTACCTATTACAGAAACCTGATGGCCCTCATGGGAAAGATTATGGATGTTATCTGTATCCACCAACCCACCCCACCAAAGCGCTGGTACCATCCTCTGATGAGAGTAAATCCTTATCATCATGGCTTTTAAAATACGCCAAGTGCCTTGGTTAGAGCAAAAAATTACCTTTTAATCTGTAGCAGACAAGTCAAACTGGTGTGGCCTAGAATGTCTGTGCCCCAGGTCTGCAACACCCCTCCTTTCTTCCTCCCTACCCTCCTCATCATTAGGAACTCCCCCAGGCAGGATTTCTATTCATTGCTCATCTAAACTGAACCTGTATCTCCACAGCCCAGTAATGAATAGGAGAAATCCTGCCTGGGGGCGTTCCCAATGATGAGGAAGGTGAGGAGGAAGAAAGGAGAAGCGTCGCAGACCTGGGGCACAGACACTGTAGGCCACACCAGTTTGACTTGCCTGCCAAGTTTGACTTGTTCTAACCAAGGCACTGGGTACATTAACAAAGACACCACGGGTAAGGATTTACTGTCATCATACGGATGATACTAGCAGTTTGGTGGGGTGGATTTGTCGCTTTAAAGGGGTACTTTTTTTTTGCTATTACATAGAGTTATATTATTTTGTAATATAACTTTATTAAAAATAATGTATCACTTTTTATTTCCAAACACACTTCAATTTAGTGGTAGCAGTAAGGGGTAACACGGTCCCTCTGCTCGCACCAACATTTGTGTTGTGAACTGTAATCCATACAGTTTCCGATTACCTGCTCTAGTGCTGGTAAAGTTCAAGGTCAGAATGACTTCTTCCTCAGGGAAGCTGCCCAAAGCACTCACCTAAGAAAGAAGTCGTTCCGACTTCTAATCTGATTACTGTACCAGGCTTTTAATATATGGTTACTTTTTACATATTTTTGAGTGCAGCACCTTAGAGGATCAGCCTTTTCCCCTGTTTTAATCCAAATAAGCTTAATTGGTATTGCCATGTCCAGAAATGTCAAAAATATATATAAAAAAAAACAAAACTGTGGCACTTGAAGAGCTTGTCTCTGCCTCCTTGACACCTGACTGAGCAATACGAAGGTGATTTTATATTTGTAGCAATTACTGTCAGCTGCAGGAAAAGTACAGTTTGTCACAGAACGTCCGCTGTCTGTGAAGTTCACCCTGGCCGGTACTGCAGTGATACTGGATGAAAATCACTTCTTAAAATTGTAATACGGGCACATTCGGGTGTGCCCGCACTGCAATTAACCATGGCAGACAATGTAGAGTACAGACGGAGCTGCACTTTACATTGTTAGCACAGTCAATTTCGTGTGGTTGCTATTCAATGCTATTTAGTTTTCAGTGCGGCCACATGGAATCCCACACGGAGCGTATACAGAGTGTGCACACCCCGGCCGAGATTCCGTAGAACACAATGTAATTTGACACTTTCAATAAATAGCTGCAGAGTGCGCTGACAGGCAAAGAACCGTGACTAGTTATGGTACGGGCTACTGCCTCCGGCACTGGAAAAAAAGAATGTTTTCTGGGATATACCCTAACTGAAGACGGCACACACACTATGGTAAAGGGATGTTTTTGCAGTCCTATTAGGAGCTGCCAACAGTGTTAGGCTATGTTCACACAGCGTAAAAGTACGCCATACTTTGTACTGGTAAACACGCCGCATGTTCTTTTATGGGATCCCGTATACATATCGTACACGTCGACGTATACATATCGTACACGTTGACGCAGCAAAGAACTGAGGTGTCAGTTTTCTGCGGCCGCAATTCAGTGTATTGCGTCCGCAGAAACCCATGTCAGTTCATGGCTGCTTGCTTCATTGTGTGCTGTGAGGAGTTCTGATGCGGGCGCACGCTGATGCGCCCGCATCAGAACACTGCGGCCGGAAAGATCATCTGGCCGGTACTTAAGCACCGGACAGGATGTCTTTGCAGAGACCGGCCGTTCCGTGACCTGGCCGGGTCACGGAATGGCCGGTCTCTTGCGCCGTGTGAACATAGCCTTATATGTTATATTCCTATAACAGTGTTATATGTTATATCCCTTGAAGTATAAAAAGAAAAATACAAAAAAAAAAAAACAGTAAAGCAAATATAATTACCTTAAATTTTCTACAAGAAGTGTTAGATTTGAGCTATAAAATGTATTGGTAACCTAGTTTTCTCCCAAGTTCTAGTCTGTTTTTGAAGTGTATTATGATCATATATATATATATATATATATATATATATATATATATATATATATATATATAGTACAGTACTATTCGTTCCTTTTCCTACTTGGAACAAGGAAACCTCTCCACCTATTGAGATCACACACTAGAAGTGGAAGAAACTGGATGAAATTCAACTTCAAAGAGTACAAAGAAAATGCTTTGCTCCTAAATTTCAGAGGGTAAAAATTCTGCTCATATAGTTCTTTACCAAGTAAACTGACCTTAACTGGGGCATGTTATACATGGAAATAACTGACAATATATTACACCAATGGGAAGTCACTACAAGGTTGGCTTCACCCTTATTATTTTGGTATTTTTAGCCAAAACCGCCAATGGGACCAATAGTTTTTTCATTCCATTCCTGAATTTGTACAGAACAAAATACTGATCAAACGCTACATGGGAACCCGCCCAAATATGACTTCCATCAACATGTCAACTTGGAAGCATTAAAATCCAATAAGAGTATTTGAATCAAGAGAATAATGTAGAATGGATATATCTGTGGATCTATGTGATAAGGGAGGAAGGCAGAGGAGGTCACATACTGTATATAACAGAGGTTCTGATTGGAAAGCACCATTCCTTTAGTGTAATACATGTTTGACATTTCACTTTGCCTAGCATAACATAAGCTTAAGATAATGTAAACCTCAGTACCTGACAGCAAAGAGAGACCTTAAAGGGGTTATTGGGAGAGCAGAAAAGGTCCTACCTCTTCTGCTCTCCGGCGCTCCACTTCCTTCCCCTGTCTATCTCTGGTGATACATCTGTCATGTTGCCCGTTGTTACTGATGTCGCGGCGGCATCAAGCAGCTATTGGACATTGTGTCTGGGCCTCATTTTGCCTGCACTCAATTCTTGCAATGTTCCCTCACACCAACTTGTTTTGAAATCACCAGAGACGGTCAGAGACAGGATGTGGAGTACCGGAGAGCAGACGAGGTAGGACATATTCTGCTTTTCAGATAGCCCCTTTAACAATGGTAAGTGGTTTTCAAAAAATATTGATAGGACAACAATATCTGGCCTACATCTGGCACCCCTGCTGCTAATTCCTAGATTTGCAGCTACAGCATATGTGGTGTTCCACTATTAAGTGCCTTAGGCACCTGCTGTAAAGTTCTCACTCCAGGTAAAGTGGTGATGAAGGTAGTATTCTGTACCTTCACCACTAGATGTCAGTATTCTACATAGACCCCTGTTTTTGTCTGCACAGCTGAAGTTAGGAAAGGGTTACTGTTATGGTTGTACCATGTGTTCTATGCTAGCCTATAGGAGGCGCTTTCCTTTCTTCTACCTATCCCTGCTTTTCACACACACAAACCCTGTAGGAGGAGTTAGCTAGCTCCCTGTAGGTGGAAGTTAGTTGAGTCTGAGACAAGAGTGTGTACAGATGCAGCTAGAGACAACCAGTTCTTCCAGTATTCCTACTATATCTACTATGAAGTGGTAAACACTGCAAAGGGAGAAAAGTGCAGGAACATCCTGACCAACACTGTGAACTAATATAAAAGTGCAGGGCAGTATCCTGATACACAAGGTGAGCTAGCCTGGATAGGACAAAGCTACCAAGGAAGATCTATGTGTCCTATCTCGCAGTGCAGGTAAATGGGACACCCCCGGGAGCTTAGCTTCACCCAGATAACTACGACTGGGGCTTGTATCACCCTATTAGGACGGGCCACTCGACACTGTAGGGCACAAGGTGGTCAGACACAGTTGCAAGTAAACTTCTCACTCTACAAGTTATCTCTCAAGTTCCGTTGAAGTACATTGCTACATTGGGTTAGGACTCCCTCATCAAACTCTTCTTCTCTACTTTCAACTCTTCAAGCACCGCTACAGTTACCTCTCTTCTCCTCTACTTCTTCAAGCACCTCCTCAAGCACCAAACGAGTTGAAGCAATAAAGTCTGTGTAAAGATTTATCTTCTTTACAAAGGTGTATTGTACTACTGAAAGACTGCACAGTAAAGCTGTTGCATTTTTGATATCACTGGGACTCTGTCATCCTTTGTATGCACCAGCACCTATACACACAGACCGCACCCCTTGGGTTATTTTTCCCCTTTCTGTGTGTGGCGATACCGCTAGTCCGGGTGGGTCAATTGCCACTCAGGACTACCGTGACAGGAGCCCAAGGGACCCATCACAACCCGGCAGGTCACCGACTATTTGGGGATTATAGCCAGCCACAACACAAAGCAGGTACCACCATTATACCAGTGTGCTGGACTAGCACTGGCGTCACGACACTTACATCTTTGGCTGAGCTGTCACCACCACCAGTATTAACATCACCCAGTGGACTACTACTGCAGAGCTAAATCTGTAGGACACCACAGAATTGGCATCACAAACAGGATTCCAACCTCTTTGCTGCCTATTTTTTTAAAAATTGTGTGCGTTTTTGGTGCCTTCTCCACAAACTGTACAGTCATGGCCAAAAGTTTTAAGAATGATACAAATATTAATTTTTACAAAGTCTACTGCTTCAGTTTTTAAAATGGCAATTTGCATATACTCCAGAATGTTATAAAGAGTGATCAGCTTAACAGCAATTACTTGCAAAGTCAATATTTGCCTAGAAAATGAACTTTATCCCCCAAAACACATTCAACATCATTTCAGCCCTGCCTTAAAAGGACCAGCTAACAATATTTCAGTGATTGCTCCATTAACACAGGTGTGGGTGTTAATGAGGACAGGGCTAGAGATCAATCTTATAAAAAATCAAACTGGGACAGCACTGGAAAAAGTGGAAAAAAATCAAGAATGTTTAGATGGAGTGCACGTCTCACCGCACAGGACCCTTCCGTTCGGCTTCAATCCAATAGTAAACGTAGGAGACAGCATTTCTTGTAAAAAAAACTTGATTTTTTTATTCACATGAGACGCAACGTTTCGGCTGGTACTTCAGCCTTTCTCAAGCGTCACGCTTGAGTAAGGCTGAAGTACCAGCTGAAACGTCGCGTCTGATGTGAATAAAAAAAATCTAGTTTTTTCACAAGAAGTGCTGTCTCCTAGGTCGTTTACTATAGGGCTGGAGATCAATCTGTCATGATTAAGTAAGAATGACACCACTTGACACTTATAAAGGAGGCTGGTGCTTGGCATCATTGTTTCTCTTCTGTTAACCATGGTTATCTCTAAAGAAACACGTGCAGTCATCATTGCACTGCACAAATGGCCTAACAGGGAAGAGTATCGCAGCTAGAAAGATTGCACCTCAGTCTACAATCTATCGCATCATCAAGAACTTCAAGGAGAGAGGTTCCATTGTTGCCATAAAGGCTCCAGGGCGCCCAAGAAAGACTAGCAAGTGCCAGGACCGTCTCTTAAAGGTGTTTCAGCTGCGGGATCGGGCTACCAGCAGTGCAGAGCTTGCTCAGGAATGGCAGCAGGCAGGTGTGAGTGCATCTGCACGCACTGTGAGGCGGGGAATCTTGGAGCAAGGCCTAGTTTCAAGGAGGGCAGCAAAGAAGCCACTTCTCTCCAGAAAAAAACATCAGGCACAGACTGATATTCTGCAAAAGGTACAGGGAGTGGACTGCTGAGGACTGGGGTAAAGTCATTTTCTCTGATAAATCCCCTTTCCGATTGTTTGGGACATCTGGAAAACAGCTTATTTGGAGAAGACGAGGTGAGTGCTACCACCAGTCCTGTCTCATGCCAACTGTAAAGCATCCTGAAACCATTCATGTGTGGGGTTGCTTCTCAGCCAAGGGAATCGTCTCTCACAGTCTTGCCTAAAAACACAGCCATGAATAAAAAATGGTACCAGAATGTCCTCCAAGAGCAACTTCTCCCAACCGTCCAAGAGCAGTTTGGCGATCAACAATGCCTTTCCAGCATGATGGAGCACCTTGCCATAAAGCGAAGGTGATAGCTAAATGGCTCAGGGAACAAAACATAGAGATTTTGGGTCCATGGCCTGGAAACTCCCCAGATCTTAATCCCATTGAGAACTTGTGGTCAATCATCAAGAGACGGGTGGACAAACAAAAACCAACAAATTCTGACAAAATGCAAACATTGATTGTGCAAGAATGGAGTGCTATCAGTCAGGATTTGATCCAGAAGTTGATTGAGAGCATGTCAGGGAGAATTGCAGAGGTCCTGAAGAAGAAGGGTCAACACTGCAAATATTGACTTGCTGCATTAACTCATTCTAACTGTCAATATAAGCTTTTGTTACTCATAATATGATTGCAATTATATTTCTGTATGTGATAAAAACATCTGACAAACACACATAAAAACCAGAGGGCAGCAGATCATATGAAAATATAATATTTGTGTCATTCTCAAAACTTTTGGCCATGACTGTAGATTTCCTCCCACCAAAGCGGATAACAATTGTCTGCCCACCTCAGCTATCACTGCCTTGAAGATAAGTGCCCCAAAGTTAACTACCCTGACTCAGGACATAAAAGTGGGGGAGGACCCTTTACTGAAACGGGATTGTATCCTGCATTTTATTACTACGACACTGTGTTTGAAAAGCCCGTCCGCACAAGTGCGGGAAAGCCAAGCAAAAGCAAAGTTACAGCACCGCCCCCAGGCGGAACCAAAGAGCTGAATCTGTAGGACACCACACATATGACAGAGAGGAACAAATTGGAAAGCAGACAGCTCTGTTCTTTGTTTAGTGGCTGTGCGGGGTACTGCAGCTCAACACTCATTGAAGTGGAGTGGAGCTGAACTGCGGTAACTCAGAAAAGTGAGTCCTGGATGGGAAATCTGTACATACAGAAATAAAATGCCATTGATAACTACTCCCATAGGCTTCCCACATACTCTTAATCACTGAACTATTTCAGGAATATAATTGTACAAGTCTACTGGCCCCGTTACCTCAAATAATACAAGACGTAAAGGAAAATAAATGAGAGACTGAACCATATGCACCAGATAAAGAGGGGCCATTTATGTCCCATAGCTGGGGTATCCATTGAAGCTTGTGTGGACGTCAGGCGCCACATATCCTGATTACTGCTCCATCAAGGATCCTGCTCCTTCTTTTTTCTAACTGCTTCAGCTACAGAACAAGGAAAAGCATAATGCACTTAGTGTCTGAATAATTTATAAGGTGAGTCCGTGCTGCAAAATAGCTTCTTTCCTTTTAGTCTAGAGCCAGACCTTATGATGCATGGAGGTCTCTTCTGTCAGCAAAAATAAATGCAAGCCCATCCAGGCAATGATACAAATCTATTTAAAACTATTTTATTGCCTTGCTGAAGACAGTCACAGATAAATTAGGATTCCTGGCCCTTTAAGCCCGCACACATGTCAACATTGTTCCTCTGTCCATTGCAATCTAAATTTTATGTGACATTTTACCTCTATTTTGTTTCGCACGCCTCTCCCATTTTCCCATCTGTCTTTTAGTTCTTAGCTATATACAGGCCAATCAAGGCCGGAGGTCACTGTAAACATACAGGCCGGAGACGTGTATGAGGTAAACAGACCTTTTCAGACATGGATTATATTGAGCGTTACTCAACACGAGTATCATTTAGGATCCTATTACATGGGCCGATCAATAATGTCCATTATCGTTTAGCAAGGACTGCACAGACATGGTTAGCGATGTCCGTGCAGCCGTTGGCCTAAACTGTTATACATTACCTCTCCACGCTTGGAAAATAGAAGGACGGTATCCAGCTCCACAGGTATAAAGTAAAAACTGTTTCTTTATTGGATCATATTAAAAACGGTACAAAAACATCCTAGACGCCAACGCGTTTCGGAAAAATACACTTTCCTTAATCACGCTCCCTGTCTTCTCCTGCCCTCTGTTAGCTTCCCTTCACCGCACGCTGCAGCTTCTCTAAGCTGACAGGCCGCTCAGCCAATCATTGGCCACTGTGGTCCCACCCTGTCATTGGCTGAGTGGCCTGTTAGCTCAGAGAAGTTGCAATGCAGTTCTAGTAAGCGAACAGAGGGCAGGAGAAGACCGGGAGCGTGGAAAGGTAATGTATGAAGTTTATTCAATCGTTAGCCGTCGGCCACACATCACTATTACATGTAGCAATGCGCTCCCAACTCCCGATGATTTTAGGTCTGGACCTAAAGAAACGATCAGCGGATGATCGTTTCATCGTTGTCTGTATTACATGGAGCAACAATTGATTATCGCTCTGTGTGAAAGGGCCCTTAGTCAACGCTAGTTTATGTGCTGCAGTATGTTTAGGTGATATTTAAGTTGCGTTTTTGTATGTGTCTACGTATTCTATCTCGCAGTGCAGGTAACTGGGACACCCCCGGGAGCTTAGCTGCACCCAGATAACCATGACTGGGGCTTGTATCACCCTATAAGGGACATGAAAATACATTCCAACATTTAAATTGAGCACTTTTTCTACTTGTTTTGAGTGTGTGAAAAAAAAATGAGATGTGTCTATTCTGTATGTGGATATTACTCCTCCACTGAAATCAATGGGAGCAGGCATACTAATTTCTAATATAGATGGGGTTTTCATGTAGTATTTTGGTCTTGTAATTTTAACCAAAACCAGTAGTAGGTTGAAAGCACAGAAAATACTGATCAAATACCAAAATACTTCAAATGCATGCACCCAGCCAAAATTTGTATGAAAAAAGCTTTAAATACATGTTTAAACTCCTCTTAGTAATCCCTCCAAACAAAATGGGCATAAGCAGATTCATTCCTGCTAGGTTAAAGGGGGGCTCCTCCCACACACACTAGAACATCTCTCAATAGAATAGATATATAGCAATGTTGGGGAATGGAGGTCCTCATTTATCTGCAACTATACCATTAGGTGACAGCATAATACAAGTTTTCGTTCTCAGGCTGCACAGATAGGATAGGTGTTCTGCTTATAGACTCGAGGAAAGCAAAATTACAGGTAAGAGATTTTTTTCTCTTTCCTCTTCATCCTCAGGCAGCACACATCTCATCTGTGCTGCCTTTGGACTCGAGGAAAGCAAAATTTTACGGTATAGAATACACCCATACGACCAGTGTAAGGTAAAACACATAAGAAATCACATTATAATGCTATGGAATTTTTGCTCCCAAAGAGACACTATGGAGGAAATTTATCAAGGGATTTGCGCCTATTTTTTGGTGAATAATTTAATTTTTCACAGATACAAAAGATATTCACAAGATATTGGAAAAAAATATACAGCAATCCCCATTAGAATAGTCACGCAAATTCTTAGTAATCCTTAGTAAATGTCCCCCTATGTCTTTTTTCGGGGGATGTCCTATTTCTTTTCTCCCCCGGCCTTCCCCCAGGCTCTCGCCCCGACTCTCCCCCTGGTCTTCCCGCTGGCTCTCCCCCCAGAACCCCCCCGGCATACTCACCAACGTCCTTTAGCAGTGCGATCAGCAGCAAGCAGCGGGACATGTGGCAGCTGAGTAAGTCGCAGGGGTCACAGGAAGGGCGGACGGGTGGCTAGTGGCCTTACTTTCAGGGGGGGCTTACTTTCGAGGGGTGCCTTAGTTTAGGGTGGGGGTACCTTATTTTCGGAGGGATGCCTTATCTTAGGCTAGTTGGGTTGCCTTATTTTAGGAGGATGTCCTGTTTTCAGGAAAACACAGTAGAAACATTCAATGCCAGTATTTGGCCTGTGTAAAAGGGGGTTTACAGATATTCCCAATTATCAGTGTTCCTACAGGAGCCATATATGCAAAATTGAGAACAGAAAGTGCAGCAGTTTGTTGTCAGCTTGTTCTAGCAGAATTACACCCACTATATTTTTTCATAGCTGTAGCGTCTAGTGTATACACTATACAGAATTTAATTTAGAAAAGGTTAATCAATTTAAAGCAAATGTACTATTATGATAACTCTGTTTTTTTTTTTTTTACTACCGTGACAGCGCCACACCAGTGATCCCGGTGGCGTGGTCCTTTTATCTAAAACGCCACCTGGTTCCCATGCTTGGCGCCGTTTGCTTCTTATGCACTGGCCCAGCATTATGCACTGGAAGCGGACCTGGTGCCCCCAGTATGAGGATATCCCCTCCCCTCTGTGATGCACCTTCATTAGAATCAAGCAGAGCTGCATCACCGACAGGAGGGGATATCCTCATACTGGGGGCACCGGGTCTGCCTCCATAGAGCTGGGCCGCTGCACATGAAGCAAAAGTGTTTTGGAAAGCGGACGACGCCACCAGGATCACTGCATCAGCGCTGTCGAGGTATTTTTAAAAATCAGTTATTGTAGTGTTTTCTATCTAGACCTCTGTATATCTCAGATTTCATATTAAAGGAGAAGCCCGGCAAAATTTTTATTAAAGTATTGTATTGTCCCCCAAAAGTTATACAAATCACCAATATACACTTATTACGGTAAAAGCTTATAAAGTGCTTTTTTCCCTGCACGTACTACTACATCAAGGCTTCACTTACTGGATAACATGGTGATGTCACTTCCTGGATAACATGGTGATGTCACTTCCTGGATAACGTGGTGATGTCACTTCCTGGATAAAAATGGTGATGTCACTTCCTGGATAACATGGTGATGTCACTTCCTGGATAACATGGTGATGTCACTTCCTGGATAACATGGTGATGTCACTTCCTGGAAAAAAAGGTGATATCACTTCCTGGATAACATGGTGATGTCACTTCCTGGATAAAATGGTGATGTCATGACCCGACTCCCAGAGATGTGCGGGCTGTGGCTGCTGGAGAGGATGATGGCAGGGGGATGCTCAGTGTCCCCCCCAGTGCCCTGTGTCCCTCAGTGTCCCCCTGCCATTATCCTCTCCAGCAGCCACAGCCCACACAGCTCTGGGAGTCGGGGCATGATATCACCATGTTATCCAGGAAGTGACATCACCATGTTATCCAGGAAGTGACATCACTATGTTATCCAGGAAGTGAAGCCTTGATGCAGTAGTAAGTGCAGGGAAAAAAGCACTTTATAAGCATTTCCCGTAATAAGTGTATATTGGTGATTTGTATAACTTTTGGGGGACAATACAATACTTTAATAAATAATTTCGCCGGACTTCTCCTTTAAACATGCTCTGATATGTATGGTGGTATTCGTTTCCATAAGCATTGCTTATAGGGGAGAATATTTTTAATCATATGGATGCCTGATGAACCCTGTACAATAAACAGGCAGCTGCATACCGGGGAGCCATATTGCCTTTACTGTATAGGTTTAGAAGCACAGAGGAATGATTTTTTTATTTTTATTATTTTGCCTTTTTCATCCTATAAACTAGGTAAGGAAATGTATTATTTCTATTAAGTGATTATAGCATCAGTCTGAAGGAATAGCAAGTTCTAAAACCTTGCCTAATACATGTTACACCCACTCGGCAACAAATTAATAAAGAGTGAAACAAACCATGTATTGTTTTATGAACGGCATGAACCTAATGGCAAGGTTCCAACAGCTCACAAAATTCAGTCGGGTTGGCCTCTATTATGTTACAGTACATACAAATTGCTACATTCTTTCTAGTTCTTTTCACTTAACAAGTAATGACTCCAATGTAATTGCTATATGCAAATCCAGCCCTTAAAGGGGTTATCCAGGATTAGAAAAACATAGAAGCTTTCTTCCAGAAACAGCACCATTCCTGTCTTAAATGTGTATGTGTGTGTGGTATTGCAGCCCAGTCTGTTGAAGTGAAAGGTGTAATACCACAGGACAGGTGTGGCGCTGTTTTATGAAGAAAGTAGCTAAGTTTAAGTTTAAGT
Organism: Dendropsophus ebraccatus; assembly: GCF_027789765.1. Lineage (NCBI taxonomy): Eukaryota > Metazoa > Chordata > Amphibia > Anura > Hylidae > Dendropsophus > Dendropsophus ebraccatus. The sequence goes on from NC_091468.1 coordinate 45,708,247, forward strand.
TTAAAATCCTAGATAGACCATGTAAAAACACAGGAAACGTGTACTGTCTAGTAGTGTGTTTGAGCTCCTTTGGCCTTTGGAGCAGCAGCAATTCGTCATGCCATAGATTCCACTAGGTGCTGACATTGTTCTGGAGGAATATTGTCACACGGGATCCAATTAGACTAATGTTCAGACATTCTCCGCTCTATTGTTTCCCAGGGGTTTTTCTTTAGGATTAATATCTGGGTACTGTGAAGGCTCGGGAAAGAAAGGAAAACCCATTGTTATGTTCAAGGAACCAATCTATGACTATACAACCCTTGTGGATGCTGCATTGTCTTGCTGAGGCCAGTGTCCTTTTGCCATAGGGAAAACAGTTGCCGTGAAGGAATATACTTGGTCGGCTACAATGCTAAGCTAAGCATCCATCCATAGGGCGCCAAGAAACCATTTACTACACCAATACTTCAACTTCAACTAATGACACCTGACTTCTACCAAACTGTCCCCGGCTAGTCTAGGGCTGATGAGCATGGCTCTTTCCTTGTAGAAGACAGATAAAAGGAAGTAAGGTCCCTATTACATGGCCCGATCCTTAGGAGCAAGCCAGCACCGACCTGTCAGGTCAGTCCTCGCTCCTCGTTCCCCACTCACTGTCTGCTATTACATGCACAGACCGCGAGCAGGAGGAGTGGGGGAGCTGTGGGACGGCCACCCGGACGATCTAAAAATCGTTTGGGTGGCCCATAGAAGAGAGCGGCACTCTATTGCCTCTTCTCCTATTACACAGAGCGATGGCCAGGAGACCGTCGCAATCATTGTCATTTTTATTCAGCATGCTGAAAGACAATGATCAGCCGTTGGCTGATCGTTGTCTTTCAACATGAGCTATTACACAAAACAATTATTGGGAGGAACGGCCGGTAATCGGCCAAGCACGGCCAAAAATAGTTTTGTGTAATAGGGTCTTAAGAGTGCAAGATCAGACTACACTGTCTGGATGTGTAAGGGGGCCCTTTACAAAGGCCGATTATTGGCTAAATCAGCATTCGTACAAACTCCTATTCCCGATAATCGGTCTACTTAAAGAGCCAGCGCTCAGCTGTTGAATGAAAAAAAGCTCCATTAAGATTGTTTGGCTTATTAGGAAAAGGGTGTGGCCTTGCTATTTGAAGACTGTCTAGTCTAAGGGCCCTATTCCACCAGACGATTATCGTTCAAATTATCGTTAAATCGTTCGAATCTAAACGATAATCGTTCGGTTGAAATGCAGTTAACGATTAACAACCGAACGAGAAATCGTTGATCGCTTTATAAGACCTGGACCTATTTTTATCGTTGCTCGTTCGCAAAACGATCGCAAATCATTCGCATTGAATAAGACATCGTTCGGTCGTTCGCAATAGATACGAACGCAATAGCGAATAAATAGCGAAGAAAAAACGATCGCAATTACGGTGATAAGTAACGATTATTGTTCCATGGAAATGAGTAAACGTTTTGAGGTCTTTCGCAACAGCACTCGTTTGAGATCGTTAATCGTTAACGATTATGCAAACGATAATCGTCCGGTGGAATAGGGCCCTAAGTTTACACTGTGAAAAAATTCAGGAGAAGTCTTTTTTCTTTTTTCAAAAGAGGCGAGGAGGAGGTGGCTGAACTGTGCAGGGATCCGCTATCCCCCAGTGCTCCAGTTCCCGGTCCCCTGGTCGCTTCTGAACAGGGACCGTGACGCGTCAGGGACCGTGACGTGTCCACTCAGGCAGTCAGCGGCTAAGGGTACTATTACACAGAACGATAATCGGCTCCATGTAATAAATACAACGATCAGCCAATGACAACGATCATTAGCTGATCGTTGATATAGGTTTGGAGCTATTTTCGTTGGGCGCCGACCGCGCATTGCTACGTGTAATAGCGGTGCGCGGCTGGCGACTGACGATATACATTACCTATCCACGTTCCAGGGCTGCTGCTGCGGTCTTCTTCTCCCTGTGTCCTGCGCGCTCTAGCTTCAAAGTGGCCTGTCAGCTGACAGGCCGCCCGGCCAATCACAGGCCGCGGTGGTCCTGGCATGTGATTGGCTGAGCGGCCTGTCAGCTGACAGGCCACTCTGAAGTTAGAGCGCGCAGGACCGTGGAGAAGCAGCAGCAGCCCTGGAACGTGGATAGGTATTGTATATAGTTAAGCAAGGGCTGCAAGGACATCGATAACGATGTCCCTGCAGCCCTTGTTTAACGATTATCGGGCCGTGTAATAGGTCCAGTAAACGAGCGATGATCTAGCAGATCACTGCTCGTTTACAGGTATTATCAGGCCGTGTAATACCACCCTAAAACCTTGCTACGACCGCTGACTGCTGACCGCTGACTGGCTGTCACGACCCGGGTCCCCGCTCAGACCAGGAAGCAGTTGGGGGACCGGAAATCGGAGCAGAAGACACCAGTGCTGGAGCTGAGGAGGGAGGTGCATGTTGTTATGTTCAGCCACCTCCTGCCCTGAAAAAAAAAAAAGTCCAACCCCAGACTTTAGTAAATCTATCCCATTGTGTGTTATGTAGTGCTGTGATACCTTCATGAGAGGAATCTGTGATGGTAGCCCCCCCCACAGTCAGAGAGTCATAGCATATTTTATTGATAATCCATTCGGGCATACTGTCGGGAAACTCCTTGAAAATGAATAACCCTTTGGTCACTGTATTCATGACGCAACCGCAGTATGACAAAGCGTAATGTTGTAATGTTGGAAGGGTTTTGATTCTGTTCATTTTACTCTACTGCTGGATCAGTTCTCCAGGTAACTTGATTCAGTCTCTCCACAATGCTGAGGATAATCTCCGCAGTGGCTTGGTTATTCCTGGCACTGTTTGACTGGAGATTGTGTAAAATATGACTGCTTATGAATATTTAATTAGCAATGGAAGCCGCTCAGAGCTTCTCAGGCTTATTTTAGAAGTCCCAAAAGCTTATAATGTTAAAGGGACAGCAGGGTAATATAAAGGGACAGCAGTGTAATACAGTTGTGCCTTGGATTATTAGCATAATTCATTCCGGGACCGTGCTTGTAATCCAAATCCACTCTTAAACCAAAGCAAATTCTCCCATAAGAAATCATTGAAATGCAGACAATTGTTTCCACACCCCAAAACTAATGATTTTTTAAAACACGTGAATGCCCCCTAAGTCAGAGGGGAATTCTGAGGGCCCAATCAACTCCCCGGGGCTCAAAGTATGATGGGCAGAAATACAATGATAAATCTGAAATATTGTGCCCACATTTTCAATTCTAGCATCACCTTTTGTGTGATTTCAATACTAAGGTTACATCCTTTTTACACAGCAGGTAGAGATGTAGTTTTCATTGGTACCAGTTTGGGGTAGGGTTACATTGTGACTTTTTGTAGTGCTGCCACATAGAGTTTAACTATTGAATTACAGCTTCACTCCACTAGATGACATCAAGCGCAGTGTATTGCCTTGGTCTGTAACTCAGTAGTAGTATCTGTTGTTTTGATGCTATGAGGCTGCCTCTTTTTTAAGTAAAAATGCCAATAAAATGCCATGGCATTTTTTTTTTCTTGACGTTTTTCTCTCCTCTCTGGCATTTTTGCAGCTCTGTAGCAGTTTTTGCAAAACGTAGCAGCCTGAGGGTTTGGCATTTTTTCTGCAAACTGTGGCGTTTTTCTCCCATAGACTTCAATGGAAGTCTTCAGCTCCACTAAAAACACCATAGCCTATGCATATGGCGCTTTTTTGTCTTGCTTTTCAGGGATAAAAATGCCACTGTCTGGTCCCCAGGGGGTTAAGTTAACCCTCTGTGGGCCAGAGTGTGGTCCAGTGGGTGACAGTCTGGTCCACAGGGGGTTAAATGCTTCGTTCTGTGGGAGGGGGCAGCAGGGGTGGGTTAACTTACCTTACGATCTTCACCTGGTCTTCTTCCACTAAGCAGCTGAGCAGGGACACTGCTTCAGATGCTGATTGGCTGAAATGACGGTGGAGCCAACCAGCCAACCAGTGGCTGCAGCCGTGTCCCTGCTGCGGCCACTTATTTCTAGGCTCCATCTTTGAAGAGGCAGAGCCTGACAGTGGCGTAGCTACCAGAGTCGCAGCGGTCGCCGCTGTGACCCGGCCTGCTACGAGGGCCCCCCCCTTGCCACTGCACTGCTCCCCCCTTAAATTACTCTTGTGACCGCAAGCATTGATTTGCTTGCGGTCACAAGAGCGGGCTCGTCCGGGCCCCCGGCTGATGCGCGGCTGCCGGGGGTGTCCCGTCCTATCCCCGGCAGCGCGGCGCATCAGTGAGCTGCCTGGGGCCCTGACTCCCGGCACAGGAAGTGCACGTCAGAGACGCTTCCTGTGTCAGAAGTCACAGCCCCGGCGTACAGGGAGCTCACTGATGCGCGCGCTGCCGGGGATAGGACGGGACACCCCCGGCAGCCGCGCATCAGCCGGGGACAGCGCCTGAAGAAGAAGAGGATCGCCGGGGGAGCGGGTTTTCAGGTGAGTTTGTGTGTTTGATTTTTTTTAAATACTGCTTAGCATAGAGGAAAGGGGGGGCATCTATAATGGGGGGAAGAGAAGGGGGGGCATCTATAATGGGGGGAAGAGAAGGGGGGCATCTATAATGGGGGGAAGAGAAGGGGGGCATCTATAATGGGGGGAAAAGAAGGGGGGGCATCTATAATGGGGGGAGAAGAGGGGCCATCTTCAAGGGGGGGGAGAGGGGGCCATCTATAAGGGGAGGGGGTATCTATAAGGGGGGTAGAGGGGGTCATCTATAAGGGGAAGGGGGGTGCAACATGCAGTGGGGGCCATCTATATATACTATAAGGGGGTCACATAGAGTCAGGGCTACCCACCAAATGAGGGTGTAAAGGGGACATTACAGATGTGCAGTGTGTATAGAGATGAGGATGGTGTCAGTGTGAGGAAACTAATATGTCTGTCTGGCAGATTCTGTGGATTCGTGGCTCGGAGAAGTTCTCATAACGGCCCAGGACAGATGGAGAAGAAGATGAAAAGGAAAGATCTCCGATCAGAGAAGACGTCCCCTGTGAGTCACCTGATATATCTGCGCTGTAATTTATATGGTGTATACAACCTGTATGGAGCTGCTTCCACCTCTATATGAGTGTATGAGGTGATAGTGATCTGTGTACAGTGGATCTTATTCAGTAGCAGAGGTGGTGTTAGTCAGTATGTGGCGGTGTTAGTCGGTATGTGGCGGTGTTAGTCGGTATGTGGCGGTGTTAGTCAGTATGTGGTGGTAATATTTGTTACTTGTCATCCGGTACTGTGTTTTATTGGTCTCAGTATACTGGTTTTGGTCAGTAACAATGTGGTGGTGATGGTAGTGGTTGTGGGGTGGCGTTAATATTTGCCCCTTGTATTATTGGCAATATTGGTCTTAGTATACAGTAACAGTATGGCGGTAATATATATGGTGATAATATTTTCACTTCCTATATGCTGGTGTTATTGGTAATATCTGTCTTGGAGTGTGTGTCTATATATATATATATATATACATACACATACACACACATACACCTACCAGTAGCATCACTTGGTCGTGAAAGGGGGGGGGGGCCCAAGTTGACCTCTCGCACCAGGGCCCAGGAGACATTAGCTACGCCCCTGGAGCCAGGCACACTTGTAGCTCAGTGTGCCAGGCTCTGCTGAAGATGGATGAGTATCAATGGGGCTCTCCTTCTCCTGCGAATACTTTACTTGTCCCAGCAAGGAAGGGGTAAAACAAATAATTTAGACAAAAATCACATAGGGTTCCCCCTATTTCCATAACCAGCCAGATTTAAAAACCAAACAGCAGAAGCCTAGTAGTACCATGGGAGAAGGGCCATTTTTTTTGGCCCTCCCCAGCCTAATCATACTAGCCTGCTACTGCCCAGTCCAAATTTGACACTCCAGGACTACTGGTACCCAGCTCTTCCCAGTACCCCTGGTGCGTTGGGTACTGGGGTAATATTGGGGGGGGGGGGGGGGGGGGTATTAGCCATTTTATAAAGACTAACACTAGGCCCAAAATTAGTAATGGATGCCGTCTGTCAGACAGCTTCCACTACTAATAGTAAACGTAGGAGACAGCACTTCTTGTGAAAAAAATAGATTTTTTTATTCACATCAGACACGACGTTTCGGCTGGTACTTCAGCCTTTCTCTGACACTTGAGAAAGGCTGAAGTGCCAGCCGAAACGTTGCGTCTGATGTGAATAAAAAAATCTAATTTTTTTCACAAGAAGTGCTGTCTCCTACGTTTACTATTGTATTGAAGCCGAATGTAAGGGTCCTGTGGACGTGCACTCCATCTACACATTCTTTATATTTTCCAGTGCTGTCCCAGTTTGATTTTTTTTTTATAAGCTTCCACTACTAAGTCTGAAATAAAAAAAATTAAAAAAACATAATAGAGTTAAGTCTTTTAAAAAAAAAGAACTCCCCACACCCCTCCTTGTACATTTAAAAAAAAAAAAAAAAAAACAACGCTGGTCATCGACATAGTCCAACTAATCTGACGTAATATGGATACCGATATCTGAAAAACAAAAGGGAAAAACACCCCAAAAAAGGCCAGGAGCAGAACACCCATCATTGTGACAGGTGTTCTGCACCTTACAGTAGGCAGCATCATGGCAGATGCTCCTTACAGTCTGACACACAAGAGGTTAAGTCTGGATACATGGCATCCACACTTAACCCTTTTGTGTCAGACTGAACAATGTTGCCCCAAGGGACTTAAAGTGTCCCTGTCGTTATAACTTTCAAAATCTAAATCAACACTAGATGTGAAATAAAGCAAGTTTGCAATATACATTTTTTATTTTTGTTGTTGTTATCATGCTGTAAAACAAAGCTGAACTTACCAGAAATCCAGGTCCAGTCTCCAGAAGGCAGATTTTCTGACTTGTGCTGGTTGTAAAAACCAGACTAAATACATGAATTCCAGCTTGTACAGTGAGTAACAGCTCAATGTGTCCATCTATCACATGACTGACTGTGAGCGGTCAAATGAGAGACTTCCTCTTTTCTGACTCTTTGAGACAAAAAGAGTCAGAAAACAGGAAGTGCCGTGTTCTCCATGATAACTAAAAAAAAATAATAATAATGAATGTAAATTGCAAACTTGCTTTATATCACATCTACTTTTGGTTTAGATTTTGAAAATTATAAGACAGTGACACTTTAAGTGTGGATGCATGCCATCCTCGCTTAACCCCATGGGGGCCACATTGATCTAACTGCCCCCGTTCCTTGCTGGGATGAATACAGTGCTGGGGGGGGGGGGGGGGGGAAGAGGCCCTATTGATATTCACCCGACGTCTTCTCTCTTCAGCAGAGCCTGCTGTAGACACTGGACACTGCTGCAGCCACTGATTCATTTAGGTGATGATGCTCCAGCATCATTTCAGCCAACCAGCGGTGGAAGCAGTGTCCCTGCCAGTGGCTTTTAATTGTATCTGTATTGAGTATTATGGGGGAGATTTATCAAACTGGTGTAAAGTGAAACTGGCTCAGTTGCCCCTAGCAACCAATCAGATTCCACCTTTCATTTTCCAAAGAGTCTGTGAGGAATGAAAAGTGGAATCTGATTGGTTGCTAGGGGCAACTGAGCCAGTTTCACTTTACACCATGTTTGATAAATCTCCCCCTATGTGTTCACAATTTTTCATTTGTCCCACATTTATCCCTTGTTTCAATATCAGTGTGATAAATTACAAGAGACGTGAAGAATAGGGTATATACCTTCTATGACACTGTCTCTTGCATTTTTAAGGTGATATCCTAGGTATGCTGTCAATACAAGCAAATAAATATGTTTTAATGGAGAGGCTGAATGACCTGCCTATATGTGTGTAGCCGTTCACATGCATGGCCTTTCTATCCTGCTTAGTGTATGCTCCAGTTCCCTTGCTGGTGCTAATGGAATTATTGAGCAACAATGCGACCGGAAGTCTGTAGCGAGGAAAACATAACAGAGTCACAAAGCTTAATGTAGACAAAAGGAAGCCGATCCGATAGGAGTTTACATTGTGATGACAGAACGCAGAATAGTATAATGTAGCCTGGGAATCTCACCATCAGTTTTCTTATGATAGAAATAGAATGTGTGCTTTTAATCCCAGGCTATTTCTGTCATTTAGTTAATTCACTTTGTTTAATATTAATCCTTGAAATCCGCAGGCATTGGAAATAATCTTTCTTGGGGCCAGGTCTCCTTCTTTATTTATACCCTGTCCTCCTTTGACCTCGGTATATCCTCTAACTTCCATATGACCTTGTGGAAATGATGGACAAATGTGTTTGTTCTATTAAGACCCCCATACCTACATTCCAGACTTGTACTGCAAATGTATCCTGAATGGACATCTGCCATGTCAAACAAGGAGAGAGTTTCTCAAAATTCCCAAGAGACCTCCCTCCGATGAGGCTGTGTATATATATATATATATATATATATATATATATATATATATATATATATATATATACACTCACCGTCCACTTTATTAGGTACACCATGCTAGTAACGGGTTGGACCCCCTTTTGCCTTCAGAACTGCCTCAATTCTTGGTGGCATAGATACAACAAGGAGCTGGAAGCATTCCTCAGAGATTTTGGTCCATATTGACACGATGGCATCACACAGTTGCCGCAGATTTGTCGGCTGCACATCCATGATGCGAATCTCCCGTTCCACCACATCCCAAAGATGCTCTATTGGATTGAGATCTGGTGACTGTGGAGGCCATTTGAGTACAGTGAACTCATTGTCATGTTCAAGAAACCAGTCTGAGATGATTCTAGCTTTATGACATGGCGCATTATCCTGCTGAAAGTAGCCATCATATGTTGGGTACATTGTGGTCATAAAGGGATGGACATGGTCAGCAACAATACTCAGGTAGGCTGTGGCGTTGCAACGATGCTCAATTGGTACCAAGGGGCCCAAAGAGTGCCAAGAAAATATTCCCCACACCATGACACCACCACCACCAGCCTGAACCGTTGATACAAGGCAGGATGGATCCATGCTTTCATGTTGTTGACGCCAAATTCTGACCATCCGAATGTCGCAGCAGAAATCGAGACTCATCAGACCAGGCAACGTTTTTCCAATCTTCTACTGTCCAATTTGATGAGCTTGTGCAAATTGTAGCCTCAGTTTCCTGTTCTTAGCTGAAAGGAGTGGCACCCGGTGTGGTCTTCTGCTGCTGTAGCCCATCTGCCTCAAAGTTGGCCTTACTGTGCGTTCAGAGATGCTCTTCTGCCTACCTTGGTTGTAACGGTTGGCTATTTGAGTCACTGTTGCCTTTCTATCAGCTCGAACCAGTCTGCCCATTCTCCTCTGACCTTTGGCATCAACATGCCATTTCCGCCCACAGAACTGCCGCTCACTGGATGTTTTTTCTTTTTCTGACCATTCTCTGTAAACCCTAGAGATGGTTGTGCGTGAAAATCCCAGTAGATCAGCAGTTTCTGAAATACTCAGACCAGCCCTTCTGGCACTAACAACCATGCCACGTTCAAAGGCACTCACATCACCTTTCTTCCCCATACTGATGCTCGGTTTGAACTGCAGGAGATTGTCTTGACCATGTCTACATGCCTAAATGCACTGAGTTGCCGCCATGTGATTGGCTGATTAGAAATTAAGTGGTAACGTGCAGTTGGACAGGTGTACCTAATAAAGTGGCCGGTGAGTGTATATATCATAACATTACATGACTGTATTAAGGGAATCTATCAGGTTAGGGCATCCCTACCTACTGATGACTCCTTATCGGGGGCATTCCAGGCACGTCGCCCCTTTAATATGGAGCATATTTAATAATATGTTAATTAGGCCATTTGGTGGAGCCGATCTATCAACAGGTTTGGATGCCGGGATTATGAGCAACATCCTGTTTCTACTTTTCGAGGTCCCAGGTGTAGAATTATGGTATGTTCACACTGAGGAATTCGGGTGGATCACCCTGTTCGCTCTTCGGACGGACGGCGGAATCCGACCGACTATAGATGGAGTCTATGGCACGGGCGGAAATGCATGTGGCCGTGAGCGGCAGCATGCACAGCGCCTGGATTCCTCAGTGTGAACATACCTTCACTCCTAGCAAATACTTGTGAATAGTGTGATATGAACAATGTACAGTATCTGGAAAGGCTAAGTGAAGCTGAGACCTTGTGCTGAAATCAAAAATTTTCACGTTTTCCCCATCACACTCAAAACCTCCTATTGAAAATATGAAAACAGAATTTTAGAATTTTTAGAAAATTCAATAAAAGGAAACCTGTAGTATATTGGGTTGATTGGACATGATTTCGAAAGACACAGCCTTGTCAATATAAAGTCTCACAGTTGACAATACATATAGGAGCAAAAACCAAGCCATGAAGGGGAAACAGCTGCCCGTAGGAGATAAGATTGTGTGGAGCCACAGATCTTGAGAGGGTTACAAAGAAACTGGACTGAAAACTCCCAAGAGCACAGTGGCCTCTATAGTTATTTTAAAATGGCCAGGATTTTTCCTAGAGCTGGCGGTCCTAATAAACTAAGTGAGACCTTGGTAAGTGAGGTGACCAAAAATTCAATGGTCCCTTAGTTAAAGAGACTTTGTCAGTAGGTTTATGGTGTCCTATCCCAGGGTAGCATAAACTAGTGACAGAGAAGCTGAACAGAATGATATATCACCCACATTGTTGTCCTGAATAACATGGACAATAAGTAGTCCTCTCAATTATGTGCATGAGCCCAGTAGTCCTGGATATTCATGAGAAGCAGAAAACTCCGCCCACCAGCTGCTGATTGGCAGTTATCTATCCATGCGGTGTATAGGCAGTCAAGGGGGAGGGGTGTGGCAATAATCCCATTCTCCTGCATATTAGGCGAACGGCTGAACAGAATGATGTAAGAAAGACACCGAAAATCTCATTTTACTTTCAACCAATTGAGGGCTCCTAAACTGCTCCTGAATTGGTATTCCAGACACTGTGTCACAGCAAATAACACTCTGCCAGTGAACCATCTGACAGGTTTCTCTTAAAGGGAACCACTTAGCACAATCGTGCTGATATGCTTCCCTGCTGCACAGTATAGCTCTGCTGTGCAGCTCCCTGAGGCTATCAGCCACATCTGCAGTGGTAAAAAAGTATCCCCCCCCCCCCACCGTGATGACAGGAGAGGTGGGGCAGCTAGTCATCTAGGTGGGGAGCCGCCTGTGACTAGTCAACACTCTCTGCCTGTCAATCATCCCTGTACTGTGCGCTGACAGTTAGATAGTTGTGACCAGTCACAGGCGGCTCCCCGCCCAGATGACTAGTTGTCCCCCTCTGGTGTCATCGTGCGGAAATAAAACAACTTTTTTCCATTGTAAAGCCACCACCACAGCTGCGGCTGGTAGCTTCAGGGAGCAGCACAGCAGAGCTATACTGTGCAGCAGGGAACCATATCAGCATGACCATGCTAATTGGTTCCCTTTAATTTTTACACATTTTCCATTAGGCTATTTATTATTTAGAATATTTTCACAATCATGTTAATGGTAATATTCCTACAAATTTAAATTCTATTCTATTCTATATATTTCTGTACAAAGACTTATAAGCAGTGACTCTATAAAGTTCTCTGGTTATTTCCAAACAGAATGTGAGCTTTATAACTGGCATGTGATGATAACTTGTGTAATATATTTAGTATGTCTTTGTACTATTCACAAAATTTATGTTAATTTCTTATCAAGTATAAAGAGAGTCTTTGTCTCGTAGGACCTCTCATATTTGTATGGCAGCAATTCTATTCATCATTGTTCTGTGCACCTGTTAGCAGGCTACACTGAGTATTACTGAGTCCTATACAGTAGAAGGAGTGACAACATGCCTTTATCTATTCAATATCACAATATAATGACATGTATTCTCTGCAACTAATATTATTGTTTGTCTATTTATATTTATATTAAATAAAATAAAATATAATTGCTATATTTTTATCTAAAATTTAGATATCATCAACTAACTCAAAATAAGAATCTCAGACAGAAAATAGAGCAATTGAGCACTGCGTTTTCCAGACTTTGGCAATGATGAAAGCAATTGCCCTGTTGTCCCCTGATGACCCGCAGTAGAGCAAAACATGCTGGGGGGAAGGGGTGCTGGTTTTACATTTTATAAGCTTTCCAGATCACTCCAGTTAGGTAACTGCAGCCAAATATAAATAGAAAAGTATTGCCAGGCCAAAGGTGAATAACGCTGGGTTCATACTACATTTTTGCAAAAAACAGATGAAAAAAACTGTCCATTTTTTTAACATACACAAAAATGTAGCTGACCTTATTTTTGTGTACGTTAAAAACGGATGCGTTCTGATCTGTTTATTTTTTTTAATAATGGAAGTTAACCCCTAAACTCACCAGGACATTGCTGTACGTCCTGGCGTGGCTAGGGGAGTTCAGAGGGGGGACCCCTCTCTGAAGCACCGCGATCCCGGGTGCTATATGCCGTGCTATATGTGGTAAGCGCTAATTAGGCATTTAGATGCAGCTGTCAAAGTTGACAGCTGCATCTAAATGCTGGCTGTCCCCCATCATCGGTGGTTTAGTGGGGGGATCACCCCACCCCCCCCCCCCCGCACCTGCGATCCCCGCATCAGGTCCTGGCTGTGGTCTATGCTGCATAGATCTCAATGAGAGATAAGAGCAGTCATACTAGAAGTCCCCCAGGAGGACTAACCCTAACCCCAGGGGTAATAACCCTAACCCCAGGGGGACCTCTAGTGTGTGCAAAAAAAAGGTTTTTTTATTAATAGAAAAAACACTACCCTAATAAAAGTTTGAATTCCCCCCCCCTTTTCCCATTTTATATAAATAAATAAATAAATACACGTTTGGTATTGCCGCGTGCATAATCGGCTGAACTATTTAATTATCACATTCTTGATCTTGCACGGTAAATGGCGTAAGCGTGAAACAATTCCTAAGTGAAAAAATGTGCATTTTGGGTCGAACAAAACTAGAAAAATTGTAATAAAAATCGATCAAAAAGTCGCATATATGCAAACAAGGTACTGATAGAAAGTACACATCATGGTGCAAAAAATGACACTTCACACAGCCCCATAGACCAAAGGATAAAAGTGTAATGGTAATGGTAAGTGCATAATAATAAATCAATATATAGGACATATTTTTTTTTTAAAAGGTTTTAATTTTTTAAAAGCCATCAAATAAAATAAAAGTTATACAAGTTACATATCATCTTATTCGTACTGACTTGAGGAACATGTATAACAAGTCAGTTTTACCCTAGGGTGAACAGCGTAAAAACAAAACAAAAAAAAATTAAAATTTCAACACACATATAATTTTTTTTTCTGGTTTCACGGCATATTTTAGGCAAAAATTACATCTGCCATTGCCAAGTATAATTAGTGGCGCAAAAAAATAAGGGCTCATCTGGGTCTCTAGGTGGAAAAATTTACGCGCTATGGCCTTATATACACAAGGAGAAAAAAAAGGAAAGCGCAAAAATGAAAACTGTCTGTGTCCCCTAAGGGTTAATGGAAAAAAAAGGTGCACACAAATGCATCAGTTTTTCCACTCATTTTTCCATCTGTTTTTTGCAAAAATGGAGGAAAAAAAATAGATTGCAGAACCGTAGTGTGAACCCAGCCTAAGGAAGTCTTTGAGCGTTATGGCAATAATCTGGCAGTAATTGCAAAGAAATAGGGCTTAGGTTGTAATCTTATTAATAAAAGTTAAGTTTTAATTCACTGTTAAAGGGGGTAACATTGGGTTCTAGTTACCCTGGGATTATTTTGTATGCAGTTATTGTAACAGTCTAAGCCATTGCAGTGTACAAGAAAGCAAGTACAGCCTGTGTCTATGTGATAAAGTAATTTAGTAGGTAGAACCAAGACTTCAAATACATGGAAAACAATTGGTTGGTCATTTCCTAGGAAACAGGAGACATTTAATGGGTAATAAATATATGACCTTTTTAAATTAGAGAGACTGGGTCAAAGCTTCTAGTCACCATGGACCATCAGGATACAATTGGCTAGCTTCCCTTATTATGTGCTGCAGTACAAAGCCAGCATTTAGCTAGTGGCCCCAGACTAGTCCTGAAAGTGTATCAACCATATCTGTTACCTTTTCAGCATTATTTATTCTGGCACTTCTACACAATCTCATTGAGCACAACTTCAAGGAAGACTACAGGTGGGCAATTCAAGAGTCTCTACTGAAGGATAAAATAGTGATTCACAACTCTATTATTTCAATTATTTCCAATCAGGCTGATATGGTTCCCTGAACTGCTGTATACAGCTCCTGCACCAGCCGCGGCACGTACTGGCCGCAGCTGCAGCAGTAGCTGTATACCCGAAAAAAGGACTTTAATCCAACTTCTAGTACCTCCACAGGACCATAGTGTTGGTGCAAACATGGCTGTCTCTTCAGTTTTTACCAGTGCTTATCTTTCCATCACTAAAAGAACAGTGATGGAAGGATGAGCACTAGTAAACATTAAAGGGGAACTATCAGATGGTTAGATGAATCTAACCTGCTGATAGCCCCTTATCCCGCTGGGAACACTGAGGAGGAAGGTGTGTGTGTTACCTTCCCCCTCGGTGCCAGTCCTGCACTGTTAGGGTGGGTTCACACTAAAATTCCACCAAATTATGTCACCAGAACGCGCTCACAGCCGCGCGCCTTTCCGTCAGCTCCATAGACACCATTCTATGGGCCGGCTGATTCCGATATCCGCCGAAAGAATTGTCATGCCAATTATTTCGTCAGAATCCACCCGTGCATAGAATGGTGTCCATGGCACGGGGGGAGAGGCGCGCGGCCGTGAGCGCATACAGGCAACGGAATTCGGTTGAATTTATCCACGGGAATTCCATAGTCTGAACGCACCCTTAGTCAAAGTAATCTTTGCTCCGGTGCATTGTTAGGAGCACTGCCGTGTCATCTGCAAGAGCGAAGATTACTTCAACTAACAGTGTGGGACCAGCGCCGAAAGGGAAGGTAACACACATACCTTCCTCCTCAGTGTTCCCGGCGTGATAAGGGGCTATCAAAAGGTTAGATTTGTCTAGTCTGCTGATAGTTCCCATTTAAAGAGACAGTGGCATTCACACCAGCACTGCTTACCCCTTCAAACAGCTGGTTGGTGAGCGTGCCAGGTATCACACCCTGACTAAACTAATATTTATAGCCTACCTGAATCCTGATCAATAAAAGCCCAGATACCCCTTTAACAATCTTAGGCTGGGTTCACAGTTCTGCAGGAACTCCATTTGGGGCATCTGTCGCAATTTCTATTTAAATAACAGAACAACCCTGCATGCAGTTTATTTTTGTCCTGTTGGGATCCTGCAAAATAAGTGATATCAGATGGAAACCCGAAGGACCCCAATAAAGTCAATGGGGTCATTGTCATCCATCAAAGTCCTGATTGAATACTGCAATTAAAGGGGTTGTCTGACAAAAATTTATATTTCAGCATGTTTCCTGGCCAGAGCAGGGGGGCCCAGAATCCGGTAGCGGCAGGGGGAAGGGGACAGGTAAGTATACGTTACTGACATTTTCCCTTCAGCCCTGGCAACTGAAGTATAAATTTTTCTCGGACAACCCCTTCAAGGAACACAATAGGGATCAATAGATAAGAAAGTACAATTGAACATTTTAAATACTCAGGGCTTCAACATACTGATGTTAAAATTTCCTCAAAGCATTTCCCTCTTACCAATTCACTTACATTAGTCTGACTTTTTTTTTCACAGGAAAGCCTGGCTGAGTAAAGTGGGAAGTCCAAGCTCAAGGATTGACCGGACTGAATTTTCTAATGAGAAGGAGATCCCGAGTCTTCAATTCAAAGGATTTAGCACCACCTACTAAAAGAGTCAAACAACAAGCATGGCAAATGTGTGTGTAAATTGTTTATAAATATGATTGAACTAGAATGTTCTATTATGAGGGTTCGTTCACACAGGATCTGCAGCAGATTTGATGACACAGATTTAAATCTGCAGCAGATCCACAGCAGATTAGATGGCCCAGATTTGAAACTGTAGATTTGCTTTGAATGTGCAATTTAAATTCTGTGCCATCAAATCTGTTGCAGATCCTGTACATGTGAACACACCCTTAAAATAATACTAGGGGTATTCCCATGTCCACAGGATAAGCCAAATACGCCTGATATATGCAGGCCCTCCTGAAAGGGATTCAGTGACCCCCATCTTCCAGTTTCTGGTCCCCTGTAATCTGTAGGAGCAGCATCAGCTCTTATTGTCATAAAAAAAAAAAAAAAAAAAAAAAAAAAAGTCAGTGAAGAAGTCTGTACACAACTGTACACAACAAGTATACATAAGTATAAATGTAATAATGTCTAAATGCTTAAAATAAATGCATGTGGCTACTATTGAGGTTTTTGTATTTCTTTCATCCAAGAAGGGGCACTTTGGCTGGCACTGTTACCAAACAATATATATACAGTGGTGCATTGGATTACGAGCATAATTGGTTCCGGGACCGCGCTTGTAATCCAAATCACTCTTAAACCAAAGGAAAACTTCCCATAAGAAATCACTGATATGCAGACAATTGGTTCCACACCCCAAAAATAATGATTTTTTTATTCTGAATAACATGTAAAACAAATAAAACAAAGATTTAGAAACAGCTGAATATGTGATATTATTAGTTACTGTACAGTATAGCAATCAGCATGTGGGGTATAATGTATAGTAAGGGCATAAACCTGATAACACAGCAGCAGCTTGTAGATACAGGATGGAGCTGCAGATCCCCATAATGGAGAGGATGGGAAACACAAGGGCTGACAGAGACTGCAGGGAGTATGAAGGAATGAGCAGGGCAGATGTGGGCACATACATGCAGCACTCTCTGTCCGGGGAGAGAGGGGTTACAGCTCCTGTCCCCTGATGTAAGCCCCAGCCTGAAGTGGATCTGCTATGATTTGAAAGGTGACAGAGACTTCCTGGGTCAGCGTTCCAGTGCTGTAGACCGTGCTATGCAGACTATACCCCTGCCCCACTCACGCTTCCACCCAGTACAGGGAGCTCTTAGACCAAAGCAATGCTCTTAAACCAAGTCACAATTTTGAAAAACTGTGAGCTCTTAAACCAAAACGCTCTTAAACCAAGTTACTCTTAAACCAAGGCACCACTAAATATATATATATATATATATATATATATATATATATATATATATATATATATTCATAGTGAACTTAGAATTAAAGGGAACCTGTCACCCCCCGTGCCGGGGTGACAGGCTCCCGACCCCCCGTTAAAGCCCCCTATACTCACCTAATCCCGCTGGGTCCCGCTTCTGGAGATGGTCGGGTCACGGAGATCTCAGCCGCTGCAGCCCGGCGCGTGCGCTGAGAGATGAGTCCAACGCTCATAGAGAATGACGGAGCGCTAGGCTCTACTGTCATTCTCTATGAGTGTTGGACTCATCTGAGGAGCACGCGCGCCAGGCTTCGGGCGCCGATATCTCCGTGACCCGACCATCTCCAGAAGCGGGACCCGCTGGGATCACGTGAGTATAGGGGGCTCTAACGGGGAGTCAGGAGCCTGTCACCCCGTCACCGGGGGTGACAGGTCCTCTTTAAATTATAGCCATGACCTTTCTCAGGCAGTGACTGGTGAGCAGGCATACTGAGCAGTGGCGGGGGACTGGTCAAACCAACTTGGCCCATAAATGCCAGACAACCAATTTAAAGGGGAACTATAAGCAGGTTGGACAAATCTAACCTGCTGAGAGCTCCCTAGTTTGCATGGGGTGCTGAGGATGAAGGTAGTCTCTTACCTTCATCCTGGGCACCATTCCTGTGCTGTTCGTGGTGAAATCCTCTGCCGGGTAAGCCATTAGGAGCACCGTTTTCCGGCCCGCTCCCTTGATAACCATTAGAAGGGACCGGACAGCCAGAGGTAAAACGGCGTGGGGGTGGTAGCCCTGCCCCCAGTGCTCCTAACCTCCTTACTGGGCAGAGGATTTCACAACAAACAACACAGGAATGACGCAGAGGATGAAGGTAAGACACATACCTTCATCCTCAGCACCCATGCAACAGGGACATAGCAGCATGTTGGATTTGTCTAACCTGCAGATAATTCCCCTTTAAAGGAAACCTGTTATCACTTTCATTCTTCCTACCATCAATGGGGTCCCTGACAGCTTCACCCCACCCCACAAGCCTTCATAGATATATCTCTTTCTGTTTGAGTATAGGGAGTGGTTTATCAATCAAGGCCTGTGGGGTGGGCCCAATGACTAAGGAGTCAGTGGGGTGGGCCCAATGACTAAGGAGTCAGTGGGGTGGGCCCAATGACTAAGGAGTCAGTGGGGTGGGCCCAATGACTAAGGAGTCAGTGGGGTGGGCCCAATGACTAAGGAGTCAGTGGGGTGGGCCCAATCACTAGTTTTGTACTGTATCACAAACACACAGCTCTGTAAACTATAAAGATAAGGAGGACAGGGAGAGCAAAGAGCAAGGAGGACACGGAGAGCGGGTGCGGCGGGTGGGATACTAACAATGTAGAAAAATGCTGTTATTCTCTGGCGCAATGTGTCAAAGAGGTGTTCTCAAGCACTTAAGTGCTGGGGACTGTAACACCTGCCCGCACTCCCCCTCCTATCCCTATCCCTGGTTTACAGACAGTCAGCTTCCAGCACTGAGCCTTGCTTCAAAATGTTGGTCCAGTGCTATGCATAGATGTAAGATTTGGAGAGATCACTCAGATTCTAACTGATTGTCAATTAAAGGGAAACTATCAGCAGGTTAGAAGTATCTAGGCTGCTGATATCTCCTTAAAGTCCACAGGGCATTGAGGATGAAGGTAAGTTTTTTTTTTTTACCTTCATCCTCTGTGCTTTTTTTTTTGTCCTTTGTAGTTTAATCCATATGCTAATGAGGTGGCACCCCGTGCACTATAGATACTTTTAAGCTCCTGATAGTTTCCCTTTAGGCAGGAGAAGGGAGAGTGAGAAGGCATTACAGTTCTCTGCACTTCAGGGGCTTGGGAATTTTTTTTTTTTTACTTTTTGCACCAGGAAATGCACCAAGTGTTTTCTATCCCTAACAAGTATCTAACAGTGTCAACAGTTTGGAATGTGAATTGCAGCTGACAGATTCCCTGGAGGTCCCCTTAAAGAAGACAAAAACCAGCTTGACACTTCAGCTTGGAGTATAACGTAGAGCGGACACATTTCCTTTAGAGAAGCTGATCGAATTGTCCCATTTTACTGTCTGGGTCCTTCAACAATAAGCTGACTATAGGGGGCGCGCGATTTTGGGATACCCAGCAATCAGGTACAGTTTGTAGGCAAACTTGGCAACAAGTGTTCAATTTACATGGAGCGCCACCACAGGAAGAATGAGGCATTGCATGGTGCTTCGTGTAGCCAATAGGCTGTCCATGCCAAATCATCTAGACTAATTGTCATTCTTTGTAGATGGTCTTGTGCTTGCCAATGGCAGAGGATCCTGACCAGAGGCCCCCCCCCCCCTCCTCCATTATCTCAGAATCCACTATTATGATATTCCAAAATGGGTTTTCTAAACCAGACAATCCCTTTAAAAATGTAAAGACTTACCAGTGAGTCAAAGCTGCAACAATGTCGATGACTAGAGTAAACTGAGGTGCGATTTAATCAAAGAACTGTCAAACATCCAAGAAATTTAACACAGTTACAGCAAAAAGACATTCCGTCTCACATGTACCTTACAAAATGCTGGATGATACGGCTGGCATAATGAATTTAGGCGATCAGCACTCCAGTATTCAGGCGGAGGATTAGCATTGACAAATGCCGCATTTAGCCCTATTCATCTGCTCTATCAGTCATTGTTATGAGTGCACATTAGTCACTAGTCATCACTTTGTTTTCAAAGTGTCAGCAAAGCATAGCCATCTTTTAGAGGGACCGTGTAATATATTGAGTAGCCTGTTCATTTGTATCTGTAGAAACCTTGTCTACACGTCTAGAGGCCGGACTGAAAATTTGGGCAAAAGGAAATCAAGATCTTGAGTTTGGGGAACAGAAAAGGTCGTGGCTGCTCTGCTCTCTGGCACTCATTTGCTCTATGCCCGTCTTGGAGGGTATACTTCCGAGACTGGAGGGGGCCAGGTGCATGTCACAAGCAAAAGACCACCTGTTGCAAAACTCCAACTCTCAGTGAGGTCAGACGGCCTGCGGATGAGGGTTCTAGTTGTTTGTGGTTCTAGGCTGTAGACCACTGAAATATATTAAAGGGGTTGTCCAGCAAAAATCTTTTTCTTTTAGATCAACTGGTGCCAGAAAATTATATAGATTTGTAATTTACTTCTATTAAAAAATATCAAGTCTTCCCATACTTATCAGCTGTTGTATGTCCTGCAGGAAATGTTGTTTTATTTCCAGTCTGACACAGTGCTCTCTGCTGACATCTCTGGCTGAGACAGGAACTCTCCAGAGTAGGAGAGGTTTTCTATGGGGATTGGGCCAGAGATGTGAGCAGAGAGCACTGTGTCAGACTGGAAATAAAACATTTCCTGCAGGACATGCAGCAGCTAATCAGTATGGGAAGACTTGAGATTTTTTAATAGAAGTAAATTTCAAATCTATATAACTTTCTGATATCAGTTGATTTGAAAGAAAAAGTTTTTCGCCAGACAACCCCTTTAATGTTAGTGAATCTTGCTGTATGTTTATGGCGAGGTCAGAAAGAGTTTGACTACAAGAGTTTGACGGTGGCAGCAGACCGCTGTTATATGCCATGGGCTGCACGGACAATCCAGCAATCACCCGGGCAGCAGCACCCCCCCCCCCCCAACTCACCCGCAGAACAGCGGTAGCAGCGAGCGGGGAACGAGCGCTTGTTTGCTCCTCACAGTAGGCCTGTGGAATAGGGGCTTTAGGAGGAACGTTAGGGCCCTATTCCACCAGACGATTATCGTTCAGATTATCGTTAAATCGTTCCAATATAAACGATAATCGTTCGGTTTAAATGCAGTTATTGATTAACAACCAAACGAGAAATCGTTGATCGCTTTATAAGACCTGGACCTATTTTTATGGTTGCTCGTTCGCAAAACGTTCGCAAATCGTTTGCATTGAATAAGACATTGTTCGGTCGTTCACAGTAGATACGAACGCAATTGAAAACAAATAGCGAAGAAAAAACGATCGCAAATACGATCATAAGTAACGATTATCGTTCCATTGAAATGAGTGAATGTTTTCAGGTCTTTCGCAATAGCGGTTGTTTGAGATCGTTAATCGTTAACGATTATGCGAACGATAATCGTCCGGTGGAATAGGGCCCTTAGTTGGGTGATCAGATTGTTTATGCAGTCACAAAGATAATTGTCAGGTGTACTATGTGTACTACAGGAAATGATGATGGAGAGTCCAGGCATGCTGGGAGTTGTAGTTTTGCCACAGGTTGAGGAATGCTGTTCTAAATGTTGGAGCTTTGCTGTAGAATCTGTGACCATTTGGTGAAGCCAGCCTTTCTATGGAGGCCAAACAGAAGTGGAGGCTGCTGGGTGGGCAAGGTGATGAGGTATATGTATTGGCACTCTATAGATCCCAGCAGATACTAGTTACAGCACACTTTATGGGAGACACCATGCAGCACAACTCATCTCCTTCCAGGCTCACTCAGAGTCCCCAGGCAATTCAAGACGCGTGTGCGCATGCGCGCGGAGTGGTTGCCAGGCGACGAGAACGCGACTGTGTATCAGTGGCGCCTTGTGATTTCCCTGGAGCTCCCGGCCCCGAGCAGCTGCGGCCCCGTGTACCCGGCTATGGAGATCTACATGGCGAGGAAGAAGAGGGTGCCAGAGCGGGGGCTGTAAGTGCAGTCACTCCGCCATCACTATGGAGCCTCACAGCCGGAGTCAGTGTGAACTGTGTGTAGGAGCCACAGGTGGTCAGAGCAAGGGCCATAGGGAGCCACAGCTCTGCAGACTGACGGTGGGAAACAGAAACTGATGGAGGACCCCCATAGTGATAGAGGACCCCCATAATGATAGAGGACCCCCATAATGATAGAGATCCCCATAGTGATAGAGGACCCCCATAATGATAGAGATCCCCATAGTGATAGAGATCCCCCATAGTGATAGAGATCCCCCATAATGATAGAGATCCCCATAGTGATAGAGGACCCCCATAATGATAGAGATCCCCCATAGTGATAGAGGACCCCATAATGATAGAGATCCCCATAGTGATAGAGGACCCCCATAATGATAGAGGACCCCATAATGATAGAGGACCCCCATAATAATAGAGATCCCCCATAGTGATAAAGGACCCCCATAATGATAGAGATCCCCATAGTGATAGAGGACCCCATAATAATAGAGATCCCCCATAGTGATAGAGGACCCCCATAATGATAGAGATCCCCCATAGTGATAGAGATCCCCATAGTGATAGAGGACCCCCATAATGATAGAGATCCCCCATAGTGATAGAGGACCCCATAGTGATAGAGGATCCCCATAATGATAGAGATCCCCATAATGATAGAGATCCCCATAGTGATAGAGGACCCCCATAATGATAGAGGACCCCATAATGATAGAGGACCCCCATAATGATAGAGATCCCCATAGTGATAGAGGACCCCCATAGTGATAGAGGACCCCCATAGTGATAGAGGACCCCATAATGATAGAGATCCCCCATAATGATAGAGGACCCCCATAATGATAGAGATCCCCATAGTGATAGAGGACCCCCATAGTGATAGAGGACCCCCATAGTGATAGAGGACCCCATAATGATAGAGATCCCCATAATGATAGAGATCCCCATAGTGATAGAGGACCCCCATAATGATAGAGATCCCCCATAGTGATAGAGGACCCCCATAATAATAGAGATCCCCCATAGTGATAGAGGACCCCCATAATGATAGAGATCCCCATAGTGATAGAGGACCCCATAATAATAGAGATCCCCCATAGTGATAGAGGACCCCCATAATGATAGAGATCCCCCATAGTGATAGAGATCCCCATAGTGATAGAGGACCCCCATAATGATAGAGATCCCCCATAGTGATAGAGGACCCCATAGTGATAGAGGATCCCCATAATGATAGAGATCCCCATAGTGATAGAGGACCCCCATAATGATAGAGATCCCCCATAGTGATAGAGGACCCCATAATAATAGAGGACCCCCATAATGATAGAGATCCCCATAGTGATAGAGGACCCCCATAATGATAGAGGACCCCTATAATGATAGAGATCCCCTATAGTGATAGAGGACCCCCATAATGATAGAGGACCCCTATAATGATAGAGATCCCCCATAATAATAGAGGACCCCCATAATGATAGAGATCCCGATAGTGATAGAGGACCCCATAATAATAGAGGACCCCCATAATGATAGAGGACCCCTATAATGATAGAGATCCCCCATAATGATAGAGATCCCCATAGTGATAGAGGAACCCTATAATGATATAGATCCCCCCCATAATGATAGAGATCCCCCATAGTGATAGAGGACCCCTATAATAATAGAGATCCCCATAGTGATAGAGATCCCCCATAATGATAGAGGACCCCTATAATGATAGAGATCCCCCCATAATGATAGAGATCCCGCATAGTGATAGAGGACCCCTATAATAATAGAGATCCCCCATAATGATAGAGGACCCCCATAATGATAGAGATCCCCCATAATGATAGAGATTCCGCATAATAATAGAGATCCCCCATAGTGATAGAGGACCCCTATAATGATAGAGATCCCCCATAATGATAGAGGACCCCCATAATAATAGATCCCCATAGTGATAGAGGACCCCCATAATGATAGAGGACCCCTATAATGATAGAGATCCCCCATAATGATAGAGGACCCCCATAATAATAGAGATCCCCCATAGTGATAGAGGACCCCCATAATAATAGAGATCCCCCATAGTAAAAGAGGACCCTTATAATGATAGAGATCCCCCATAATGATAGAGGACCCCCATAATAATAGATCCCCATAGTGATAGAGGACCCCCATAATGATAGAGGACCCCCATAATGATAGAGGACCCCTATAATGATAGAGATCCCCCATAATGATAGAGGACCCCCATAATAATAGAGATCCCTCATAATAATAGAGGACCCCCATAATGATAGAGATCCCGCATAATAATAGAGGATCCCCATAATGATAGATATACCCTTGATCATTGACTGTGGCCCCCAATATACAGAGCTGCAGTACCCCTATAATGATAGAAGTCCCCCATAATCACTGACTATGGCCCCCCCTTCCAGTATAGAGAGCTACAGTACCCCCATAGTGATAGAGGAGCCCCATAATCAATGATTGTCCCTTCCAGTTTAGAGAGCTGCAGTACCCCCATAATGATAGAGGACCTCCATAATCAATGACTGTACCCACATTATACAGAGCTGCAGTACCCCCATAATGATAGGGAACCTCTATAATCATAATAACTAAAGCCAGAGTAGCCAATACTTAATAACTGTGTGTTTTCCAGTATACAGAGCTGCAGTACCCCCATAAGTATAGCCAGATAATCCCCATAATCAATGACTGTGTTTCCCTTAGTATACAGAGCTACAGTACCCCCATAAGTATAGCCAGATAATCCCTATAATCAATGACTGTGTTTCCCTTAGTATACAGAGCTACAGTACCCCTATAATGATAGAGGACCCCTATAATCATAATAACTAAAACCAGAGTACCCAATACTTAATGACTGTGTGTTCCAGTATACAGAGCTGCAACACCCCCATAATTATAGGCAGAGAACCCCTATCATCAATGACTGTGTGCCCCATTATACAGAGTGTTCCCATAACTAAAGCCATAGGAAGTCGGGGCTACACGAAACAAGTGTTATGTGACAGCAGATGTCATCTAGGTCAGGTGACCTCCGTATTTGTGTGACTTGTCTGCGATTTGCTCTTTTATGACTTTATTACACTTGTGATTTGGCTGATCAAAAAAAAAAAGCCAAATTGCAGAAAAGTTGTAAGCAACGCAACACCATTGGCTAACATCATGTGCTAGATGGAAATGTGATACAACGTGATACTGATCCACTACCCTCGCCCTCCCATTGTTGACAGCTCTTTGTCTTGTCTAGGTTCACGATCACCACTCTGCTCTAAAAGCAGTGGTCTGGCTGATTTGATATATATATATATATATATATATATATATATATGTATATATATTAGTGTAAATGTATAGAGATATATAATTGTGTATATACAGTATACTGTATAATATGTGTAAATATGTATATTGTAGCTGTATATATAGCAGAGATGCCGTTATAGCACCTATTATGGTTATTACTGTTCACTATATGAACAATAGACAAGCGGACGCTTCCTTGGTTTAGGCCAGATAGCACATTATTCACTTTGAAATGGCCGCGCAGATGACCGGATTGGCAAGGTCCTTGGATTGCAGTGAGCGCCAACAGAGAGCACTCTAAATGGCAGGTACTGTAGATGCAAACGGACAATCTTTTATTGAATAAATGACGTGTTTCAGCTCTCGCATCTAAGGCTGGGATCACACTACGTTTTTGCAATCCGTTTTTTTTTTTTCATCCATTTTTTGCAAAAAACAGATGCATTTGTGTGCATCCGTTTTGATACGTTTTTTCCTTGGCTTCCATTATAAAAAAAGGGTCAAAAATCGTTTTGTTTTTTTTTTGTTTTTTTTTTATAAAGGAAGTCAGTGGAAAAACGGATCAAAACTGATCACCACATTCCCAGGACCTTGCCAATCCGGTCATCTGAGCGGCCATTTTGAAGGAAGTACTGTTTTTTCTATCGTAAACCAAGCAAGGGTCCCTCTGTCTATCACAGGGGTGGGGAACCTCCGGCCCGCGGGCCGCATCCGGCCCCTGAGACCTCCCGATGGGGCCCGCGGCCCGCAGCTCCCCTGTGATGCGCACCGCTCTGCTGGGGAAGAAGCCGGCATACACCGCATCCTCCGGTGTCTGTGACAGCTGGCGGACACCGGAGGATGCTGTCTGTGCCGGCTCCTTCCCCAGCAGAGCGGCGCGTGTCTTTAGTCTCCTGCGGGCCGCGCGATGACATCATTTCATCGCGCGCCGCCTGCAGGAGAAGACCGGCACAGAGGACCTGGGAGAGAAGAGGACCTGGACTGCGTGGGAGCGGAGGTAAGGTGAGTGGGATGTTTATTTTTTTATTTGGGGGTTAACTAGGATCCCAGGGACATGACTGATGGGGGGGGGGGGACAACTAGGCTACCAGGGAAATGACTGATGGGGGGACAACTAGGCTACCAGGGACATGACTGATGGGGGGACAACTAGGCTACCAGGGACATGACTGATGGGGGGACAACTAGGCTACCAGGGACATGACTGATGGGGGGACAACTAGGCTACCAGGGACATGACTGATGGGGGGGGGGGGGGGCAACTAGGCTACCAGGGACATGACTGATGGGGGGACAACTAGGCTACCAGGGACATGACTGATGGGGGGACAACTAGGCTACCAGGGACATGACTGATGGGGGGGGGGCAACTAGGCTACCAGGGACATGACTGATGGGGGGGGGCAACTAGGCTACCAGGGACGTGACTGATGGGGGGGGGGACAACTAGGCTACCAGGGACATGACTGATGGGGGGGGACAACTAGGCTACCAGGGACATGACTGATGGGGGGGGACAACTAGGCTACCAGGGACATGACTGATGGGGGGGACAACTAGGCTACCAGGGACATGCCTGATGGGGGGGGGGAATAACTAGGCTACCAGAGACATGACTGATGGGGGGGGGGGGGGAATAACTAGGCTACCAGAGACATGACTGATGGGGGGGGAATAACTAGGCTACCAGGGACATAACTGATGGGGGGGGGGACAACTAGGCTACCAGGGACATGCCTGATGGGGGTTAACTAGGCTACCAGGGACATGCCTGATGGGGGGGGGGGGACAACTAGGCCACCAGGGACATGACTGATGGGGGGGACAACTAGGCTACCAGGGACATGACTGATGGGGGGGACAACTAGGCTACCAGAGACATGACTGATGGGGGGGGACAACTAGGCTACCAGGGACATGACTGATGGGGGGGACAACTAGGCTACCAGGGACATGACTGATGGGGGGATAACTAGGCTACCAGGGACATGACTGATGGGGGAGACAACTAGGCTACCAGAGACATGACTGATGGGGGGGGACAACTAGGCTACCAGGGACATGACTGATCGCGGGGACAACTAGGCTACCAGGGACATGACTGATGGGGGGATAACTAGGCCACCAGGGACATGACTGATGGGGGAGACAACTAGGCTACCAGAGACATGACTGATGGGGGGGGAATAACTAGGCTACCAGGGACATGACTGATGGGGGGGGGGAATAACTAGGCTACCAGGGACATGACTGATGGGGGGGGGGACAACTAGGCTACCAGGGACATGACTGATGGGGGGGACAACTAGGCTACCAGAGACATGACTGATGGGGGGGGAATAACTAGGCTACCAGGGACATGACTGATGGGGGGGGGGGAATAACTAGGCTACCAGAGACATGACTGATGGGGGGGGAATAACTAGGCTACCAGGGACATGCCTGATGGGGGTTAACTAGGCTACCAGGGACATGACTTGGGGGTTAACTAGACTACAAGGGGCATCACTGGGGGTTAACTACAATAGCAGGGGCACTAGGGGAACAATACTATGCCTTGTCCTGGGTGCTGCAAACCCCCGCTACTAACTGCCGCGCACGGTATGCGGCCCTCGAATGATTTTATTAATGCCCCTGGTCTATCATTACACCTAGTCGCTGACTAGAGTGCATCCTGGCCAGCTGCGGTGATCCCCCTGGATACGATAGCTGTGCTTAGTGTCTGCACAACCAATAAAGGTGAGTGTGCAGCTATAGGCACCTGGTCTGCACTGTCTGTTTGAGCTACTATATACTACACCAAATCACCCCCCCCCCCCACCCCCACCCGTTCTTTTCACTACGTGAACAAGGAAGACCAGGATGAGCAAATGTGGATTCCCAGCTTATTGAGTGACCAATGCTGCGTCTATGACTCCAGTTTTATTACTTCTTGGAATAAATATGTAAACCCATTATTCTTGTCTCCAGGCCAAATACTTACCGAATATTTGATGAGAACGTATTTGATGTAAGTTTGGATCCTAGTAAGATCAGCCCTCCCCTCCCGTTCAAGAAGTCAGCTCATCCTCCACCGCATCCTAGATCTCCAAACCGGAACAACATGCCTCACCCCTACCATGCCAGGTTTATCCGAGACAATGTCAGATTTCTGAATGAGCCTATAGCCTACATGTTGACCTCAGGCACCAGGCACAAGCAGGTAAGTGGTTCCTGATCTAGTTCTACTACATGGCAAAACTTTTTTTTTTTAAAGTGACAGTACCCATTCAAACTTTATAAAACCTTAGGGACTTCTGTTCGCTCTTATAATATACCGTAATACCGCAATATTGCGGGGTCTTATTCTTGTCAGCATATCAGGCAGGAACAAAACCCGATCATAGGCCTAGGTAGTAACTAAGGGGTTAAGTTGAGAATCTTACGCCTAGCTTTTACAGGGTGTTATGTCAATAACTTCCTGGTTGTTACTTTCTCACATTCGGTTTCTCTAACAAAATCAACATAAATAATGTTTTTGGCTTTTTTCCTGTAAACACAAAGGAAACAAAGGCCGATAATCTCATTTCATATGGGCTTTAGTGGGTTTTTTGTCGACATTTACATTGGCAGCTGTCCAGTTACATCAAACAGAACTATGGCTATCCCATTGGACTGGTTGGTAGTCCTTTCATTACCACGTTACCAGTAGGATTAGGATTACAATTCACCATATAAGAGGATAGAGAGAGCAGAAAGCAAGGCTAGCAATGGAGTGATCCTAGGACACCCCCTCACTGTACACAGGTCCACACATCTTTCCCTGTAATTTTGCTCCTAAAAATGTTAGGATAAATAGTGTTATATATACATGTACAGATTTATTTCAGGTAGCAGAATTTTAATTTGTTCCGGTGTGTCTGGTTTAGAAAAACCTATTTCACAATTCCTTTATTTAGGATTTTTAGTGGGAATTGATCAAGACATTTCTCTTCTTTTACTGGCGTGCTGGCTTATGATGCACCATATTTATTAAACAGCACCACGGGTATAGCTACCAGGAAGGCAGGCCACGCGACTGCTATGGGGCCCGTGCAGCAAAGGGCCCTGGGAAAGTGTGCTCTGTCTTCATGGTATATATGTATATGTCAGTGTGTGATTGTATGTATCTGTGGCAGTATATGTCAGTGTGTGAATCTACTGTATTTTTGTATCTTTGTGTGTGTATAAAAGTAGTGTCTGTAACAGTGGTGTATGTGTGTGTCTGTTTGTGTATGTTAGCAGTGTCACAAGTGATTGACAGGTTTGCTGCCACAGATGTTCTGCAGCAGCCTTTATTAAAGGGATATTCCGGGAAAAATTAACTATTCCCCTATCCACAGAATTGGGGAAAATTAGGAGATTCCAGGGAGGGGGGGGACCCGACTCCAGACCAGTGATCTCCATATCGGACCCCGCTGGCTCTCTTATGATTAGAGCCCTGGGTCGGCATGCGACCCGCGGCTCTATTCATTCCTATGGAGTGATGGAAAGAGCTGAGTACGTACGTCCTGTGCAGCCTAGCTAATATTGGATTGTAAAATCATTATGACATCAGCAATACCATCTCCATTTACTTACTTATTTTTATTGAAGGCGGAGTGGTGGCCAAAGTATGAAGAAAATATAAATCTTCACAGACCTTCTTATGATCGAATGACTACGCAGAGGAGTGACTTCAGCCCTTTGACTTATTCTAGTCCTCAAACCCGACATGGCTGTAACCCACACAAATCCCCTTTGCGTGGAATAGGTAAGATCCATCTCCTTATATAAAAATCACAAGAATAACTGATAGACAACACTTAATAGGTCAATAAAAATATTTTTTTAGAAGTTTTAATGGGTCAATGACTGGGTGTTAAGACCCCCACTGTTCTCCTGCCTGCGCGGGTATCGTTGCAGGAGCTGCACTCTGTATTAGAGCCAGTTCACACTAAGCAAATTTGTCGGAATTCCGACGCAAATGTCTCTGCCGCAAAATCCCGCCTGCCTCAGTGTCAAACAGCGTGGCTATGGGAGGGCTCGCGCACCTCCGCTCTCTGCTTAAAGAACTTCTTTGAGTGGAGGGCTGCAGAGAATGGAGGCGCGCAAACCCTCCCATAGCCACGCTGTTTGACACTGAGGCAGGCGGGATTCTGCCGAATTTGTTCAGTGTGAACTGGCCCTTATGCAGCAGGTTCTGATTTATTCATTCACTTTAGCTTTGGCTGTCCAGGTATGATGGGAATTGTAGTTTTGCAACAGCTTTAGGGCCTGAGTTTGACACCTTTGCTGTAGAGTGAACAAATCAGATGACACTGCCAGGCAGGGA
This sequence comes from Dendropsophus ebraccatus, assembly GCF_027789765.1. NCBI lineage: Eukaryota > Metazoa > Chordata > Amphibia > Anura > Hylidae > Dendropsophus > Dendropsophus ebraccatus. Next base: position 45,738,801 of record NC_091468.1, read on the forward strand.
GGGGAGCGCACATTGTGCCTGGCTGGAGCTCGGAAATTGCAGGGGGTAAATGACAGTAACGTTCTAAGCCTTACTGGCAAACCAGATTGGAGATTTGTCTTTTAACAAATTAAAGGGGTTGGCTACTTTTTATATGAAAATAGTTCAGTATACAGTATTAGTAACTGTACTCATAGCCCTTACTGACAGCAGCTTTCTGTGTACCTCATAGAGCTAAAAATCAGGCTCCCCTCCTCCAGGCTGTACTGCCCTGCTCTTAGGTGTTCCTGTCCATAAATTGGCGGACATGGAGCAGCATGTGACCAGGCCCCGCCCCCCAGTGTCCACCACAGAGCCTGTATATGTCTTTGGAGGACACAGGGGGCATGGCATGGTCACATGCTCCTCCATGTCAGCCATTTTATGAATAGAAACAAAACAGAGCAGGACAGTACAGCTTGGAGGAGGAGAGACTAATTTAAAGCGTAACTGTCATTTCAGGGTCATTTTTTTGAAAACATTAAATATCAACAGTTCAAGCTATTTTAAGAAACTCTGTAATAGGTTTTATAAACCAAAAGAGTTTCCTTCTGGACTGAAAAAGCAATCTCCCAGCCTCCCCCCTCACCTCTTCCTGCTCCCTCATCTCCCTCCGCCCCTCCTCCCTCCATAAGGATAGAATGGAGAGAGCAGAACCTGTCTTCACTGGCTTCTCTGTAATGAAGACATGTTTGCCTGATAATGCTCAGATAAGAAGTCAGGGGGGGAGGCTGGGAAATTGCTTCTTGAGTACAGAAGGGGGCTTTTTTCACTAATGAAACCTATTACAGAGTCTCTTAACCCTTTCCCGCACAAGGACGTAACTGTACGTCCTCGCGCTGGTGCGGGCGTTCAGAGTGGGGCCACACGGCGACCCCGCTCTAAACCGCGGCGGTCCCGGGTGCCGCTTGTAGCCCGGGGCCACCGGTATTAGCAGGCACGGTCCGATCGCCGTGCCTGCTAATACAGTAATCAGATGCAGCTATCAAACATGACAGCTGCATCCGATTACCGGATTCAGCTTATCCCTGGTGTCTAGTGGCGGAGATCGCTCCTCCGGGACGTTGTCCTGGAGGAGCGATCTCCGTTTCTGAAGCCGGCCGGGGACTGCTTCAAGATGGCGCCATCCCTGGCTCAGCACTCGTTTACTTCCGGCTGCAGCAGCCGGAAGTAAACGAGTGCCTATCTCATGGATCTCTGCAGCATATCTATGCTGCAGAGATCTCTATGAGAGATCAAAGCACTTATACTAGAAGTCCCCTAGGGGGGCTTCTAGTATAAGTGTAAAAGTAAAAAAAAAAAGTATTGTTATTAGTAAAAAGCCCCCTACCCTAATAAAAGTCCGAATCACCCCCCTTTTCCCAGGTTATAAATAAAAGTAAATAAATAAATAAATAAACATGCTTGCTATCGCCGCATGCGTAATCGCCCGAACTATTAATTAATCACATTCCTGATCTCGCACGGTAAACTGCGTCAGCGCAAAAAAAAAATCCCAAAGTGCAAAATTGCGCATTTTTGGTCGCATTAAATCCAGAAAAAATGTAATAAAAAGTCGTATATGCGCAATCAAGGTATCGATAGAAAGTAAACATCATGGCGCAAAAAATGACACCTGACACAGCCCCATAGACCAAAGGATAAAAGCGCTATAAGCCTGGGAATGGAGCGATTTTAAGGGACTTATATTTGTAAACAATGGTTTGAATTTTTTTACAGGCCATCAGATACAATATAAGTTATACATGTTATATATCGTTTTAATCGTAACGACTTGAGGAACATGCTTAACAAGTCTGTTTTACCCCAGGGCGAATGGTGTAAAAACACAGTCCCCCCAAATAAAAGAAATGCGTTTTGTTTTTTTTTCAATTTCACCACACTTTGAATTTTTTTCTGGTTTCGCAGTGTACTTTATGCAAAAATTCAGCCTGTCATTGCAAAGAACAATTAGTGCCGCAAAAAATAAGGGCTCATGTGGGTCTCTAGGTGGAAAAATGCAAGTGCTATGGCCTTTTAAACACAGGGAGGAAAAAATGAAAATGCAAAAACGAAAATTAGCCTGGTCCCGAAGGGGTTAAAATCGCTTATACTACTGTTTTCTGCAATAAAAAAAAATATGACAGTTACACTTTAAGCTCTATGGGGTACACAGAGAGCTGCTGTCAGTATATACATTGAGTACAGTTACTAATACTGTATACTGACCTATTTTATTAAGTGGCCAACCCCTTTAAGGCTATGGTAAATCTTTGAAATTGCCAGTGATGTCTGGTACTCTCATGGCAAATTGATCCTCTTACTATAGTCAATAGACCAGCAAATTGGCAAAAGTAAAGAAACAATTCACTCATTTGTGGTCTACTTTTTCAGTTCAGGTGCGGTTTGCAATTAAGCTCCATTCACTTCAATGGAACTGAGCAGCAAAACCCCGCCCAAGCTGGAGACAAGTGTGGTGCTGTCTCTGGAAGAAAGTGGCCATGTTTTTGTAGCGCTGGATAACCCCTTTAAAGTTAGTCACCATTGTCTCCCTTTTCTACACTCCCCTGTTTACATATGTGCCTTACTGTTTTAGGTAGGGGGCCAGCGTGCTATTTCTGCGAGCTCCCTATCCCACCTGTTTATCTCGTTACTTGGCACTGCAGATTAGATTCTTGGTTAATTCATGTTATTTGTAGTCATGCTATCTCTCCACTTCCTATACCCTTTGCATTATGTACCATGACTAATGTTTGTTCATTACTCTATATATATTGAAAAAAAATAAAAAAGTGAATTAAAAAAAAAAAAAACGTTAGTCACCATTGGATATAGAAAAGGCGTAATCGTTCAAGTAAAGATACTAGATACTAGAGATGGACAGATGTCAGCTCACAAGGTTAGGTCAGGACAGGCATGGTCAAATAGTGTATTAATACACTGGCATGTCTGCACGGTATACCACTCATATAGTTATGTATGCACAATCCCTTTCATCAATGATACATCATGTGTTCAGATCAATAACATATGAAATGTAACAGATATTATACACAAAAAAAGAAACAGGCCCCTTCCCGTATACTGTATGCTTTGTGTTCTAGGTGGCAGTAAACTGCAATAGAATGGTGATCTATATATATCTATATGTTATCACCATAAATAAGATTTCAGGGTTCTATATATACAACACGCCTAGGAGATTATAAAACCTTACTTATAAACCAAGTATTTCTACAACTCTTCCTTCCATGGCGTGTTTTCAGTCTCATGATATGAGCAGCTGTCGGGTAAAAATCCTCACTTCCCGCATTAACCTCATTGGTGCCTGAGAGGAAGGCTCACCTCTAATGTATCAATACAAGCAGTTCTCTGCTGCTCTTTAAGGGTTAAAACAGCAGGAACTAAGCAGAAGGGATAAAAAATCTGCTTTCCAAACTTAATCTCATTTAACATCTGATACGTGGGTGTCTTTTTATTGGGCAAAATAACATACTTGTATGGCTATATTGAGAAATTTCAGCTTACTTCTTCTTAAATTCTGTGTATTTTATGTTGATTACTGTTCCTGATGAAATGCTGAGGTGTTCTATCATTATCACTAATAACAATACAATCTATTAGGCTGTGTTCAAACGTGCCTTTTTTTACATTTATGATTCATTTTTGCAGCAATTCTCCAATTTTGCAGTCAATTGCAGTGTAATATCACCATTTTTCCCACGATTTTGGCAGAACTGAAGCATTTTCGCAAGATTATTGTTGTAACAAGGCATCATAAGCACAAAAAAATGCTGTGTGTGAACAGAGCCTTATAGGTATTAAAGTGAATGTACCATCAGGTACAGTGCTTTTTTTACATGAGGCAATCTGCGCCGGCGTGGGGATCCCGGTGATGTGGTCCTATTTTTGAAACTCTACCCCGTTCCTGTGCTCGGCTCCGTTCTTTTGTTGTGTACTGGCCCGGCTGTGTGATGATATTCCTTTCCTTCTGTGACACGGCTCCATTACAATCAATGGAGCCGCATCACAGAGGGGAGGGGATATGGTCACACTGTGGGGCGGATGGCCCACCCCCACTGCATAGAGCCGGGCCGGTGCACAGCAAAAGAATGAAAACCAGACGGCAAATACTAAAGCAAATGTACCACTTCCTATAATAAAATATTTTTACATGACGTGATCAGCACTGGCATGTACATTCTGGTGGCGCCGTCCATTTTTCAAACCAGCGCCTATTTCCCACCATCTGCATTGATTTCTCTATATGGTCAAATAGGGTCTCTCAGTGCACTGGAAGCGGGCCCAGTATCCCCAGTGCCCTGATAGCCACTCCTGTGGATGACGCACCTCCTTCACAATAAAGTCTGGCCACATCAATGAGGGAAGGGGATATCCGTGCGTTGGGCTTGCCTCCAGTGCAGTGAGTGACCCTATTTGCGTATAAAGAAACTGGCACAAATGGGGGGAACTGGGCGGCGGTTTAAAAAATGGACCAGGTCATATATAAATATTTTTTTTACTACAGGAAGTACCTGTAGTATATTCGCTTCAAAGTATATTCCAGTATATTTTTTTGGATTTTGCAGAGGCTGGTGCAAAAATAAAATATGAGAGATACTCACCTACTTTGGTCCTCTGCAGCTCCCGTTCTATGCCTAGGAATTAAAAAAGAAAAAAAAAAGTACCATACAGAATGTCATGGTCGATGCATATCTTTAAAAAAATTCTTGGTCCAGATGTTTGCTGGGAATTAATAATGAACAGCGTTGAGCCAAACTGTTCAGGTTTGGAGAATGTTTCCGAACCCGAACAGTTCAGCCTCCCTACTCAACTCTAAAAATAAAATATAAAACACCATACCTACAATGCTTTTTTTTGTTTGTGGTGTTTTTTTCTCCCTTGAGTGTTTAATTTTTGGGGGTCATTGTTGTTAGGTCCGTTGAGCTCAAAATGACGGCCGTTCAAAAAGACGTCTGTCAAATAGCCATAAAAAGACACTGTGTGGTTATGGCCTAAAGGCGTACGTGTAAATATGTGTGTGTACGCATATTTTCAGGTGATTTTCCTCACATTTAACTATAGAAACCTGTGGATAGGCCTCTGGGCCTGCTATGACTGCTCTGCATATACAGTCTGCCTGTGGCAGACTGTACCAGCAGGGAGGCGATCTAATACATCAGTTTTATGCATATGTACTAGTGAATGATACAGCTTGTCCCACAAACAAAGCCCTCATGTGCCTTTGTCACTGGAAAAATAAAAGGTATATCGTGGGAAATTTATCAAACATGGTGTAAATTGAAACTGGCTCATTTCCCCCTAGCAACCAATCAGATTCCATCTTTCATTTTCTAAAGAGTCTGTGAGGAATGAAAAGTGGAATCTGATTGGTTGCTAGGGGCAACTGAGCTAGTTTCACTTTACACCATGTTTAATAAATCTCCACCATGGGGTTTAGAAGGTGAGATGGAAGAAAACATAAACTAAAAATTTAAATTTGTGAGATTGGGAAGGGGTTAATAGCTTCATCTTATCCTTTGCGGATAATGTATAAATGGAAGTAGTTCCACCAGTGTGAACAGACCCTTATTCTTCATGATATTTTAGCCTTTAGTCTTTTAGATGTGCTTTATTTCCATAAACCCGGCAATCAAGGTAAAGCTTTTTCTATAGCGATGCAGTTTTCCTGTACTCCACAAACTTGGTCACCATGGCAACCCTCTGTCAGATGGTAAGAATACATGTCAGTGAAAAGGAGACATCAGTCACACAAGATATAAGACATATTACACCCACATAAAGTGTTCTTTGCTTATATTGCAATATTTATCAATTTAAACATGTTAATGAATTAAAGAAAATGAGGCCTAGCTACAATAGCGAACAGTCCATGGATGGGTGTAGCACTGTGTCTGGACCCGCTGGTTCCTAATTTTATACAATCCTGTTACATTTCTAGTTCACTACTATAAGATAAATGATTGTATTACTTCTAAGGGCCCTATTCCACCGGACGATTATCGTTCGCATAATCGTTAACGATTAACGATCTCCAACGACCGCTTTTGCGAAAGACCTGAAAACGTTCACTCATTTCCATGGAACGATAATCGTTACTTATGATCGTATTTGCGATCGTTTTTTCTTCGCTATTTCTTTGCTATTGCGTTCGTATCTACTGCGAACCACCGAAAGACGTCTTATTCAATGTGAACAATTTGCAAACGATTTGCGAACGTGCAACGATAAAAATAGGTCCAGGTCTTATAAAGCGATCCACGATTTCTCGTTCGGTCGTTAATTGTTCACTGCATTTCAACCGAACGATTATCGTTTAGATTCGAACGATTTAACGATAATATGAACGATAATCGTCCGGTGGAATAGGGCCCTAAATGAGCTGTAATATTTAGGGCCCTCTCCATTAGGGAGCGCTTCTGTCAATAGAAAGGCTGCATGATCATCATCCACATCAATAGAAAGTACCCCTCCACACTTTGCTGTACTTCCTATAAGAGTAACTGTTACTAGCTCTTATCCATGGCTCTCGTGGCGTTCTGTGTAACATGTGAGTGATGGTACTGTGGGGTAGAAGTGACATGGGGGTAGAGATTGCACTGGAGAATGATCCCAGCAACATCCAATCAAAGACTGACCCTCCTTATAATTTAGCACGCCACACGATCATCGAGCCATGTAATAGGCTCTATGAAAGAGTGCTGATCTAGCAGATTGGCGTTTATTCACACCGCAGCTTATGTTGTATAATCCAGCCTTTGTGGAAAATTATAAAATCATGTTTTTCTTACAAGCTCAAATGTCATAGAGGCCATGCTGAGCGCCCCCCTGCATGATTGATGTTCAGTACTGGAAATTAAGCAGAGAGGTATGGGGGAGGGAGGAGCTGTGCATGCTCTGCAGTTCACACAGAGTGAAGCGAGCGGCTCCGTCAGAGCGGCTCTATCACTTAAGTACCGGTCGAGATGATCCGGCCAGAGACCGGCCGCTCCGTGACTCGGCCGGGGTAACGGAACGGCCGGTCTCATACGGTGTGTGAACATAGCCTAAAAGTGTCACTGTTGTATTTTTTTTTAATTTTTAATTATTTTTTTTTGCAAAAATCAATAGTCCAGGCGATTTTAAGAAACTTTGTAATTGGGTTTATAAGGCAAATATGCAATTATCTGCATTCAAAAAGACTTTCCCCAGGTCCCCCCCTCCTCTCTCTCATTCACTGCTCATTATCAGGAAATTGCAACTCTTTTACATTAGTCCTGTGTAACCTATGGAGGGGGGAGGTGAGAGGGGGGAGATTAGTCGCCAGCAGCAAGCAGAGAACAAAGAATTACACAGTGGGAGCTGTGTGAAAGCACATATTCAGAGGTCAGAATGGTCAGTGCTGACTTCAGAGGAGATAGCTCGGTGATGTAGCTGTAAATTAATGTCCTGTTTTGGTGCCTCATCTCCCTCCACCCCTCCCCTCTCCATAGACAACCATCAAGACCGGGGGGAGAGCTTTAAACTGCTTTTTCGTGATAAAAATGCATTTTTCGGCTAATAAACCCAATTACAAAGTTTCTTAAATACGCCTGTACTATTCATTTCTGCCAAAAAAATTTTTATGACAGTGACACTTTAAGTGTTGCACATGAAAAGAACAGCACCAGAGTGGGGAAGCCGGTCCTGCAATCCTTTTTTTAAACCGCAGCCTGGTTCCCGCGCATGGTGCCGGTCTATTACCAACCGGGTTGCCATGGTTCAAAAAAGGACCACAGCACCAGCTTTCCAGTGTCATTTGGAAATGGTACATTTGCTTTAAGGCTGCCTGGAAAACATGGATACAGCCATAGGCCATAGGCTGTATCCATGTTTTCTAGGACTCTCTAGGGCTGCATACATTTTTAGCAGCCACCGCAAATGCTGCACACTTGGGTATATTTACCCCTAATAGTCTATCAATAAGAATTCTATAGTCTAAGAATAAGAATTTTCATTTACTAGTAAAGAATATACAGGGAATCCTAAGCGTATCTGAAAACATGTATTTTCTATGTCATTAACACATGTACTGTTTTATAGTTCCTCTAGCGAGTCCCAGGGGTAGGAATCGGCTGCCAAAACTATTACAGGAGGAGATTTCCTTTTTGCATCAATATGATTCAAGATTAACACCCAATGAACCAATTCGAGGGAAGGTAAGAAAATACAGATTTCTTCTAGATTTACCCCTGCATCCTAAGCCCTATGGTCCATTATAGTAAATAAGTAATGTGCTTCACTTTCTTTATTAATGGGAAAGTTTATAGTATGTGCATTGTGTAAAGCTTACAGGACCTAAAATGGAAGCTCCATCATACACAGTGGGAGTAAGGTGTACATTTAGGATTTAAAACAGGATACATTAGCCTCTTGTTGATTTTACTAGTAGAAGCCATTGCATAAAACTATGTATGTTCTAAGTAATTGAGTTCACGTTAAATGCAATGGAACTCACTATTTTACAGGGGACACCAAGTTTATGTGTCGATATTAACTCTAAGGGCCGTATTGCATGGGATAATAAATGTGTGAAAAGTCGTCATATCGTTCAGATTTAGACTATGTACACACAACGAGAGAGATCGGCCGTTCCGTGACCCCGGCCGTGTACTGCAGTACCGGCTGGATGATCTTTCCGGCCGCAGGGTTCTGATGCGGGCACATCAGCGCGCGCCCGCATCAGAACCTCCCACAGCTCGCCGCTCGCTTCATTGTGTGAACTGACAGGGTTTCCTAGGGCCGCAATTCACTGAATTGCGGCCGCAGGAAACTGACATGTCAGTTATTTGCGGGTCCGCATGGGATCCCGGCTGGAGCATATACGATGTGTATACGCTCCGGCTGGGATCCCATTGAAGTAGAGGCAGTGTTCACAGGCGCATAAAGTACGGCCGTTGTTGGCGATAGCAACAACGGCTGTACTTTTATGTAGTTTGAACATAGCGGAAAATGGCCAGATGCGAATAAATTTATTTGCAAATGGCTGTTTTGAGAATAAATATTTGCATCTGGCCATTTGCGCCAGGGGGCGGGGAGGGGGTGGAATGGGGGGGCACGGACTCTGGGTCCGCTGACTTTATCATTTTTCTCGCCGATAAATGATCAGGAGCTGGCGTAGGTTTCCTTGCCGCACACACTGGTGCGCACAGGATTTATGTAGATGCAGTGCGCCTCTACATAAATCTGCATACTGTCGGAGCTGCGGGGAATAAACTTTTTTTTTTTTTTTGCAAATTTTGTTAACGAAGTTAGCAAAAAAAAGCTTTGTTCCTCATCTCTAGTTATTTCTCTTATGTAATGATATCATCCCTCTAACTAGCACAATAAGAATGTGTCCAATCGGGACGTGGAAACACTTTTACTCCATTAGTATAACTCTAGTTTTCTTTTTCTATCGGTGGAATGTGTGGACAGACCAGATCCAAACACTGGAGTAACAACATGCGGCGCAGACCTTCATTCATCTAGAAAATAGTAATATTTTTATTATACGAGTGTCCGAGGGCCAACAACAACAGAAAACTAAAATAACATGAACTCAAATAGTATCTAAGTATCTCTGAGGTTACTTTATTAACTAGCCCCGAGGCTCCTCTGCATCTTGTAGCTATAGACGGTTCTCCTAGGTGTCATGGTAATATGGGTAGGAGGGCTTCAATGGTCACCACCAGTTCAGGATAATGTCCAAGAGAGTCATATAAACATATGGACATTTGGCCGCTATTTCTGCTCAGTACACAGCTGCACTTTCCTTCTGCCTTGTCTTCCTCTGGCTAATGTCAACTTTGTTTCCTTTTTTTCAGCGTCATGGAGGCTTTGTGTGGAGAGAGATAAAAACAGAGAGTGGTTCAGCCGTTCCTCAGGGAACCAGACTGTTCCTAAATGCCACAGGGTCACGAGCACTCAATAGCTACAAACAGAAAGAGGAAACGCAGTGGAAAGCAGCATGACCTCACCCAATATCTGCCTGCATGGTTCCCAGCAGATGTTTTACTGCTGAAGCTCATTTCTCAAATAACAGAATTCAGGGAAGCGCCAAAGGCCGATCCCTAAATTACAGAACAGATCAGGCCGTTCTCAGACATCCAGCAGAAAGTCCCAGTCCTCTACTGGTAAAGTATTATCAAGGCAGCAAAGGGAAACTCAATGGGATATGACTTTCTTCCTGCGGATCTGCCACATTTACACAGTCGAATGAGGACTTTCAAACCTAACAGCAAACAGTACCTGAAATCTATGCAATGGCGATATATAAAAAGTATAGAGAATCTGATCCTTGTTTTGCCATTTCTATGCTTGCCAAATATTCTTAAAGAGGATGTACCATCAAGTACATCCTCTTGAATCTGACCCACGGATAGAACGGCCCCGTCATGGGGAAGCCGGTGCCATGGTCCGTTTTTTGAACCGAGGCCTGGTTCCCGTGTGCGGCGCCGTTCTATCCACGGTTACCGGGCCGGGACTGAAACACTGGAGGCGGGTCGGCCCATCTGCAGTGGGGGGGAACCCCCGCCCCTCTATGACGCGGTTCCATTGATTCTAAAGGAGCCGCGTCATAGAAAGGAAGGAATTCCCTCCCACTGGGGGCGGCCCCGCCTGCCTCCTGTGCTTCAGCCCCGGCCCGGTACCCATGGATAAAACAGTGCCGTAAACAGTAATCGGGCCACGTTTCAAAAAACGGACCACGGCATCGGCTTCCCCGTGACAGCGCCGTTCTATCCGTGGGTCATATTAAAGAGGATGTACTTGATGGTACATCCTATTTAAAGTGTTAAAGGGGTTATCCGGGATTAGAAAAAGCACAGCTACTTTCTTGAAAAAACAGCACCACCCCTGTCCTCAGGTTGTGTGTGGTATTACAATTCAGCTTCATTCCACTGAGCTGCAACCATACCCAAACTGAGGACAGGAGAAGTGCTGTTTCAGGAAGAAAGTGGCCATGTTTTTCTAAGCCTGAACAACCCCTTTAAAGTGTTAAATCTGCATAATATAAAAAGGATGTCCTACTATTTCTGTGTCTTCCAGTGTATGTCTATATAGTGAAGGCTATTTTGGAATTTGAAGGGGTTATCCTCACAACAGTCGCTTCAGTTCTGCCTTCCAGTGTTCCTCGTATGACTACTAGGTCTGATCGACTATCATATACAAAAGGTTCCCTAGATCACCACTTCAGCAGTTGGGGCTGTGTGTTACGCCACAGCTAAGACAGGATTGAAGCACTCACCGCAAGATCTCCATACTCTAACCCAGGAGTTGGGAACTTTGGTTCTCCAGCTGTTGCAATACAACAACTCCTATCATGCCTGGACAGCCAAAGCTAAATCTTTGGCTGTCCAGGCATGATGGAAGTTGTAGTTTTGCAACAGCTGGAGAGCCAAGGTTCCCTATCCCTGCTCTAACCCATCATCAGATTCCAAACAGAACCTGGATTCCTCACGGAAAACAAGGCAACTCCAGTCTGTAGCAGTCTGGATTTCTTTGTCACCACTGTAAACAACAGCTTTTTATAGGGTATTATGGGAAACTTTTACGTCCTCTTGTGATAAGACCTAACGTCTAATCAGACCACACCTGTAGCCATTACATATCTGCCAAATGAGCATACAATACAGTTGTTAATAGTAAAGAGTATAAAAGTACTAAGAATTTATGGAAATTAAATGGGACCATACACAAACCTGGAAATACTTCTGGTCCGCTTGGTTTGTATAGGAGTAAATGAAAGGTAATACATTCATTCTAAGGCCACGTTAATGCAATGTATGTTATCATTAAACAACGGCCATTGTTGCAGGTTTGCAACAACGGCCATTGTTTAATGACAGTGGACGATTACATTACAGCCTATTGAACCATGGCCGTAGTGTATACATACTGTATACACTATGGCTAGGGTTCCATGCGGCCGCACAGAAAACTGACATGTCTGTTTCGTGCGGCTGCTATTCAGTGAACAGGGGCCGAACAAAATAGACTGTGCACACAATGTAAAGTATGGCTCCCAGCCGTACTTTACATTGTGTCCTGTGGCTAATTGGGTGTGGGCATGCATTCCAATTAAGATGAAGTGATGTACTGCAGTATCGGCCGGGTAAACATCTCAGACAGCGGCCGTTCTGTGACACGGCTGTGTCACACAATGGCCGCTGTTTGTGCCATGTGTGAACATGGCCTAAAGTTAGGGGCAGATAACACAGTGTACATTGACAGGCACAGCTCAGTTTTTCTTGAATCCTCCCTCTCTCTGTATAGTGATCTCTGCGCATGTCACAGAGCATGCCTACAACACTTTCCCATTGAATTCACTTACATATTTTGTGACTTTTTTAATCCATGTGCCTGCTATTAGCAAATTTCCGCAGCTGCTGGAATAACGTAGGTGACATGGCCGCCCACATTATCATGAAAAGAGGAAAGAAGAAATGTACAATCAAAAAATAAAAGTATACAAGAAACATTTCCCTCTGTATTTCAATGAGAGCAGCTCACTGGGGTGTCATTGTAGCACGGATGAAAGAGTAAGCTTAACCTCTCGAGCTGTAACATAATTGTTCCAGAGCTTTCTAAGGAAGACTTTATGGGGTTTGGCCTTTTTCCAGTCATGCACCATTTAGCAACATGCAGCATGTAATAGAAGCCAAAACTGTTCAAACCACCATGAAAATTGTAGTTAATACCAGTAATATACCTATACAGATATAATAATGGGGACTGTAGAAAACATTTGTTAGACATATTTACATATTTGAAAAATAGTTCCTGAGTCATGAGAAGCAATATGTTTTATATTGATGCTTGGACCACCAGAAAGTAAGAATCGCCTTCGGGCATTAATACTTTCTCAGATTTATCAGATCCAGATTTTCAGACCTGAAATGGAAACCAGAAACTTTACTTTGATTACTTCACCTGTATTTCCTGCTCTTATTAGTTTTAAAGGGGAAGGTTATCCCAATATTGATGTTACCACATCTCGGAAGGGAGAGAACAGCTCACACATAGTTTTTTATGTCTTCAGCAGAAAGCAGCAGCTGAGAACTGGGGGAAGGAGACTGAATAATAAGTATGGAAGGAATTGTTAGTCTTACCATGGGCAGCAACATATGAAAATGTTTGAGCGGAATATACCTTTAAGGTCCTCATAACCTTATACTTTTGTTGACCATACCCACCACTCGCAGGGTGTTCGGCCACTGTTATAGGGTGTATAAGTGCTTTCCCGACCGACCACCAAAATATGATGGTGGTGATAGGGTTGGTCATGATGGAAAATTACAGCCGGCCTCTTTGTTCTACGAAAGATAAGCAACAGCCAGTCCCTCCCCATAGAGAAAACAGGAACTCTCTGCAGTGCCAATCCTCTGTGTGGGGAGGTTGGATGGAGGACGGAAGAGATAACTGATGGATGAACAATTGTTCGGCTGTCAGTTATTGAAGATGTATGGCCACCTTTATGTACATAGCAGGTTGTGTGCACATGGACCTCTGTTCACTTAATAATTCTTACCTAAAAACTGTCAGGAACTTACCTGACAGCGCTCCAGCAACGTCCATCCCGGCTGGAGCGCAGTGCTGCCTCCCTGGCCGGGGACACGTGACGTCACAGAGACCCAATGGCGTCCCTGGTTACCAGGTGCGCCGCGGGCTCCAGTGACGTACGGCCGCCCAGCTGAGCGATGTAGTGCTCAGCTGGACGGCATCAGTGCTCAGGGTGAGTGGCAGACATCCCTGCCACTCTTTCTGCAGCTGATTGTGGTCAGGAGTCTGGACCAATCACCTTCTTGTCTGGGCTCCTGGAACTGTATTTAAAGAGCCAGCTGTCAATTACTGATCGCTGGCTATTAGGTTAACTCCCTGGTCCCAGCTTCCCTGTCTACTCCTGCGATCCCTGTTCCTAATCTCTCTGTTTTGCTCGACTTGTTATCTGACCTCCTGGCTGACTATTGACTATCCGATTGTTTGCTGATTTTGTACTGCGTTGACGTTTGGTTCTGACTTGGGTTGTTCACTATCCTTCATTGTATTTGTTTGTCTGTCCTGTTGAGTGTTCCACATACACAGAGTAGGGAACGCCTTCGTGGTTGTCCACAGCCGCCTAGGGCCGACTGAGGCAGGTAGGTAGGGACAGTGGGTGGGTTCAGACTCAGGGCCCACTGTCTTGTTGTGTCTGTACCTTCCTGTCCTGACAAAAACCATGTAAAAGATTTATGAAATCCTATTAATCCAAATATTCCTGTGCTAATTTTTGTGCATTAGAACTTATAGGTCTTTAGGTCTTATAGGTGTCTGTGCCCCATGACAACTCTTCCTGTTGCAGTGTTCTGGTAGCTCATCGATATCATACAGCACACATGAAAATGAACTGCCTTGCCAAAGGGTCAAGATATGTTTCTGTAAGAGCAAAGGAAGAAATATTCTCCTTACTGACTTATGGACTTCGATAACTACATAGATTAGAAACAATGAAGAATGTATTTCAATAAATATCATTTTTCTTTAATGTAATGATGTGAGGCTTGTGCTAGCCTTATAGTACTTTTACAAGGAGCGATAATTTGCCCAATCGCACGATTAACGATTTTGAATGTATGATGTTTTTTTCATAACGATTAGCGTTTAGACGGAACGATACATTGTGCGGAAAATTCGGTGTGCAATAGTTTTGCGATCGCTTAAGCCTATCTCACACATAGGTGAAATGGTTGAAAGACTGTTTACACTGAACGATCAGCGATTTTTTTGCGAACGATCAACGATGATTTGAGAACATGTTAAAAGATCAAAATGAATGATTTCCTGCTCGTCGCTTGATCGTTCGCTGCGTTTACACGTACGATTATCGTTCGAATTCGATCGCTATCGTGCAAATTTGAACGATAAATCGTTCCGTGTAAAAAGGACCATTACCCTTAGTAACTGGCAGCTCTGGCCACTATACGCTTTCCTGCTTTCACAGTCACACTTAAGAATTCCGGGAGATGTTCCTGTCTGTGCCTGAAGCTCTTGACATTGAGGAGGGAGCTAAGTAGTCACTAGAGACTTTTATTTCCTGACTTATAAGAATTAAGAAGTGAGAAATAATTTTTCTGTCTGTTTTGTTTGGTTGTTGAGCTGACTGACGACCAACATGTATGTTCCATGGCAGTAGAACAAGAACAGCTTCCTGTCCGTCAGAAGCTCCAAGAAGATTGCACGCTAGACCTTGGCTTCCCAGAGGTTAATGAGCAGGGGTGGGACAAGGGGTAGGCAGATTAGGTTATCACCTAGGAGGCCTATGAGTAGGGGTCCAGGATATAGAGTAAAAGATACATATATTCTGCCTTAAAGAGAACCAATCATGGCCGAAATTTAAATTTTTTTTTTTTGCTAATTAGCTGTAAATTAATATTTTATTAATATTTGTAATTGGAATTATTTACTTTTATGCCCGTGATTTTACAATATACACATTCTCTTTTCCTGTCTCGCGCCGGCTCTTTTCAAAAGAGCCGGCGCGAGACAGGAAGCTCCCGGCATGCCGAGTGGCGGGAAGGGCTCCCATGAGCCTTTGCCGCCACTCTGTAAATACACAGTGATCCCGCGCTATACAGCGCGAGATCGCTGTGTATGTCTATCCTAACTGGGCCTATTAGTATGTCCCTGAAGATATAGACTGCCTGTGCAGTCTGCATCTTATGCGTTTACCTAATCCTGTATAGCGGAGCAGTAAGGGCGGGGGCGGCCATCTTGATGACGTCACTGGTGCGTTCCAGCGCTGGAACGCAAGGGACGTAATCAAGATGGCGTCCGGCTTAGCTGCACCGCTACAGAGGACTGGGTAAAGTATAAGATACAGACTGCACAGGCAGTCTGTATCTTCAGAAATAAACGACATGAAGATACAGACTGCCTTTGCAGTCTGTATCTTATACTTTACCCAGTCCTCTGTAGCGGTGCAGTAAAGCCGGGCGCCATCTTGATTACGTCCCTTGCGTTTCAGCGCTGGAACGCACCACTGTGACGTCATCAAGATGGCCGCCCCCGTCCTTACTGCTCCGCTTTACAGGATTAGGTAAAAGCATAAGATACAGACTGCACAGGCAGTCTGTATCTTCAGGAATAGATTTAGGGAGAGATAATCTTTTATTATAGGGACAGTTAATTTTAGGTGATTGGTTCTCTTTAAGGCTGGGTTCACACTACGTATATTTCAGTCAGTATTGTGGTCCTCATATTGCAACCAAAACCAGGAGTGGATTAAAAACACAGAAAGGATCTGTTCACACAATGTTGAAATTGAGTGGATGGCCGCCATTTAAAGGGGTTGTCCGGCGATAAAAAATTATTCACAGAATAACACACATTACAAAGTTATACAACTTTGTAATGTATGTTATGTCTGTGAATGGCCCCCTTCCCCGTGTTTCCCCCCACCCACGCTAGACCCGGAAGTGTGGTGCATTATACTCACCGCATCTCGTGTCGTCCACGGTCTCCGATCCTCAGCAGTGACGTCTTCTTCGCGGCCACGTCATCAGCTGCTCAGCCGCGATTGGCTGAGCACAGTTATGCTCAGCCAATCGCGGCTGAGCTTCGGATGACGCTGCAGAGGGCGGCCGGCACTCGGGAAGATCCGCCAGCCTCCCGAAGAAGACGTCACTGCTGAGGATCGGAGACCGTGGTCGGCACGTGACAGGTAATGTATAGCGCACCACACTTCCGGGTACACGGGTGGCGGTGGTGGGACACGGGAAGGGGGCCATTCACAGACATAACATACATTACAAAGTTGTATAACTTTGTAATGTGTGTTATTCTGTGAATAATTATTTATCGCCAGACAACCCCTTTAATGGCAAATATTTGCTGTTATTTTAGAACAACGGCTGTTATATTGAAATAATGGCAGTTATTTACCGTTATATGGTGGCCATCCACTCAATTTCAACATTGTGTGAACAGATCCTTTCTGTGTTTTTAATCCACTCCTGGTTTTGGTTGCAATACTGACTGAAATATACTGACTGAAATATACGTAGTGTGAACCCAGCCTTAAAGTGTAACTGTCATTTCAATGTAATTTTTCAGAAATCAATAACTATGAATAGTACATGCGATTTTAAGAAACTCTGTAATAGGTTTTATTAAGCAAAAGAGTTTCCTTCTGTACTCAAAAAGTTGTTTTCCTTCCTCCCCCTCACTTCAGAAGAAGAAGGATTTCTGTGTCCATTATGCTGTATGGAGGGGGGGGGGGGGGGATTGAAGGGGGCAAGTGAGCATGGAGAGGAGAAAAAGCAGCCCTGCAAAACATCATCCTGCAACCTTCTCTCACCAAGCTAACAGACCACCAGTGACCTTTCTGACCTCTGAATCCAGCGTTTTATGTGCTCAGACAGTCTGCAAACTGTAAAACTGCTTGTCTCCTCTTCCTGCTCATCCCCCTCGACCCCTCCCCCATCCATAGGTTATAATAGACTTAGAAAATCCTTCTTCACTTTGCTTTTCTGTAATGTAGATGGCTTTGCCTGATAATGCACAGATAAGAAGTGAGGGGGGAGGCTGGAAAACAGCTTTCTGAGTACAGAAAGTGGCTTTTTTGCCTAGTAAAACCTATTACAGAGTTTCTTAAAATCGCTTGTACTTTTGAATTCTGCAGCAACAACAAAAAAAGACAGTTAAACTTTGAGGGTTTGTTCACACTGAGCGAATGTGGCAGAAGGCTTGCGCACCTCCGCTTACATCGCTCTCCGCTCAAAGAATTGACATGAGAGCAGAGGCGTGCGAGCCCTCCCATAGAGAAAGTGTTATACTGAGGCAGGCGGGATTCCCCAGCATAGAGTTCCACCGCAGAATTCCGCCACATTTTCTCATTGTGAACATACCCAAAGGGTAGCTTCAATCGTACAGGATCCACAGCAGATTTGACTAAATAACTGAACACAGCATCAAATCAGCTGCAGATCCTGTACGTGTGAGGCTACCCTAAACGTTTACCAGTCACTGTTCCTCTGTATTAAAAAAAATGCTAGGAATTGGTGGAGAAAAGTGCTATAGGGAGTGATGAAAAAACAATTGTCCATCCAATAGTTGTGTTGAAATTCAGGTGGGGGGCCAGTGTGACAAAGCCGTGCACATGCCGTGAAACATTGTCACCCTATTGCTCCCTTCCCTATCTTTTCCCCCCTCAACCCCCCACCAGGAAGTGAAGTAAACTCATTCTTACCTATTGACTGTTGACCCCAGGCTGCTCTGTGGCAGCCATTTTTTGACAATGACTTCATCAAGAGGGAGGCGGTTCTAAGCCCTGTTAAGCCAGCCCCCCTTTGCCAGATGACACAGGTTGCTCAGCTCTGATTGGCTGAGCAAGATGTAAGCCATCTAACAGTTTTACAGAGTCAGACATCACTGGAGACAAAGTGCATCATGGGAAAGCCCAAACCAGGAAGCAAAGAAAAAATGAAGACACCAACTGGAGCTTCAGGGACCTGCAAACAGCAGGAAATTCAAACGGAGACAGACTCAGGAGGGATGGTAAGTGTGAAAACTTTGTTTATGATTGATTGTTTTGTTTTTTTTCAGCACCAGAGTACCCCTTTAATAATTATTAATTTTATTTGTATAGCATAGAAAAATATTCCACAGCACATTACAATTCTGGGGATACATATATAAACAGGCTCAGACATTAAAGAGATACAACTGTAACCATTAAAGGGGCATTCCTGCAAAAATCTTAATGTGGAAATAAATTACAAATCTCTGGCACTTTCTAAGACCACTTGATTTGAAAGAGTACCCCTTTAAGTCTCCAGCTTACCCTCTATGAGGTTGATATAAAACCCTAGAACAGACCTTCATACTACATGATACCAGTGCAGATTATTATTTCCTCCTTCAATCACTGCACACTTGACAAGTGCAGGAACTATGTCCTGTGGATTACAGTGTGAAAATATTTGAAGAGTTGAGTGGTCTGCGGTGTATCAGATGTCTTTCCAAGTCTCTCCTCTCTCTCAGCCTTTGAAATTTGCAGGCAGATTTTTATTTATTTTTTTCCTCAAGAAGCTCTAGCCAGCAATAAGCTGCCTTAAAACGGAGTCTTACAATGGCATCATTATGCACTGCTGCCATAGGAACCAAAGCCATCTCTCCTTCTCATCTTCATATTTTAATTTATTCCCACTCACTGCTGGTGCTAAGCCAGAGCTCACTGGCATATACCCATTTTTGGAACATGACTCATGTTTTGAGTGACATCACTGATATCGGAACTCGGCGCAGTAAGGACCTGGGGAGAGAAAAGCAGTGCCTAGCAGAAGCTTGGGAGAGCCATCCGTAATATAAGCTTAGTCACCTGTAATGTCATAGCTATACAGGGTTAGGTTGTGGCGGTAATATATCATATTATCATCTCTGTCATTGATTACCAGGACTAGGCCATTCACATGTAGCCATTCATGTTTTTTGTTTTTTTTTGTTCAATATTTTATCGGTTTTTGGCATTGTAACAAAAATTTATATATTGTACAGTATCTCATGCATCACATTATGAGAGGATGTTAGTTACTTAAAGGACAACTCCGGCGGGACCCCCCCCCAAAAAAAAAAACAGACACACACAGACACCATACTCACCATCCCTCCGGTGACGATCGCCACTCCATTCGCCCGCCGTCCGCCTCACCGTCACCTGCGTCCGCCGTCCAGCGATGTCTCTTGCTTCCGGGTCCATGAGAGAGAAAAGGCTGCCAGTGCGCTTGCGCACCGGCAGCCTTTTCATTGGCTGGAGCGCATCACATGGCTTCCAGCAAGCTCAGCCAATCAGGGCTGAGCAAGCTGGAAGCCATGTGATGCGCTCCAGCCAATGAAAAGGCTGCTGGTGCGCATGTGCACGAGCAGCCTTTTCTCTCCCATTCACTCTCAATGAAGACGCCGAGGAGGAAGAAGACCCGGACCGCCCCCAGCTCTGACATCACCCGACACCAGAGAAGAGGACCGTGACGACCGTAATAGGTAATGTATATATTCTTTAACTTCCGGGGTGGGGGGTCGGGGGTCGGAAAGTGGGGGAAGGGGGCCAGACCGGGTATTTAACCACATTACAAAGTTATATAACTTTGTAATGTGTGTTAAATAAGCCAAAAAAAAATTTTCGCCGGAGTTGTCCTTTAACAACATAACATAAAAGAAAAATCTTACATTTCTGTGAAAGTCAGACATAAAATGTCCCAAAAAGAGTCCCTTAGTATGTTCTGTAGAAGTTGAGAAGTGGGAAAGTTGTAGTCCGTAGTCGGACAACGTTACCAGATGCATATAAGGTATGTTGTTAGAATGCCGTTAACTAAAGGGGGATATATTATCCAATAGTAGAACAGTTTCTTACTCGTACCTAATACCAGAATACCTTGAAGAGAGACACCATTCATGTTTTTTTAATTTATTATTTTTATTTTATATTATTATTTATTCAATTATGATTTGCCTATTTGCAGTTAGTACAGTTGCCTCCTCAATTTCCATGGACGCTTCCAATTTTACAAAAATTGTTCTTAAAAACTCCCTTGGCCGTATTACCAGCTGCTGCTGCCCTAGGCACTAAACCTGAGGACGCCCCATCTTCACTCACCAATTAGCATCAGGATTTTCTAGTTTCTGAACATCATATTGATACCTGATCAGTCTTAGGCCATGTTCCCACATTTACTGTACGTCACCACATGCAGCCGAAACCAGACCCTCATGTGGTAACCAATAGGTGTATGGCCAATAACCCTGGTAACAGCACATGACTACTAGGGAAAAAATGGGAGCCTGGTTTTGGCCACATGCATTTCTCTACATGGAGAAACATTGGGGGAGATTTATCAAACATGGTGTAAAGTAAAACTGGCTCAGTTGCCCCTAGCAACCAATCAGATTCCACCTTTCATTCCTCACAGACTCTTTGGAAAATGAAAGGTGGAATCTGATTGGTTGCTAGGGGCAACTGAGCCAGTTTTACACCATGCTTGATGAATCTCCCCCATAGTCTGATTCCCGTTTTTGATGGTTTTTAACTGCTTAAACAAATTTCCACATTGAATCAAGGATTAGAGCCGTCTGCATATTGTCTGATGGAATTCTCACCACAGGATTGGTAGATTAGTAGGTAACAGCTCCAGGCGTCACATTTACCACTGCCACACCAGACCTGACCAATACCGCCATATTGTGACTGGATAACACCGCTACACCAGCCCTGAACAATACTGTGACTGGATAACACCGCCACACCAGGCCAGACCTGACCAATACCACCATACCCCCCATCCTCCCTCCCTTGAAAAGATACCAGATTTACTGCCAAGTCTGAACTAAAATAAAGTTGTTTCCTTCCCCCTGCTCCCTGGTGCTGACCCCCTGAAAGGTGCTGCCCTAGGCACTGGACCACAGGTGCCTAGTGGTAAATACGGCCCTGACTGCTATGTGTTACATCGTTTGCCCATCAAATGTTATGAAAATTACTCCCGCTCAATGAAAGAAATGAGAATGACAAGTAGAAGCAAGACAAAAAAAAAATATAAAAATGTAAGTATGCCCAATTATACCTGGTACACCATGTTCCTAAGGACGCCTGAGGGCTGCACTCCACATTCTAGGTGCTTGGCGTGTGTTGTCATTTACTGAACCCGGGCCAGTAAAATATTCTTAGTCACTTTTACTGATTCATACATCAAATAAAAAAAAATTAAAACCACGTTTATAGTCATGGACATATATAGGTTACCATAGGCTTTGGGATTTTCAGGAAGTATGCGATCTGTCCATCCTTGGATTCTAAAGACAAGAATGGGCTTCAAGCAATTGTGTCCACATACGTTGGCACTATAAAAGTAAAGAAATTATTATTATTACATGTCAAGGCAGCACGCTTCTGTAAAAGGATTACAGAGAAGAAGAGTTTTTGTTTCTGATATGGGGATACTGAGATTACCTTCGCTATGGGAGGGCCCAGGTATGTCTGTCCCTGTTACAAATAGCAGTCATACCTTTCTCTTGTTAAAGGGAATGTGTCACCTGGATGTTTGTTTACTGATTAGATAGTAAAAGTTGATTTTTTATTCTAAATTTTCTATTTTATGACTGTAATTTTTTTTCATTTTACTTTTTGTACATTGTTATAGGGGCTGTTATCTTGCCTGAACTGTTTTTTAAAGGACAACTCCAGTGATTTTCTTTTTTATCTTATTTATCACACATTACAAAGTTATATAACTGTGTAATGTGTGTGAATAAGCTATCTGGCCCCCTTCCCCCCACTTTCCTGATTGGCTGAGCTTGCTGGAAGCCATTGAAAAGGCGGCCAGTGTGCAAGCGCAGTGGCAGCCTTTTCTCTCCCATTCACTTAACTTGAACCTGGAAGTGAGGGAGATCGCAGGACGGCGACCGGAGGTGACGGAGACGCGGACGGCGGGCGATTCAAGAGGCGATCATCACCGGAGGGATGGTGAGTATGGAGTGTGTGTGTCTGTGGTTTTTTTTACAGGTCCCGCCGGAGTTGTCCTTTAACAACATTTAGTGACATGCTTTACAGCAAAAGGACGCAAAACACCGCAGAGACACCATCACATGTCTCGACGTCAGTGTATTCTAGAACATTGCCCCCTGGGAAATCAAATATGCAAAAGAACACTGCAGAGACACCATCACATGTCTCGACGTCAGTGAACTAGCCAGACCTTTCTCCAGGAAGGAACAACCAAGCCAAGGAATGTCTCCAATGAGGGAAACCACCCAAGCAAGGTATCCATCCACAGACAGCTGTTTCTGTGTGGAGTAGGAATCTGGCTAGTGGGAGCAATGACTAGTAAGTGCATGCAAAAGGACGCTGGTTGACCTCATGGAGATTTCCCAGGGGGCAATGTTCTAGAATACACTGACGTCGAGACATGTGATGGTGTCTCTGCGGTGTTTTGGTTGATCTCCCTGAGGTCAACCAGTGTCCTTTTGCATGCACTTACTAGTCATTGCTCCAACTAGCCAGATTCCTACTCCACATTGATGAGGGGCAAATGCCCTAAAACAGCTGTCTGTGGATGGATACCTTGCTTGGATGGTTTCCTTGATTGGAGACATTCCTTGGCTTGTTTGTTCCTTCCCGGAGGAAGGTCTAGCTAGTTCACAGACGTCAAGACGTGTGATGGTGTCTCTGCAGTGTTCTTTTGCATGCTTTACAGCAAGACTCATGGACACAGACGACAATAGACAGAGTCCATCCCCTTGAGATGAATGAGAAACATCCCTGAGTGTACTCTGTGTCCCGTAAAGAGGTCAATTTACAGGGTGCTTCTATTGTCTCCTCTATCTACTGGTGTCACATGTCAATGCAATGCTTTATAGATCACTTTACGGAAGCCTCCACTTATCACCACAGGCAGCACAGGAAGTCTTAGCTTAGTTTTAGCTGAGAATGAAAAATGAAATGAAAAAAATTCACCCAAAATACTTAAAAATAATACATTTAAACAATAAGTCATACATTTAAACAATATGTCATGTGACTGCGGGGGTCCCGATCGGTCAGTGAGAGCTGTCACTCATATAAGTGCCGCGATCAGTGACTGCAGGGGTTAATGGCGGGCTGCGGTGCGAGGGATACAGGGTTACCAGTCTGGGGTGGGGGCAGAGGGATACAGGGTGACCAGTCTGGGGTGGGGGCAGAGGGATACAGGGTGACCAGTCTAGGGTGGGGGCAGGAGGATACAGGGTGACCAGTCTGGGGTGGGGGCAGGGGGATACAGGGTGACCAGTCTGGGGTGGGGGCAGGGGGATACAGGGTGACCAGTCTGGGGTGGGGGCAGGGGGATACAAGGTGACCAGACTGGGGGATACAGGGTGAACAGTCTGGGGTGAGGGTAGAGACACAAGAGAGAAGGGTCATAGGACAGACTTGCTTTAAGACGTGGACCCCACTACCGCTGCTAAATGGCTGAGCAGGCTTGAAAATGGTCATGTCTCAAGCCCCATCTCAGTCCAGCATAGCTGTATACAAGCCCTGATATAGCGCCATATATGAGAATTTATAGACGCCCCCCCCCCCCCCCCCATTTGTAATATAGCGCCACATATGACATATAAAGTTTGTGTCCGGCAGCCGGATTAAAGGGGATAATTGTCCCGTGTAATAGGCGATCGGCTGACAAGAACGATGTCGGCTGATCGTTGCTGTTGTTTGTCTTTCCACATGTTGAAACAAATTCAAACGAATACCCGGGAAGCCCCCCCGCAGCTCCCCGCGGCCTCCCCTCTACTTACCCGCTTGTTGCCACCGAGTGCAATAGCGGTGGCAGCGAGTGGGGAACGAGGGGCAAACAAGAGCTATGAGCGCTCATTTGCTCCTCTATGTTGCCCTGTGTAATAGGGGCTTTAGTCCTGAAATAGCAATTTATAAGTGATAGTGATCAGAATAACAAGAGGTAAACAAATTGGCGGTCTGGCTGTGATTCAGAGCTCCGAGGGTGGCTATGTGTGTGGGAAAGACACAGTAAATTACTAACACATGGAGAACTTACACAGTATTTGGCCAAACTCTGCTGTTTCAAGCTTATGTGTTTCTCAAGGAAGATTTATTTAACTATTTATGAATATTTCAGTGAAGCAATATTAGATTTTTACTTGCTAGGTGTAGAACACACATTAATATAGCAATCTTAGTGTTGTCTGTAAGGGTAGAAACACACAGACCAGATCCGCAGCAGATTTCACATTGCGAATTTGCAGCGAAATCCACTGTGGATCCCTTGCCAGTCTTTTTCAAAGAGATTACATACTCGCATCGGGACTTACTGACAGACTTTTTAACCCCCTGCTGGCTGGTGTATACATTACCGGCTCCACGCTCCGGCTTGCTCTGGAGGTTCCCAGCTGGACTTCCTGCTCAGCCAATCAGTGCGCTGCCCCGCAGCAGCCAGTGATTGGCTGAGCGTGACTTCCAGATGCCAGGAGCTCCTGAAGCAAACCACAGCCACTGATTGGCTAGGCGGGAGAGCAGGAAGCCAAGACCCCGTGCAGCAAGACGGACTCAGGACGGGTGATGTATGCGCCAAGAGCGTGTGAATTAAGGAGCAAGTGATTTACATACTTGCAGCGGTCTGAAAGATCTGCTGCAAGTATGACTTCACATAGGAACTGCCACATAGGAACAGATCTCGCTGCAAAACTCACAGAGAAATTTCTGTTCTGTCCTGTGTGAAGCTGCCCTTAAAGTGTGCCCATATGCCCATATGCTGATGATAGAAACAACACAGGTATTTCTCATTTTGGTCAGGAGGAGTGTGATCAACAATTTGGTCAGGAGTGTGACCACCGTAAACACGATGATCACAGCATTACATAGAGTTTAGGAGGTTTCACCACGATTGCTTTCAGTCAATGCTGAGAGGACAATTCTAATCTCAAGCATCTGTTCCTATCCAAGCAGAAAAAGTTGTCAAGCCAAGAGAGGTAAAAGCTTCAAGGACTCTCATGTACCACTTAAAGGAGAAATCCCATGACAATAAAAAATGACAGGAAGGCAGGGGGGTGCGGGAACATCATAAACAAAGTATACTTACCCATCCCGGTGCCTCGTAGTGCTGCTCCCGGGTTTCACTGACAGCCTCCCGCAGCTGCAACGTCATGTGCTCAGTTTGTGGATTGCCCTCACAGCCAATCAGTGACTAGGGCTCAAAAGGAACCAATCAGCATGATTGTGCTGTTATGGTTCCCAGCTGCACATTATAGCTCTACTGTGCAGATCACGGAAGATACCAGCCGCGTCTGCAGTAGTAACTTTATAAAGGAGGCAGGGAGAGGGGCAGCAACTAGTCACCTGGGCAGGGAGCCGTCTGTGACTAGTCACGGCTCTCCGCCCCGTGCAGGTATGATTGATAGGCAGAGAGACCACTAATGAGTCTCTCTTCCCTTAAGAGTAAAAAATACATGTAATACAGTACAGTTTTTCTGGTTCATCTCTGCAATGAAATTATTTTATTTTGACTACAATTTTAGTAAATTTTGCACATAATCAGTTCATTTTAAAGACAGTTGGCCATTTCTTTGAGATAAATAGTTATATGATGCAAATTGGTCGCTATACCACTCTTTCATCCATAGATGTCTTGTAGCCATGTTCAGACCTCGTAAGAGACCGGCCGGGTCACGGAACAGGTGGTCTCAGAAAAAGATCATACCGGCCGCTAATGCAGTAGCGGCCGGATGATCTTTCGTGCCGCTGAGTTTTGATGCAGGCTCATCCATGCGCGCCCGCATCAGAACTCTCCACTGCACACAATGGAGCTTGCGGCCGGAGCTGCGTGCTTCATTGTGTGCACTGACAGGGTTTTTTGCGGCCAATATTCTTTAAATAGCGGCCACAGAAAACTGACATGTCAGTTTCTCGCGGCGCCGCTAGGGACCCCGGCCGGAGTGTATACTATGGGGGACATTTGTCAAACATGGTGTAAAATGAAACTGGCTCAGTTACCCCTAGCAACCAATCAGATTCCGCTTTTCATTCCTCACAGACTGTTTGGAAAATGAAAGGTAGAATCTGATTGGTTGCTAGGGGCAACTGAGCCAGTTTCACTTTACACCATGTTTGATAAATCTCCCCCCATGTGTATACACTCCGGCCCGGAATTCCATAGACAGCAATGCATCATATATTTTCGTATTAATCGCAGCCGTTGTTGCAATCATAGTTTTACTAAAATATATGCAGTGTGAACATAGCCTTATTCTGGATTGTAATCTGGCCTAGAAGTACAGAATGCAGGAGAAACCAACATGTGTAAAGGACTTTTAATGAGTCTTCTTCCATGACTATGTCGCAGCCAACTAGAAACTTTTTTACTGATGCTTAATGAGAATTAAGGGTGTGGACCGTGAATAAACACAGCTGTCTGATCTATATTAGTGTTTGGTCTGATGGACGATACATGAAACCAATTCAAACTGTACAAATCTATGTATGTTTCTGTTCATGCCTACACAGACATTTCTGCTTGAAGGTGTCATCTGGATCTGGACCTTTTATGTTTATTATAAACTAAATAAATTCAACCAAAAGCAAGAGTTTCTTATTACAGTGATACCTCGGTTTAAGAGTAACTTGGATTGAGAACGTTTTGACAGAAGAGCTCACAGATTTTCAAAATTGTAACTTGGATTAAGAGCATTGCTTTGGTTTTAGAGCTCCCTGTACTGGGT
The DNA here is from genome assembly GCF_027789765.1 of Dendropsophus ebraccatus. Classification (NCBI taxonomy): domain Eukaryota; kingdom Metazoa; phylum Chordata; class Amphibia; order Anura; family Hylidae; genus Dendropsophus; species Dendropsophus ebraccatus. The sequence goes on from NC_091468.1 coordinate 45,766,047, forward strand.
GGGAGGAGGAGTGGGGGAGGGGCACGGTCTGCATAGGGGGGTCTACAGCCCTGTACTCTGACCCAGGAAGTCTCCCTCACCTTCCAAATCATAGCAGATCCACTTCAGGCTGGGGCTTGCATCCGGGGACAGGCCTGTGGAGGTAATCTCTTCATAGCTGTAACCCCTTTCTCCCCAGACAGAGAGTGCTGCATGTATGTGCCCACATCTGCCCTGCTCATTCCTTCATACTCCCTGCAGACCCTGTCAGCCCTTGTGTTTCCCATCCTCTCCATTACTGTACAGTAACTTATAATATGACATATTCAGCTGTTTCTAAATGTTGGTTTCATTTATTTTACATGTTATCCAGATAAAAAAATCATTATTTTTGGGGTGTGGAACCAATTGTCTGCATTTCAATGATTTCTTATGGGAAAATTTGCTTTGGTTTAAGAGTAATTTGGATCACAAGCGCGGTCCTGAAACGAATTATGCTCGTAATCCAAGGCCCCACTGTATGCTCCTATGGCCTAACACTTACCTTTCTTGGCAACTGCCCTATGTAAACATTGGGGTTCAGTCTGTCTATTCTCCCTTCCTCTTTCACATGTAGTACCTGTCCAGGAATTAATTCTCTAGAGCAGTGATTTTCAACCACTGTGCCGTGGCACACTAGTGTGCCGCGACACATGGTCGGGTGTGCCGCGGGCAAAGTTCCCCAAACTATGGTGCCCCTGTGAAACAGGAGAAAACAATAGGGGAGAGAAACCTGGGGATGGTGGAGAAACAGGGGAGAGAAGCAGGGGGGAGAGAAGTATAGTGGAGAGAAGCAGGGGGAGAAGCACAGGAGAGAAGCAGGGGGGAGAAGTATGGTGGAGAGAAGCACAGGAGAGAAGCATGGGGGAGAGAAGCAGGGGGGAGAAGTATGGTGGAGAGAAGCACAGGAGAGAAGAACAGGGGGAGAAGAAAATAGGCCCAGGTTTCACACTGAGTGAGTATAAATACATTTAGAATCTATATTATTAACTATATGTATATGTACTGTTTTAGTGTCATTTTGTGCCATTTTGGTTGGTGGTGTGCCCCGGGATTTTTTAAGTAGAAAAAGTGTGCCGCGGCTCAAAAAAGGTTGAAAATCACTGCTCTAGAGATCCTTGTTGTGGGCAACTAAAGATCTTGTCCAGTGTATCTATTTTATTTTATTTTTATTTTTTTTTATTTTTTTTAAGGAGCCCGCTAAGGCATTCAATGGTTGAGTTGGGTCACCATTGTGGTCAGTGAATAATTCAGCAGACACTTCCAGATGTTGAGATGAGGACCAGGGGATGATGAGAAGTGGGGAGCATTGGGATCCCGGCCTTAAAAAAAAAATTAAACCCCCATGAGGTGGTCTGCCTGTCAACTGCTCCTCCTCATTAGAGAAGAAGTATACCAACCTGACCCGCACTTACCCAAAATATGCCCCTCAATGGGCTAGTTGGTTGAATAGTTCTTTCTACTCTACGTGACCCTTTGCCAAATTACTTGTCGAGTTCTGTACTGACCGCTTACTCATGCGCTCTGACGTGAGCTTTGCCTGTTGTTTATACCACTCTTGTTTTCGTAGGTTATCTCTTTTCCCTACTTTCCAACTAGCTCTAGTACGTTCTGATTGCTGTTTGTACTTTTGTTGATATAGTGTATCTGTGCGCTCTGAGAATTTAAATTGGGCACTTTTTGTTATTTTTGACCGTTCATTTCAACATCATAATTGTGTATTCAAAGCACTTATCAAAATAATAACCTATATAAGCCTCCACTCTGACTCACAGCAATTATCTGTGATTAATAATAAAGTACTTTAACTTTTAACTGTAGGTAACCTGCCATAGATTTTATTATGTAGCCTGACAATGCTCACTATAAGTAACAAACGATACCGTACAGTGGGTACAGAAAGTATTCAGACCTCTTTACATTTTTCACTCTTTGTTTCGTTGCAGCCATTTGGTAAGTTCAAAAAAGTTCATATTTTTGCAAATTTATTAAACTAAAAAAAAAAACCCTGAGATATCACATAAGTCATAAGTATAGATGAGCCAACATCGGAAAATCTTAGGTTCTATAGAGCTCAAACCTTGTCGAAACCTCCCGCATTTGATTCCTGATGCCTTTCAGCTCCGCGGATACCGCCTGAAATTCCAGGATACAGCCTAGGTAATAGGCTGTATCCCGTAATTCCAGGCGGTACCCAGGCTCCTCCTTCCCCAGTCTCCTCCTTCCCCACGGAACGGGAAGGCATCAGGAATCAAATGCGGAAGGTTCAACAAGGTTCGAGTTCTATAGAACCTAAGATTTTCCGATGTTCGATCATCTCTAGTCATAAGTATTCAGGCAATTTGATCAGTATTGAGTGGAAGCACCCTTTCCATACCTGGATTTGGGGATTCTCTGCAATTCCTCCTTGCAGATCCTTTCCAGTTCCCTCAAGTTGGATGATGAATTTTGGTGGATGCCATTTTAAGTCTCTCCAGAGATGCTCAATTGGGTTTAGGTCAGGGCCCCAGCTGGGCCAGTCAGGAATGGTCACAGAGTTGTTCTGAGTCCACTGCTTTCTTATTTTAGCTGTCTGCTAAGGGTACTATTACACGGAACGATAATCGGTCAAATCGGCCCTATCCGCTGATCGTTGATATAGGTTCTGACCTATAATTGTCGGGCGCTGACCGCGCATTGCTATGTGTAATAGCGGTGCGCAGCTGGAGCTAACGATTAGCAAAGAAGAATACATTACCTATCCATGCTGCAGGGCTCCTCTTGCTCTGTGCTTCTTCCCGGGTCTTGCGCGCTCCAGCTGCAGAGCGGCCTGTCTCAGCTGACAGGTCGCTCAGCCAATCACTGGCCAGTGATTGGCTGAGCAGCCTGTCAGCTGAGACAGGCCGCTCTGAAGCTGGAGCGCCCAGACCCAGGGAGAAGCACAGATCAAGAGGAGCCCTGCAGACTGGACAGGTAATGTATAAAGTTTAAACAAGGGCTGCAAGGACATTGGTAATAATGTCCCTGCAACCCTTGTTAAACGATTATCGGGCCGTGTAATAGGCCCAGTAAACGAGCGCCGATCAGCGGTCGTTTACATTTATTATCAGGCCTTCATCGGCCCGTGTAATAGTAGCCTTAGGGTCATTGTCTTGTTGGAAGATGAACCTTCGGCCTAGTCTGAGGTCCAGAGCTCTCTGGAAGAAGTTTTCATCCAGGATATCTCTGCACATGGCCACAATTATCTTTCCTTCAATCATAACTAGTCGTCCTGTCCCTGCAGCTGAAAAGCACCCCCATAGCATGATGCTACCACCACCATGTTTCACTGTTGGGATTGTACTGGGCAGGTGATGAGCACTGCCTGGTTTTCTCTGCACATACCACTTAGAATTAACACCAAAAATTTCTATCTTTCTCTCAGACCAGATAATATTATTTTTCATAATTTGGGAGTCCTTCATGTGTTTTTTGGCAAACTGTATGCAGGCATTCATATGTCTTGCACAGAGGAGAGGATCCCGTCGGCACAATCTGTCATAAAACCCAGACTGGTGGAGTTGACTTTGTGGAACTTTCTCCCATCTCCCTACTGCATCTCTGGATCTCAACCAGAGTGATCTTGGGGTTCTTCTTTACCTGTCTCGGCGAGGCTCTTCTCCCACAATTTCTTAGTTTGGCTAGACGGCCAGGTTGAGGAAGAGTTCTGGTAGTCCCAAACGTCTTCCATTTAAGGATTATGGAGGCCACTGTGATGTTAGGAACCTTGATTGCTGAAATTCTTTTATAACCTTGGCCAGATCTGTGCCTTACTACAATCCTGTCTCAGCTCCTTGGGCAATTCCTTAAGGTGCGTTTACACGAAACGATAATTGGCCCAATTGTACGATTATCGATGTCGGAGTAACAATTTTTTTAAAAATAACGATCAGCGTTTAGACGGTACATTATATCATACGGAAAATTATTTTGCGATCATTTTGTGATCGCTTAAGCCCATCTCATACATTGGTTAAATCGGCGAACGACTGTTTACACGGAACGATCTGCAAATTTTTTGTGACAAACGACGATTTGAGAACATGTTGAAAGATCAAAATGAACGATTTCTCGTTTGTCGTTTGATCGTTCGCTGCGCTTACATGTACGATTATCATTTGAATTCTATCGTTATCGCGCAAATTCGCACGATAATCATTACGTGTAAATGCACCATTGATTCTCATGTGCTCTGACATGCTCTGTGACCTGTTAGGTCTTATATACACAGATGTGTGCCTTTCCTAATCAAGTCCAATCAGTTTAATTAAACACAACTGGACTCTAATGAAGGAGTCATGTATGCAGGCATTCATATGTTTTGCACAGAGGAGAGGCTCCCGTCGGCACAATCTGTCATAAAGGAGGAGTAGGACCATCTCAAGGAGGATCAGAAGGAAATGGACAGCATGTGGGTTAAATATGACTTACAGCAAAGGGTACAGTGTATTCTGCCTCCAGCCACTAGAGGCCGCTATCTCCTTTCAGCTCCAGTGGCTGGTAGGGAGGTCACTCATGCAGCTAGCAGCCTGAAGGAAGAGAAGATGGTGGTGTGCTGCAGGGAGGCAGGTAGGTATGTGTTTGTTGTTTTTTTTTACTAATGGGAGATGCCCCTAAATGGTGTGTGCCTGCTTGGATACAATCAGCGCTGGAGCACATTCATGCTCACTCATCCCCGCCACCCAATCACTGCTCACATCCACCATTATTATACTGGGACCCTGATCCTGGAGTATATAATGTACAGGGGACCTGATCCTGGAGTATATAATGTGCAGGGGACCTGATCCCGGAGTATATAGTGTGCAGGGGACCTGATCTTGGAGTATATGATATGCAGGGGACCTGATCCTGGAGTACATGATATGCTGGGGACCTGATCCTGGAGTATATAATGTGCAGGGGACCTGATCCTGGAGTACATAATGTGCAGGGTACCTGATCCTGGAGTATATAATGTGCAGGGGACCTGATCCTGGAGTATATAATGTGCAGGGGACCTGATCCTGGGGGAATATAATGTGCAGGGGACCTGATCCTGGGGGAATATAATGTGCAGGGGACCTGATCCCGGAGTATATAATGTGCAGGGGACCTGATCTTGGAGTATATGATATGCAGGGGACCTGATCCTGGAGTATATGATATGCTGGGGACCTGATCCTGGAGTATATAATGTGCAGGGGACCTGATCCTGGATATATAATGTGCAGGGGACCCGATCCTGGAGTGTATAATGTGCAGGGGACCTGATCCTGGAGTATCACATATAATATGCTAGGGACCTCATCCTGGGGTATATAATATGCTGGGGCCCCTATCCTGAAGTATATAATATGCTGGGAACCTGATCTGGAGTATATAATATGATGGGACCCTGATCCTGGAGCATATAATATGCTGGGGCCCTGATCCTAGAGTATATAATATGCTGGGCACCTGATACTGGAGTTTATAATATATGCTGGGGACCTGATCCTGGAGTATATAATCTGCAGGGGACCTGATCCTGGAGTATATAATATGCTGGGGACCTGATCCTGGACTATATAATATGCTGGCAACCTGATCCTGAAGTATATAATATGCTGGGGACCTGATCCTGGAGTATATAATATGCTGGCAACCTGATCCTGGACTATATAATATGCTGGCAACCTGATCCTGAAGTATATAATATGCTGGGGACCTGATCCTGGAGTATATAATATGCTGGCAACCTGATCCTGGACTATATAATATGCTGGCAACCTGATCCTGAAGTATATAATATGCTGGGGACCTGATCCTGGAGTATATAATATGCTGGGGACCTGATCCTGGACTATACAATATGCTGGGAACCTGATCCTAGAGTATATAATATGCTGGGGACCTGATCCTGGAGTATATAATATGCTGGGGACCTGATCCTGGACTATACAATATGCTGGGAACCTGATCCTAGAGTATATAATATGCTAGGGACCTGATCCTGGAGTATATAATATGCTGGGGACCTGATCTTGGAGTATATAATATGCTGGGAACCTGATCCTGGAGTATATAATATGTTGGGGACCTGATACTGGAGTTTATAATATATGCTGGGGACCTGATCCTGGAGTATATAATATGTTGGGGACCTGATACTGGAGTTTATAATATGCTGGGGACCTGATTCTGGAGATTGTCATATACTGGGGACCTGATACTGGAGTTTGTTTTATGCTAGGGACCTGATACTGGAGTTTGTCATATGTTGAGGTCTTTAATATTCTCCCTTTGCAATTATACATGTATAGCATGAAAAAAAAATAGAAAAAAATAATTGAAAAAAAATTATATATGTTTAACATAAAAACTTTATTTTTCAGATGACACATTCCCTTTTTCTTGTCCTTGCTTATGGCAGATAAGCGGAGCCGTTCTAATAGATTGTCAGCATTACATGGTTCTACATATTGCACTGATCTCTGCCGTTCATCCACCTCTCTCAGAAGCTGATAATGATGTATACTGATGCTTTATCAATGCTCCACGGCTCCCCAAGGTGCTACCACTTTGACTTGAAAATCTTATATTGGTGCCATGTTGCTTAGCAACCTCTTGCCGCCACAGTTCCTAGCAACGGGTAGAAAGAATAGCCGACCACAGAGGTCTTCCGCTGGGATATAATAAAATCAGTTATAACGGGCAGCGTCTCCAAACAGTAGTTTATAGCTTTAAATAGAATGATTGTTTCCCATCCCCGCGTGTTTATTTTACTCCTCCAACAAATAGAATCTGTCGACATTTTCTGCAGGCGGCAGTCTACACGTCTGAACTCCATGTCTACCGGGACAAAAGAGGAGACAATATTCATGAAGAGTCTCGGCAGATTTCATACAGCTGTTACTTACACTAAAACGGAATGGGATTGTGGGGTTTTAATTGTCATTTATTGTATATAATATAACTGTGTGTGTGTATATATATATATATATATATATATATATATAATTATTATAATATATATAATATATTGTATATAATATAACTGTGTTTATATATATATATATATATAATTATTATAATATATATAATATATTGTGTATAATATAACTGTATATATAGTTATTATAATATATATAATATATATTTTATATAACTGTATATATATATATTCTATATAATATAACTGTGTTTATATATATATAATTATTATAATATATATAATATATTGTATATAACTGTATATATATGTATATATATATATATATTCTATATAATATAACAGTGTGTATATTTTCTTCATCACAAAATATAATCTTATGAGATTTTATTTTCAATTTCTATAAAATATAAAATTTTTGTCACCAGACAGAGCCTTGTAGCTGTGTTGTCTATGAGGAGGTGAATTCCACTGGTATATCTGCATCTAGCAAATGACCCCCACCCCATGCTGTGTCTAAATGAGCACTCCTGAGCCCTCTCATAATCAGATGTGCCAAGAAGAAGGCTAATGAAGATAGAACTTGTAGACACGTTTATATTTTTATTTACTTATATATTTATTTAATTCTTTGTATTTATTTCACTTAACCCTTTGAAGACCAGGCCCAAAATGACCCAGTGGACCGCGCAAATTTTCATTTTTGTGTTTTCGTTTTTCCTCCTCCCCTTCTAAGAGCTCTAGCACTTTTAGTTTTCTATCTACAAGGCCATGTGGGGGCTTGTTTTTTTACAGGAATAGTTGTACTGTGTAATGGCGTCTTTCATTCTACCATAACATGTATGATGGAATCCCAAATATATTATTTATAAAGATATAAATTGGTGAAATCTAAAAAAGAATGTAATATGGTAACGTTTGGGGGGTTCCTGTGTCTACGTAATGCACTATATGGTAAAAGTGACATTATACCATTATTCTATAGGTCAGTCCAAACACAACCATATGCAGGTTACACAGATTCTCTTTTTGCAATTAATTATTAATAAAGTGGCCCTACTGTGACGCTTATAACTAGAGATGAGCGAACCTCGAGCATGCTCGAGTCTATCCGAACCCGAGCATTCGGCATAGCGGGGGCTGCTGAAGTTGGATAAAGCTCTTAAGCTCTCTGGAAAACATTAATACATGGATATGTTTTCCACATAACCTTAGGGCTTTATCCAAGTTCAGCAGCCACCGCTAATCAAATGCCGAAAGTTTGGGTTCAGATAGACTCGAGCATGCTCCAGGTCCGCTCATCTCTACTTATAACGGTTTTATTTTTTTACCTACAGGGCTGTATGGGGTCTCTTTTTTTTCCGCCATGATCTCTAGTTTTTATTAATACCATATTTGTGTAGATTGGACGTTTATAATACATTTTTTCATATAATGTAACAAAAAATCAGTAATCCTGGCGCTACTTTCCTTCTTTTCGTTTACGCCTTTCGCAATGACGCTTGTTATATTTTAATAGATCAGACAATTACGCACGCTATGATATATTATATGTTTATTTAGAGATGAGCGAACCTGGAGCATGCTCGAGTCGATCCGAACCCGAACTTTCAGCATTTGATAAGCGGTGGCTGCTGAAGTTGGATAAAGCCCTAAGGCTATGGGGAAAACATGGATATAGTCATTGGCTGTATCCATGTTTTCCAGACAACCTTAGAGCTTTATCCAAGTTCAGCAGCCAACGCTAATCAAATGCCGAAAGTTCGGGTTCGGATCGACACGAACCCGAACCCGATTCGCTCATCTCTAATGTTTATTTATTTATTTTTATATTTTTTATTTATATAATGGAAAAGGGGGTGACTTTTATTGGGGGAGGGGCTTTGGGGTACTTATAAAAACTTTTTTACTTTTTTTTAACACATTTTAAGTCCCCCGGGGGACTTTTACCTGCAATCCTCAGATTGGAGACATTGTACAATGCTATGCCATAGGCATAGCATTGATCAGTGTAATAGGCGTTCTGCTCATTGAGCCTGCCTGTGATACTTAATATAATGTAGAAAAAGATTTGTTTTCTTTTGTGCAAAGTGACAGTGACAATGAGACAATTACCCGTGACTCGGGTTGCTGGGATTGGTATTGAACCTGCTGGTGGGCTCTGGTGTTTTAGGGGCTGCTTGTCACGGTGGCCAGGAGTGGTAACACCTACCCCCGGACACAGGTCTCTGTTACTGGGTGGAGCTAGCTAGTAGTATCCTTCCTACTCAGCCGAGCATAAGTCAGTAGAGAGCGGCTAACTAGCACTGTGCTCTACTGCAGTACAGCCTTTTGTGTTCCTCACCTTTCTTTAGGTGGTTGACTGTCCTGAGTTTAAATAAATCCATGGCGTATGCAAGGAGGGTTGCTCCCTTGTCTCCGGCTTCCCTGGGGGTGAAGTCTAGCAACTCATGGAGCTTGAGTCACTAATGCAGGAGAACAAGCTATACATATCCTGCCTGGCCTGAAGCCAGGCACTAACTAACTAAACTAAGTACAGACTATAGAGGGAAAGTGTGTGTGTAGCTGAACCAGGTTTTGACTGCAGCTGTGCTGTGGGAGAGTGTAACACCTAGTGGTTGGAATAAGGTACAGCAGCTTACTGCCCTACCTGCGACACTGTATAGAGACACTTTCACCTAGGTGTATGAAAAGAAGACACTGAGCATTCCCAACATCGCTGCGTACCTCTGGGCTGCAAAGTGTACAGGAGAAGGTACACCTGTTTTTGGCAGAAGTCTGTGCTCATGTAATACTATCTGTAGAACCCTATGCTACCACAGAAAGTACATACAGGAACAGGGACTCCTGTCAGTGTTCAGAAGCAGGGACTCCTGCCAGTGTTCAGAAGCAGGGACTCCTGCCTTTGACAGTAGTCCCTGCTCCTCTGTATACTATCCACAGTGCCCCACACTGTCTGTTAACTTTGGTAGAGCTGGGCTAATCTAGTGAGTACATGGCATACAGCATTTCTGCTGATCTCCAGTGTTACCTCTTAGCTCCAGGCACTGCATATGGCTTTAAGTCTCTGCTTCTGCAATTTTCCTGAAATTAATCCCCCCAAAATTCAGACTCTCTAATAATAACATATCACTTATATAACTTGTCATGCAGCAGGTCTAAAATGAACATGAACTTTTTCGTCAGTGTGAATGGGAAGGGATAGTTCAGGAAGAAAAAAAAAGCTAAACATTTCTTTCAAAGTAACTGGTGGAGATTTGCAATTTACCTCTTTTAAAAAATCTCAAGTCTTCCAGTACTTATCAGCTGCTGTATGTCCTGCAGGAAGTGGTGTATTGTTTCCAGTCTGACACAGTGCTCTCTGCTGACACCTCTGTTCATGTCAGTAACTGTCCAGAGCAGTAGCAGATCCCCATACAAAACTTCTCCTGCTCTCCAGACTGGAAAGAACACCACTTCCCGTGGGACATACAGCAGCTGATAAGTACTGGAAGACTTAAAAAATTTTTATAGAAGTAAATCACAAATTTCTAGCCCCCCTTTAAAATCCCATCTGATTCACGGCTACTGTGTCACTGCTGTACTCTGCAGTGTATTTGATACGTGTGAAGCTCTTATTGTTCTGTCGATGGAATGATAAAAAGAGATACATTGTTAACAAAATTATCAAATAATTGGAATACACCAGAATGACTCAATGGTGTATCAACAGAGCCGATATTCATGATATATAAGAGGGTGAATGCGCTATACAGTACTGAAGTGAAGGCACCTTTGAGTGTGAATATCTCACAGATAAAGGCAGCAATCCCCCCCATACTTCTAAATATAAAGGTGTTTGGTCCACACCTCCCAATATAGTAAACAGGTGCTTAAACACTGACAGGGGGACAAAGTGTCCTCCCCGACCCACAACTGTCTAAATTGTAATCCACTGGTATTGTGAGAAAATAACATTTAAAAACAAACTTCTTTTAGGCAAGATTCACACAGTGCAGTTTTGATGCAGTTTGCATGTGTCTTTAGCCAAAACATGGAGGGAGTACATGTCACACTGGTTTACACTTCATTTTTATCTAGGTTCAGGTCCACTCCAAAAATAGCCACAAGGTAGAACATGCCCAACTTACACCAAAGTGTCCTTTGACTCAACTATGATTTATAATACAAAATAATCGGTGGGTTTGAATACTGCGGAAAGAGTTTTGTTTCTTAATGGCACCATTAGTGGTGCAAAAAATGTAATCATTAGGTTTTTGGGGGGATGGGGAAGGAAAGAAAAACAATCACCATATTTTGGGAGACTAAGGGCCCTATTACTCAGAGCGATAATCGGACGATTCAGCCGATTATCGCTCCAGGTAATAGAGACAACAATCAGGCGATGACAACTAGAGATGATCGAACATCGGGAAATTTTAGGTTCTATCGAACTTGAACCCTTTTGAACCTTCCGCATTTGATTCCCGCAATCTTCCCGTTCTTTGGGGAAGGAGGAGACAGCTTGGGTACCGCCTGGAAAACAGGGATACAGCCTAGGTAATAGTTTTCCAGGCGGTACTCGGGCAGTCTGCTCCTTCCCCACGGAACGGGAAGGCATCGGGAATCAAATGAGGAAGGTTCGAGAAAGTTCAAGTTTGATAGAACCTAACTTTTCCCAATGTTCAATCATCTCTAATGACAACATAGGCAATAACAACATAACATCTCTCCTGTGCTCCGCAGCTTCCCGGTCCCAGCGGCTGCAGCATCCAGTGAATGGCTGAGTGGCCTGTCAACTGACAGGCTGTTCAGATGCTGCAGTGGCTTGGACCTGGAAGCTGCGGAGCACAGAAGAGAAGACCGGGAGCTGGGAGAGAGGTAAGGTATCAGATGTTTGGGCAAGGTCCGCATGGACATCGCTAACAGGAAGCTGCGGAGCACAGGAGAGAAGACCGGGAGCGGGGAGAGGTAATGTATCAGATGTTTAGGCAAGGGCTGCATGGACATTGCTAACGATGTCCATGCAGCCCTTACTGCCCGATTATCAGGCTGTGTAAAAGGTCCAGTAAACGAGCGCCAATCTACAGACCCTAAAAGACCAGCATTTCTTTATGCATCGACTATGGTGTCTCAATGCCGCCAATATGGATTCCGCCTCCTCACTGTCAAACAGTTTAGATGCTGTGGTTGCTATTGACCATGGGTTTAAAATGCCTGGATCAGAATTGTGATCCCGGCAGTTGGAACAGGAGCTGTGTGTGAGATGAGCCCCACCTGCGATCCTGTGCTAGAGCAGTGGCCATGGGGGGGAGCAGCTCTCCCCCAAACCTGCACATGCCGGCTATCACTGCAAATCCAAGCAGTACAGCAGCTGCCAATATTAGCTGCCCCCACATTGAAAAATCAGACAAGAATCATGAATTAAATAAATGGCTAATTAATCAAATTAATTAGGTTAATCACCCACTCCCACCACCCAGAATAACATTAGGAGTTAAAGGATTCAGAAAAAAAAAAATGTTTTTTTCAAATCAACTGGTACTAGAAAGTGCCAGAGATTTGTAATTTACTTCTATATGTCCACAGGAAGTGATGTATTCTTTCCAGTCTGACACAGTGCTCTCTGCTGCCACCTCTGTCCGTGTCGGGAACTGTTCAGAGCAGTAGCAAATCCCCATAGAAAACTTCTACTGCTCTCCAGACTGGAAAGATTACACCACTTCCAGCAGGACAAACAGAATAGAAGTAAATTACAAATCTCTAGCACCACATGATTTGGAACAATATTTTTTGTGAACTACCCCTTTAATGGGTGGCAGATGATTGTCTAGCATGGTGCAGAATATTGACAGATATCAAATTTAACTGGGGTCCTGTGAATCAGACCAGCTTAGGCTGGACAGGCTACAGAACAGATACAAACCCGGTTCACATCACATTTCAGGGCTCCATCAAAGGGGAGATATAACATAGAAATTACTTGTAGCATTGCCATAGACTTGAATAGACCAAGTGTTGTCTATTTGCGACCTTGTTTTTAATATTCTTAGTACATATTAAACGTATAAAAGAAAGGAGACAAAGCACAGTATAGATAAACTATGTTTAGTCTAGTCAGCCCTGTGGTTACACTGTAGGCAGGACAAGATATTTTTTTGATGGTACTGTGATGTATACTGATGACGAAGCCCTAAAACGTGATGTGAACAGGGTCTAATCTGGTTGTATACAGACCTTACGTTCATTTAATGATGTTATTCTTCCTTGTGAATAAGTGCGGCTTACATATAGCTCTATCCACATATAACCTATATACATATAGTAACCTCCACAGGCTTTGCAGTTCTTCATTTATTTCCATTTGCACCCACTGAGTAAAATCTATTTTTATTGTTTGGTTGTTTGAAATACCTACCCTCAGGGAGACGGTCAACTCTTGACTTTATTTCTGTTTTGTACAAGATACAAAATCAGACAATGCCGTAAGTCTGGTATTTAATGAACAAAGACAGCTGTAACCAGAAACATACAGTATCCACTGGGCGCATTATGTATCACTTACATAAGTGACTGCGGCAATAGCGTACAATCACTTCTGCTTGACTGTAAAAAAAAAACCTTTTCACAATCACAAAAGTAGAAATAGGGAGATGTTCAGTGTAGTAGATCAGGCACCATGACTGAGCTGGGTGAAGCCATGAGAAACATTGTAAGGTGTTCTTATCAATCAATGTGTAAGACAGCAAGTAAACCTATTGCTATGGTAAGTCAGCACTATGGCGGACAAGATAAACTGCTCAATAAAAATGACACTATAATAAGAAGAAGAATAAGTAATCTTTGATTGGCAGCAGTAAGAGGCGACACAGCCCATCTACTGCCACCTATGGCTGGGTTGGGAACTGCAGGACTGTTTTGGCCTTGTTCCCAACACATTTACATATGTAGCACTTACCATATTAAATGGCGCCCCCCCCAAAAAAAAACAAAAAAAAAACACCGACACACAGAATTTATACTTACCATCCCGTTCGAATAACTTTGTAATGTGTGTTAATTAAGCAGAAAAAGTTAATGACTGCACTACCCCTTTTAGCTTCCTCCAATGTCTATTCTAATGATGGCACATATTTGAATGTTTTTTCATCAGTTTTTCCCCCTAAAAACAGATACGTTAAATGGAATGTGAGGCCAGCCTTACACTTGGGAAAGCAGCGATATGTAGCTGTGTCTTGTTGAGGTCTTGAGAAGCCTTGCAGTTCCTAACACAGCTATTGGTGCCATGCTGCTTCTTACTGCTGCTACTCAATGTAAGGCTATGTTCCCACACAGTATTTTTGCTCAGTATTTTGCAACCAAAACCAGGAGTGGATTGAAAACACAGAAAGGCTATGTTCTCACACTGTTGAAATGTAGTGGATGACCTCAAAAACAGCTGTTGTTTTGAAATAACGGCTGTTATTTGCCATTAACTGACATCTATCCCCTAAATGTTAACATTGTGTGAACATAGCCTTTCTGTGTTTTCAATCAACTCCTGGTTTTGGTTGCAAAATACTGATCAAAATACTGAGCAAAAATACTGTGTGAGAACATAGCCTTAGGCCTAGTTCACACAGCGTATGACACGGCCGATGTCACTGAAGTTCACCCTGGCCGATACTGCAGATGAACCTCATTTTTTTTTTATTTGGAATGCGGCACACCGGTGTGCCCGCATTTCAAATCACCATAGCCGACAATGTAAAGTGCGGCCGGAGCCGCACTTTGCATTGTCTGCTCTGTCAGTTTTGTGTGGCTGCTATTCAATGAATATCGGCAGCACAAAACAGTTTTTTTGTGCGGCCACTTGGAATCTGGACTGGAGTTTATACACTACGCCCGGGATTCCTTATTAATGTATTCTGCCACTTCATTAAATAACGGCCATGGTTGCAAGCCTGCAATGACTGCCATTGTTTAATGATTTTTTACATAGTGTGAACTTAGCCTTCAAATGTAAACTAAAAGAACATTTTCTTTAATAAAGTTATCAAATAAATTTTTTTTTTTTTTACAAAATATTTTTACAACCCTTATTTAAGCCCTCCCCCAGCAAATTTGTAACTATTTTTCCATATACTGACCTTGTTATAAGGCAGAACCAATAGACCTTTTTAAAGACACCCTTAATGTTACCATAAAACATACTGCAAAACGGAAAAAAAATATATTTCTGGCCCGCTGGTGTCCGCTGTCCTACGATTCCTGGCAGATTTCTGGTCTGAGCAGGGACCTTGGACAAAATGTGTCAGGCCTGCTCAGCCAGTGAGCGGCAAAGGCAGGACACCGCTACAGCCGCTGACTAGCTTAGTGGGCCTGTAACGTCTAGTCCCAAGTCCCCTCTCTAGACCAAGAAGCGGCAGCGGATCAGGGGACCGGAGCAGACTGGCTGCCCAAGCAATCTTTAGATTGTCTAGGGAGCTCACAGGTGATAGTGGCGGTCTGCTGCCGCTGTCCCCATTATGCACAGAGCAGACATTAAAGGAGAAGTCTGGCCAAAAGTTTTTTTTAATTTGTTATTACAAATTCCTAATGTACATTAATTACGGGAAATGCACATATAGTACTATTTCCCGTAATTTAGTAGATCAAGGAGCCTTCAAATTCTCTCAAAAACCGTGAGATCACGAGTCAGGTGTAATTCCTATGGAGTGTCCAGCAGGGGGCACACTATATGTAAAAGCCTATAGAAATGTATTGTCTATGAAGCTGTATGTAATGGAGTGTTAGATGGGGTTACAGTACACTATGCTTTATTGATTGAATACGTTTATGGAATACTTTGGGCAGCACGTGTCCTTGCTCCCCACAGTATTCCATAAATGTGGACGGCACCGAGCAGGGAGGGAGAGAGATGCCGGTGCATCTAACTACCTCACCCCTCCTTCCCTACTCGGTGCTGTGGACACATACACACTGTACTACTTAACACATACACACTGTACTACTAAGCACATGATGGGGGAGTAGTACCAGGGCCGATCCTCATCACCAGCACCCCCCCAGCCCCACCGCCACTGCTGCCAACACATTCACTCTGTACTACTCCTCTACTATGAGCACATGATGGGGGAGTAGTTCCAGTGCCGATCCCCATCACCATCATTTCCTTTTCCAGCCCTCCTTACGTGGCAGCCGCTGCTGCTGCACAGCCGTTCACATCCCCTGCTGGGCCGACTGGCGAGCTCACTGCCGCCCCAGCCTCCTGCAAACTCATTCCCTGTGACATCAAGGAAAGAGTCAGCAGGAGGCTGGGGTGGCGGTGAGCCCGCCAGTCCGCCCAGCAGGGAATGTGAACGACTGTGCATCAGCAGCGGGGGCGGATCATACTGTTTATCCATCTCTGGTTCGGGGGAGGAGCATTGGGATGGCTTAGGATGATGGAGTTGTAGTTCTACCACAGCCACACAGGAGCATGCTGGGAATTGTAGTTCTACCACAGCCACACAGGAGCATGCTGGGAATTGTTGTTCTACCACAGCCACACAGGAGCATGCTGGGAGTTGTTGTTCTACCATAGCCACACAGAAGCATGCTGGGAGTTGTTATTCTACCACAGCCACACAGGAGCATTCTGGGAGTTGTTGTTCTACCACATTCCACTAACACACACTCACACACTCCATTAGCGCACACACACACACACACACAGATACATACATATACTCACCCACACAGCCGTAGCAGTGGAGGACGACTCTGTCTCTGAGCCCAGGATCAGACTCCTGTAACTACACTTGTCTCTGCACTTCTCCCCTCTCCTGATTGTCTTCAGAGGTCATGTGACATTAATCAGAAGCTTTTCTTCAGCTAGGAGCCAAGCAGAAGAGAGGAGGAAGAGAGCAGGCCCTGCCGCTGCGGGGCTGGAGCCTTCAGCAGGTGCGGGGCTGAGCGGGGAAGTGATGCTGCTGCATGTGAGGTCGGGTGGGGGGATTTTTACTTGAGGCTACATTGCGCCCTAGGCCATCGCCTACCCTGCCCTGCATACAGCTGACACTTGCTGCATATAGTGTGGGCTCGGCAACTTATATAGTAACTAGCAACTATATACAAAAACCACTGAGCCAATGTAAAAAGGGGTATTGGCAGGTCATTAGGAGGTTAAACAATCGGTTGTTGCGTGATGACGCATTCCCTATATAAAAACATGTATGACATAAAGTGTGTTGAGAATAATGCACAGCTAAATTAGAGATAGGTTATGCTTGAAGGGATGTATACCACTTGTCTACGTGTTATTATATTGTTGTACTAAAGGGTTATCTTGTAAGATAAAGCACCAACAAGTCACATATAAGATATTGTTTGTACTTGTATTATTTCTTGATTTTGGATAGTTATACATTCAGAGATGGTATATTTTATTGTTATATGATGTACAAACTTCAAAAAAATAAAAAAAATAAAAATAAAACACAATATCAAAATTCCTTTCAAAGATCTTGTCATGGTTCATAAACCATAAACTAAATAAATGACGGAAAAATCAGCCTCTTGTATTTTACAGGTCATGTCCCAGTTCTGCAGTCAGCAATTGTCATCATACATAGAGCTACGTGCCTACGGATGTGCTGTTCTGCAGGGTAACAAATTGCAGCCATATATGCATATATGTTATCAGGTCCCTAAGTCATGCAGACAACCAGCAGGAATGGGGGCCTAGATAAGGGCTTTGTCTGCCATGGGGGTTATGGGGAAGGGGGTAGGATTACTTTCATGGAGTCCCAAGAGGAAGAAAAGAATTTACTGAAGTATGTGTATATTTTTAACTTCAAGAAGGAAAACTGTCCAGGCAAGGAACATTTGTTGGGAACTGTGCATATCAGGAAGCAGGAGGGGGAGGGGGAATGTAAAGTAGCAGCTTGTCCTCCTTCCCATGTAATTCACATGCTGATGGCCATTGAGAAAGCCTTAGGGATACGATGATCATTAACTGCAATGACCTTGTTTGTTAAGCATGTTACTTTATTTGTATGCAGTAATGTTAGGAGCTTTGCTCCGTATTCTTTGCTGTGGTTTTATGGATATTTTATTAGTTATGGGATCAGTTTTGCAGCTGTAACTTTTGTTACATACATCCTTTATTTTCACGATTGTGTCCCCATATTGTTCCATTCATCTGTTATATGCGCAATGACTAAGGTCAGTCAGTCATGACTTTACGACAGGTCATGGGCAAGGTCGGCAATGCTGTTACATTAACATAATGAACCAGTAGACCTTGCTCCATGTTTTTAGTCTGGTTTTTAATACTTGACTACTGTAAGTATCCATCAAATGTTGGTGCCTTATAGAACTTTTGCTTTTTTTTCTGTAGGAAAAATATGTTTCCAAAATCCGAGACTTAAAGCGAATGTACCACTAGTACATTGCTTTTGTTTTTTTACATGATTAGGTGCTGGGATGCTGGTGTCGCGGTTTATTCCCAAGCACCGGCCCAGTATGAAGCACTGGAGGTGGGCCCGTCGCCCCCCAGTGTGACGATCTCGGTTCCCCCCTGTGACACAGCTCCATTGATTTTAATGGAGCCTCATCACAAAGGGGAAGGGGTTACATAACACTGGATGCCAGTGCTTTATGCCGGACTGATGCTTGGGAATAAACCGGCGCAGTGTGCGGAAACCGGACCAGGTTCAAAACAGTGACCGCAACACTCGGTCTAGTCATGTAAAAAAACAGAAAGCAATGTACTAGTGGTACATTAGCTTTAAGGCTCTATTATACGGCACAATATTGAGGAGGAAGCAAGCACCGACCTGTTAGGGGCGCTGCAGGAGGGGCTGCCCAGACGATCCTCTTGGCTGTCTAATGAAGTCAGCAGTGGTCTGCTGCTGCCAACGGAGGAACGTACAGCAGACTGTCTCTCCACTGATCGTCATTTTTCAAAATGTTGAAAGACCATGATCAGCTAACATTGTGCATTTGTCTTTTAACATGAGCCATTACACCAAACGATTATTGGCCGCAACGGCCAGTAATCAGACAAATAATTGTTTGGTGTAATAGGGCCTATAGTCTCCTATTTCAACAGATCTACATCATGGAGTGTTAAGAAGAGTCCATGTGATGTTACTACATCATTCGGATCATTCGGACCACTCGGAAGCCAATTTTAAGGCACTAGATGCTGTATGATGTATTTTTACCTAATCACCAAGAATTAGTTTCTGGAAGTACCAATGGACATTTGGATACAGTATGCATTAGGGTATCCCTGTAACCTGTTAAAAAGTTTTGACTGGTAGGGATCTGGGTAGCTGGAAACAGCAGGGAGATGCATGCGGCTGGACATTTCTCTCCCCGCATGACATGAGATGGTCCTACACACTTACGTTAGGGTTATATGCCCAGACCATCAGAAAGAACATGCTTTGGGTCCACTTCTCCCTTCTCTATCTATTGGTGGTCTGAACTCCCAGACCCTGACAAATCAATACATGTTAATTTTTTTAAAAGTGACAATGCCCATTTAAGATGGTGGTCGACTATATAATGTATATGCGGACCTCTTAGTAGATGATGGGAGGAGAAAAAGATTAGGTAATTTGATTTCCACAAACCGGATCCTTTTGTTCTCTGGCACTAGAGGGGTCTGGAGTGACTTATTACCTAGAGAGAACTCATGCACCCTACACCAAATCAAGCATGCATGTGCTAAGGGAGGTATGGAGACATAGGGTACTATTACACGGAACGATAATCGGCCAAATCGGCCCTATCTGGGTGATTATCGTTCTGTGTAATAAAGACAACGATTAGCCCATGATCGTTGTTATCGGCTGATCGTTGATATAGTTTCCAACCTAAAATTGTCAGCGCCTACTGTGCATCCCTACATGTAATAGCGGTGCGGGCCGTCGCTGACGATTAGCAAAGAAGAATATATTACCTGTCCAGGCTGCAGGACTCCTTTTGCTCTTTGCTTCTTCCCAGGTCCCGCGCGCTCCAGCTTCAGAGCGGCCTGTCTCAGCTGACAGGCCTCTCAGCCAATCACAGGCCGGGACCACCGCAGCCAGTGATTGGCTGAGCGGCCTATTAGTTGAGACAAGCCGCTCTAAAGCTGGAGCGAGCGGACCTGGGGAGAAGCACAGAGCAAGAGGAGTCCTGCAGCCTGGACAGGTAATGTATAAAGTTTTAAATCTGTAAAAATGTCCCTGCAGCCCTTGTTAAACGATTATCGGGCCATGTAATAGGCTCGTTTACATTTATTATTGGGCCTTCATTGGCCCGTGTAATAGTACCCATAGCTGTCAGCCAGTGTTTAGCTAACAACTATCTAATGTGTATTGCCAACCTTATTTTTCAGAGACTGTAACCAGACGGCAATGGACAGATATGGTGTGCAGCACTAGACAATGCACTTGGTTCTTTCAATCTTGAAATCTCTTCATCTAAATAATATCAAATGATAGCACAGTTACTCCGCACCCCCGAAACATACTAGTTGGTTAACTGGCTTCCTATGACTGACCCCAGTGTATGTCTGAGACAGGGATGGTAGATGATGGAGCTATCTGAGCAGTATAAAACTGAATTGTAAGTGGATCCCAAAGCCCCCAAAGGTACTTTGCATTAGTTATATAACTGGGAAGTAATCATGTATGTACTGTATGTGTAGTCTGCTCTCCATGCAAGTCTATGATGAGACCATCCCTTACTCTGAATCACTAGGAATCCCAGATGCTGGGCCCTTCTAATCAGTATTCTCTAATATGTCCTATCAACATATCACAAAACACTTGCCATAAGACGCCCCTTTATAGGGATCTACGCTGTCATGCATTAGAGAGAACTTTCTAGCAAGAACTTTTGGCAGTTCGGCTGTCTGTTCATTGGAAGGGCTATGTAATGAAGTGAGTATAAAGCTGACCACACCAGTGATCTCTGGCACAGGCTCAGGCCTCTTACTTTATGGTGTAAGTTTTTCCTAATGTAGAAGCGCAGTTAGTGCCCTGTCATCCCAATACGGCTTAATCCTTGTTCCGAGGCTGCACTGCCAAGTGAATTTACAATGCAAGGCAATGAAGAAAACACACAAGAATATGATGTGTGACCAGGAGACACGTACACGGAATGTCGGATATGGAAGCCAGTATCTTCTTTATATTTTCCATCATTTATGTAGGGCTTGACTATTTTATGCTGTACACTTAGGTTAGGGAATAAGTGGCTATAAGGCCACGCTGATTGCGCTGCTGTAACGCCCGGAGTAGTGGATCCACTGGACCGGCACCAGCGATGGCACAAACCTCACCAGGGAGCGGAGTCTAAGGGGCCGCTGGTTTTCACCAGAGCCCGCCGCAAGGCGGGATGGACTTGCTGCGGCAGGCGACCCCCAGGTCGCTACCCCTGGCTTGGTTGCTGGTGTCGGCAGGCGAGGCGTGGCAGGAGATGGCACAGGCAATAGTCTGCAGATGAGAGAGCACGTGACAGGCTGGACACGGGAACAGGTGGAGTGACAGGGGAACAGGAACCAGGAACAGGGACTTGGGACCAGGTAACGGACAGGACTCAGGAACAGGGACTTGGGACCAGGTAACGGACAGGACACAGGAACAACAGGGAGCTGGGCCAAACGCTATGGGAAGCATGTAGAGGCTCCAACACAGGGAACAAGGCAAGCTGGGATTTATAGGGGAGTGATAGGTGCAACTACCAATTAGGAGCGCACTGCCCCTTTAAATCCGAGACAGCCGGCGCGCGCGCGCCCTAGGAGGCGGGGACGCGCGCGCCGGCCGGCACAGCGGGAGACAGGAGCGTGGAGAGGTGAGGCGCCCCCCGGGGCCGAGGTGATAGCAGCGCCGGGTCCCCGACTATGGACACCGGCTGCTGCATGGGGCAGGAAGCGGTCGCGGCGGCGGCCCGGATTGCGGGACGCCGCCGCGGCTGTGACAGTACCCCCCCCCTTTGGCCTCCCCCTCTTTCTTGCCGGCAGATGGCACAGGAAGCCACAAAGTCTTTGACATCTTGAAACAAACTGGACCACCAGTAGTGGCGAGAGATCCGTTGGCCGGTCTTACGGACTCCAGGGTGCCCGGCCTCCAACGAGGAATGACCCCACTTCAAAATACCTCTTCGAAGCGCAGGGTGAACATGAGTCTTTCCGGGGGGTACTCTCCGAAGCGAGGAGGTGACGACTGGTGCTAGGCGCTCAGGCGGTAAAACATGGCAAGGGACTGTGGGTCTGTGGACGAGGACCTTCTGTAAGTTCTCCCGGTGGTGAGAGGACCCGACCTTAGTCTTGGGTACGGAGAGAGGGTACACCTCGGCAGAGAAGGCATCCGCCGAGTCTTGGTCTTCTGCCGGTAGGTCGGATAGAGGCTTGGTAGGGACAGAAAACGACATAGTACACTTGGTCTGAGGTGACCTGAGACACTGGTTGGAACAGTCCTGACCCCAACTGAGAATCTTCCCGGTTCTCCAGTCCAGTTGAGGGGCATGTTCTTGCAGCCACGGGAGTCCCAGGAGGACCGCGGGGGAAGAATGGGGCAGGACGTAGAAGGATATCTCTTCTTGATGTAAAGGACCCACCTGGAGGACTAAAGGTGCGGTCTGGTAGTACACACGGTCGGTAAGAATTTCGCCTGTGACCGAGGAGATAGTCAGGGGCCTGGCTAGTCGGGTCACGGGTAGCCGCCATCTTTGGACCAATGTTGCCGCAATAAAACTGCCTGCTGACCCAGAATCGAGGAAGGCAGTAGTCTGATGATTTCGCCCTGAGAGAGTCCGGATGGAAACTGGCATAGACAGACTTGGAATGGTGGCATTCACACCTAGGGACACCTGTCCCACCGGACCTAGGTGCGAGCATTTTCCGGATGTTTGGGGACGTAGGGGACATCCCAGCCGGAAGTGATCGGAACCACCGCAATAGAGACAGAGATTCTGCTCCAGGCGCCGGATTCTTTCATCAGGCGTCAGGTGAGCCCGTTCCACCTGCATAGGAATCTCAGGAGAGGGTTGGGACATCGAAAGGTCAGGATTCTGGAAAACCGGCGCCAGCTGGGGATGGTGACGGGAACGGGTTAGTAAATGTTCATGCCGAACCTCCTCCTCCCTCTCCGAAAAACGAGTATCAACTCGGGTGGCCAGTAGAATGAGTTCGTTCAGGGAGGTAGGCAGGTCTCGGGCAGCGAGCACGTCTCTCACACGACTAGACAGGCCCTTCTTGAAGGTGGCCAATAGGGCGGCCTCGTTCCAGTCCAATTCGGCTGCCAGAGTGCGGAACTGGATGGCGTAGTCACCTACAGAGGAGCTGCCTTGAGAGAGGTTGAGGAGAGCAGTCTCAGCTGAAGAAGCACGGGCAGGTTCCTCAAAGACGGAGCGAAACTCGAATAGGAAGGTTCAGAGATTGGCAGCAACAGGATCATCACGGTCCCACAGTGGCGTGGCCCAGGCCAGGGCTCTACCTTCTAATAGGCTGATGATGAAAGCCACTTTAGAGCGCTCGGTGGAAAACTGACTACTCAAAAGTTCAATGTGCATGGTGCACTGAGTCAAGAATCCTCTGCACAACTTAGAGTCCCCAGAGTACTTGCTTGGGAGGGCCAGTCGGAGTGAAGAAGAAGCGTCAGGGGGTAGTGTGCGCTGGGCAGTAGTCTGCTGCTGTAAGGCGGCAGTGAGTTGCTGGATCTGCTGTGACTGTTTCTGGATTTGTTGCGCCTGCTGAGTGACCACTCTGGCGACGTCACGGAGATCAGGCACCTCGCCGGGATCCATGGTTGGAGCCTACTGAAACGCCCGGAGTAGTGGATCCACTGGATCGGCACCAGCGATGGCACAAACCTCACCAGGGAGCGGAGTCTAAGGGGCCGCTGGTTTTCACCAGAGCCCGCCGCAAGGCGGGACGGACTTGCTGCGGCAGGCGACCCCCAGGTCGCTACCCCTGGCTTGGTTGCTGGTGTCGGCAGGCGAGGCGTGGCAGGAGATGGCACAGGCAATAGTCTGCAGATGAGAGAGCACGTGACAGGCTGGACACGGGAACAGGTGGAGTGACAGGGGAACAGGAACCAGGAACAGGGACTTGGGACCAGGTAACGGACAGGACTCAGGAACAGGGACTTGGGACCAGGTAACGGACAGGACACAGGAACAACAGGGAGCTGGGCCAAACGCTATGGGAAGCATGTAGAGGCTCCAACACAGGGAACAAGGCAAGCTGGGATTTATAGGGGAGTGATAGGTGCAACTACCAATTAGGAGCGCACTGCCCCTTTAAATCTGAGACAGCCGGCGCGCGCGCGCCCTAGGAGGCGGGGACGCGCGCGCCGGCCGGCACAGCGGGAGACAGGAGCGTGGAGAGGTGAGGCGCCCCCCGGGGCCGAGGTGATAGCAGCGCCGGGTCCCCGACTATGGACACCGGCTGCTGCATGGGGCAGGAAGCGGTCGCGGCGGCGGCCCGGAACGCGGGACGCCGCCACGGCTGTGACAGCTGCCCCTTTAATTGTGCAGACACAACGGCCTATTGTGGCTAATGGCTGCTGTGAGACAGTACAGTACATCACTATGGACACATAGGTCACTGAATCCTATTAATAGACAGCAACAACAGACACTGGCTCTGAGGGGCAGGAGAAGAATTCACATGGCTATTATATTAAACCATGCAGACATAGACACATAGCGAAATAAAGCAAATTTTTCACACAAATATTCATATTAAAGGTCAACGGTGGATTACAGGACTGTACATGTGGATTGTACAACTCTCGTCTATATGTTTATATTTTGTCTTCCTGAAAATTGACTTGTGGTACAGACTAAATTTACAAAATCTCCAAAATTTACCCCACGGATGTAACCTTTTTTTTTTTTTTTACTGTAGTTAGGTAAAATCCACTTTGAAATCTAAAATGCACCAATAGACAATCCACACATTTGCACCTGCCCTAAAATCTGACAACGATTCATGAATAGACCCAAGGACTGTCCAGAGCAGGAGAGGTTTTCTATCTGCATTTGCTGCTTCTATGGACAGTTCCTGACATGGACAGAGGTGGCAGCAGAGAGCACTGTGTCTGATTGGAAAGAATTAGGGCCGTTTCTGCCATGAGGCGGAATGAGTATTCCGCCTCAGGCGGCAGATTCTGCGCCCCTGCAGGGGGCGGCAGACAGCAGCCCTGCAGCCGCTCACCTGTCCTGCCGCAGCCGTCCCGTCCCGCCGCTTACCGCTGTCCCGCGCCGTCAGTCAGCAGCTGTCATCGCCCTCCAGCGAGTCGTGAGTGCCCGGGGTCAGCGGGGGCATCGCGGTCCCCGCTGACCCCGGGCACTCACGACTCTCTGGAGGGCGATGACAGCTGCTGACTGACAGCACTGGAGCACGAAAAGGAACAGCGGTGAGCGTTGGCGGTGGGACGGGACGGCTGCGGCAGGACAGGTGAGCGGCTGCAGGGTCGGGAGACAGCGGTGAGCGTTGGCGGCGATGACAGCTGCTGACTGTCGGCGAGGGACAGCGGTAAGCGGGACGGGACGGCTGCTGCAGGACAGGTGAGTGGCTGCAGGGCCGGCCCAGGGGGGGGGGTGCGGGGGGTGCAGGCGCGGGTGATTCGGTTACGGCGGCGGGGGGGGTTGTGAGGGGGCGGCCGCCTGAGGTTTGCCTCAGGCGGCAGAAACCCCAGAATCGGCCCTGGAAAGAATACATCACTTCCTGCAGGACATACAGCAGCTGATAAGTAGAGATGATCTAACAGCGCAAAATCTTAGGTTCTATAGAACTCGAACCTTGTTCAACCTTCCACATTTGATTCTTGATGCCTTCCCGGTCCATGGGGAAAGAGGAGACAGCCCGGGTACTGCCTGGAATTCCTGGATACAGCCTATTACAGGGGTACTCAATAACTTTTAGTGAAGGTCCACTTACCAAGGTCTATTGTCAGGTAAAGTTCCGAGCTGAACATCAGTAGGAAACGTGTTTTGTTACTTTTCACAAACGTTCAACTATTTACATACAGAATTGATGCTTATTAGCGGGAAAACTGGTGTTTTTTCTCACCAGCACTTTGATATTGGGTACAAAGGGGGTGACTGCCCTAGTAGTATATAGCCCCCCCTGTGAGCTCTCCCCCAGTAGTATATAACCCCCCCTGTGAGCTCTCCCCCAGTAGTATATAGCCCCCCTGTGCGCTCTCCCCCTGCAGTATATAGCCCCATGTGATCTCCCCCTGTAGTATATAGCCCCCCTGTGCACTTCCCCCAGTAGTATATAGCCCCCCTGTGCGCTCCCCCCAGTAGTATATAGCCCCCATGTGCACTCTCCCCCTGTAGTCTATAGCCCCCTGTGAGCTCCCCCCCGTAGTATATAGCCCCCCTGTGCACTCCCCCCAGTAGTATATAGCCCCCCAGTAGTATATAGCACCCCTTTGCGCTCCCCCCCAGGAGTATATAGCCCCCCAGTAGTATATAGCCCCCCTGTGCGCTCCCCCCAATAGTATATAGTACCCCCCAGTAGTTTATAGCCCCCCTGTGTGCTCCCCCCAATAGTATATAGCCCCCAGTAGTATAAAGCCCCCCTGTGCGCTCTCCCCCTGTAGTATATAGTCCCCTGTGAGCTCCCCCCAGTAGTATATAGCCCCCCTGTGCGCTCCCCCCAATAGTATATAGCCCCCCAGTAGTATATAGCCCCCCTGTGCACTCTCCCCCTGTAGTATATAGTCCCCTGTGAGCTCCCCCCAGTAGTATATAGCCCCCCTGTGCGCTCCCCCCAATAGTATATAGCCCCCCAGTAGTATATAGCCCCCCTGTGCACTCTCCCCTTATAGATGGCCCCCAGACAAAAAAAAAAAAAAACACAACTCACCTAGCACCTCGTTTCCCACTGCGGCTGTCTTCTTCTTTTCTCCTGTTGACTTGGCCCCCGGCTGATACGCGCTCTCTGGGGATGACCCGGGGATTCCCCAGCAGAGCGCGCACCAGTGACCTCAGTGTACGCCGCTGGCCTGTACTTCCGGGAATTCACTGATGCGCACTCTGCTGGGGAATCCCCTGGACATCCCCAGAGAGGGCGTATCAGCCGGGGGCCGGGCTGACACTGCCCCCAGCCCCACAGGCGTACTGAAATCTAAGGACAGCACGCCTATGGGGCGGGAGGCATTGCGGTGGGGAGCGAGACACATGGGGGATGTCCCGGGAGGTCTGACCAGGGGTCCGGACAGCTGGCCTCCAGTTGAGGACCCCTGGCTTATTACCTAGGCTGAATCCCGGAATTCTAGGCGGTACCTGGGATGTCTCTTCCTTCCCCACGGACCGGGAAGGCATAGGGATTCAAATGCGGAGGTTCGAGTTCTATAGAACCTAAGATTTTCTGCTGTTCCATCATCTCTACTGAAAAGTATTGGAAGACTTGAGATTTTCAAATAGAAGTACATTACAAATCTATATAACTTGATATAAAATATTTTTTGCCGTGGTACCCCTTTAATAGATGCAGAAACAAAACTGTGTAGCCATGAACAATCAATTAGAAAACTACACTAAACATCTACATGGTGAGTCGTCGGCCATCACACAAGGCCAGAAGGCAAACCTATAACAAATCCATGGCGAGGTATGCATGTGTTACATGTGGATTTTGGCACAAAATTCACCCTTTGCATTGCACTGCAAATTTCTTACATATTGGCAACATCTGGACCTGGCATTAGACAGCTCCCGAATATATTCTGAAGAGTACCTGCAAAAGAGAGGAATTACCTAAAGGGGTTATCCCACTACTAAAGGAGAAGTCTTGCAAATTTTTTTATTAAAGTATTGTTTTGTCCCCCAAAAGTTATACATGCTGTAGAGGATGATGGCAGGGGGGTGCTCAGTGTCCCTCCAGTGCCCTGTGTCCCTCAGTGTCCCCCTGCCATCATCCTCTCCAGCAGCCACAGCCCGCACAGCTCTGGGTGTCGGGTCGTGACATCACCATTTTATCCAGGAAGTGACATCACCATTTTATCCAGGAAGCGACATCACCATTTTATCCAGGAAGTGACATCACCATATTACCCAGGAAGTCAAGCCTTGATGCAGTAGTAAGTGCATAAAAAAGCACTTTATAAGCATTTCCCTTAATAAGTGTACTGTATATTGGTAATTTGTATAACTTTTTTTTGGAGGGGGCAATACAATGCTTTAATAAAAGTTTTCACCTTTAAATTGGGTTTCACGTATGCCCATCATCCAGCATATTTGCCATTCAGTCAATGTGCAGCCACAGGATCAATAAACTCTACATGCAGTGTTTTTTAATCTATTTGGGGGACAAATATGCTTGATGGTCCATATGTCCGGCGCTGTGTCCTATTTTAGCCGATGGGATGAGACGCTGGATGCAAATGATTCACCTTGTGGCATCCAGTGTCCCCATCCGGGATGGATGGTGCCGGATCATTGGACATATGTGAGCCCAGCCTAAAAGTTATCCTGTGTTCACAGGATACAGGATAAGGCTAGGTTCACACTGCGTTTTAAGCATCCATTTAACGGATCAATTTTTTGCAAAAAAGCAGATGCATTTGTGTGCATCTGTTTTTGATCCGTTTTTCCATTGACTTCCATTATAAAAAAAACAGATCCATTAAACGGATGCTGAAAACGCAGTGTGAACCTAGCCTAACTGGGTGATCGGTGGGATCACAACAGTGGAGGTCAATTGTCTGCCAAGGGAATGAAGAAGCTCTGCACATGCTCTATGTATTCTATACGAGACTTCCACTGCAGCCATATTTGAATGTCTGATAGACAGTGAATAAAGAGGTGACCAGGCATGTCTTCCTGTGATTGGTGGGGTCCCAGCAGTCAGACCCTCACTGATCAGCTTGATTTTGAGGTCAGTGATTAAAAACATACAAACAATTTCAGGTTCACCGTTTGATCGTTGCCTCATTTACACCAGAAGAATAATGCTATAACGATTTATCGCACGATAATCGGGCCAAATAAGGGTCCATTTACACAGAAAGATTATCTGCCAAAGATTTGGAGCCAAAGCCAGAAACAGGCTATAAAAAGAGATCAGGTCATAAAGGAAAGCCTGAGATTTCTCCTCTTTTCTAATCCATTCCTGGCTTTGGCTTCAAATCTTTGGCAGGTAATTTGTCAGATAATCTTTCCGTGTAAATGGACCCTAAAAGGCCCTTATAACTTTCAATTTTCAAATAATCCCTTTAAAGGGGTTATCCAGCGCTACAAAAACATGGCCACTTTCCCCCTACTGTTGTCTCCAGTTTGGGTGGGGTTTGAAACTCAGTTCCATTGAAGTAAATGGAACTTAATTGCAAACTGCACCTGAACTGGGGACAACAGTAGGGGGAAAAGTGGCCATGTTTTTGAAGCGCTGGATAATCCCTTTAAATAACAGCTCCCCAACCAGTGGCTCAGAAGCCATATGTTACTATTAGGCTCACTCCATTTGGCTTCCAAGGTTTGGGCAACAGCTGATATAGCAATGGAACCAAAGATAGCATTGCAATATTACAACTAGCAGCGAGGTTAAAATAAAAACAAACAAAACAATAACACATTGTACTATCATTTAGCTTTTTAAGATTTTATTAGCAAGCTCTATTATCAGAACTGCCACAGTTGACCTTGCACCCACATAATATCACTGCCACTTAGCATTCTTTACTTTGACATGTATTATTTTATTTATATGTCATACTCCTTACTAGTAAATAGTAAATTGTAAAGATTTTTTTTCCAGCTGCTGTATGTCCTGCAGGAAGTGGTGTATTCTTTCCAGTCTGAAGAGCAGGAAATGTTTTCTATGGGGATTTGCTTCTGCTCTGGACAGCTTCTGACAAGGGGGTCATGCACACTGAGCAAAAGACAAGGAAATGAAGAGGAATCCGCTCTTAAATTCTGCTTGAAATTCCTCCCGTAAAAGAATGAACAGAGCAATGTCTTATTGTGTTCAATGGGATTTCCGCTCTGTTGTTCACTGCAGAATTTTCTGCTGCAGATCTGCTTTCCGCCCAAAGAAGTGACATGTCACTTCTTTGGGCGGATTTTGCTAGAGGAATCCTATAGAAGTCTATGGGGCTTGAATTCTGCTTAAAATTCTGCTTGAATTCCACTTGAATTCTGCTTAAATCTTTCCTCTTCAATTCCTCGCCTGTTGCTCAGTGTGCATGAGCCATGTCAGACTGGAGAGAATACATCACTTCCTGCAGGACATACATCAGCTGATAAGTACTAGAAACCGTGAGATTTTTTTTAAATTACAAATTACAAAACCAGCTGACTTAAAACATTTTTTTTTTTTTTTTTTGCTGAACTGCCCCTTTAAGTAACAGCAAGAACTTGTCTAATCCTTCTAGTCAACTCATTTTTGTCTATTATAATACTATACTGTGCTTTGTGGGTTCTAATCTCAGATGATAATAATAATAATAATAATAATAATAACGATAGTAGTAACATAGACAAAGTAGGTTCTGTTAGATTTGGGGTTGTAAATAGTTTTACAATTTAAGTGAGATGCAGCCTGGGCTGAATGGCTGTATTGTGCTGCAGCTGTAATTACAACAAGGCGTGAAATGGCTGTTAATAAGGACACGAGTGGAGAGTTACTTGTCCAGCGTGCTGCGTGCAGGATGTGCGGGCCCCTCCTCAGGGCTGTGCCAGTACCAGACTCCATCTCATAGTGCTGGGCAGTGGCCGGGGGATGTCTGGCTGCTCGGTGCACATCATGTTAGGACCCTGCAGGAGCACTGAGTAACACGTTTGCTATGTCCCATCACAGTGACAACTATTTGCTTATAATCCCACAGGATTTAACGTGCTGGATGCCAATGTGACTGCTGTTACTCCGCATGTGTAAGTGATTCGCTTACGTACACGTCAGGTCAGGACTTGATAGGTACAGGATAACTGGGAATTCAGTTTAGGCATATAAGGTTAACCATATAGGATGACTACTGTGTTTACCCGAAAATAAGACAGTACCTTCCCCCCCCCCCTCCCCCTCTAAAACAGGCACTATGGGGAGATTTAACAAACTGGTTTAAAGTAGAATTGGCTCAGTTGCCCCTAGCAACCAATCAGATTCCACCTTTCATTTTTCAAATAATATGTGAGGAATGAAAAGTGGAATCTGATTGGTTGCTAGGGGCAACAGGGCCAGTTTCACCTTACACCATGTTTGATAAATCTCCCCCATGGTGTTTTTTTTTGGAGGTGGCAATTTTCTCTCTGTGGCAGTTTTTCCAAAAGCAGCATGCTGAGGGTGAGGCGTTTTTCTACCATAGACTTCAATGGGGTTATACTGGTAGTCCCAAAAACGTCATTGCTGTGTGTATGGCTTTTTTGTCACCTTTTGTGGTCAAGCAACTAGGTCATGTGACGGCAGAGGAAAAAAGTTTAGTTATACAAAAACACCTCAACCACTAAAATGATCTAGAAAAAATGTCTGAAAAATGCAAACAAATAAAATAAATGTGCATGTGCTGCATATGTCTCTGTACTTCATCCCCTTACAGTTCTATGACTCCATCTCCTACCAGTCCTATGACTCCATCTCCTACCAGTCCTATGACTCCATCTCCTACCAGTCCTATGACTCCATCTCCTACCAGTCCTATGACTCCATCTCCTACTAGTCCCATTACTCCATCTCCTACCAGTCCTATGACTCCATCTTCTACCAGTCCTATGACTCCATCTCCTACTAGTCCTATGACTCCATCTCCTACTAGTCCTATGGCTCCATCTCCTACTAGTCCTATGACTCCATCTCCTACTAGTCCTATGACTCCATCTCCTACCAGTCCTATGACTCCATCTTCTACTAGTTTGGCTGTTAGATATTTGTGAGGTTCCAGATAGAACACCCAGTGTATAACTACCGGGGTCTATGGGGCTACTAGCTATTTTCTCTTAGGGTTCAAACCCACTTGCCGGATCTGCAGCGAGTCTCCTCGCTGCGTTTTTGCAGTGAGACTCGCTGCAGATCCCAGCCCTATACTTTCAATAGCAGAGAAACGCGCGGCAGGGATGTACATCCCTGCTGCGAGTTTGTCCTCACCCGCCCCATTAACCCCCCGCCGCCGGACACTATACATTACCGGGTCCCCGCTCCTGCTTGTTTCGGGGCTCCCGGTGTCTTCATGTCCCGCTCAGCCAATCAGTGTGCTGCGGCAGGGCAGCACACTGATTGGCTGAGCGGGACGTGCCGAAAACCCCCAAAGCAAGCCGGAGCAAGACCAGGTAATGTATAGTGTCCGGCGGCCGGGGGGGGTTAACAGGGCGGGTGAGGACAAACTCGCAGCAGCGATGTACATTTCTGCTATTGAAAGTATAGGGCCGGGATCTGCAGCGAGTCTCGCTGCAAAAACACAGCGAGGAGACTCGCTGCAGATCCGGCAAGTGGGTTTGAACCCTTAAACTTACTTTTCATATAAGCGTGGGTTGGGGGATCACTGTTGTGTAGGGTTGTATGTAACAATCAGTGGGGGCAAATAACACAAATTTGCAACAGCTCACCGCAATGGCAAAATACAGACCCACTACAGACATGAAAATAGTTAAAAGCAATTCCCAAATTCCCAAAATTGCAAATGGTGTAAACTACCCCACCACGATAAGGTAGCCTCATGCCGGGGTGGACCTACACTGTACTATGTCCTCTCCATGGCGTGTAATACGCCTACATACATACAGCGGGGGTACAGTGACACTTTAAAGGGGTTATCCAGGATTCAAAAAACATAGCAACTTTCCAAAAATAGCGCCACCCCAGTCCCTCAGGTTACAAATATTACAGCTGGGCCCCAATCACTTCAATGGAAGTGAGCTGCAGTACCGCACACTCCCTGAGGACAGGAGTGGAGCTGTTTCTGGAAAAAAAAAAAAAAGCTAGTTTTTTTTTAATGTTCAATGATGTTATGCAGACAGAGGATGGTATGGAGCATGTTATGGAGCAATAGCCTAGAGGTGGGGTGCACAGTGTGCGGGGAGTAATGCTCTGCTGCTGCCCCGGGGTTCTGGCACTCTGGGGGGAAGGGGGGAGCACCGCTGCTGCTGCTGATGCTGGAGGGGGCGGAGCGTTCACCTCGGCGCAGGGCAGGGTGGCTGCTATGCCTCTCAGTCTCCTGCAGAGGTCGCTGTGGCGCTGGCTCTCTCCGCCCCTCTCCGGGAAGAATCAGTGCAGCTGTTGCTGTGTGTGAGGCTGCGGATTCCTCCAGTCCACTCCCTTCATTTCATCCGTGCTCGGTGCTCAGGCGGCTGCCATCCTGCAGGCTCCACACTCCACTGCATTCCAGGTAATGGCTGACCAGCGGATCCCGCCTTATTACTGGATTGATGGGAGGATGGCGGGGGGACACAGACCCGCACGGATGCTGCTGGATCACGCCGCATTCATACCGGGCTGCGTTTTCTTTTGGATTGGGAGTAATGCACAGGGGGAGGAGGGCTGCATGCTGCTCGGCTGCATTCTGCATCATTGCATTGCAGCAGAACCGTCTCCCTCCTCTGCTGTATTCTCCTTAGACATGGGAAGGGGAAGAAGATGTCTAGGAGGGGCTTGTGGGGTGAGCGAGCTGCTGGCTGCCCCCTGGGATGGGGCTGCGGTGTGCTGCCCGGGATAACGGTCCAGGGACAGGCGTGGTCCTGGGTGCCCATAGCCTGCGTTATATAACCGCTCTGTGTGTATGGGAGACACACTCCATATATGGATGGGGAGATATATAATGGATGTCTATGGGAGACCCTGTATATATGGATGGGGAGATGTGCTGTATACACTCACCATATAATGGGTGTCTATGGGAGACATATATGTGTATATGATCAGCATCTGTATTGGGGTGCTTGTATGCACTGTATATATACTTATGATCAGCATCTGTGTAGGGGATAGTGCTGTATGCACTCGCCATACAATGTGTGTGTGTATATATATATATATATATATATATATATAAATTCCCTGCTGCATCTGACTTATATTGAGTCCTTGTACTCTTTGCCCCCTGTCTACATTGTGCCCCCCCCCCCCAACAGGTTGTGATAGTGTTACCAGTTGTGTTGCACAGGTGCACAGTGGTGCCATATAGGACTCCCATCTACACACATGCCCAGGGTGACATCTCCCTCGGCGCTCCATGTGTCTGTTGGCAAGGTCCTAGAGTCTCTGCAAGGTGGCACTGCCAGTGCTATTGTGGGTAAATGAAGATCCTTCAAAGTATTTTGTCTGGGTGTCTGAAATTTGATGCAGTATAAGGTTTTCCCATGCGCGGATGCTGAGGATGATGCAGCACTATGCAGCAAACTGACAAACCCAGTGTGTGTTGGTTGCAGCTAACATGGGCATAAGCTGCTGTGCCCGATGCAACCCCACCCCAGGATGGGAGGATGTTTATTGCCACCCCCCCTCCTCCGTCCAGTTGATTTAGTGGTGTAATATCTGGGAGTGGGTGCACTTGTTCAGATGTGTGGAGCTCGGTGCCTGTGGTGGCGGTGATGCCCTGTAATGTAGGCGGTGGGGGTGGGTAATTACAGTTCTGCAGATTTAATGCGGTTAAATTGAGATGCATTCAGCCCTTAGGTCCGGGACTTTAACCGCTTAACTTCCAGAGGAGTTTGGACTGAGTTCACTACACGATGGGGGTTAGGAGGATGGTCGGATTAGTTGATGTAAGTCATCCGCATTCACTCGTGGCGGTGATGATAGACGGATATGTTCACGTTTTATTACATTACTTGGATCTACATCTAAATCCATAACTAACATAACATACATCTGGGTGGACCCACGTCTCTTTTTCAGCCCCAGTAACTATGTCTGGTGTAATGGCATGAAGTTATGGTTGACAAGGTGCCAAGTTAGCGCCATGGTCTGTTCCCGAGCCTCCGGAGAACAATAGTATTTGGCTAACTCCTCTCCGCTTGGAAACATGGGAATCCTGCACCTGTTTCTGTGTTGGAGGAATGCGAGGGGGTATACATGTGTTGAGGTAGTGGATGCATGGAATAGTTCCCAGGCGTGGCAGGATGTATGGAATTCCTGGCACCACCAGCGAGAATAAGATGCTTAATATTACAGCATATACTGTTATCTAGTAATACACAGAACTATGGTGAATTGTAGGCTTCTGGCTTTATGGCATTCATAGCCAGGGGCCTGGAGCTGTTCAGCTAGTATATACTTATCATTAGGAGTCCTCATGTTTGTGGTGGTGGTCTCCACTGAGATTCCCATACAATGTAACATAGGATACATTTCTTTCAGTAATTGGGATATGGGCTAGAATACTAGTGGAGACTTTCTGCCAAAGCAGAACTCCAACAAGTCAGTGGGGCGATGCAGGGAGAATAGTGCCAGGCCGGATCTGATCAATGACTACAACTTGCCTAAGGGCCCTATTCCACCGGACGATTATCGTTCGCATAATCGTTAACGATCTCAAACGACCGCTATTGCGAAAGACCTGGAAACGTTCACTCATTTCCATGTAACAATAACCGTTACTTATGATCGTATTTGCGATAGTTTTTCTTCGCTATTTCGTTCGTATCTACTGCGAACGACCGAACGACGTCTTATTCAATGGGAACGATTTGCGAACGAGCAACAATAAAAATAGGTCCAGGTCTTATAAAGCGATCAACGATTTCTCGTTCGGTCGTTAATCGTTAACTACATTTCAACCGAACTATTATCGTTTAGATTCGAACGATTTAACGATAATCTGAACGATAATCGTCCAGTGGAGTAGGGCCCTAACTCTGCTACACCTGCTACTAGTAGACAGCCGCTCCCTCCCTTATTACTGCCATACGGATGTGTGCACACCGTAATGATGGATATTTTTTGTCGCGTTTTGCAATGCTGCATTTTAACTGCAGTGTGTGAATACGCTGCTGTATGCGTATACGAGGGGATATAAAATATATATATATATATATTGTGTATAATTCATAGTATGCAGTATGGAGGACTCCACCTATGTAGTTGTCTTGGTGTAGCGATGGTTGTCCCTGTATATATGGACGCTGCTGACTGGATAAATGTTCATGGTTTTGACCTTCTGAAAAGATCATATAACCATGTATTGCTCTTGCTTAGACATCGTATTTCTGTACAGGATATTGGATTTGCGTTGGAGATGATGTTGCTCCGATACATTATTCATGAGCTGTCTGCCACTTAGAAATAATTTTGCTTTATGAGACTATTGAGAGTGACTCGGAGAAGTAGCCTTGCTGTCAATAACAAGCAATGTCGGCCCAAGTTTCCACCCTAGGAGATCAGGAGAGCTAATCCTTGGCACTGTTGATGGTGTACGGCTCATGAGCCATGTATCTGTATTCAGTCTGTCGGACAGGCATTTTTTGAAATTTTTACAGTCTCAACACAAAGTGAAGCGATTTTCCTAGTAGTCTTTATTAGCTGCTGCTAAATGGTAGGTAAGTCCAATGGACTCTCTGTGTTAGACATAGCAGCGGGGTTGGGGGTTACTAACCAGATCAAAGGGTGGGTGAGGACAAATGGATTTAGGAGGACAGCTTACACAGGCAGGAGATAGGAGAGTATGTACAAGGCACTCTGCTGGGGTGGGGGTCATATAGACAAGTATAGAGAAAATAGAGCTCACGTAGCAAGTTGTAGACTCCGTAGAAGCAAAAGTAAGCAAAGTTCTTGAAAGTTTTTTTTTTGCACCATACAAGTACAAAACAATAATAAAAAAAACATGGAGGTCATTCAGATGGAAGGCCATCGATCTAATACAGCTTGGGTCCTTAGAGAGCTGCTCACCATTCTCGATCATAAATGGGGCTTTGGCAGGTGACCTTACGATGACATCCATGTACCCT
This sequence comes from Dendropsophus ebraccatus, assembly GCF_027789765.1. NCBI lineage: Eukaryota > Metazoa > Chordata > Amphibia > Anura > Hylidae > Dendropsophus > Dendropsophus ebraccatus. Next base: position 45,802,819 of record NC_091468.1, read on the forward strand.
GAAAGGACATATTGGCAGCAGTTGCCTTTAGGTGAGAACCTTAAAGGGTTTATCCAGCGCTACAAAAACACGGTCACTTTCTTCCAGAAAAAGCACCACTGTTGTCTCCAGTTTAGGTGTGGTTTTCAATTAAGCTCCATTCACTTCAATGGAACAGAGTTATGCGGCGTTTACACGGAACGATTATCGTTCGAATTTACAAGATAACGATCAAATTCGAGCGATAATCGTACGTGTAAACGCCGCAAAATGACGAGCAAGAAATAGTTCATTTTGATCTTTTAACATGTTCTTAAATTGTCGTTCGCTTAAAATTCGCAGATCGCTTCGTGTAAACAGTCTTTCACCGATTTACCCTATGTAAAAGATGGGCTTAAGCGATCTTAAAAATGATCGCAATAACAATTTTTCTTACAAATTTTCTTACGATTTTTCTAACGATTTATTCGTCTTAACGCTGATCGTTATAAAAACCAAATCTTCGCTTCAAAATCATTAAGCAATCGACTGGGCGAATTATCGCTCCGTTTAAACGCAGCATTACAAAACCTGCACCCAAGCTGGTGCTGTCTCTGGAAGAAAGTGGCCATGTTTTGTAGCACTGGATAACCCCTTTAAAAAAAAATATTGGGTAATTTTTTGTGCTGAAACAGACACCACTGTTGTGCAGTGGGATCGGGCTACATAGGAACAGCGGTTATGGCCCGGGAAACAAGGAAGGTGAATATAGAGGTTTTTTTTCATCTCCCCAACCCCCTCCCCCCCCCTTCTGCCTGACCGCCGTTAGGTGTAAAAGTTACTACTCAGAATACCCCTTTAAGGTGCTCTACTACTTTCCATTTTCAGTATTTGCTTGTTTGGTGCCATCTCACGACCTCTTCAGTATAAACTGTGAATAAGTGTCGATTTCAGGCTTGTTTCTGAGGCTAAGCTCTAGTTTATGTTGGCGCACTCATGGTAGTATTTGGCAACTCCAGTAAGTGCAGCAGTGATTTATTGCTGGCAGACTGGTTTCATTTTGCGGTCCCTGACTTTTAGAGGTACATTGTAACCCACGGCAAAATGTTTTCCGTAACTTTCACTTTTTTTTCCATTCAGTTTTGCAATAATTTGACAGGTCGTAGAGCTTTGTCTGATTGGAATGACGTATGAAGCCGGACTTACGACACGACATGCTTGTCATAGCTGGGCTGAAGAATGCCGCCTTCCATTAGTCTGAGGGGGAAGCTGTCAGCAGCAGTGGCGCAGGATGTGGTTACATTGACATCGGAGATCTCGTCCTGCATATTGGTTGGCGAGGATGGCAGATGTGCACGGCACTTAGGACTGAACACTTCAGGGTTTTCTGATCGATGTCTTATACCATTAGATGACTTTTTTATAAAGCCGCCGTAGACAGTATTACCGGAAATCAATTTACTGTCCGAGAATTATATCTATTGCCCTCTCTGTCCTTTTAAGACTTGAAAAGATGCTATCGGACAGGGCTAGTTGTAATGGCCGCCATATTGTTTTTTTATAGGATTTGTTTGCGAACGGATGATTGGCACGGCTCCAGCATAACTGATTTTGCCAAGTGATGGCTCCTGTACCTAAAGAGGGGTAGTCCTGCCGCATCCATATATCCTAATAGACGGCCCAACCTTTACAACAGAGGGTGGCTCTTTCGTTCATGGGCGACATTATATATACGTATATAGATCTGTCAGTGATGTGAAGCAGGCTAAGTGCTTTAGATTACGGAGAAGATCCATGCATCTCTATTGCTTGTTTCCCTAATGCATTCCTCTCCCTGTGCCCACTCTCACACCCACTCAGAGTGCTGTCTGTTCTATGTCAGCAGCCTGCATTTCCGCCCTGCTCGCTAATATGCAATTAAATCCCATTCTTCCTCTGATCCCGTAGAAAGAAGCTAAGTGAGGTAATGGTGTCACTGCCTCACAATACGGTACATGCTTTGCGTTTCTGTTCTGGTCTTACAATTGGATTCCGTCTATAAAGCTATATATTAAATGGAGATACAGTCTTTGTTAACATATAATCATGTTACCGTGCAACATGCAATATCCTATGTGGAGGAGTGGGATTCTAGGGGGGAGTTGAATAAAAAAAACATGGACCAAACATCCATTTATGCATTACTATCCATCGACAAAGAAAGAGATGCTGACATATACTGTGGTGTGCTGCAGAGAGCCTCCATTTATTTCAGCGGCCCTAATGTAGTCAGGTAGCGGCTAGGTTGCAGCCACTTTCCCAGGGTATATGCTTATTATAATAGCATTTTTAAGCCACGTTCAGTTCGCTTATACCTATGCGAAGTGACCCAAACATAGTCACTAGCTTACTATATTCAGGCCATTGAAATAAATAGGTCTACAGTACACTAAAGTATATGTCAGCAACCCAGGCTCAGGGCTCATGTATTACAGTTGTAAGAATTAAGGCCCTATTACACGAAACGATTATCAGTAGTATTCGGCCGATAATCATCCCGTGGAATAGGAGGCAACGATCAGCCGACATCGTTCATGTCGCCTGATCGTTTGTCTTTCAACATGTTGTTGAGCGGACCTGGCATTTGGATGCCACCCTAGGAATCCTAGAAACATAGGCTGTATCCATGTTTTTCTGGCAGCCTTAGAGTGGCATCCAACTTCTCCAGACTCCAGGTTTCAAATGCCAAGCCTTCAGGTTCGGATGAACTTTGGCGAGCCTGAACTTCCGGCCAGTTTGCTCGACACTAATGAGAATACATTCACACGCAGTAGTTTCATTGCAAAAAGTTTCTGTGACTGCCCCGATTCATCTCAATGGGGGCTTGCAGAAATCTATATGCTTGCTGCCAAAACAGCCCTAGTCATATGAATCGGATTTTCAGTCGTGGAAATTTCTGTAACAAAATTTCCATGTTTGACTATACCCCCAGGCTGTAATCGCACTCATGTCACAGGCTTCGTTCATTGCAAATCCTGAAAGATTTGACAGGAAGAATAGTGCCACGCACATCACTTTTCTTCCTGTCAAAATGACGGCCATCACGACAGAGCCCTTTATATGTTATGGGGTCAGTCAGGCGTTGGTGGCGTTTGTGATACAGTGAATCTGGAACTGCTTTGTGGCTTCTGTTGTTGTGAACAGCGTCTAGTTCAAAGTGACTGATGGTGCGTAGAGCCCTGCATAGGGTACTTTATTTTCTCTAGACGAATTTGTCTTCCCTGGATTCATACATTAGAACATACCAGAGTTTGTATGAAAGTACAGGAAAAATCTTGTGTATACCTCTGTATAAAATCATATGGAGGTACAATATACCTGCATGGGCTCTATATAGGGAGGTTGTAATATGATCAAGTGTACAGAGCCTAACCCCATGTTCATGTTACATAAGGTGAACTATAAGGCCTCATTCACAATCCAGTCTACGGACCCGTATTTCCATACTTGAGTTAGTGCGCATTGATGTCTGTTGGACTATTCACACGATCAGTAGATTACAAGGACGCAAAGAAGATGAAAAAAAAGGATATATCCCAGTGGGGACCCAGATGTTTTTGCGGATTCTTTGACAGAAATCAATGGGATCCACAATTTTTATATGGATTGTAACTAGGGATGGTCCGAACCCGCTGAGGTTCGGGTTCGGATGAACCCGAACGCTCTGCATCGGATTCCCGCTGTCTGCGCGCTCCGTGCAGCGGGCGGATCCAGCGGGAAGACCGCCTGGAAAAATGGGATACAGCCTATGGCTATGGCTGTATCCCATTTTTCCAGGCGGTCCTCCCACTGGATCTGCCCGCTGCACGGAGCGGGCAGACAGCGGGAATCATCACCGAGGGTTCGGGTTCGTACGAACCCGATCCGAACTCTGTTCGGACCATCCCTAATTGTAACCTTTTTGGCATGTGTATTTCCATAAAAAATAAGGATGAGTCATTAGTCAAACAGATTTGCGCAAATACACATGCACTACAGATGCCCAATCTTTAATTTTTAGCGCATTTTACAGGTGGATAGCGGTAGGAATCTACAGACATGAAAAGAATACTGTACGTGTGCATAAGGCCTAACAGTGTGGCCGACCAAAGGATGTGAAATTATCCAAAATTCCTCATTGATGCCAATTCGCTGTTGTAAATTCCATATGAAATATAACCCAGTATTCCCTTATGTCTGAACTTGGCCCTATAACACTCGATCAGGAATCTCTTCCCTTTGACCATATGCAAAGAAAATATCAACTATCTCTGTTTTTTGGGTGACGTGTATTTAGAAATACTTTACGAATGGAGTCTGGTATATAGATTGCTTTTGTGGTTCTTGTTCACATATTGTATAGTTGGTCTATATACGTATTGTATATGGTCAATAGTTCTGCAATGAAGTATATATGAGAATTTCAGCCGTGCTTTCATTCCAATCTGTAGGTTAGTAATCTGAGATTGGATTAGTAAACGTGAGAAGTTGATTCACTCTGGGAATATTAGATGCCAGTATTGACTTGGTGTAGACAACCGTGCAATGGAACATGTTGTTTTTTTTTTTTTTTAATGTATGAAAGATTTTACGAGCCTATGTTTCAACCTCAAAAGAAGAAAAAGATAAAAGTATTTTGATTGTTTTGCCATTTGTTTTACAATTTTTATTTATTTTTTAAATAATGCAATTTGGGCCTTTCCAGCAATTAAAAACATATCCCCTCACCCGTAGAGTAGATTGCGAGGTGTCAGACCTCTAGGACCCAAATGCTAAGTTGGCATCTAAGTAGGAGTAAACTTCAGGTGTCACAAGATTAAGGCCCCATTCACACGTCCGTGTCAGTTTTTACTGTCAGGAAATCCTGATCAGGAGACCTTAAATGTCATCAGGAAAGTATCAGGATTTCCTGACAGTAATCCGTTTTTACCTTCAGGAAACAATCAGGAAAAACCTTCAGGATTTCCTGATCAGAAGAAAAATAGGACACGATCAGAGATGTATTTCTGTAAACTGGATGGTCACAGCTTGCAGAAGTACAACTCCCATCATGCCCGGCTGACAGGTCATGATGGAAGTTGTACTTCTGCAGTCTGTGGTCACCCAGGTTGCAGGACATGATGGGAGTTGTACTTTTGCAACCTGGATGGCTGCAGAAGTACAACTCCCATCATGACCTGTCAGCAGGGCATGGTGGGAGCTGTACTTCTGCAACCTGGATGGCCACAGGCTACAGAAGTACAACTCCCATCACCCATCATGACCTGTCAGCAGGACATGGTGGGAATTTTAATTCTTGGGGGTGGAGGGGGGATCTCACCTGTCCTGGTCTCCAGATCTGCTGTGCTTGATCGCAAATGGCCGCAGGGGGGGGGGAACGTGGTGCCGCGAGTGGCCGCGGGGGGTGTGAGGTGGGGTTGGATTGGCGGCATTTGGGTGCCGCGGGTGGCCGCTGGGGGGGTTAGGACATGTGCCGCGAGTGGCCCGGGGGGCGAGGATGTGCCGCGAGGGGTGGGAGGGGTGGTGGTGCCGGGGGGGCCTTGCTGCGGGCGGGGGTGACGTTTACAGCGGGTCGGGGAGGTCCAGGGAGTGGAGGAAGAGGCAGCAGGAGGCCGGGGCAGACTGGGGATCATCGGCGGAAGGTCTTCCGGGTAAGTGGAGCTCCGGACGCTTTCCTGATGTGCATCAGGAAAGCGTCCGGGGCCCGGCGCTCCCATAGACTTCTATGGGGGTGTCCGGGCCGGATTTCCGGACAAAAATAGTTTCCGGAAGGGTGTCCGTGTCCAATGAAAGTCAATGCGTTCTGATAGGAAATCCGGGTGGTTTTTCCGGACGTGTGAAGGGGGCCTAAATTAGGTGTCAGTCTTGTGACTCCCGAAACATCATGTGGCTTCTGACATTCGGTCGGCAATAAGGTTACATACATTTTTGTGTTGGGCCAATACATGGACACATCCATGAGTAAACTGAATAGGTCCAAGTGCTTCCCATGGCGTGGCCCTCGCACCTGCCTGCCCTCTATTGGCAGTGATACCCACAGTACTGCGTGCATTGCTGCTCACTACATTGCTGTGCTTGGTTCAGGAGGTCATGCAATAGAAAAGAACCCGAACGCTCTGCATTTGATTACTGGTGGCTAAAGAAGTAAGATGCAGCCCTAGGGAGTCCTTGAAAAAATGTATACAGCCTATGGGTAGCTTCACGCGTACCGTATCGCTGCGTATTTATTGCTGCGTTTTTGGTGCGATTTTTACATGCGTGTTTTGATTTTCATGTCAAAATCAAAATGCGCATGTAAAAATCGCAGCGATAACGCAGCAATAACAACGCGATAACAACGCGTTACGGTAGGTGTGATGGCTGGCATCTGACGGGATGTGGAGAGCGCAGGCGACAGGACAGGTGAGGGGCCGCTGTCATTTTTGTTAAGTGATACTTAACGAAAATTACAGCAGGGGGGACATAATGCCGCCCCCCTGCCGGACCGCAAAATCTGCCGCCTGAGGCGGAAGGCTCATTCCGCCTCATGGCAGAAGCGGGCCTGCCTATGACTGTATCCATGTTTCCCAGGCTGCCTTAGGGTGGCATCCAACAACTTGTGCCACCATTAGTCAAATGCAGAGAGCTCAGAGGAACCTGAGCATGCCCGAGGTTCTCTCATCTCTAATAGTAGCATGATTTACAGCATAGTCCATTACATACCATACATGTATATGATAGCAGTCTATCAATTCTATGCTATAAAACCAAAACTGGAACACCCCTTGAAACACTCGAGTAGGGGACTGCAGAAATAGAGGCCCCTCTACTCTCTTGCTCAGTGTCCTAGCCGTTTAGTCGGTGACTGGTTGCTGTAAGGTGTGGCTCCGTCCCCTAAGACTTGAAGCGCTCGCACTGCAGAGGACTGGAGATTTTCCAGAGGGCCGCACCAGAAAATATGACATAATAACAGCATGAGTAATTTCCTACAGATCCCTGCCACTTGTTAATGTAAAAGACACTCGGAGCTGCTTTTATATAACATTTTCTGCTAGTAGTCCTATGACTAGGATTAGGGGTCCCAAACCATATATTTAGGGAGTGGATCTTCTGGGGTAGGCTTCCTTCTTTCCTCTGACTGCACCTGCTCCTGGTAAGGCGTTAACTCTTCTCACATGGGCCATTAACACCCAGGTGTGTACACAGCCCTATACTGACTGCTCTAGAGATGACTTGTTTTTACTGCTGGAATTGAGCATGTGGGGATTTACAGAAGTTAAAAATAGTCATTCTCAACTTATTGTACCTCCAAATGACCCTTTTTTGTGGCATTTTCTTGACTTCAAGGAGGTTTTGTGCATGTTCCTGATCAAACTGGAGTGGAATTTAACCTTCTCTGCAAATGGAGGTTATACTTTTTAGTAGGTGAGGTATGATGTATGTATATACCACTTTAATTTGGTCCCCAAGCTAAGATCTTGCTTTATGGATGTATATTGGGTTTGTGAACTTATTATAGGGAGTCCCAATGTTCTGTCATACTATAGGCCAGAATAATGGACCAATAAACACTACAAGTTCCGTCATTCGGTGCCACACCAATGAAGCGATTGATACAGAGAACGGAGATAAAATTATCCCCCTCTTGGCAATGTTTGAAAGCCCCGTTGAGAATGAATGAAGTGTTGACATACTTGTAAGTTTTGCTCTTACCAGGATTGGTGAGTGCCCCCCACTATGTGAATTTTTCTCTTACCAGGATTGGTAAGTGTCCCCCACTATTATGTGAATATAGGATAACTTTTGAATTTGGGCAATAAAGCTTCAAAAGGGTATTTTAGATAAGTATTGTACATTTACATGTACAATTTACATTGCTTAGGTAAAAAAAGGCTCATCTGCTAGTAATCCCTGGTCAGTATTGTTCCCCACTGTCAGAACTTCCTGTTCTCTATCTAGTTTCCAGCTACTGTACTGATCACAGGCTGGGGCAGATCTCTACTACAGCCACTGATAGGCTGAGCATGCGGAAAGCTTTGAGGTTGGCTAATGAGATCGGGGATGTGACCTCCCGCAGCAGAAATCCTTGTGTCGGACTCTCGTTTCTTCTTTGGATCTCCATGCAAAATAATTGTCATGAATATATATATCATGGGCAAGTCAGTGACCTGTGAACTACTTAGGCTAGGTTCACACTGCGTTTTCAGCATCCGTTTAACGCATCCGTTTTTTGCAAAAAACGCATGAAAAACGGATTGCAAAAAACGGATTCATTTGTGTGCATCCGTTTTTCCATTGACTTCCATTATAATAAAAAACGGATCCGTTTTTTTTGGCGGACCAAAACGGACCAAAAAACGTTGCTGACCCTATTCTTCTGGACGTTAAAAAAAACGGATCCGTTAAACGGATGCTGAAAACGCAGTGTGAACCTAGCCTTAGTAACACAGCGAGTGATGGAGCAAGCCAACGTTTGAGATGCAGAATAGTACCCTATGGGCCCATAGCAGCCTATCTGTATAGCCAAAGAGCGGATAAAAATCTTGGACTTTGGAACAGTGATGTCCAAGGAGGAAAGAAACCAAGATACTTTCACGATAGAAATGTCCAAGGAGGAAAGAAACCAAGATACTTTCACAATAGAAATATTGGAAGCAAATTGCATATTGGAAAATATACAATTTAGTGAAAGTATCTTGGTTTTTTTCCTCCTTGTATTTGTCCATCTGTGAATTTATTCCAGACCAACTGGGCCTTTCCACTTGCTGCTGTCTGATCTGTACTACTATATAAACATGCCCATCCACTTCCGCTAAACCTGAATGTTTTTACAGCAGGGAGAGGAAGATAAGCTGGTGCCACTGATCTCTGGGCAATCCAGCTTACTGTATCCATCTTATCGTCCAGCCCCTATGGGCATTATGTAGTATGGCCCATTTTACTTAGAATATGTCCATGTCTAGTGCGGTGCAGGAGCTTTACTTTATAAAAGGATTGCCTTTTGCTACGCTCCATGGTTCACCGATTTGGTTCAGTGCGAGCGTTACCAGGTGGAGGACGCTCGGGGGTCAGGAACATAGTAGAGTAAATACCAAACTTTTCCTGGGATGTTTCTTCAGCTGCTGCTGGTTTGCTGTAAATAGTGGCAGTCAGCAGGGCTTCATGGGACGCAGCATCCCAGCTCTGCTAGATGGAGGCTCTTAACCTTCAAGTGACCTTTTTTAAGGGCTGTTCTGCAAAGCAGCATTCCCATGCAGGGCAGGAATGTCCTCCGCTCGCTCGAGGTGAGCCGTCACAGCTGTTAACTCCTCACTTGGATTTGAATTCAAATTATTATATTGCGGAATGTTCGTTAGAGTTTCTGTTGTCTTTTATTGATACGTTTTGTACTTACGTTTAGCATAAAAATTAGATTTGGCCAAATTTTGTTTAATTCAAATGAGGGGAAAAAATCTGCAACAGTTCTAGGAATGCGTCATAGGTCTATAGTGACACACTGTAAACATTGAGACTGGGTTCCTAGGTAGAATTTGGTCAGTATTTATGGCTAAAACCAAAAGTGGGTCCAAAACACAGAAAAAGTGTGTGTCCATTCCACCCCTGGTTTCAGCCAGAAATACTACATGTGAACCCAGTCTAACAATGCAAGGGCCGCAGTAAGATGTGACACATTGTTTAACCCACAAAAAACAAAACCGTACATGAGAACGTTCTCTTATGTGGCTAGCGAGATCTCTGGCATGTAAGTCCGCATTAAAGTCTTCCTTTTGCCCTTGAAAGTCACCATATGTTGTTATTAGCTGCCAGAAGCATCGAAACCATCACGTCACCCGGTTTCCTCGTAATGTGTTAGGAAACTTGAATCTAATATCAAAAGCCTTCAGGCGATGTTCACACTCACAGAATTCGGAGGCAAATTAAGTAAAAGAGCCTTAAAAGACTGTTTTTCATGCAAGAAACGTCAAAATTTTGCTTTCGGGTCTCTTTTGGCACTTTTTTCAATGTTTTTGTGGTCATTTACAGCTCAAAAAGAGGGGCCCAGCACCATATTTTAGAGTAGATCTGTACCCCTGCCAAATCACTGGTACCTTTAGGTAGCTGGGATCAATTTATGTCCTGTTCTCAAAAATCTGTCCTGGTGCCATTTTTCTGTAAAAAAAACCCTCTTATTTAGAAGGAGCGGAGGCTAGAGCATCTTTGTCCTAGGTCTGCAACGCCTTTCAGTTCTTCTTTCCTACCCTGCTTCTTCTTAGCTGCATCCCATGCCACTTAATCTTCGGCAGTGCCGTCCCAATCCTGTGCATGTGCCCTTGCAACGTGGAGCCTTGTAGGTCCGTTGATGCAGCCTGGCTCCTGTGTCTTTGCGCCTACACCCTCTTTATAACTAGCATTGGGTCCTGTGATTTGTGCTGCACACGTGCAGGATTGGTACAGATGTTCTAGAGAGAGTTTAATATTAGGTCCCATTCACACTACGGAATAGTCGCTGAGATTCTGTACGGAAACCCCCAGCGCAGACTCTGCACAGAATCCTTCCTTCAATCTCTTTGAACGGGAGGGCTGGCGCGCCTCCGCTCAGAGAATTGACATGTTAATTCTTTAAGTGGAGAGGCGCGGAGAACGGAGGTGCGCGAGCCCTCCCTTTCAAACACATTGAAGGCAGGTTTCAGTGCAGAGTCCACGCATGGGGTTTCCGCCCGGAATCTTGGCGCCGATTCCGTAGTGTGGACGGAGCCTTATGCTGCGTTTACACAGAACGATTATCGTGCGAATTTGCACAATAATGATCGAATGCGAACGATAATCGTACGTGTAAACGCAGCGAACGATCAAACGACGAGCGAGCAATGGTTCATTTTGCTCTTTGAACATGTTCTTAAATCGTCGTTCGCAAAAAATTCGCAGATCGTTCCGTGTAAACAGTCGTTCACCGATTTTACCTATGTGCAAGATAGGCTTAAGCGATTGCAAAACAAATTTTCCGTACGATATATTGTTCCGTCTAAATGCTGATCGTTTAAAAAAAAATAAAAATCATTACAGTGGTGCCTTTGATTACGAGCATAATTCGTTCCGGGACCGTGCTTGTAATCCAAATCCACTTTTAAACCAAAGCAAATTTTCCCATAAGAAATCACAGAAGTGCAGACAATTGGTTCCACACTCCAAAAATGATTTATTATTCTGAATAACATGTAAAATTAATGAAACAAACATTCAGAAATAGCAGAATCTGTGATATTATAAGTTACTGTACAGTAATGGAGAGGATGGGAAACACAAGGGCGGACAGAGACTGCAGGGAGTATGAAGGAATGAACAGGGCAGATGTGGGCACATACATGCAGCACACTCTGTCCGGGGAGAGAAGGGTTACAGCTATGGAGAGATTACCTCCACAGTCCTGTCCCCTGATGCAAGCCCCAGCCTGAAGTGGATCTGGTATGATTTGGAAGGTGAGGAAGACCTTCTGGGTCTGAGTACAGGGCTGTAGACCCCACTATGCAGACCATGCCCCTCCTCCATGCGCGCTCCCACAGTACAGGGAGCTCTTAAACCAAAGCAATGCTCTTAAACCAAGTCACAATTTTGAAAAACTGTGAGCTCTTATATCAAAACGCTCTTAAACCAAGTTACTCTTAAACCAAGGTACCACTGTACTTTGAAATCGTTAATCGTACGATCGGGCGAATTATTGTTCCATGTAAACGCAGCATTAGTATAATTTGTCAGGAAGGTGCTAGGTTCACCAATAAGTCAGTTGATGTTACTGAAAAAGAGCTAATTCCATACAATATACCAGTGTTGTACAGAATAAATAGTATACTGGTATATAGCTAGTTATAGTCAGCTATATCCACAACTATCAAAAGTCCTTTTTAGGACTAAAAAAAAAAACCACACAAAACCTAGAACTAGAAGAGTTTATGCAGGATCCGTGGCCACAGCTCTCACTTAGCAGGGACACTCGTTACGCCAATCCTGAATGCAGAGAGGGTTACAACAGGCTCTCACCCTAATAGTTTGAGAGGGTCACAACAGGTTCTTACCCACAATTATAAGGAGAGTCACAACAGGCCCTTACCCCCCCACACACACTTTAAATTGGGCTTTATCTTGGGGTGGGTGCACAATATTATTAGTCTGTAAAAGTGGTGTAATTCAGGGACCAATCTGTCCCCCCTTCCCCCCCAAAACCACTTTTACCATCGGATAGCTGCTTTTAATCCAAGATCTGTTCAGCAGGTGATGCAGTTATTGTCCTAAAAAACAACTTTTAAACTTGCAGCCCTGTGTCAAACTGCCATGGCCTATCTGTGCCCTAACCTTGCACCACCCCTTGGTCCCTCCTCCCCACCCTCCTCATCATTAGGGATGCCACTGGCAGGATTTTTCCTATTCCTCTGCAGTGAACACTGCACAGGTGCCTTAACAATCCAGCCCATGTGCCGTGCTCACACAGCTGATGAATAGGAGAATACCTGCCTGGGGCATTCCTAATCATGAGTAAGGCGGGGAGGAGGGACAGAGAGGTTGTGCCAGCCTAATGTACAGACACTCTAGGCCACGCCAGTTTGACAAAGGGCTGCAAGTTTAAATGTCAACTGCATTACCTGCCGAATGGACACCGGGACAGATCTTGGATTAAAAGCAGCTATTTGAAGGTACAAGCAGTTTGGGGTGGGCAGATTGTCAGTAGAGTCAATTTAATGCATCCATGCTTGACTCCCCCCCCCCCCCCCCCCCCCCTCCTGCTGTGCCAGTTTTATTTCGGAGTCTTGACTTTATTTCGGAGTCTTGACTTGGGTTCATTGGCATTGGAAAATTGGAATTGACTTGGTTTGGGTTCATTGGCATTGGAAAATACTCAACTTCAGTAATGATCATTTGAGCATTTTAGTACTCGCTCATCTCTATCCTTAGCCATTACAGTTGTAAAATTAAACTAAGAACAAAGTCTGCCAAGTTCTATAGAACTCACTGGGGAAAAGCCAGCCTCTCTTCGGCCATTTTATGTCGTACTCACCTGAAGGGCACGCTGTACTGTCTGCAAAGCAGTCTATGGAAAATAAGGTACATGACAGAGGTTGAATTCCTTAGATCCTTGCCAGGAAAAGTCCACCTAAACTCCGCTTTACACTGGATTAAAGACATTGTAATGAGATGAAGTTATCATTTACTGAGTGATATCCTGACATCTAAAATTAGCTGGCATTTTGGTATTGAAGACCATTTTTGGCTGGGGTTTGATGCAAATGCTCGTGCCGTAAAAACCCATTACCATTGTTGAGCAATAAAATAGGCTCCCTTGTTTTTTGCATTAATGAAATGGCACAGCAGACTATGCTATTTAATGTTGAAGGGGAACTCCAGGTAGAGGTTAAAAAAAAAAGAAGAAACTTCTGCAGAAGCTTATAGCATTACTTACCTATCTATCCCAGTTTTGAAACTACCAAAAATCCATTTGTTTTGGGGGTTTTTTTTGTTCTGTATTGTGTCTGTACTTCCTGGTTGAGCAGTTCACAGAATGCAGCTCTGGTTCCAGAATGCATTGCTTTCACTCATCTGTTCATCACAGCCCCCCATTCTGCTCATTTCCACCACACAGCACACTGTTACTACCTGTAACACCACACAGCACACTGTATTCTCTACCTGTAACACCACACAGAACGCTGTATTTTCTACCTGTAACACCACACAGCACGCTGTATTCTCTACCTGTAACACCACACAGCACGCTGTATTCTCTACCTGTAACACCACTCAGCACACTGTATTCTCTACCTGTAACACCACACAGCACGCTGTATTCTCTACCTGTAACACCACACAGCACGCTGTATTCTCTACCTGTAACACCACACAGCACGCTGTATTCTCTACCTGTAACACCACACAGCACACTGTATTCTCTACCTATAACACCACACAGCACACTGTATTCTCTACCTGTAACACCACACAGCACGCTGTATTCTCTACCTGTAACACCACACAGCACACTGTATTCTCTACCTGTAACACCACACAGCACGCTGTATTCTCTACCTGTAACAGCACACAGCACGCTGTATTCTCTACCTGTAACACCACACAGCACGCTGTATTCTCTACCTGTAACGCTGATATTGGAATAAAGTAAAGAACTTTTTTTAATGTAGTTTTTTTTTTCTTTTCATTTCCACGCACATATTATGATTAAGCATCTTCTAACTTTGAAGTTGAGCCCCACAATAAGGACGTTATCCAATATTATCGTACATGGGATATACTGTTTATGCTTTGTTTTTTGGGCAGGTGGGTTTGGCAGTGCCAGCTATGATCCTCTCATCATGTTTTAATTGTAAAAGAGGAGCCCGTGGAGCCTCATTGAAGAGTCTCAAAACACAGGACTAGCCAGATATCCCTCCGGGAAGGACCCAGCCAAGGGTCTGGCTAGGTGGGAGCAATGCCTAGTAGAGCCATAAGAGAAACAGATTGCTGGACTCAGGGAGACCAGCCAAACGACAACACTGCCGGCTGCTAGTGAAAGCGCTCAATGCAGTGAAGTCCTCGGTGCATTGCCCCCTGGGAAACATGAATATGCAAAAGAAGAGCCCGTGGAGCCTCATTGAAGAGTCTCAAAACACAGGACTAGCCAGATATCCCTCCGGGAAGGACTCAGCCAAAGGGGCAGCTCCTGTTAGAAAACCACCATATTAAGTGGCCCTTATAAGTCAATGTAATGACAAGGGATAAACCAAGGCTAGGTTACAATCCACATACAGCTGTTTCGGGGTGTTGCCCCTCATCAGTGTGGAGCAGGATTCTGGCTAGGTGGGTCCTTCCCGGAGGGATATCTGGCTAGTCCTGTGTTTTGAGACTCTTCAATGAGGCTCCACGGGCTCCTCTCTTGCATATTCATGTTTCCCAGGGGGCAATGCACCTAGGACTTCACTGCATTGAGTGCTTTCATTAGCAGCCGGCAGTGTTGTCGTTTGGCTGGTCTCCCTTAATTCAGCAATCTGTTTCTCATAATTTAATTGTTACTGCATCATTTTTGTGAATATGCTGCAGTACTGCAATGAAACTCCCAACATGTGTGAACACAGACCTAATTTCACTGCAGAGTTTTGCACAATCAGTGAAATCAGTGCAGCACCTGCTTCTGGGCGGTCAGAGACGGTGAATCACTCAGGGGATTGAGGGATCTAGCCAAGCCTCCTGTGACATCACGCCCTGCCCCCTGTCTGCATCATCAGCAAACACTCACAATGTGAGACAGAGACACAGAATATTTGTCTCCTAAGGTGGGAGAGTAGAAGAAGCAGAAGACAATGTGGATTGGCACAGAGGACATTTTTCTTCACTTCCTGGATTTCTATAAGCTACCAGTGTGGCAGAACTGCACAGATATGGTAATACATTATATAGACACATCTATATAACTTTTAATGTACTTTTAATAGAAAGCAAGTTTTCTTTAATTGTGCCCAGAGCTGCAGACTCGGGCAGATAGCTTTTAGGGAGATGTTTGGCTCTTAGCTGATGGCTGTTTGCACAGTTATAAAATCATGTTTTTCTTATAAGAGCTATAGAGGCTGTGCTGAGCTGCAGCATGCACACCTCCTCCCTGCCCTGCTCAATGCTGGAAGCCAAGTAAAAGTCAACTCTGCATGGCCTCTACCACACAAGCTTAAAAGGAAACATGATTTTATAACTTCCTGGAGCTTTCCTAGCTTATATGCCACATGTGCACTGTAAATGACTTGTAAATAGACCCTGACATGTAGCTTTACACAAACCTCCATATTATTTATGTGTGTATTTCCTTTGGTTTGACCCGCCCCCAGAACAGACAGCCACCTGTTCACATGAGACCCTCTCAGATTTCTCACATCTGTCAAACACAAAAAAACTCAAATCTCTGTTATAATGGTCAAGACCTGGCAGTTGTCACAGGGCTGGGCCCTAGGTTAGTGGTAGTATATCTACTCCGTAGTGTTAGGCTGCTTTTAACAAGTGAATTTAGCTATTTTATCTGTATTTTGTTGTCTATAATTTGGTGTTTATGGCAATTTAAAGCTAGTCACATGGGCGCATAAAACGCATATATATATATTTTTAAAAAAAAAACAACCTCTCCCTTGTGATCACCTGCCGTTGCTGTGGAAAGCCGCTGCCAGCCACATATTGCTCTGGAGTATGGATGGATGCGCAGTGTCTGTCTGATCTGGACACACAGAGGATCACTGCAAGTAGGACTCCCCCTTGACATTCATATAAACAGGTGTCGAGGTTAGATTCGGGTAAATGTTAACCCAGTATTGAAATTGCATGGCGGAAGAATCCTTTTCTAAAATATTACAGACGCACCCCATATACATTATATAGCCTATTCTCCAAATGACTTCCGTTCCTATTGTATCTGTCGTAAATTTTGCAATGGCTGTCACTGCTGCCCGTCCTCTGCCTGTTGTCTCTGGAGCAGCTTTGCAAACAATGGCCGCAATGTCTGGGGAAAAAGATTCTGAAAAGAAAATTGTGTTATTTCAGCTGCCCTGTCATACAGATTGCCTCATTGCTCCTATTAGTCGCCTCACACCTCCAGGACACTTTTGTCCAGGTCTCTCCTGACATGTCTGTGTTAGTGAGGACTTGTGCTTCCTATGATATAACAATTATAGGGCCTCCTTTCTTAGAATTGTGGTTTGTGCCTCTGATTATCCTACTGTAAATGTGAATAAATTGACAACTGGGTGTTGCCAGGTGTGTGAGGGTGGTGGAGGGGGGTCATGGCTAAACAGCCTCCGTGTCCAGGCCTTGCTGACACTATTAGACAGTATATGGATTTTACATCCGATTGTGGTAATGGTAACACCCAGTTGTCAATTTAAGTCAATAGGAATGTCATAGTGCAGAGGTTCTATTCCGAAACATCTTTTCTTATATAGAAGTATTTAAAAAAGACATGTCAAGAGTGCTGATGGGTTCCCTTTAAGGCTTACAGTGCATTGCCATCAGGCCTTTCATACTACCATGTTTCAAGTAAAGCAAACATACAGCATCCTAAAGGCCCTATTCCACGAAACGATTATCGGCCATTATGGCTGATAATCATCCTGTGGAATAGAAGACAACGATCAGCCGACATCGTTCATGATGGCTGATCGTTGCGTCGTTTGTCTTTCAAACATGTTGGAATAGGAGCGGTGGCCTCTGCTGTAGGCTATGGTGATTTCTTTTTCTTTCTTTTTTTTTTATTTGACTCGTTCAGCCAATGAATAAGCTCATTCTTTAGATGATTGCTGGCTCTGTCATGGTGCGTTTACACATACAGATTTATCTGACAGATTTTTTAAGCCAAAGCCAGGAATGAATTTAAAAACAGGAGAAATCTCACTCTTTCCTTCGTGACCTCGTCTCTGTTTATAGTCTATTCCTGGCTTTGGCTTCAAAAATCTGTCCGATAAATCTGTCTACCATTACAAAGTTCTACAGCCTGTTTGAGGCTAGGGCCCTGTAGTGTGTACTGGTGTCCACGCACAAAGCTCTGCTTTATACACAAGGTCTTGTAGATGATGTATATGATGTTTCTCTGCATTGTCGTCAGATATTTTTGAAGGGCCTCTCCTGAAAGCCTTAGGTTGATAGCATGCTGGGAGTTATAGTTCTACAACTGTTGGACAGCTACGTGTAGGTACCACTAGATTAAGCAGTGCATAACTGGATTGTAAAAAACAGCATGATGTCCCAATGAGTAGCCATAATATTGGCTGCCATATTTATTGTCCCTCAGCTTCCTGAGGTAAAAAAAAATTAATACACTACAAAAGAAGAACTCCAACTTACAAAAGATAAAGTGACGTCATCATAAAACCATCTGAGGTAAACCAGCATCATTTTGCATGCACTTACTAGTCATTGCTCCCACTGGCCAGATTCCTACGCCACACTGATGAGGGGCAAATACCCAGAAACAGCTGTCTGTGGATGGATACTTTGCTTGAGTGGTTTCCTTGATTGGAGACATTCCTTGGCTTGGTTGTTCCTTCCCGGAGGAAGGTCTGGCTAGTTCACTGACATCGAGACATGTGATGGTGTCTCTGCAGTGCTCTTTTGCATCATAAAACCATTGACGTACTATAAATATGACTAGAGATGGGATCATCTGGTCCCATAGATACAATGCAGAGATGATATGGCAATTTGGCCTTGAAGACCAGGGGCTTTTTGCTATCTTTTTACATTTAGTATTATGTTTCAACCCATTTGTCTTTCACCATTAAAAGGGTAAAAAAAAAAGAAAAGAAAAGTGTGGTCACATGATTTACAGTAATACAAGGTCAGATTTTCCCAAACCGCCGATCGATGGCGTCTCTCTTTTTCGTACACTGCTGTACACCATAGCTGCAGCTGCTGTGTGGACATCAATATTACTCAGAGCTGATGATCTTCTGCAGAGATGTAATTGTTAAATCCAGTAATGCATCTGGACGGCTTATGCACACGTTATAAATAAACCGCCATTAAGCGCGTTTCATTGTGCCACTTTTTCATGTCGCTATAGCCTTCAATTTGTTTCCTTTTTTCCTCCGCAGTGACTCATCCATCCATATTTATTTCTCGGTGTCTTCGTGCACAGAGCTGGCAGCGCGGGCAGTCTTCTCTTCTATGGCTCCGGAGACAAGGCGCCACAAATAGGGTTTTTTCTTTTTTTTTTTTTTTTTTTTTTTTTTTTCCAGCTCATCTTTTCACTTGCTGGAAGCTTTACAGAGCCTGCAGGTCCTGGTTGTCTTCCAAGCTGAAAGAGACACCATGGGACTGGTTGGGGGAAACTGGTTTGTGAATTGTAGACTTGTATATCGGGAAGCTGCGGACTGGAAGGTGTGGGATGCGGAGGATTATCATGTACTATTAAGACGCCAAAATAAGATGCAGATATTTTTCCCATGATAGTTCATTGACCTACGTGTTATAAATAAGGTGTTTTGCTCAGTATTGTCTATCCATCCACCTCTCCGTTTACTCAGACGCGGGGGAGCTGCTGTGCTAATCCCGACTGGCTGGAGTGGAATGGTATCTGGAGACTCCAATTTAAAGATGACCTCTAAGGGACAGTCTATTACCACGATTGCAGCAGTCACCGGTCACACACGTAAGATTGAGTAGTAGAAGAAGGTTATAAAGTGATTGTGACTTCCCACTCTTCAGGAAATAGTTACTCTAGGGTATGCTCACACTGAAGAATACACGCGGAAACAGCAGCAGAATCCGTGGCAAATTTGCAGTGGATTCCGCTTCAAATTCTGCCCGCAAAAAATGAACTTAGGATAGGATTTCCGCACTGTTGTTCGCACAGTGGAATTTCTGCACCGAAAATTCCGCCCCTAATCCGCTTTCCGTCTGAAGAATTGACATGTTAAAGGACAACTCCCCCGAAAAATTTTTTTGGCTTATTTAACACACATTACAAAGTTATATAACTTTGTAATGTGGTTAAATACCCGGTCTGGCCCCCGACCCAAGGCCCCCCCCCCCCGGGAGAGAAAAGGCTGCTGGTGCACATGCGCACCAGCAGCCTTTTCATTGGCTGGAGCGCATCACATGGCTTCCAGCTTGCTCAGCCCTGATCCGCTCTAATTTATTCCGCATTCATTCTTTAGCCGTGTGAGCCCCCCATAGACTGTCATTATGGCAGGGAGGCTGGCGGCATTCCGCGGTGGAGAATTCCGTCACTTTTGCTCCATGTGCACGGAGCCAAATTCCCCTCGAATTCTGCTCCTATTCTGCCAGAGATGAATAGGTGAGAAAACTTTCCTCTTCAATTCCTCGCTGAATACTTGCCCTTTCCTCAGTGTGAACATACCCTAAGGTTGCACTCCAGTGCTGGGCCCATTTAAGACTAAGCAGTACCAGATGGCTACAGCATATGTTTGTTGTTTTCGGTGATCCCATTGGGGATTATGTCTTGATTTACAGTAGGGTCCTTTGGGGTAGTTGCTGTCAAATTAGACAGAAATTCAGGGGGAAACTTGAATATCAGCCTTCAATGCAGGTGTGGACTTAGCCTTAAAGGGGTTATCCAGCATTAGAAAAACATGGCCTCTCTCTTCCAGAGACAGCACCACTCTTGTCTCCAGTTCAGATGTAGTTTGGAATTAAGCTCCATTCACTTCAATGGAATTGAGTTACAGAACCTGCACCCAAACTGAAGACAAAACTCATGTTGTCTCTGGAAGAAAGCGGCCATGTTTTTCTAACGCTGGATAACCCCTTTTAAGGTCCTTATTTAATTGGTCTATTATAACTTAGGGTTCCTATGGATGCTCAGTCCCAATAATCTGCACGTGTAAGACTGCTTGCGGTCTTTAATACTTGTTTGATGTTGCAGATAATCCTGACAACATTGTGTGGCCATTGGTGAAGAAATGGAGGCATAATTCATACGTGTGAGAACATGGCCTAAAGGTCCCTATACACCTTCAGTAACTGATGGTTGACAGTTCATCTATTGTTATCTCTCCCCTATGGCCCTGTCCTGCCCATGCACAGGAACGTTCTCTGGCTGTGGCTTATCTCTACCAGACCAAAGGGGGCCAGCTAGTGATTTTTCATTTTTCAACAACATCTTTTGTCAGTGGGCGGCTGGGAAGAGCCCCATACACCTTACACTGATGTCCTTACCTGCTTTGAGCGTCTGCTATTGCTGGCAAAAGTATAAGGTGTATAGGGACCTTTAAAGGGGTTGTCCAGCGAAAATCTTTTTCTTTCAAATCAACTGGTGTCTGAAAGTTATATAGATTTATAATTTACTTCTATTAAAAAATCTCAAGTCTTCCCATACTTATTAGCTGCTGTATGTCCTGCAGGAAATGTTTTATTTTCAGTCTGACACGGTGCTCTCTGCTGACATCTCTGGCCGAGACAGGAACTGTCCCGAGCAGGAGATATTTTCTATGGGGATTCATATAAAACCGAGACAGAGTTCCTGTCTTGGCCAGAGATGTCAGCAGAGAGCAGACTGAAAATAAAACAACATTTGCTGCAGGGCATACAACAGTTGATAAGTATGGGAGACTTGAGATTTTTTTTAATAGAAGTAAATTACAAATCTATAGAACTTTCTGATATAAGTTGATTGGAAAGAAAAAGAAGATTTTTGCTGGAAAACCCCTTTAAAGGCCCAGCGATCAGTTGGCCAACACTCAAGCAAACACTTGATTGTCGACATATTAAATTCTTTGTGTGGCCATTTAAATTCTCATAGGCCCATCACCCTGTGTATAGCCGATAGGGATGATTTTATAATTTAAACCCCCCCCCCCCCCAACAATACTGTATTAAAGATTTTTTTATTATATATATATATATATATATATATATATATATATATATATATATATATATATATATATATATATATCCTGCAGTAGAAATCATCGCCCTGATCATGTGATGGAGCCATAGGGATCACTACTTCCAGTAGTGTATGTAGCCTCCTGGTGCTGAAAGTCCAGACATTGCGATGGCGACACGAGGGAGCCACACTGCGGCTTATGTTACATGTGTTGGGAGGAGTTTCTGTATATTTTGCTTTGCGCTGTTTTTTTCTCAGCGATCTTCCTGTTTTTCTTCTTGGTGGATTACAATGAAGTCCTCTGGGTATTGTGTATGCAGGCGGTGAGGTCACATTATAGTAATTGCACTTGTCTTGTTGGAGCCTGTGTATTCTATTGTAAGAGGACACAATCCGCATCCCCAACACACAGCGAGACTACACAATCACAAATGCTTTCTCATGTACATCCTCCAATGTGGTCTACATGATAAAGTGTACACGATGCCCCACAGGGATTTACATTGGGGAAACAAAACAGAAACTACAAACTAGAATGAACTTACATAGACATACAATAAAAAGAAGTCTCAACACCCCTGTAGGCCAACATTTCTCAGGACTGGACCATAGAATAACAGATTTAAGGGTTATGGTCCTCAAAGGTCACTTCCAGAGTGACAGAGAGAGGAAAGTGTGGGAATTCAAATTGATAAAAACATTCCAATCATTAACACATGGATTAAACCTGGCACCTGGATTTATGACCCACTACATGGACACACTCCACAGATAAGACTGAACTGACCAACAATCTTGGACTTCCAAATAACCTTTAATTTACAACAAGTCCTTTTTATTGCCCTGGCTTATCTATGTGATGTATATACCCCCTCACCCCCCCCCCCCCCCTCCCCAATTCACAGATGTCTCTCCCTTCTGGCTTGTAACATCCCTAAAATGTTGTGCTGTTTCTGTAAGTCATTCATTTGTGAACTTGTCTGACGAAGGGATCTTGTGAATCCCGAAAGCTCACAGCTCTAACAGTTTTTTTGTTGGCCAATAAAGGTATCACTCCTAAAATACTTTGATTTGAAGTATTTACCACGATATGGATTTTTCTGGCTAACACGGTACCATACTATACATTTTTCAAGAATTGTAAGAGGAGAAACTGATGGTTTGGCTTGGATGTGATCACCACCCACCATTTTGTTTTAGAGTTAGAACGGACAGGGCTCTTTAGTTAGTATGCTTGGATTCTATGTAGTTTTATTGCATATTTTACTTTTAGCTTTGTGTTTTGAATATTTTATTATTTAGTGAATTTAGGCAATGGGAACAATGTGGGCGCAGGGCAGGAATGGGGCAGTGAAAATGAAGCTGGCCATACACACAAGGTAGCTGTTGGCTGACGGCTGTTTCTCCTGATTTCCCCATACACATGCACACTTGGCTCGGGTGTCCATGCATGTGTTCACTGGGGAATTAGGAGAAGGCTGCTTCTCTCCCCAAGAACAAAAGGGTGGGCAGTTGAAATCTAACATGCCTCATCCTTCTCTCCCCAGACATCCACTACATCCACGCTATACACGTTGACTGGATTCTTGTAAATCTGAAAGTTCAGCCGACACTTCTGATGTGTTTAGCCAGCCAGATTGTCTCACCGTGAACACTTATGTTTAATGTTCAGTTTTTATGAGCCTTAGGGGACACTGAAGAGTTTACAACATGTATTGGGGCAGTGATTGTTTCGTTGCATGTTTAAATCACCCATTGGCTTATTTTATATATCGACTTGCAACCTTAACAAATGATGTTGCATTAAAGCTACTACCCTATCCCATCAAGAGATGTGCATTTAAACTCCCTTAAAGGGGTGCTCTAGAAGAAAAACGTTATTCAATAAACTGGTACCAGAAAGTTTCATACACATTTGTAAATTCAATTTAAAAAAAATAAATAAATTCAAGTCTTCCAATACTTATCAGCTGCTATGTCTTGCAGGAAGTGGAGTTATCTTTCCATTGTGACACAGTGCTCCCTGCTGCCACCTCTGTCCATGATGGGAACTCTCCAGAGCAGAAGCAAACTCCATAGAAAACCTCTACTGCTCTGGACAGTTCCTGTCAGGGACAGAGGTGGCAGCAGAGAGCACTGTGTCAGACTGGAAAGAATACACCACTTCCTGCAGGACATACAGCAGCTGATAAGTACTGGAAGACTTGAGATTTTTAAATATGTGGTATGCTCATAAGCTCCATCTAGTGGTGGCTGAACACATCTGCTGGTGGCCTATAAAAACTAAACAAAATTGGTTCGATCCAGAGACTGACTGGGGAGTGGCTAACACCAGTTTACCTTTATAAGGAAGACCAGTGCTTCATGGCAGGTTTATAGCTATGCTTCCTGAGGACGCTACGTTCAGTAGCGAAACATGTTGAAGAAGCTATATCATTGATCTTAACAGCCATTCCCAGTGTCCACAGTATATAATAATATCTAATAATTAGATATCGTGTACAGTGTATGAGTAAATGAGATGTGGGAGTGTGTGCTTTTAATATCTTGTATTATACTTACCTTGTAATTTTAGTCAGGTCCCTAAGGGGGCCCTATTCCCCAAGCTTTTTAGCCCATGGGACAGGAATGAGTTAACACAGCTGGTATATCTGTGCAGAGGATTTGTAGCTTTGTATGGGAAGTCCCAAGCTAAAATTGCGATAAGGATATGACATCCCCCAGTACTAGGTGTCTCAGTAAGGAGCTGTCAGTCTGCTCCCTTTCTGCTGCCTATATTGAGCATTGACCAGTAGGTGGCAGCAGAGAGCTGTGTACAGTGCAGGCCGGCCTGTGGTTTACTATGAGCGAGCTGTACTCATTTCCCTAGAAAGTTACTGCTTAACATCAGTTTGAGGATGAAAAAAAAGAGAATCCTTGGCCTTGTGGTAGATCTGCTAATCCGCAGCCAAAATAGTAACCAGTGAAAACACATTTTTCTGCTTGTGGTTTCCAGTCGTGGTGTGCTGTTATCTTACTGGCTTTATGGCTCTACTTCCTAGAGTAAAAAAGGGGCAAAGTTTGTGTCGTGTTTGCTTATTCAAAAGTTTTTATAACTAGTGTCAACTTTTTTCTTGTGTTTCTTTGTGGCAACTTGACCTCAACAATTTTTTTTACTTTTTTTTTTACCTAATTACTTAATGAATGTTGAATTTCTGCAAAAAAAAAAAAAAAAAAAAAAAAAAGCATCTTTTTGATGTGTTAAACCAAATAGATATAATTTAAGCCTTCCCTTCATTACAGGGCTAAATATGCCTGATCCAAATAGGCTGGGGTCACACATGGCTGCCAGGGCCCCTCACTGCTGTGTAGAAGAATTTGCAGTATTTAGGGTGCGTGCACACTACGGAATCTGGGCGGATAACCCACCACGGATTCCGCCGCTATCATCTCTGCCCGTGCCATAGACTCCATTCTATGCACAGGCGGATTCCGCCGTCCGCCAAAAGAATTGACTTGACAATTCTTTTGGCAGACGGCGGAATCGGCCTGTGCATAAAATGGAGTCTATGGCACTGGCGGAGATGCAAACGTCGGGTTATCCGCCTGGATTCCATAGTGTGTATACACCCTTACAGTAGAAGAGGCTCTCCGCTGGGGAAAAAGAATTGCACAGAATCCATGTGTAGATCAACCTATGGTGCAGTCTTTGCAGTATGTCAACATGGGTGTCAGATCTGCTGATTTATTGTGGATTTCTCTATTAACGTCAATGGGGGAAATCCGGGATTACTCGCCATTGTTGCAGATTTTTGAACACTGGGAGATCCTGCATGACTTCTAGGTCATGGGTCTCCAAATTGCGCCTATCCAGCTGTTGCAATACTAAATTTCCCATCATGCCTGGACAGCCATTACAAAGCTTTAGCTGTCTGGGCATGATGGGAATTGTGGTTTTGCAACAGCTGGAGGGCCGCAGTTTGGAGACCCATGTTCTTGGTGGTTTGCTCTGTTTTTTTGTCCAGGCAGCAGTTTAACAGTCAGAGAGGAGACCCTATAACATGGCCGTATGACTGGCGGTGGTCTTATTATTGAGACCTCCCACAATCCTCCGAATGAAGGAACCATTCAATGAGCATGTTACGACTCCTGACCACAACTGGCCCCATTCATATGTATTAGTTTAGGGGCACACGGTGTAAGACTCTGCTATGGCCTACTATAGTATCCTCTTCTATTTTGTTCAGCATCTTTGACCCAATTTATGATGCCCCTAATAAAGCAGGGGTAGGGAACCTTGGCCCTCCAGCTGTTGCAAAACTACAACTCCCAGCATGCCTGGACAGCTAAAGCTTTGGCTGTCCAGGCATGATGGGAGTTGTAGTTTTGCAACAGCTGTAGAGCCAAGGTTCCCTACCCCTGTGATAAAGTATCATGAGCCAGTGTTGCTGTTGGTGGATATGGTGCAGCTTCCTTATGGCCGAGGCTCAAGAAAACCTGTTCTAAAACCTTGCCTTACAGGGTATTTACCGATTGGTGGCACTAGAGAGACAGTTTTGGTTTGTAAAGGCCGTTCACATATACCACTAGGCGGAGTAATAACACATATATAAAGTCTGTAGAACTCCACCATACAAGACACTACCTGTACTGCTCTAATGTATGGGGGATAAATGTAAGGTTTAAGAACTTCGGGTTCTAGTAGCAAGCTAAATACCAATAGAGAAATAACTGAACCTCTAACGTATTACAACATATAAATTTTATTGTTAAAATTGCAAAAAAATGACAAAATAATGAATAAATACACAATGAACCATGGCTGACAAAATGTTAAAAACGACAAACATACAATGAGGGGGCTGCTGCAGATGAACACAAGTAAATGAATAAATAAATAAATGGTAGACTAAAGTGCTAGATACAGTACAAGGAGAGCTATGGGTAGATAATATATATTAAACAAGCCAAGAAAAAGTGCAATAAACAATGCGGAGCGGGTGGGTGATTGGTCCATCTAGTGGCATTTTAGGTATTTATAGCGTGACCCTCCAGCAGATAGGTACCCCTTGAAAAAGGCTACGCCGAAACGTGCGTTGGGGTGGGGGCCGCCGGTGGACACTTTGACTTTTATTATTTATGGTAGGACACTTTAGTAGTTCTTTCACTAGTTGAGATCTATGAATTGTTTATTGCACTTTTTCTTGGCTTGTTTAATATATATTATCTACCCATAGCTCTCCTTGTACTGTATCTAGCACTTTAGTCTACCATTTATTTATTTATTCATTTACTTGTGTCCATCTGCAGCAGCCCCCTCATTGTATGTTTGTCGTTTTTAACATTTTGTCAGCCATGGTTCATTGTGTATTTATTCATTATTTTGTCATTTTTTTGCAATTTTAACAATAAAATTTATATGTTGTAATACGTTAGAGGTTCAGTTATTTCTCTATTGGTATTTCACTAGGCGGAGTAAGTCCGCTTCTGACATGATGACATATAAAAAATATTTTAGAATTCTTTTTCCGAAAGGTTATAGGTATAACTAGGGCTATAATTTAGGAGAATTACGGTAGCGTACCATGTAATATTAAACAGAAGAATTTTTGCTAGATATAAAGAATTTAGAATTTATTTATTTTCTGCTACTTTTACCAGCCGATGAATAAATCAATGTTGGAGCGAGCTGACGCCCTGTTCTCATGGGAATGGCCTCTTGTACTCATCTGTTCCTGCAGCATGGATCAATAACCACTTCTGTCATCCTGGGCGGGGTAGACTGTAATGGACGCTCTCCAGCATTTTGCATGGTCTGCTGAAAACTACTTTAGTGGAAATATAGCTGAAATATTCTTTTCTTTTTCTTCTCCCAAACATAAATGTTTCCATCATCACACAAAATGGAGGGCGTTAAAATCCTTTCCTGACTTGTGTGTTCAGGCGGCCATCTTTATGTAAGGCAGGGGGCAGAATGTTTTGGACTCCTAAAGCTAGGGTCAAGTGGTAATTTAAAGGGGTTATCCAGCACTACTAAAACATGGCTGTTTTCTTCAAGAGACAGCCCCTCTCTTGTCTCCAGTTTGGGTGCAGGTTTTGCAGATCCGTTCCATTGAAGTGAATGGAGCTTAATTACGAACCACACCTGTACTGGAGACCAGAGTGGTGCTGTCTCTGGAAGAAAGTGGTTATGTTTTTGTAGCACTGGATAACCACTTGAAGGGTAGCTCCACACACACCGTATCGCAGCAGATTTGATTTAAATAACTGAACGCAGCATAAAATCTGCACCACCAAATCTTCTGCGGATCCTGTACGTAAGGATCGAATTCGAACGATAATCGTACGTGTAAATGCAGCGAACGGTCAAGCGACGAGCGAGAAATCGTTCATTTTGATCTTTGAACATGTTCTCAAATCGTCGTGGGCAAAAAATCGCAGATCGTTCCGCGTAAACATTCGTTCACAGATTTAACCTATCTATACCTTACTGTATAATAGATGTCTTTGTGCTTGGTCCAGTGAAAAATGCTATTTATCGTTGGTTTGTGCATCCTGAGTGGTGCTTCACAACCGCTGTGCCACTCCACCCTGTCCACTCCTGCGCTGTAGCCCCCCCCCCCTCTGTGACATCATCTGTCTAGGCGCCATGCCCTTGGCGGAACTGCAGAATTTAGGCTTTACAGCTGTTTAAAGAAGTCCTCATACTGAAGGGGGTGACACTTTAAAGAGGATGTACCATCAGGTGCATCCTCTGTCATATGACCCACATATGACCCACCCGTTCAAAAAACGGACCGCGGCCCGGTTCCCGTGTACTGCCGTTCTATCCATGGGTACCTGGCCGGGGCTGAAGGACTGGAGGTGGGCTGCCCCGCCCCCAGTTGGAGGAAACCCCCGCCCCTCTATGACGCAGCTTCTTTAGAATCAATGGAGCCGCGTCATAGAGGGCAGGGATTTCCCTCCCATTGGGGGTGGCCCGGCCCACCTCCTGTGCTTCAGCCCTGGCCCGGTACCCGAGGGTAGAACAGTGCCGTACATGGGAATCAGGACGCAGTTCAAAAAACGGACCGTGGTACTGACTTCCCCGTTACGGCGCCGTTCTATCCGTGGGTCATATTAAAGAGGATGTACCTGATGGTACATCCTCTTTAAGCCTAGTTGTTGAGCTTTGACAGCATCTTATACAGGTGAGCTATTCTTCAGAAAGATTTTATGTTGAAAGAACATTGTAAAAAAAAAATTGCCCAGGATTTGTATGGTAATGGCGGTCAGGTCTTTATAAAGCTATTATGTAACAGGGAAGTCAGCGCTTCGTATTGGAAATACTGGACATCCTGTGCGCTGCTTTGTCTCTTGTCCGCCAATAATCTACATATGTAGAAGAGGATTGCGACACGTAAGACGGAGATCTGTGACAAGTCCGTAAACATGCACTTACATTTTCCAGGGATATTCTCCAGTCGCATGACATTCACAAAAAGCCATTTCCGTAGAGTCACAAAGAAGATGTGACATTGCAAGCTGTAAATCTGCGACTCCTGAGAGTCCTGCGGCTGAAAATAAAACTTGTTACAATTGCTGCTGCCTTGTGAAGGGTTTGGCACAGAGACTAATGTCTTTTCCCAGAAGTCTTTTAGGGTTGTGTTGGCTCCACTAGAATAGCAGGAAAGGGTTTTGTTGTTTGCACTTGTTTTTCTGTGCATAAAATGGATGATAACATAGTATAGCATGAGTAGCAAAACCTGCACCCAAACTGGAGACGAGCGGTGGCCATGTTTTTCTAGCGCTGGGTCACCCCTTTAATCTTTTCCTATTGGGGGAAAAAAGTTATTAGAAACTTTTGGATTCTTCTGAATTTTCATGTGGCCACTTGCAACTTCTTTTCCCATGTATAATATTGTAGCTGCAGAATTACTCCATATTGTGGTCAACTGTGTGTATGAAAGGGAAGGGTCCTGTTTGGAGGACATACCCACTGGTTGGAACCAATCATTTTCACTGTAAACTACCATATAGTCCGACCATGTTCTATTCAGTGCCTATGGGAGTGTTGAAGATAGCTGAACGCTGTACTCGGTTTAACACGGTGTACGTAACTTGGAGACCAGGCAGCTTTATTATGGGGTATAAGGCTAGGTTCACACTGCGTTTTTGCAATCCGTTTTTCTTTTTGCGAAAAACTGATGAAAAAAAGGATGCATTTGTGTGCATCCGATGTGATCCGTTTTTCCATTGACTTCCATTATAAAAAAAAAAACTGATCAAAACGGATCCGTTTTTTTTTTTGACGGACAAAAACGTAGTGTCAACGCTACTTTTGTGTTCAACAAAATCAACGGATTCGTTTGATCCATTTTTTTTTTAAATAATGGAAGTCATTGGAAAAACGGATGCACACAAATGCATCTGTTTTTCATCCGTTTTTTGCTAAACCGATTGCAAAAACGCAATGTGAACCTAGCCTTAGATGCTAGCAGATGACCTCCACCCCACTGCGCACAATGCAACAGTGAAGAAGACTCGTCACTCTAAAGTGTGTATATTAATTCATGTACAGCTACATTACTCGGGTCCTCAACCCTTCATCAGGCAGGTGAGGTCATGCTGCCCGACATGTCACAGATTAAACTGGGAACCCATGATGCCTTTTCTTATCTGTAGAGGTAGCGGTGTAGAGACCCCCAGCGATAGAGGGACAATCCCATTATAGAAATGGGGACATGGCACATTGCTAATTTTGGGGGGCTTGGAGGGCATCAGATCAACTTTCCATAAGATGTTGTGCATGGTAAGATACTCTGCAGGGGGTGTCGATTGGATGCGGACTAACCGTAGTATTGGTGAAAAATGGTATCCTTGTTAGTAATGGTATAATGGCACAAATGCCAATTGTTTTTAATTAATTTCTGGAACAACTTGTGGGTATAGTTTAAGAACTACAAGAAAGTAAGTCCAGTGTGAATGTCTTTGAAGTTGTTGGGTGAACATAGATGGACATTGTCCCTCCTAGAGCCGGCTCGTGTGCAGCCCAGTTGGTGGCATGCTTAGAGAATTAAGTATTTTGTCATTATTATTGGGTGTCAGCTCTTTGCACATAGTGGAAGTGAAATATTTCAGATGCCGAGGATTATTCACCAGTGTCCTGTCCAGTAACTCGATGTCACTTTCTCTTCTTCCCTTTCAGATCTGAGTGAGCTGTAGCTGATGATAGGTTAGGGAGGTCCAGAATGACGGCTGTCACGACAGACTATGACAACATTGAGATACAACAGCAGTACAGCGACGTCAACAATCGCTGGGACGACGAATGGGACAATGAGAACAGCTCGGCCAGGCTCTTCGAGCGATCTCGTATCAAGGCATTAGCAGGTAGGTGGATGGAAGACCTGCTTTAGTTGTCTTTATTGCTCAAAAAATGTATAAAAAATTGTTCCTTGGCCAAGGAACAATTTTGTAGGAACAATTTTGTTATACATTTTTTAACGTTACTGGTGTGTCCTCCATGGAACGTATACATGGATGCCAAGAAATACCTGCACAGACAGACAACCATGCTCTTCACTGGCACTGATTTTGGGTAAAATCCCAAACATACATGTGTTTTCACCCTCAGACAAAATGTATACATTACGAGAAATGACTAGCTGACTATGTTCGGACTATTGAAGTCAAAGGGGCCCATACTTGACAGCAGGGCTGTGGAGTCGGAGTCGTAGCTAGTTTTGGCTGGAGTAGGAGCTGGAGTTTGAGTCGGAGCTAGTTTTGGCTGCAGTCTGAGTTGGAGTCGGAAAAAAATGTACCAACTCCGACTCCAGCTTTAAAAAAAAATCTTTAAAAAATGTAGAATTGAATTTTGATATGAATGAAGTTTTGCTCATGAATATATATTATTATGTGCAACATTCTAATAGGACACTGGCCCTATTACATAACGCTTCGTTCCCACTGAGCAAAACTAGCGGAATTCAGTCTAGAGCAGAGATGGGGAACCTTAGGCCCTCCAGCTGTTGCAAAACTGCCTGGACAGCCAACGGCTGGGAATTGTAGTTTTGCAACAGGTGGAGGGCTGCAGGGTGGTCACCAGAATGGAGTGTCCCAGTCTTACTTTTGGGGCATACGCCTGTTTTATTTTACCCAACGGAGGCCAAATGAAGGTATTCTCATGGCCCTTACCGGGGTGCTTTACATCACTACACTGTGCAACTGCAAATAAAGTATACTGCAAATACTATGTTTGTTTGTTTTTTACAACTGGGTTCAATAGTTGAATAGTGTTGGGTGATTTTCCCGACTTATACCAGGATCACAGTTTACACATTTTCATTGCTTGTAGGAACCAGATTCTATTTTTATGGCACAGTCTGGAATAGCAGAGCTTAGTGGTTGTTTGGGGTATCTGACTTTTTATATGCGACACAAAGTATATGAATTGGTTATAAAATCCCATTTTTGGTTTTGCACCATTTACCTACCAAGCACCTACCAGGGACAAGATGTGCATAATCTGTATACTGTATAGTGTTCATGAATCCTATAATAAGAGCGTCTCATTGTTTATTCCTTTCTGACATTCTACTTACTATAAGGACTAGACTTTTCTTGGCTTCGGACCATGTTGTGGCCGGTATTTTGCAATGCCTTGTGCCTTCCAGTAAGTCACCCTACAGAAATTGATGGCCGAGAAGATGCTGTTTTTCTATGTTCTAAAAGGAGCACAATTTACAATTCACAAGGTCTTTAGCAGATACAGCCAAATAGCTGTAACCACAAGTTCACATGATTGAAACCCATGTTACACACACTTGTTTGTCAAGGTCAGGGCAGCCATCTGTAGTTAACCCTCTAAGTGCCTGCCGGTGATGCCATAACTTCAGTATATCTGAAGGCCAGCAATACTTTGCATAACTCTCCACCATCTGGATTGAACTTTGGAATCGAGGGTTGCAAGGCAGGAAGTAGTAGTGAGCTAACTTCTCTATATAGCGGAGTATATATTCTGTAAGGCAGTGTTCCTAATGTTGCAGAGCTACAACTCCCATCATGCTCAGGCAGGGTTTGGTTGTCTGGGCATGATGAGAATTGTAGTTTTGCAATAGCTGGAGATCCACAGGCTGAGAAACCCTGCCACGAGGTATATATTCTGCAAGTAGTAGTTACTAGTAGGTATACCGGAGTATATATTCTGTACAGTGAAATGTGCTAATCTCTGGGCAGAGCTGAATGTAGATTTTGTTGCACGTAGAAATCATAAGATTAGGAAAACATGGCTGATTAATTGTAAAATATGGTGTTGTATCTGTCCGTAGGTTGTGTGGAGTAGTTGCACTGTAGCTAAATTCACTTGGAGCTGATCTGCAATACCAGACACAGCCTGAAGATAAGAGTGGCACTGTTTGTAGAAGGAAGCAGCCATGTTTAAAGTTGTAGTAGGTCAGGCTCCTAAAACCCCTTTAGGAGCTCTGATTTGGCTGTGGAGAGATTCAAACACTGTTTTATATCCATAGCACGGTAAGGCCACCATCGCAGAATGTGTTTAAATAACAGGACTAAAAATGCTGCATTCAGAATACTTTTCCCTGCTAGAATGTATTACACTGGTGACCCAGAAACCTGACACACCCCAATAAAGTCTTGTCTTTGCGGAATGGAATCTTTAAAGGGTTTGTCTGGGAAAAATGTATAGTTAGCCATGCTGCCAGGGTTGCGGGGGACATGTCAGTAATGTGTACTTACTAGAGATGAGCAAAACTTCAAGTATGATTGGGTTAGTCCGAACCCAATCGTGCAGCATTTGATGCAGCCCTATGGCTGCCTGAAAAACATAGATACAGCCATAGGCCCTAGGCTGTATCCATGTTTTCCAGGATTCCCAAGGGCTACATCCAACTACTTCAGCCACTTGTAATCAAATGCTCCACGTTTGGGTTTGGCTCATCTCTAATACTTACCTGTCCTGCTGCTTCCCAGGACGATCTGTGCCGCTGTCAGTGTTTTAAAGACATCCTTTGACGTCCCGTTCCCATAGGAAATAGCTGGTTAGCATAGACTCTATTTCCAGTGGGAGGGGCACATCATCAGATGTTTTTAAAACACTGACAGCGGCACTGAGCGAGAGGGCTCTAAACTGGCAGGGTAACGGGACTGGTAAGTGTACATTACCATAACATGTAGTTCAGATAAATGGCCTTCCATGTAATATTAGTACATGAAGGAAAGCATCGTATTCGCACTTGTCCTCGTATGCTCATAAAAGGACCTCTAAAATGTCCATTTACCCTGATAGGGCATTTGGAGAGGGGCGACCATTACTCTAGTTCACATCTTGACCCCTTTAACCTACTTATTGACTTCTGTCAGATTCACTTTAAACCCCTAAATAAGAAGGTAATATAAAAGCTGAAATAGACCCATAGCCAGAGCATTGGTGTACACATCACTGTTAGTGCAGCAGCAAGGTCTTCTGGTGGGGGCGACCTGTGTAACATCTGCCTGTATACTATATATACTTTCCACAGAAGATATAAGCATTAGCTATCCTATTGTGGTGATATGGGGGACACAATGTAATATTCCATTCCCTGGTTCCATCTTTGATTCTCCAGTCAATAGCAAAACCCGTTGTAGAAATAACAGAAGGTTCTATTGCAGTAGACTTCTTACAGGGCGAGTCAAGGCAAACAAGGAAGGAAAAGGCAGTATATTCTTTATATGTGAGGAAGTATGAGATTATGTCATCCTCTCGGCCTCACGCCCTAATGGCACAATCTGTAAATGATTCTCCAGATCCCGTACTCGCTTAACGCATTTCTGACCTTGAAGCAGAATGTCTCGGGCCTGTGGGATCTATAGCACTTATGAAAAATGGCACATATGTTATACCCCCCTCCCCATCCCCAGTGTCCAGCAGACAGATTTTGTTAATCTCTGTCTTCTTCTGCATTATGTAGACTTGTAATACACTATAGACAGCCTCCTCATCCTATTATTTCATGCTGTCATGCTATCGCATGCCAACAAATGCATCTGCACGGAACAAATCTGCCCCCCCCCCCCCCCCTCCTCCTCCCTACTCAAGAAGTTTGGGTCCCTTGTGTTTCCTCTCGCCTGAGTCCTGCAAACTAATCCCTATGTAGGGATCATGGGAGATCGGCTCCTGTTTTCTCAATCGTCTGCAAGACTGTTGTTTCAGGAGACCGCAGGAAATCTTGTTCTTAGTCATATGAATCTTGAAGGAGGCCGTGACTTGTCCAGGGTCTCCATGTGACTCTGTCATGATGAAGATACAGTTCACGGATGAAGCTTGTCTGTCTGAAATACATACAGACGATTCATGGCATGTCTAATAAAGCGGTGTGATAAGCCAGATTTCCTTTTAACTTAAATATTTTTTCTAAGAAGCGCGTCTTTAGATGTGTCCAGAGGATGGCAGAACTAATTCAGCTTTTATGGGGCAGTACGCAAGTATTCAAAGGCAATCTGTCGGCTGTATATAATGCTCAAAGGTGCAGATAGGGATATAAGTCAACGATACAGGTCTCTTAAATGGTGGGTGTTTGGAACGTTATAAAATCATGTTTTCCTTCCAAGCTTAAGTGTCAGACTGTGACTGTACTGAGCAGTAGCATGCATGCATCTTCCCTGCCCTGCATGTTTAATTGCATGATAGCAGTGAGCATCTGAAACCACACCCCCATGTGTTCTCCAATGGCCACACAGAGTTGGTGTATGTTCTGGCAGCATTGTGTAGCCATTGAAGAATGCAAAGGGCCAAGGTTTCAGCTTAAAGGGGTACTCTGGCGACAACAAAAGAAAAATCTTTCAAATCAACTGGTTTCAGAAAGATATATAGATTTGTATTTTACTTCTATTTAAAAATCTCAAGTCGTCCAGTACTTATCAACTGCTGCATGTCCTGTAGGAAGTGGTGTATTCTTTGCAGTCTGACACTGTGCTCTCTGCTGCCACCTCTGTCTGTGACAGTAACTGCCCAGAGCAGTAGCAAATCCCCATAGAAAACCTTTTTTTGCTCTGGACAGTTCCTGACATGGACAGAGGTGGCAGCAGAGAGCACTGGGTCAGACTGAAAAGAATACACCACTTCCTGCAGGACATACAGCAGCTGGTAAGTACCAGAAGGCTGGAGATTTTCAATTAGAAGTAAATTACAAGTCTGTAAAACTTTCTGATACCAGTTGATTTGAAACAATTATTTTTTTTTTTTGGACGGAGTACCCCTTTAAGGCTGAGACTTGAAATATTACTGACTAAAAATGTATAATGTCTTCTGAAATCGGCCTAATGGATGTGGTGGTAAGCAATGCGGAATAAAGCCTATTGATCATTGGCATATTCCTGTACCTAGGAAGAGCATGTGGTGCATGCTACCTAGACCACCATATGAACTAACTCCGTACATTCCTCCCCCAGATATAGGACTGATCTTATGAAGTCATATTGGCTACACTGTCAGAAATGTCTCCAGACGTTGTTGTAGCCATTCTGCAGCCGTATAGGTTCCCATGTGCTGATGGTTTATGAAGGCTCTAACTGCGTCTATTATAGTTAATTGGGGGTGTGGGGGTGTAGGCTGCTCGGTCTGATCCCAATCATTATCGTTGTATGATGTCATCCATGTTTCCTCTCCATTAGCAGCTGTCATTGTTGGGATTGAGTTGCGCTGAATCACGTCTTCTCGGAGGAATTCTGCAGTCGTATATGAGACTGCCCATTGTAGAGGTCTGGCATTTAGATTAATGATGCAGGACCGCTTGAGTTATAATTATAGGCGTGTTTTCTACATGTTGTAAGGTCTTCCTTACGCACCAGCTCACCCTTCCTATGTTCGATGGAAGCAGTAAGGATGATGGAAACAAAGGGGTACACAAATGATCCATAGGCTGTATCCCTGTTTTCCAGACGGGACTCGGGCTGTCCCCACCTTCCCCACAGGACAAGAAGATAACTGGATTCAAATGCTGATGGTTCGGGTTTATACGAAGCCGAACCTCGACCTGGCTCGCTCATCTCTAATCCGATGTAATCTAAAGGAAAACCTTGTAGGTGTTCTGTTTCTCTGCAGTGCCCCCACAGGGGGTATACGGCATTACATGATGTCTTTGCAAATCAATGAGATTTCCTCCAAAGATCCACGATGTAGGGCAGCGACTGCTCTCATACGAGGTTTATTTCCATGCGCAATACTCTTTGCAGTCACTTTGGCCACAAAATAAGGATCCAGCCTATGGAAACCCATCCCCTTACCCATTAACGCCTACCCTTATAGGAGATATGAAAATGAGTTTTCTAAACCCGTCATACAAGAATGTTTCATAGAAGTGATCTCTTATTATTTACGTTCTTTCTCTGTACACCGCACGTGTTCACAGATGTTTGTTCAGGAACTTTTTCGCAATGAAACAAATATAGGTTTTAGCCTTGAATTGCATGAAGAAGGGAAAATACTTTGTGATAGTCATTGCTTTGGCAATTGAGTTTCATTGCACATAGACATGTTCTGATGTAGCTCACGTGCAAAAAGCTGAAAGACTCTAAACCACATACTCTGTTCCAGCTTAAGGGTTCCGGTGGATTCCATTGCTCATACCCGCTCGCGGCGGCGCGCATCTCCTCCCGTGCCATAGACACCATTCTATGAATCCGCCTGTGCCTAGACTGGAGTCTATGGCACAGGCGGAGATGCGCGCTGGGGCAAGTGACTGAATCCGCAGGGGGGGGGGGTTCCGCGTGGAATACGTCGTGTGCGCGCACCCTAAAGGAGCACTGTTGGCACATGTCATGCCCTTGACGGAAATAACCTAACGTATAAACTTAGGGCTGTATTACACAGCCTTATCCCATACAAAGCCTATTACATGGCTCCATTATCATGCAGCAAGGGCTGCACCGACATTTTTAGCGATTTAGCGACATTTAGGTGTAAAAAAATGAAGTCAATAGGAAAGAAAAAAGGTGATGGCACTGCCTGGCTCTCCAACCTTGGACACTGGTAGTGTGAACCGGACCATACGCAGGTGGTGCTCTATTCTGAATGCACAAGTGTGATCAATAAACAAGTCAGCAAGGTAATGAAAAGCACTCACCATCGCTTGTAATGCTGCGTTTACACGGAACGATTATTGTGCAAATTTGCACGGTAACTATCAAATTTGAACGATAATTGTATGTGTAAACGCAGCGAACGATCAAACGATGAGCGCGAAATCATTCATTTTGATCTTACAGCATGTTCTTAAATTGTCGTTCGCTAAAAATTCGCAGATCGCTCCGTGTAAACAGTTGTTCACCCATTTTACTTGTGTGAGAGATAGGCTTAAGCGATCGCAAAACCATTTTTCCATACGATATATCGTTCCGTGTAAACGCTGATCGTTCTAAAAAAAAACATTCTTCTTTCAATATTATTAATTGTACGATCGGGCAAATTATCGCTGCTTGTAAACACAGCATAAGTCAGACCATTTATTGTAAAAATGCAGGGATTGTGGGGGAGACAGGAATGGGTGACCACAGTTTCACGGCTTGTGCCACTTTGACGAACCCTTAAAGGTTCATCAAAGCAGCATAAGCTGCGAAACTGTGGTCACCCATTCCTGTCTCCCCCACAATCCCTGCGTTTTTGCAATAAAGCCAGATGGTCTGACTTACAAGTGATGGTGAGTGCCTTTCATTACCTTGCTGACTCGTTTATTGTAAAATAATAAAGAGATGTACTTACCTGATCCTGTTCCTGGTGTCCTCCAGGCTTGTCTGTGGGATTTCCTGGTCTCCGGACAGCTGCAGCTCTCACTTCTGGTCCCATCTCTGAAGTGATAGGCCACTCACTGGACCAGAACTGAGAGCTGCAGCTGTCCGGAGACCAGGGAATCCCTCAGACAAGGCTGGAGGACACTGGGGAGCCTGGACAGGTAAGTAATTGTATGTATAAAATAATAAAGCAATCAACAGCTGATGATTTTTAAACTTGCCAAACAACATCGTTCAGCCAATGATCAGCTTTTTGGCTGATTTGGTCCATCATCACTCCTTGTAAGGGTCTGTCCACATGTACAGACCCGCGGCGTAAATCTGGCTGCGAGTCTGTCAGGTCCTGGCAGTACACTATCTCTACATTCTCGCAGCTGCCTGAACGACCACTGCGTGTATGTAATTCTGCCGGCCCCTTAACCCCTTCTGCTGCCGCCTGGCTCACGCTCTGTATACATTACCTCTCCTCGCTGCATGGGGTCCCGGTGCACTGCTCTCTTGCCCGGCCAATCAGTGACTGCGGCTGGGCAACACACTGATTGGCCGGGCGGGAGAGCAGTACGCCGGGACCCCATGCAGCGGGAGCCGGGCGGCAGCAGATGGGGTTAAGGGGCCGGCAGAATTAAATACACGCAGCGGTCGTTCAGACAGCTGCGAGTATGTAGTGACAGTGAACTGCCAGGACCTGACAGACTCGCAGGAAGATTTATGCTGCGAGTCTGTATGTGTGAACTACACATATAAGGCGGGCACCACATCCAATAATACCGGAGTGCTAGTCCTATCCAGACCCAAAGACTACTATAGTATACAAAAAAAGAACCAGAAAAACAAGGTCTGCACCTCCACAATATAGTAAATATTCTTTATTTAAATCAACTCCAAAAAGACACAAGATTAAAAACCTTAAAAACACACAAATGGTCCTAACACTGGCCCCAATAAGGCACAGTGAGAAACTGGTCCACCCCACATGATAATACAGAGACAGCAATGAAATATAATAAACAATTATAATTATAATATAGTGCAAAGAGAATGATATGTATGTAAACTATCTGACCCTATAATTAAGTGCCACAAAGTGCAAGTGCATATAGAAGGAATATAACAAATCGATGTCCTGAAAAAAGGAAGAAATAAATATACAAAAAAAGTGAAAAAACACCAATAAAGAATTAAATAAGTAAGTAATATATACAATGACAATTGCTGTCTCACGGGTGGATCAGGTAGATTAACCCCACGTGTTCCGTCACGTGGACTTCGTCAGGGGTACTTATCTCGTGACGGAACGCGTGGGGTTCCGTCACGAGATAAGTGTGGGGTGGACCAGTTTCTCACTGTGCCTTATTGGGGCCAGTGTTAGGACCATTTGTGTGTTTTTAAGGTTTTTAATCTTGTGTCTTTTTGGAGTTGATTTAAATAAAGAATATTTACTATATTGCGGAGGTGCAGACCTTGTTGTTCTGGATCTTTTTCTTTTTTTGTATACTGTACGTGTGAACTGATAGGGACCTGAGTATCAAAATATCCTTTAACTTAAAGTTGTTTGCTTTCCACTTTCCATTTCAAAGGCCAAACCCAATGAGTGTCTCATGGTCCTAACTTTTGTTGCCTCCTTATTGTTCACACAACAGCATTTGGAGACTACGGTAGATTTCTGTATAAACCCCGATTAGACTCCCTGCTTTATAGACTTCGACCCGCCTCCCAAAGCTGCTGTCTCAGTATGGAGTAGATATAGGATGATAAAAAGTCTTGGTTTTATGGTGAAGCCTAAACCAAAAATAAAGCTTGAAATAGGATTTTTTTTTTTTTTTTAAATGCTCCTTTCGTGTGTTTTTCTTAAAGCGACTTCACCCAGTGTCGACATTAGTTGGAATCATTAGTATCATTACTAAGATGGGGAAGCATAGTTATAGTTTCTTGTCTTTCTTGGCAGCAAAACAACTATAACCAAAATGTATTCCAAAGCACATATAGTCTATGTATTATCGATGTCCCCCGTGCACGTTCCCTTCCCATATTTATATCAACAGATTGCACTATAACAAAAGAGACAAGCGTCTCCTTATCTCTGGGACTGCTCTCTCCGGGGCAGGATCCGGTATTTTTGTTGCATTCCCTTAGGTGGAGGAAATGTGAGTGGGTGACTTCTGAAGTCTTGTTTCACATGTTCCCCGTTCATGGCTTGGAGGGGCCAGTTTCCGCAGCGTAGCCCATCTTATTATTGGACTGTTTCCTTCAGTCGTCATTCCCATGGCTGTCAGAATCCTCCAGAGATAAACAGGATGTCTTCCCGGCCTCTCCCTCAGTGTCTTCTCAGAGTATTAATGGTCATTGTCTTTACTGAAGACTCTGATGATATTTCAAGATATTTTTTCTTATTTTTAGCTCCTTTCTTTTATTGGTTAGAAATGGGTATAGATTAAAGGAGAAATCCGGTGGCCACCACCGAACCCGAACTTTCGGCATTTGATTAGTGGGGGCTGCTGAAGTTGGATAAAGCCCTAAGGCTATGTGGAAAACTGTCTGTATCCATGTTTTCCAGACAACCTTAGAGCTTTATCAAACTTCAGCAGCCCCCGCTAATCAAATACCGAACGTTCGGGTTCGGATCGACTCGAACCCGGTTCGCTCATCTCTAATCAGGTCATAAAGGAAAGCCTGAAATTTCTCCTCTTTTCAAATCCATTCCTGGCTTTGGCTTCAAATCTTTGGCAGATAATCTGTCAGATAATCTTTCTGTGTAAATGGAGCCTAACACACACTTTATTGTCCCAGTCAGAAGCACTATAGGCTTATAATAAAGCTGCCGGCAAGTGAAATGCACCCCTGCACACTTGTTGGGGGCCTCTGCAGCAAGACTGAAAAAAAACTTTTGACGTGTCAAAAGTTATTCTTAATGACATTGCCCCTTTAACGTAGGAACTTAATTTTACCCAATGGGTCATTTTCTGATGACACATTTCCTAGACTAAAACTTTTGATCACCGATTTGAGTCTGGATTGAAGTCGAGCTGCAGCACTAGACTCGGGCACGTACATACATATCACAGCTGCCCACCTATTAGCATTATCATTCTGGTATGGGCACTGGTCTTGAATGTCAGACCCCAGACCATTGACCATTAATGGCTTTAAGGATAGTCCGTCAGTGCCTTAGTCCCGGAAACCATTTAAGTGCATCCAGTCTAGGTCATGCTGATTAATGGTATTGTACATGATGGTACATTAGAGCCATAAGTGAGAGTAGAACTGAATAAGGAAGTCATTAGTATGGATCAATCTGTAGTAAAGAAGCATACTGTAATATATGGATCTGTCCCCGGTTCACAAGGGCAGAGCCTAGACACAAGCCATTCAGGTTCCAGTTAAGCCGCTAATTGTTAATGAAGAAGCAGACATTTGGTGCAGATTATCTTGGTTGAAATTCAAACAGGAAAAACATCAGTTTTTTATTTTCTTGATATCGGCTACTGGGCACCTGCATAGGCATTAGATCTTGTGTATGCAGGCTGTTATGTCGTAAAGGCCACCCATACGCACTAGAGAAAAGTTTTCTGATGGGCGGATTTCAGCAGGACCTGATCAAAACTCTTGATTTGTCCCCAAGATTAATTTTTTTTTTTTTTTTTCAAAGACTGGTACACTTTACGGTTCCTGCACATAATACTCATACTGGAAGTCTTTGATGTGATCACTGTTAGGCTACAATTACATAGGGCAGATACAATGCAGCTTTCTGTAGTGTAAAAGTAGAAGAATTATTCTGGTTTTGTTTTGTTTGTTTGTTTTTTTGTTTTGCGCATTTGCTGCCTCGGATGCAGATCAGTTAATGTTAAAGGAAAAAAAACATTTGCGATGACTGCGGATTGGGACTGCTTTTCCTGTTTCCTCATTGAAGACAATGGAGAACTTCTTTTTTTTTTTTTTTTTTGCAAATCCTAGCCACATTGCTGCTACTGCAATACACAGAAAAACTTATATCCCTTTCCGCCAAGTGTCCACTTGCACTGTATGGTTAAATACATATGGTACAGGGGCTGAGCTGGGTTTTAGTGCTCTATGAAAACACATTGATTTAAGAGAAAATCATCTTAGCAGGGGATACAAGTCCAGAGGGACGCTGCTGAATAATGAAGGAGCGTGCTGCGGCGTGGAGTGCACCAGAGAACAAGGTCAGAGGAGAAGGACATCTGAAGGATTCACTTGATACAGGAGAGGAACATTAAACCACAATAACCACATTAGCAGATGTCTGTCTCACTGTACATTTAATCAGTTTACGATCCTTGGGGCTATCGCATCTGGAGCTGGAACATGGAGTCGGAATTAGAAGTGCTATTTGCAGGCCACTAGTTCGCGCTTGTAGCATGTATTGACGGCCGCTCGCAGCACCCCTGCTGTTTTGATCTACTTGTTCATAGACATGGAAAAAAAGCTGGGGCCTCAATGTGTCTGGGATCCAAGACACTCATTTATATTTGATATCCTTTATTGTTTAGTCATAGCATAAGAAGTATCATGCTATGTGTACCTAAACCTAGTGATAATCCATGACCTACTATGAGTGCTCTAAAAGTCCTACTCCACCTAAGGTCATGTTCACACAACGTATCTTTTGTATTAATCCCAGATCTGCAACAATGGCCGTGATTAATAGAGAAGATAGACTGCGTTGAAGTCAGAGGGAATCCCGGCCGGAGTGTACACATACAGTATACGCTCCGGCCAGGATCCCTAGTGGCCTTGGGAAAAACTGAAACTTAGGGTACTATTACACGGAATGATAATTGGCCAAATCGGCCCTATCCGTCCGATTATCGTTCCGTGTAATAAACACAACAATCAGCCGATGATCTTTGTCATCGGCTGATCGATGATATAGGTTTCAACCTATAATTGTCGGCCACCGACCGCGCACCGCTGCATGTAATAGCGGTGCGCGGCAGGGGGCTGGCATTTTGCGAAGTAAATACATTAGCTGACAGGCCGCTCAGCCAATCACAGGCCAGGACCGCCGAGGCTAGTGACTGGCTGAGCGGCCTGTCAGTTAAGACAGGCCGCTCTGAAGCTGCAGCGTGCCGGACCCGGGGAGAAGCGGACCGCAAGAGGAGCCCTGGACCATGGATAGGTAATGTATGCCAGTTTAGCAAGGGCTGCAAAGGCATCGGTAACAATGTCCATGAAGCCCTTGTTAAACGGTTATTGGGCCGTGTAATAGTTTACAGTTATCATCGGGCCCCCATCGGCCTGTGTAATAGTACCCTTACTGTTCACACAATGGAGAGTGCGTCTTCGGTGTGCTATGGTGAATTGGCACGCGGGCGCACACAGATGCACATTGGCTGTTCTGTGACATAGAAGGGTCACAGAACAGCCTGTGTCTTACGTAGTGTGAACCCTGCCTTAGATCTGAAGGTTGAGATGAACGTGGTTAACTCCAATACTTTCACCCAGCAACTTAACACTCCGTGGCTCAGGAGCAGAGGTATAGGAAAGTATCATCGGTAAGAGAGTCAAAATGCCGACTGTACAGAGCTTACAGACCTACAGTATTCATAGTCCAAGAGCCATTCTAGTGACTGGTAGTCACTGGAATGGCTCTTGGACTATGATTACTGTAGGTTTGTAAGCTCTGTACAGTCGGCATTTTGACTCTATCATTGTTCAGGGTGTAACCAATCTGGTTATCTCAAAGAAAAAAATTGACTATCGACAAAAGTAGACATTTTGATAACTCAGATGCTGAAATTTTTGCCATGAATTTTGGTTGGGTTCCTCGACAAGATGTAATAGGAGGTGGAAGGGGAACCTTTTCTTCAACCACCATTTCCTTGTTGACGTAGAAACGGGAAACAGATGAAAGGAAGCTCTCTCCTTTTGTAGACTGTCACAATAATATTCCTTTATGGCATGTTTTGACCTGAATTCCAGTCTTCCATTTACATGTGATGTTAATAATGGGCGACGTTTTGTGTGTATTTTACATGCACTCCTCTCCTTGGTCCACCCATGTCTTTTGTGTCTGTTTCTTTCTTATGTATTAGTTGGAGGAGACCTGACCAAAGGCATCCAGAGACACCAATAGTAAATGCTTCAAAAAGGAAGAATGCTTCATCTTACATAATATCGTAGTATATTTAAACACTTGAAAAGAAGTCTCAAAGTTCTCCAGAAGAACTTTTACCAAATGAAGAATATGGGTTCTATCAGGAAAATCATCTGAACTCTGTAATCGGCCATATCAGTGATCACCATATTATTAGTGGAGGAACAGATAGTATGGGGGGTAGATGACGTAACCTTTGTATTTATAAGATCACATCAATTTGATGTAGTAAGAGTAAACACCAAGGTATCGTAAGAGTCCAGAATGAATAATCCTGGGAAAGAATAGTGTCATTGAGAATGCATTGCATCCATTGTGAAGATTACACACATGACCCTTCCACAGACCAACTATTATGTTACCTCGCTATGGACTTGTATGTGCCCAGAGCTTGAAATGCTATACAGCGCTCACGGGTGATATTACTCTGTGGTAACCCAATTCTTGTGTGTCTTGGAATGTAAGATCCTCTCACTCCCTACACGGACTAACATACCTGTTAAAAGCTAAAGTTAATAGATTCCGACTTAATCTGTATAATATAATGTTGCCGGGAATGCAGATTAGTTTTATTATTCATC
Organism: Dendropsophus ebraccatus; assembly: GCF_027789765.1. NCBI lineage: Eukaryota > Metazoa > Chordata > Amphibia > Anura > Hylidae > Dendropsophus > Dendropsophus ebraccatus. The sequence continues at coordinate 45,847,562 of NC_091468.1, forward strand.
GGATAAAATTAATAAACTAAAAACTCTAAAAAGGAGTCGGCCATGTTTTGAAGTTTTTGCCCACAAATTGTCCTTCAGGAAAGAATATTCACAAAATATTCCTATACAGATCATTCATCCTTTACCCATTGTAGTTGGTTATGTATGGCCAGTAATGGTCACTATGAAGTTAAATGTGTATGGCTGCCTCTGCAAAATAATCGGTCATTAGGCAAAAAAAAAATATATATACAATATATATATTATTATTTTTTTTTTAAAGTGACAGTAATACTTTAAAGCATCATAATTAGTGTTGAGCAGAGAGGTTAGACGAATTGAACCAGCTAATATGTCCCTATAGTGCAGGAGATCCCAAGGAAGAAGGTATGTGTCTTACCTTCCTGCTTGGTGCCATTTTGGTGCAGTTAGGCCTTAATTTACACGTCCCGTAAAATTGTCAGGTGTGGATGGTCATAGTGCGGATGGCGGCACGGATTCCTCCCCCTGCTCCCGGCGCTCATGCCCCCCGCTGCTGTCATACGCTTCCGGCTCTCATCTCCGCTGCTCCAGGCTCCCATCTCCTATCTCCCTCGCTCCAGGCTCCCATCTCCCTCGTCCCTGTTACTGGCTCCCAACCCAGCGCATGGATGCAATGAACAGACATTCAGTTTTTTTTGTTTTTTTTTCACTGAGTGGACAAAATCACTGTCTGTAAAAAACACTAGACATGTGAATGAGGCCTTAGTCTTTGGCTCCTTAGGAGCACTTGGGCACCTGTTAGGAGCACTGCCCACCCCCATAGCACTGACCCGGGCATTGCGCCTCCTAGTGGTCTTACTGGACTGTGGAGCAAAAGACTAACACCACCAGAATGGCGCCAAGGAGGATGGTAAGAGACATCCCTTCCTTCTCTGCATCTCATATGCAGTAGGGACCTATCAGCAGGTTAGATTTGTCTAAGCTGCTGATAGTTCCCCTTTAATGACACTGGTCCTTAAATCCAAGGCAATGAGATTATATTTCTACCAACACTCAGGCTTTTGCACTAAAATGCCATGGATAAGCTTCATTGAAGTCTATCTAACTGGAAGATTTGGGGAACTGTTCTGCTCTTTGCTCATCCGTTGTGTCTGCATCGAATTGAAGCGATCCGAACTTTCCCTATATTACTGTACTAGATAGAGGTCAGAGAAGGTCTTGGATACCAGACCAGTGCATGAGCCCATGTAATGCTATCCCCCCCTCAGCTTTTTCCATTTCCCTCTATTCTGTCCGTCCCTGGTTAACGTGAACATGTCTCGCAGTGATGAAAAGCGCTATATATTTTCTCATGGTAATGAAGGAATGTATGACAATGAGCCTTTGGAAGGTTTAGCATTCCTTAGATCATCATTTTCACATTAGCCGAGACCATATGTATGGAGGAATTGAGGGCATAAGAGATAAATGGCTGTAGGGGTATGTGCGCATGAAACCCTTGTGATATGTGCGGGGGGAAATGGATTGTGTAATGTTGAAACATTCATATAAAAATAGTCTTCACAGGCATGAAAGCTTGGAGACGTTTAGGCTTTTCAACTAGGATTTTACCATGGCTTGTGACCACCTTTCTATATGTGTATTGTCTAGCTATACAGTACATGGAGATACAGTATAACAGGTAGGACCCTACTGTGATGCAGGAAAACCCGTTTAACCCCTTAAGGTCAAAGCCAATTTTCGTTTTTGCGCTTTTGCTTTTTCCATTTTATGTTTAAAAGTCCATAGCGCTTGCATTTTTTCACCTAGAGACTTATGAGTGCTTATTTTTTGCGAAACCAATTGTACTTTGCAACTACAGGCATAATTTTTCCATAAAATATGTTGTGAAACCGGAAAAAAATCATTTGCGCTGTCAAATTGAAAAAAAAAACGAATTTGTTTTGATTTCGGGGAGTTTTGCATTTACGCCGTTCGCCCTATGGTAAAACTGACTTGTTATGTATGTTCCTCAAGTCGTTACGATTACAACGATATATAACATGTATAACTTATATTGTATCTGATGGCCTGTAAAAAATTCAAACCATTGTTAACAAATATATGTTCCTTAAAATCGCTCCATTCCCAGGCTTATAGCGCTTTTATCCTTTGGTCTATGGGGCTGTGTGAGGTGTCAGTTTTTGCGCCATGATGCGTTCTTTCTACCGGTACCTTGATTGCGCATATACGACTTTTTGATCGCTTTTTATTACATTTTTTCTGGATTTGATGCGACCAAAAATGCGCAATTTTGCACTTTGGGATTTTTTTGCGCTGACGCCGTTTACCGTGCGAGATCAGGAATGTGATTAATTAATAGTTCGGGCGATTACGTGTGCGGTGATACTAAATATGTTTATTTATTTATTTATTAATTTATATTTATAAAATGGGAAAAGGGGGGTGATGTGGACTTTTATTAGGGGAGGGGATTTTTTATTAATAAAAACACTTTTTTACTTTTTTTTTTACATACACTAGAAGCCCCCCTGGGGGACTTGTATATACATAGCACTGATCTCTCATAGAGATCAATGCTGTGTATATACACAGCAAAGATCCATTAGATCGGTCATAGATTGCTATGGCCTGCTGCAGGCCACAGCAATCTATTGCCGAGCCGGGATCAGCGTCATTCCGACGCTGAGGCCCGACACGGGCAGAAGAACGGATCTCCCCCCCCCGCGATCGCATCGCGGGGGGGAGATCCGTGCCACTAGACACCAGGGATGCGCGGAGGAAAGCACTTCAATGCAGCTGTCAGATTTGACAGCTGCATTGAAGGGCTTAATTAGCCGGCGCGGCAACGGGACCCGCGCCGGCTAATAGAGGCACTGCCCGGCTGCAGATTGCAGCCGGGATCAGTGCCGTTCAGAGCGGGGTCCCGGCGGGACCCCATTCTGAACACCCCCTGCGGCACCATGACGTATCAGATACGTCATGGGTCGCTAAGGGGTTAAGCTTAGTAGTTGTATTCTATTCGTAGGCAGGGTTTGAGCAAATGAAGACTCCCAATACTCCCACCAGGCCTGAGGCCTATGGACGTCATTGGGTTTTAAGCATGATCATTGGTAGTGAGTGTTATTCTGGTCATACACCTGATTAATATTGGCCGAGCCTTCTGATTTTGTCATGACTGGGTGATCATATGGATGGAGGCCTCCGGACAGGAGATGTTCAACTGCTGGATCCTTTTGTTCTTGGAAAAGATGAGCTGCCATCAGAGGACTGAAGTTTATGAAGCTCATCTCATGCAATGAGACAGAGATCACAGTGGGCTCGGAAGGTGAAGTGTGGATCCACACTCTTATCCCTAATCCTTTAATCATGGTAGGGTCCTGAATAGAGATGAGCGAACCGGGTTCGGGTTCGAGTCCATCCGAATGACTATATCCATCTTTTCTACATAGCCTTAGAGCTTTATCCAAGTTCAGCAGCCACCGCTAATCAAATGCCGAAAGTTCGGGTTCGGATGGACTCGAGCATGCTCCAGGTTCGCTCGTCTCTAATCCTGAACACTCATACTCCAGCCTAGCTAGAAGTTAACAACTGGAAAATAAAGTTTGACTCCATTGTTCTGAACAGCCACAGAATGGGCACCCATCGCCTCTGTCCATCTCTTCTGTCTTGGTCTTAAGGTCCTATTACACCAAGCCATTATTGGCCGTATTTGTCTAATTATCAACCGTTATGGACCATAATCGCTTGGTGTAATAGCTAGTGTTAAATGGCAACGATCAGCCAATATGCACGTTGTCGGCTGATCCTTGTCTTTCAATATGTTGAAAAAAAAATTATAACGATAATGACGGTCTACTGGCCGTCGCTCCAAGATATAGGAGCAGCAGCAGATAGCCACTATCTCCTATGGGCTCGCCGGACGATCTTAAGACCGTCCAAGCATCCCCTCCCGCAGCTTCTCGCGCGCATCGACGCGTGTAATAGGGGAACGAGGAGCAAACGAGAGCTGATCTGACAGGTTGGCGCTCGCTTGCCCCTCCAGATCGGCCCCTGTAATAGGGGCTTTTTATCTTTGTCCCATTTTCTTTTCTATGAATAGCTTACATTCTTTTTCTCCATCCAGAATTTTTCTTGTGTATGGGATTCGTCTTGGATTTGATTTAGTATCTTGAGTACAGGAAGAAAAGGAACTGTAAAAAAGCAAAGAAAAAATGTAAATGATGCATGACGGCTTTAGTTCAATGCTTTTATACATTTATCAGGCAATCCGTTTGTCCATGTTCTGGGGGCCTGTTTATTGTAATGTGTTTAACCCTGTCTTGTACAGTAATAACGCTGGACTACCATAGATACATAGACATTGTATGACTGCTATGGTTTTTGTTTTGGCACCTTCACAAACTTCATATAGTCCATTGGAAAGATTCGGCTCTGCTAAATCCCAGCTTCCAGCCTAAACACTCATAAAATGCCTCGGAATAAACTCCGCAGATTCTTGCTATGGTGGGCAGTACTTTCTATTGTGCAGACTGGCTCCGTTCTGTGACTAGTAGACTTGGTATGTACAGTGGGGGAAGGGAAGCGACAACTCCTGCAGACGTTTATAGCTTTGTTCAGACTTTAAAGGTCAGGTTTTAGTGTAGTTATCACGATGGGATAGATTTATTAACATATATAAATAGTCTAAAGCTCATTTACTACTTTTACGACAGGGTCAAAAAAGTAGAGTCATTGTTTTCCGCTACTCCAAACTGCCAAATCCCATGCAGAAGAGAGATTGGCTCACCAGTTACATGGCATTGCCAGTGGTATAAGTCTGCCTCATCATTCCTATTCCCGAAGTTATACTTATGGGAACACAGCTCTAAAAAAAAAAAAAAAAGGGAAGCCACAATTGACATGTTGTAGAGTTTGGGGTCTGATTCTTCATGATAGTATGAGCTGGGAGAATTGTGTGGTATGTTCTCTACCTGCTCTAATCCATATGACCCAAGTGACCCCCAGTGTAATTCTATGGAACGATCTTGGTCTTTTGGGATGAGATACAAGAAAAACTTAGACCCCTGACCAATCAAAACTTTTCATGTGTCTCTTTGATGTACAGTGTGAAGTAATCCGACAGCACCCAGTAGTATAAAGTAGGGACTTTATTCAAGAAACATACGTGGAAGCAACGTTTCAATCCAAAAGGGTGTTTGCCTTGACAAAGACCCTGGTGGATTGAAATGTTGCTCCCATGTATGTTGCTTAAAGTTACTGAACTGGATGCAGTTGGTACATTTCACTTTCTATACATTATGGCCTCTGACTGAGATCGGAGACCTTCTGCCATGCATCCCACATCTACTTCCTAAAAGGCATTTTAAACTTTTTACATGTGGTGCTGTTGGATTTCTGTAGTATCGTGAGTGTATGACAAATCAATTTTTTTTTTTTTTTTTACAGGTACGCTAACATTTTCTAAAGGAGATTGTAACATAGCTAATAATCCCTAGTTGGATTTTCACGCTTATTAAGAGCTAACCATTGACTTGTAGGGCACAGCACCATACAGTATGTTCTCTTCTCTTCTTTCTGGTGAATGGCTAATTCATTTTCACATTGAAGCATTGCATGTGAGACAGTACACACCTTATGTTGCTCTCTTCAAGGATAAACTTTACCCTTTTTTAATCAAGAAAAAAAAATAGCAATTATTATTTATTTTATTACCACTATTTAGTGTAGTTATAAATATTCATAGCTGCTGCCACCAGGGGGCATAGTGCTTCTCCCTATGTATACTACACGCCTTCTCTATGGTATATTTTCCCCATAGCTTTTGGTACTTAGGTTTGTGCTCCACCTATTAATATATATATATATATATATATATATATATATATAAATATATATTTATTAGTGCTGCTTTTCCAGCTTAATGTTATGTGGCATGTTTATAACCAAGTGTTCCCATATCATTTCCCCCCCTACTAATATAATTCAGGCCGCCTTGTCCAGTCCAATCCACGTCTCTCATATGAAGATTGTTAGATCAGATTTGAGTCTTTGCGGAGGAAATGAATATGATCCATAAAATAGTCCATCCCTCCCCAGATATGACAGGCAGTATTTCCTTCATACACAAGGCTACATAGCCTCGGCCCCTTGTAACTTGATTATTTCAGCATGTTTTGATATGTCCTAGTTTCCCCATCTCAATGTGATCCGCTTTACGTGCGTCACTGATCCTGACATGGTCTGACATTTACCTTAATAAGGCACAATGCCATAATGGTGGACGTTTCTTGCTTTCTCTGCGTGACGTGTGTGCGTGATCATGGAAAAACGGGAGGAAAGAAGTGTTCACGGACACTTGCATTATTGACCCTAGAACCAATAGCTTATAATAAGAAGTTCCTAGGGCATATGTATAGGGTCACGTTTAGGTGACAACTGATATGACTATCAGTATAGCTGCAGGGTTCATCACCCTAGAAACCAAGATAAACTTATAAAACATTTAACAACTCAAGGACTATGTACAAGTGGCTTTATAGGCGGCGAGCTCGTGTTGTATGTGGCCATTAGTTTCGTAGAGCAATGTGTTGTAATACTGAGATAAATCCTATAGGCTGAGGTCTGCATCTTCTGCAGCTGTTCTCTCTCATGGGAAGTCTTGTGTTTGCTGCCTTTTACATTTACGTACACAAGGTTGTCCCTTAGGGTCCTATTCCACTAAGCGATTTTTTGACGATAAACGATCACTATGGTGAACGACCTGAAATCGTTCACCCAATTACACGACGATCGTTACTTATGGTCGTTCTTGCAGTCGTCCTATTGCTATTGCGAACGACCTCTTATTACACCGAACGATTTGCAAACAATCGACGATAAAAATAGCGTTCTTGTTGGTCATTTAACCATTGTCTGCTCTTACACGAAACTATTATCGTTCAATTACGAACGATCTTTTAAATGATAATCGCCCGTGGAATAGGGCCCTTGAGTGCCATGGAAGTGCCAGTCACATTTCACTTGGCGCCCATTGATTATTTCCTCCTCTTAAGACCCTGTTGCCCACTATTCCATAGGTAACGTATATAATGTAATCTGGTGGTAGTGTTTGCATTTGTCATTCCTGGGTACATATAAAGAATCTGTATCACTTAAAAGATAACTCCATCATATCGTATGTGTTTGTTTGCCTCCTAATTCCTTAAGCCACATAAAATGTAATTCCTTTACTGCCAAGCCCAAGGTTGTATTCAGACTGAAAAATGACTCCGTTTCGCTTTGTCTTCCTTATCTAGGACTGGTGTTGAGTGGTGACGGTGCTATAGTAACTACTGTTTATAGAGGGTGAAGCTATGTAACTTACTCTGTACGTTGTGCTAAAAATGTAAGTATAAGAAAGTCTTTCAGATAGAAATACATACAGTATGTATGTATGTATGAACGGGCATTACATTGAGGCCAAATAATGGGTAGTCCCCCCAAAAAAACTGCTTGCACCCTTCGAGGCATGTACTGAAGGATCTGTCTTCTTGGGATGATCATCTGATCAGGAGACTTTTTTTTGGGGGGGGGGGGGGGGGTATGGGTGACAGACAGAGAGGCCAGTAACAGACCTCTCTGCCTGTCGCTCATCACCTAGTAGCGCGGTGACCAGACGTGGGCGGGGAGCCGACCCAGAAGACTATGTGCTCGCTCCGCGCCGGAGGATTAAAACTTCATTTTCTCCGTTATAAAGCTTCTGCTGCAGCCACGACTGGTACGTGCCGCAAGCTGCACAGAAGCTTTGTATTGTGCCCCAGGGAACCAAATAAGCCCAATTGGGCTGATTGGTTCCCTTTAAAGGGCTAGTTCTCCAAAAAAAAAATCTTTTAAATGAACTGGTGGCAGAGATTTGTAATTTACTTCTATTAAAAAAAAAATCTCAAGTCTTCCAGTACTTATCAGCTGCTGTATGTCCTGCAGGAAGTGCTGTATTCTCTCGTCTGACACAGTGCTCTCTGCTGCCACCTCTGTCCATGTCAGGAACTATCCAGAAAAGTAGCAAATCACCATAGAAAACCTCTTCAGCTCTCCAGACTGGAAGGACTACACCACTTCCTGCAGGACATAAAGCAGTAAGTACTGGAAGTTTTTTTTTTTTTTTTTAATAGAAGTAAATTACAAATCTCTGGCACCAGTTTATTAAGAGAGAATATTTATATCCCCCTTTATATACCCCTTTGTATACAAACTTAAACAAAATCCGTTGATATACACGTGTGAAGTGTAGACAACAATATTTTTTTATTTAATATTTCGGCGCATATACATTTGACAAATAAGTCAAACATATGGTATTTTATACCTGTGGACTTAGTGCTATGAGGAGTATGACCAGATTTGCCTTATTTCACCCTGCGGCCGTTCGCCCTGTGGTATTCCATTATGTAGTAGATACGTTTGGCGGCGATGGCCCCCGCGTTCTCAGACGCCCTGTGCGCACGCAGCACTAATCTGGGAGAATCCCTGACTACAATGGCCGCAGTCACGCTGTCCTCTTAAGCTTTGTCAGACATTAATAAATTGCTCCACACACACAGATAGGTGACAGCTATTGATGGGAGCGAAGGGGGGCGAGGAGGACGCGGCACTCATTTCCATCTGATGGTAATCTGAGACTTTTCCGTTACATGAGGCTCTTAAACAAAAGATTGTAATTCCAGCAGCTTTGTTCAGGAGCATACCATTGTCTGCCGCTTTGTGCAGCCACGCTAGACAAGCCAGGCGAGCCTCCTGGGCTGCAGGCTGTGTGCAGGGAGTGCAGAGCCGCAGCCTCATTCCACAAATGTGTCCTCATGTTTGGGATTTGTGCATTTTGCAGCTCCTAGGGGCAGCCTCCTACCCTCTCCTGAGCAGCTATGGTACAGCCTCCGCTTCCTTTACAATGTCTTATGCTAATCAAGTGACATCACCACTAAATACACAGTGTGGCTACTGATTAAATTACACACCAGCAAAGTCTGAGGAGGTGTGCTGCTGCCACCGCTGCTGCTGTGTGTGCTAGCCAGCATGCTGGGGGATCACCACTGAAGACCCCTATGGAGAAGCTGGCTCTTACATGACTCCGTCTAGTGCACACAGTGCTTGTGGATTTTGTACCGTGCTTGTATTGACTCAGACTTGGCAGCCAGCACTTCAGCCTCTTGTGTCAAGCACGTTGGAGCTGTTTGGATCTATGGTGGGACCATTCTGCGGTTTATGCATCCGATAGCGACGCGTTTTGTTCCCAAATGGAATTGCAAAGGACCTCTAGCCTTTCGGGCCCACTGTCCCCGGGATATACGGCCCAGGTACCCTACAATTACAACCAGCTAGAGGGGAGATTTAAGCAGTTACAAGGTAAGCTGGGGCCGGTGGTGGCTTCTTGTTAGCAGGGTTGCTATGAGATCTGGCTGGAAAGCTGACGCTGGGCTACAGTGTAAATAATGCAGGGCTGTAATAGTAACCACATACATGCGATAGCTGGAGAAATCAGGATTAGACTTCCCGGCCGTTGCCTGGCCATTATCTACCATTGGGGGATACAATGGATTGTGGTTGTGATCTTGATGTCTTGTCACTAGTGCGTTCACGCCCCATGTTGTGGAATGGATGGACAGGACATAGGGAAACAATAGTGGGGAAGGAGTGGTCTTTTGTGTGGGATTCAGCAACTGATGGTGGCTTCAAGGCACAGATGCCCGGGCAGCGTCCTGGCAGCCATTAATGACAGTTCTCATAGTGTGCGTCCTCTATTATTTAACTGGAAATAAATGTAATGTGGAGGAGTGACATGGTGCACTTCCGATCTAGTGCAAGGACCATCACATATGGCTGGGGACTGAAAGAACTTAGGAAGAAATTCCCTCCATGGAGACGTTCCTGCTCCTCACTGTTTCTTGCCAATACTCGAATTAAGATTTCCTTCACTTTGCAAAATGCAAATAAATCAAATTGCAGGAACAGCACCGACCAACCAGAGCTGTCAGCTGTCAGGCCGGCATGCCTAGGGCTGTGTACACACACAATGTGGCAGGACATGTCAGTGCTGCCTGTATCTGGACACTACTCCTATATATCGCTTTATATCATCCACTATTCATAAATGAAGCCCATCGCCCTGAGCTATTTCACCCGTCCAGCTTTGTCTCTGACACACCCAGTAGTGTGGGCTTGTGTTTACCCTGAGTGTATATGTACAGTATAGAGGTCCTGTTTACCTACCAGGGATCGATAAGCCGTATTATAAGGGGTTTTCATGACGTACACATTCCATGTGGTTTTCTGCTCTTGTTAGGAGTGTGAAGAAGTTTGTACTTTGATAAGATTTCTACACAGATTGTGAAGATTGAGGGAATAGGAGGAAACAAAACCTGTGCATATACAATATGTATATTACAGATAGATAGATAGATAGATAGATAGATACACACAGATATATATATATATACACATGTGTATATTATATATGTACACACACACACACATATATATATATATATATATATATATATATATATATATATACACAACCATACATACACACACACATGTGTATATACACACATGCAAATATATACATACACACATGCACATATATACATACACACATGCATACATATACTTACATATACACATGCACATAAATACACCCACGCACATATATATACATGTATAACCCACTTGTATACACGTACGTACATACATACACATGCATACGCATACACACTTGCACATATATACACATACATACACACATGCACATATGTATGATTTCCCTCCTTTCCAGTGTCAGACTAATATTGAGTAGGTTAAGCTTTTACCCTATACTCTGCCATTCACTGGTCTTGCTCTGCTTTGAGTTTAACTTTCTTTAACAAACATACAGAAAGTGGCTGAAAGTGTATAATACCGTACATAGTACTTGCATCGCATTCCCTTAATTACATCTGCTACAGGGAAATTAGGGTGTCAACGAATATGTCTGTGGCATTACATTCCCAATAGGGGTTCACCCCCCATCTTTCCCAGACTGGATAATCTGCAGTCATCTTGGGGTTCAGAATCTTTATATAACTATGTAATGTTCCTAGATGTAATAATTGTAACAACCCACCCAGCAGTATACAAGTGTCACAGTATCGCCACTCTCATAGTGCCGGCTGTATTCTGTTTGATTTCGGTCGTTTACACTTTTATTGTTCATGTTTTTTTACATTGTTACTTTTGTTTTTTTGTGACACAACTCCTTTTTGTAGTTGAAGCTATTGTCCCCTGTTATCAGCCATTTCAGACTGAATAGATGCTGGCTGTATAGGACAGAAAAGAAGTCCTTCCTCCATGATCACAACTTTGCATCCCTATTCGTATATATATGGCTGATCTTAGATCTTCTACAGCTCTGTAGCTTCCCATTATGTCAGTGACAGGCAGGAGATACTATGATATGTTTTGGTTGCCATATTGCTTTGTGTGTTTGCGGTGGTGAGATTCAGCATTGTGTGGTGTGGACTAGTGACTTGCAGGAAGTAGATTGGATTGGACTGAGCTGCTGATGGTGCTTTGCCCGCCTCGCCGGGGATGGAGTTGTGGGCTGAGCAGGTGGTACAAGGCATACAAGCTGCTTTTCACAATTCGGAATAAATCTGCTCGGATCTGTACGTTTTTATAGCCGGGGCTGCTGCCCAAACCCTGCCACATAAATCATCAATGTATCCTCATACATCTCATTCCAGCAATGGGCTTAAAGGAAAGCCTAATAAAAAGCAGGGGGGTTATGAGAGGCGGGTCCCTTTAACAAAAGACTGCTTATTCTCAGCATTTAGGGGGGTAGAGAAAAGGCAGTGACTGATCTTGTCAAGGGTGGGGTCTACATACAGGAAACACTTTAAATTACCCCGGCAAGCCCAAGGTCTGACACCGGTGCAGAGGATTGTACGCCGCTTTCCTAATGCATCTAGGGTGTAGTGGAATTCTGAGTGTGCCGGACTTGCCTTGGGAATACATTCCCTGCATATGGACGGCATCACATTTCCACTTCACAATGCAGATGTTTTAGTCATGCTATGCTACATGTCAACCGTAACATAAGTCAGCTCTGACACCGCTGCACCCAGCAATAGGGAACCAATTACAAACCTATGCGGCTGTTCCATCATGAAGTAACAGTGTTGTGTAATATATGGGGAGGGCATGTGGTTAAAGAAACAACGTGTGCGTGTATAGGCCCCAAGTATTCCGTGGTTGGCACGCTTTCTACACATCCATCATTTTCAATTACATTCGGGGCTTTGGAAATATTGTTTAGGCTGGAACCACACACAGCGTTTTGCTGCTTTTTTTTTTTTTTTTGCTCTGTTTCTGATTTGATTTTTTTACCTTTTTACCGTTGCATCCAGATGTTACATGGTGTGGCAGTGTTGCCCCTGTTGGGGGTTGTAGTTTTGCAACAGCTGTAGAACCAAGGATTGGGCAGCATTGGCCTGTAGTGAATAATAAAATATACTACTTAAAGTGATACTGTCACCCCGTTTTATCAATTTAACATCTTTAAACATTTGTGAAGGGTTAATTTTGTAATTTCCATACTTTATTTTATATAGTGTGTCATGGTTATACATGAGGTAAAAAGTTAACTTTTATTAGGTCCTAACTGCGCCACCTGGGCGGGGCTTGTCCTCCCAAGCGCCACATAGCTCCGCCCACTTCACAATTGTGGACTCCGCCCCCATCGTGATGTCAAATCTTGCCGCCGTTTCAAGTCGCTCCCTGCATACTGCGCCCGCCTCCTCATCATTGCTGGCACAGGTGCGCTTGGTCAGTGACGGTGGGCTGTTGCAGGAAGCCTGTGCCTTGTGCTCGCACAGCCCATGATATTGTGCGGCCCTGGCACAGTGGGGCACTGATGTTCCTCTCCTGATAGCCTATTACGGCGTCTGGGAGTACGACCGCAAAGGTGGCGAATCAATGCGGTGGTGATGCGCAGGCACAGTGCGGCAGCTCCGCTTTGACTGCGCCTGTGCATCACCACTGATAAGATATGACGTCACGATGGGGACGGAGTCCACAACTGTGAAGTGGGCGGAGCCAAGTGGTACTTGGAAGGACAAGCCCCGCCCAGGTGGCGCAGTTAGGACCTAATAAGTTCACTTTTTGCCTCAAGTAATAACATGACACACTATATAAAATAAAGTATGTAAATTACAAAATTAACCCTTCACAAATGTTTAAAGATGTTAAATTGATAAAACGGGGTGACAGTATCACTTTAAAGTGTATTGCCTTTTAGACGCGGCACCCCCCCCCCCCCCCCCCATGCAGCATTTTATTTTTTATTTTTTGCTCCAATAGACCCTAATGGTTCAACTGGATGGGGAAAAACAACTGGATTGTAGGAAGGGTCCGAGTGGAGTGGCAGGGAGCATGTGTGCCACCACTCTGCTCTGATTGGATACTCCAGTACTTATTTTCAAGATTGTTGGGAGGGGGGGGGGGAAATTCCCAGCAGTCGATACCTCTATAGACTGATATTTATCCCCTTATGGTTGTCCCGCCATAACAGCTTATCTCCTATCCACAGGATGGCTGATAAGAATGTGGGGCTATCCCCTGTAGATGCTATAGAAAATGAATAGAGTGGTGGTGCACTTGTGTGATCACCACACTTTCTGATTGAAGACTCAAGTCTCTATTGCCAAGATCATGGTGGTGATGGGGGTGGGGCATAGAGGTCGCACCGTTTTCACGACTAGTTCTTCTGACCGGTCGCAGTCTGAGTACTCAGGCACTGATCGATTTTAAAAACTTTTGATCTCAAGTTTTTTTTTTTTGTTTTTTTTAATGACTGTGCCCATTTAAGAACCTACAAAGTGTCTCTCATTCTGGAGGACCTATCCTGTCCTGCATTATGAAGACACATTTATTTGAATCTGTGTAATGTTTTATTTTCCTTGTAGTGGCGCTGCAGAAAACAAAGGTTACTTCCAGATTTCCCCACATATTATGGCTGGTACCTGGGTGTCTCAGTGGACGGAGACACTATAGGGCTGCTTCTATAAAGAAGGAATTGTCCTTTAACACAGATAAAACATTTAGGGGGAGATTTATGAAACTAGTTTAAAGTGGAATTGGCAACCAATCAGATTCCACCCTCCATTTTTCAAAGAATCTGTGCGAGATGACAAGTGAAATCTGATTGGTTGCTAGGGGCAACTAAGACAATTCTACTTTACACCAGTTTGATAAATTTCCCCCTTAATAACAGGCATCCGTTTTTAGGGTGCTTTCACACCTACAGGATCCGCAGCAGATCTGCAGCTGATTTGATGGTGCAGATTTGATGCTGTGTTCAGTTATTTAAATGAAATCTGCTGCGGATCCGGTAAGTGTGATCGCACCCTTAACATTTGTACTTTAACAAGCTTAGTCTGGTATATGAACCACCATTCTCCATAAGTCTCCCCTATTGTGTTTCATTCTGATTAGTCTTCGGTGACATTTTTGTGATGTTTTTCACATTACAAATCATGTGAATTTTAGGGCCTGTCACATAATATGTAACGTGATAATGTTGAAATATTTATTCCCTCGGACCGCAGAGACAATGTGCATTTACTTATAGAGCTTGTCAGTCCCATTTCATGTTGTGGTTACTGGGACCCTGCACACTAAGCGGGTACATATGGGTTTGTTCTTCTGCATACCTCTTGTCATTGTTGTCAGCGCTGTAACCATGTCATCACCATGGCATACCCACTTCAGTTTAGAGGGAACCTGCCATCACTTTCATGCTGCCTGAACTACGCGTCTAGGTGGTCCTGTTTCAGGCCATGCGAAGGTGATGGCGTGAATGCACACTTTCATTTGTCCATTGCAACTCAAAAATCATTGCATTGATTTTTTTGTAGTACACTGAAGTCTTATGGACGCTCTGAGCGATTTGTCTGCAATACTCGAAGCCTGTTATGATTTTAGTTTTTGGCTGTTTTTCTATGATTTGCTTTGTAGTCTTTATCATATAATTGGGGGCTCGGGGTGTGCCCAGCACTGTCATTGTACCACAGTCCCGGCTACTTCCTCCACAAATCGACAATTTGTAGTGTTTGGGTATCGGATGTTGCTTTTATTCTTTGCTGTAATTTCCAGCTCCGACATTTAATTGCTAAATTGATGCTTTCCAGTTTTGTCTGCCTTTACCAAGCAGCGAACAATAGATCAGATGCTAGTCCGATTATGAATGCACAGTATCCATGCCTCAAGGCTACGTTTTACGTTTTTTTTTTTTTTTATATTTCTTTTTTGCTTTCAACACATTATAGAAACCCACTGGAGACCTGTGTCTGGAGACGCATATGGGGCCTGGCATGACACAGAAGATTGAAAGTCAATTACGCTTACAGTCTATTGCACGCACTATTGCAGATACTTGCTATGAATCTCTCACTTGCCAAAAATATTTACCGCCAGCCAACCCTATCTTACCTTAATGGCCCCATCTCTATAGGCAAGTGGCCTCTGATGGTTCTTTTATAGGAGTATATGGAATCTAGAATGAGGTGATATCGAGATCTCTTGGATGGTAAGCTAGCGTTTATGTCTGTGCAAATATTAGTTTGCCGTCTGATCGAGCGTCTCGGCAGAGATGACAGGTCCACTTTAGATGAACTCTGTGTGACTGCTTGTATGGCCATTCGGGAGCGATGCATCAGAAGCCTCTGGAGATATAGGTCACTATTCAGCTAAGAAAACAATAGATTTCCTTTTTATTGTGAGTGAGATGTTAATTATTTTGTATGTTGCAACCGGACGGCTTGAACTCCACGCCAGAGTGTGACTGATATTATTCCAGCCAGTAAATCAGATGTACAAGAGTAGGCGTATGATCTGGCGAGCCTGTCAGCGCAGGATTCCTTATGTCGTCTTCCCTCCATAAATATGATCTATGGGGGCAGTTACACCAAGCCTCCATATCTTATGAAATCCGTTTTAACATAGAGGACCTTTTTTGGGGGTATGTGAAGTACTTTCTAGAGGTCGGGAAGACTTGGTACAGGGCCTGATGGGAAACCTGTCCTATAAGGCTCCAAAGTAGATGTATTCACTGGCTGATACTTATCTCATTGTCCGTCATGACCCATCTGGTGACTAAAGGCCTTTTTACACAGGCTGATCATTGTCGACAAGCATTTCTAGAATCGATCATTTGGCTGATAATCAGCCCGTGTAAGGGCCCTATTACACGGAGCAAAAATCGTCCGAATCGGGCCGATTACCGCTCTGTGTAGTAGAAACAACGATCAGCCGAAGAAACGATCATCAGCTGAT
The DNA here is from genome assembly GCF_027789765.1 of Dendropsophus ebraccatus. Classification (NCBI taxonomy): domain Eukaryota; kingdom Metazoa; phylum Chordata; class Amphibia; order Anura; family Hylidae; genus Dendropsophus; species Dendropsophus ebraccatus. The sequence goes on from NC_091468.1 coordinate 45,863,867, forward strand.
CATTGGTTTATGTTTAGACCTAAAATCGCTGGGCGCTGACCACGCATCGCTACGTGTAATAGCGATGCGTGGCTGATGATTGCCCAAACACCTGATACCTTACCTCTCCCAGCTCCCGATCTTCTTTCCTGTGCTCCACAGCTTCCCGATCCTGGCGGCTGCCCAATTATCTGGCTGTCTAGCAGATCGGCGCTCGTTTAGTAAAATGATTGGGCCGTAGTTGGCCCATGTAAAAGGACCCTAGAAGTTACAGCCATCTGCTATGTGGGAAAACACCTGCTCATCGTCTGATCGCATCTTTTGCGTGGTGCTAAAACAGTATTGGTGTTGACCACACATCTTCCTGTGTAAATAATAGCCACGTGGTTGATGCAGCCCCAGCCGTGCGACTGATTGTGCCTTGTAAAGGTGTTGCAAAAGAGTTCTAATCTTGCTGATCAGCTCTGTTTACGGCCACGGACGACCAAAGATCGGCACGTGTAAGACTTACTAACAAAAGTGAGTGCCATTGGCCACAGCATGGGTACAGGGCTTCATCCACAATGTGGGAATTCGCATTGATCCAGTGATTCACATCTACACTTGCAATGTGTTATCCAATTTTTAAAGGAATTATCCTATTAACCTTTTTTTTTCTGGTCTCCTTACGGACATGTGTAAAAACCCCCAGCATGTAATCTAACAAGAGCGAGATGAGCATATGGAGTGACAGGGCAGCCGCGATCTTCATCCTTGGGATCTTATACCTGTACAGTCTACAGCAGCTGGGAATAATAGGAATAGATTATTTTACATGGTCTCCAGAGGCGTCTCCGGATACATTGAGTACAGGGCATCTTCAAGTTAAGTAACTATATTGCGTTATGCTCCGAAAATGCAAGGTCAGGGGGTTTCCAGAAGACAAATGAACATGCCGTGTATTGGCAGGGTGTGTCCCTTTTCTCTGTAAGGCAAAAAGTTCAGATGGGGGTGCCTTGAACTATTCCATGTTGCTGATAATCTTGCTGTTTCGGTGACTTGCTTGTACTACATATACCATCAGTCCCACTCCTGCTTTCTTCTACAGTACATACATTGCCTCACTATGTCATTGTGATTTGTCTCTTGTATTTTGCCAGTGCTACCTTCATTTTTCTTTGTATCGGCCAGGTAGATAAAGCCCAGCAGGACAGTGGGGGTTGTGATGACCATGATGTTGTGGGCTTGGCGTTGTTTTGTTCGGGTGTCTGGTGGCACACAGAGACTGTTGTCTATACCCCAGACCCTCTGCAACTATCACATGGCAGTTCTCACAGCTCCGCTCAATGCCGCTCTGTTCTTGTAATGATGAAAAATTACAGTGAAAGTGGAACATCACAGCTTAAGTTTCTTCCCCAGGCTTCAAAGTTCCCTGGAAATTGTCGATCATACATTCCTGCAGATCACTAGACAAGCACAAGTTTAGCCATTGTAGTGTTGCTTCGTATGTAAGAAACAATCTTCCTTATGCTCGTGACATTTGGTTCCTTTGCAGTCACTAGTTGTCAACTTGCAGTGGAAAATCGGCACAATTTGGTGCAAGTTCCCCCACCCCCCAAATTCGGATGGATAATCCACAGCAAATCCTTTTACTACTTTCAGAGCTCAATTACAATGGTGTAAACCAGGCCTGATTCCCACAAGGCTCGGTTTACACACAGTATTTTGGTTAATTTTTGGTTGTGTTGACTCTACTCTTGGCTAAAAATGTTGACTAAGATACTGTGTGAGTACTTAGCCTACAGCTGATATCTATGTGGGTAACCATATACACAGTTATGGCTCTGAGGCATTTCGGGTCCTATTCCGCGGGCTGATGGGGGCCCGATCAACAATGTAAACGAGCGCTGATCTGCTAGATCGGCGCTCCTTTACTGGGCCTTTTCCACGGCCCAATAATCGTTTAGTGAGGGCTGCAGGGACATCGCTACTGATGTTTTTGCAGCCCTTATTTAAACACCATACTTTACCTATGCATGCTGCAGGTCTTCTCCTGCGCGCAGCAGCAGCTTCGGAGCGGCCTGTCTGAACTGACAGACCGTTCAGCCAAACACTGGCCGTGGCAGTCCTGGTCAGCTCAGACAGGCCGCTCCGAAGCTGCTGCAGCGCGCGGGATTGGGAGAAGGAGCCCTGGAGAAGACCTGCAGCCTGGATTGGTAATCTATGATGTTTTTTAAAATGTCGGTCGCCTGCAGCGCACCGCTATTTTACGTAGCGATGCGTGGGTGGCCACCGATGATTTTAGGTTTGAACCTAAATAAATGATCAGCTGATGATACGATTATCGCCTGATTGTTCTCTCTATTCCACGGAGCGATCTGCACATGTAAAAAGACCTTAACAAACAGAACAGATTAATAGAGTAAGGGGTCTATTCCACGATTCGGCCGATTATCGCTCCGTGGAATAGGCCCCTTACTCTATTAATCTGTTCTGTTTGTTAAGGTCTTTTTACATGTGCCGATCTTTGTCTGTCCTTTGTAGTTCAGATGACCAGGTCCTCTCATCTAGATTATAACATAAAGGGGGAGATTTATCAAAGGGTGTAAAATTTAGACTGGTGCAAACTGCCCACAACAACCAATAACAGCTCAGCTTTAAGCAGTGCTGAAAGGAAAGCTGAGCTGTTATTGGTTGCTGTGGGCAGTTTTAAACTTTACACCCTTTGATAAATCTCCCCCAAAGACTTTCCATGCAGTAGACCTCAAGAGCTTTATTGGAAGTTTGACTACTATTGATTGACCTCGACCAGAATTGTCCGAGCTCACCAGAGGATTGAAGAATCCTCCGGTAGGTCCAAGTTGTGACAAAATAATGTACCCCTAATATAGGGCCCTAAAGGTCTAGCAGAAGGCAACAGCATTTGGACATAATAAACCCCTGGGTGTGCAACGATTACTTTAAAGTGGACGCTGCATAATGTCCTCTACTCGGCTTAAAGAACTTCAGTTCAAGACTGACTTGAGTGGCATTAAATTTTGAAGGGGTTATTCCCATTTGGACATTTTGTGGTATATGTGTGGTATATGCGTGGGATATGCCATTAATGTCTGATGGATGTGGGTCCCACTCCTAGGACCTGTGACTATCTCAAGATGGAGGCCACCCAACCACCTTCAGCCTGGATGAAACCACTGGAAATGAAGAGTAAAATTGCCAGTTCAGATACCTCCAGTGGCCCTTAATCTTGAAGTATGTGTGAAAACATCTGCTAGACCTTTATGGCATAACCTGGGGGAATAACCCTTTATCCACCTCTCCTTCTGTTGGTATCACTTCCTCACATAGTAATAGGAAGACCATGTGCTTCATACCTGCAGAAACAGCCCTTGAGAACCTCATAAAGTGGCAGAATAGGAGCCATTATTATCGGCTATGTTCAGGGGGAACTACTGTGGGGCAATGCGTAATTTTTTACGATGTTGATATTGTTCATTTACTCAGAGGTTATTCATTTTTGTGAGCGCAAGTGACATTGTGAGCGAACACCGGAAGCAAACGACAATAACTTTCATCCAGTGACCTTTGGCCGCCAGTCACTGCAGTACTCTGTGAGCTGGGCTGGGTCTCACTGGCCGGCATTCACATTAAGGGCTGAGAAATGGTTGTATGTTGTACTTGTGACATCTTTGGAGCTGTAAAAATATTACGTTTAAAGTCGAGTTGCCTATTTTTCACGGTAATTCTTTTAGTACTGTCATAGTGGACATTACTTAAGGGGGTATTTTACATGGAGATTTATCTACAAGCAAGTATTATGGCTATTAAAGCCATGAGTAAATTTATTATACCATAGCAGTGAAAAGTTTGCTGCTTGTTATTATGGGGGTTTGTCCAGCTGCGGTGGTGTTGGTCAGGACCGGGTACTGTGATGTAATGGAAGGTTTGCAGTGAAGGATGATGGATCTGTACGCAGCACAGTATAGAGGTTTTACATTCAGTGCGGATTAGCATCTGTCCAGTTATTCAGTCAGTGATTTATATTTATGACTCATAGAACATGTACTAAGCTATAAAACACCCCATTTTAATGGGACTCCCCGGCCCACATGCCGCTGTCCAGCTGGAGCGTGCTCGGTATAAGGACTTGTTCCAGATCTCTTACTTATACAGTATGTTACCGAATAGCTAGAGGGAAGAAATGCTTATGTCATGCCTGTGTCATCCAATACAGTATAGGAGCCACGACTAGCGCTTCCTTGGAAGTTTCTAGGTTTGCGTAAACTTTTTGGTCATTGGCCATTGAAAGCAATATAAATCCCATACTGTTTGTTCTGTTTTTGTCGTTTTTGTTCTTGTTGCAAATACATACACCACCAATGGATACCTCAAATTTGAATTAGTAATTTAAGTGGATGTATTGTGTGTACAGTGCTGCTGTGTATGTTAGAGATGGTTGTATGTGTACTTTTTAAAAAAAAAATTTTTCCCCAGGATGCATGGAGAGCCCTCTCATTTAGGCTTTTTTGATAGATTAGATTCCAGATACAGAACCAATGTTCTCCTTGTCAAGTGCTAAGCTGCCATAGTCTTACATTGCCACATTGTTAGGTCGCCATACTCCTGCATTGCCATGTTGTTAGGTTGCCATATTTCTTATACACCTTCATTAGTCATTTTCATTCTGTTTCTTCTCAGTTAGGCCTCATTCTCACGTTCAGTGATTTTTCTGGGCAACAAAACCTCCCGCTATTTTTTTTTCTCTGTGATCCGTGGAAAATCATCCGTATTTGCATTTATAATTGCATCCGCTTCCGTAAAATGGGAATAGTACTAGTTTGCATCCGTGGGGTTTTTTTTGCGGACGTCAGAGATGTGACATTCGTGACGTTTGTAAAAAATCTGGATCCCATAGACTTCTATTGGTTATCTGTGCCGCAGCCGCAATCACAATCCGCACAAGGACATGTGTGAATAGGGTCTAAAAGAAGGACAAAAATGATGGTGGTGAGGGATTGGTTAAGTGACCAAATATAGCTGGGTCTGTCGTGTCTCCATCATTTTGTATTTGGCATCTTACTGGGGGAAGTAGCGCTGCATTCCAGATTTTTGCTTCAATCTGCAATGGGAATCTCAAATGTGAACATGTCCTAATATACTGATCAGTAGTTCAGACCAATATTACAGATCAGAACTTATGTCTGTAATATAGGTAAAATGCTGACAATGATACAGAATTATAGACAGAATGATCAGTAGTATTTAGCTCCGAATTACCACCCTCCGATATGGATGAGGTGTACAACGCAGAGAGGGCAGGGGTGTTCTTTATCTGCAGCTATCTTTATACCATTGATTTACAGGGTGAATCTCCTCTCTGGCTTATGCAGTGTTCTGTTATCTGCCATAGCTTGTACGTGGGTGTAATACATTGCACATGTCATTTTCCTTCTGCTGTATATTTATACTGAGAATTTTCTGGAATGGCAAGGTAAAGGTATGAACTCACCCGAGTATTCTCTATTCTTGTAAAAGAAGGGATCCTGGCAGAAATAATCATTAACGTTGGCTCCTTTCCATCCAACTAGATCTGTTAACATGTAGAGAAACTCCCCCCATACAAGTCAGTAGGGTCCACTCCAGTCTATTGCATCTCTCCATGTCCATAGGATACATGTCAAGCATGTATCTGAATGCTGCTAAAAAAAAAAAACCCTCAGGCAAGATGGTTCCCCCCGTAATAATAATATGCCATAAACAAAGTAAAGATAATTTGCAATCCGAAATTATGAGCAGATTTGAAGAAAAAAAAAACTTGTGTCAGTATCTGGCTTTGAGCAGTGAAAAAAAAAATAAAAAAAATTGGTGATGCGTTTGTTTTAAGGGGGTTATCCAACACTAAAAAAAACATGGTCACTTTCTTCCAAAAACAGCACCACTCTTGTCTCCAGTTTCGGTGCAGGTTTCGTAACTATGTTCCATTGAAATGAATGGAGCTTAATTGCAAACCACACCTGAACTAGAGACAAGAGTGGTGCCGTGTTTTGTATCACTGGAAAACCCCTTTAAGTGCCAGTGTGATTGTAGCCCAAATTGTTTATCGGGGTACAGAGATAAACAGCCGGCAGATATGTATTAAACACCTATTATATGAGGCGATGTTGAGGAGCAAACGAGCGATGTCGCCGCTATTACGTGTGTCAGCAGAGAGCGGATAAGGGGGGGGGGCTTTAGGTCGTGTTGCGGGCAGCTGGGGGGGGGGGGGAGGTCGTGGTGCAGGGAGCTGCGGGTGGGGGGGGGGGCGTGCTTCCTGGGTGATCGCTAGATTGTCAGCCCAATCACACTCCCCCGCTCCTATCCCTACACTGCCTGGAAGGAGAATTGTGCGCAGATACGTGTTTTCCTCCGGCCCATCCTTCCTCTTCCTCGGCCAATTTTTGGCTCATGATTTATTTCTGCCGCCTTTTATAAATAAGCTCCCAATTTCTGGTTTGTGGCAGCTGCCAAGACCTGCAGGAAATGTTCCTCACAGCTGCTGCAGGTCACCCCACGTTCACTTCCTCAGCCTAGTTCACTGTATGTAAGGTATTCGGATACTTATGTGGTGTCATCTTCCCTAGAAGTGGTGACCGTTTTTGTTTTTTTAACAATGATGAAAGACTTCATGATATGTTTGTATGGTACAATAGAGTGCAATAGAGTTCAACACTTTTACACTTAAAGGGGTACTCCAGCAAAAAATGTTTTCTTTCAAATCAAATGCTGACAGTGACAGATTTGTAACTTACTTTTATTTATTTTTTTTAAATCTCAAGTCTTTCAGTACTTATTAGCTGCTGTATGACCTGCAGGAAGTGGTGTATTCTTTCCAGTCTGACACAGTGCTTTCTGCAGCCACCTCTGTCCGTGACAGGAACTTTCCAAAGCAGTAGAGGTTTTATATAGGGATTTGCTACTGCTCTGGACAATTCCTCACATGGACAGAGGTGGCAGCAGAGAGCGCTATGTTAGACTGGAAAAGTACACCACTTCCTGCCGGACTTACAGCAGCTGATAAGTACTGGAAGACTGGAGTTTTTATTTTTATAGACGTAAATTACATATTCATATAACTTTCTCACATTTCACTGGAGTACCCCTTTAAAACAGTTTTCTAATCTCAACTTTAAATTAATCTCATCAAGTTTGCAAACACATTTATTTAGCAAATTTGACTTTTCCTCCTGATATACTGCTTCATCCCTCCTATTGTTAACAGCTCATTGTCTAGGTCATTGACCACCACTCTGCTCTAAAAGCATGGTGTAAAGTGAAACTGGCTCAGTTGCCCCTAGCAACCAATCAGATTCCACCTTTCATTTTTCAAAGGGTCTGTGAGGAATGAAAGGGGGAATCTGGTTGCTAGGGGCAACTGGGCCAGTTTCACTTTACACCATGTTTGATACATCTCCCCCATTGTGTGTAATATATAAATATGTATACTATATCTATCTGTTGCAAAACTACAACTCCCAGCATGCCAACAACTGAAGACTACAGCTTGAAAACGTTGTGGTTCAATATAATTTTCTGTAATTAGGAGTCCAGGGGGTGGTGTCACTCAATAAAAGCCCCACCCACTAGACTATGAATGGAAGGATAAGAGATTTCAGTTAATATATGACAAGTTATACAGAATCTTTTCCCACAAACATATAGAAATCAATCAGCTCGGCCTCTCCTGCTGAGAGATCAGATTACATGTAAAATGTTAGGTGCAGGTTGGTGAACAGTGATGTAGGCAGCGTGTGCAGCACAGGAAATTGCTTCATGTTTAGTAATACAGACAGTGGGGCTTATACCGTACGTGGCTCCACCTATGTGATGGTATCTGACATTCCCATCATTTCCTCGCACACTGTGAAGGAAGGTGCTGCACTTGCTGTATGTGATGTGTAGACACTGTGACAGCAGATGTTGGCCATGTGGTTGCTGTTTTTTTTGCTGTTCACACAGTTTCCATGGTGATCAGCATATTTCTGATCTGCAAAAACCTGAGTGCTTCGATGGTGACTAGACCCGGAGGTCATGTGCTTTACAATCACCCGTGACACGCAACGTGTACAAAATCCTTAGAGAGTGCACAAACCTGGTGGTATCAATGCTGCTTAGGTGCCCTAACATGGGGGTCACCATCAAGTGTTCCTAATCCCTTGTGTATTTCACATGGTCACATACATAAGATGTCAGGATATCCATGCATGTATTAAAAGATTATTACTCAGTGACTATTATTCTTTTTCTACAATTTTTTTTTTTTACTGAGTTGTTTAGACTAGGGTAAAATCAGTCTTTTTGTTGATCGTGAAGCAGTGTGATCTCTACGCTCTGCGTGGCGTATAGCTAGGCCCTAATACTCTGTCAGAGAGAAGAAGAAAGTTGCCGGCTGTACTAACAGCTTTTCTAGGTGGCAAATGTGGAGGGGAGTGGTTAATACGCCGTTGGTTCGGCTTCCTGCCCCAGCCTGGGGCCTCAGTGGTATACAGGGCAGCTGCTTCTATACTGTACACCTGTGACCACAGACTACTGACTCGTCAGTATGGATATGTGATGGTGGCACACTGTAGTTTTTTAGTATTGTGCAGTTACTGATGTTGGGTATTCACTTTTTAGGTTGTGGCCCAAATGGAAGCAGATGTCAGGAGAGGCACCACTGAGATTTATGGGGGTCATTCATTTACAGGTGTTCCACAATGGACCTTTACCAACAAAGGATAAGTGATTTCTGAAGCCCCTCTGCCGAGACCACCACTGATCACTAGAACAGTTGTCAGTGTCTTCTGTTCCTCCTGCGCAGATTGATCTATATATCTTTGTCGGAAAACATTATGTATAACTTATCTCTTATCTTTCCATTTATAGGAGTCTAGTGGGTGGAGCTTTCATAGAGTGACACCACCCCCTGGGCTCCTAATTATAGAAAGAACAGAGATTTTAATTAGTGCATTACAAGTTATGTTGAATCTTTTTCCCATAGAGACCTGTCAGTGTACTCAGCTCCTCCTAATGTAGAACACACCTTCTCTCTCTGCCTGGAAGAATGGACGTGTCCAGAGAGAGGAGGCGGCGAGCTTCCCATAGACTGCCAGTGTGACACGAAGGCTGGCTGGTTTCCGCTGTGGAGAATTACGCTAGTTCTACTTCGTGTGAACTCAACCTAAGTAGTTGAAATCCAATTCCACTCTGGTTTCAGACTGTATACAAGGCCAAAGTCATCAGTGATGGAGTCGTGTATCTGGGGACCAGGAAAGAATACTTCTCAACCTTTTTGTGTATTTCCCACTTCATAAAGCTAATAAGCATAAAGCTGAGGCACATGATCCTCTTGTTAGTTATTACTAGTCTGGTTATACTATATCTAGATCTTGGCGGCTGCCCTGCTCATAGGTCTTATGCATTCTGAACATCAGTAATGGTAAAACAGACCTTGGCGGAGAAGTTAAATGACTTTATTGCCTTTCTTGCTGGCAGCAGCTTCCTTCCTCATGTTAATGCAAGATAACCGTCAACTGCTGCTGTTTCTACCCAACCGTTACATGTCGTCGTCTTCCGTTTTCCTGCTCCTCTTTGCATGTGCATTTACATTCTTACCTCTGGGGAGATGTTATGTTCAAGAAAACAAAATCAGAATTCTGGAGAAAAAATATAAAATAAATAATAACTAATATATATATATATATATATATATATATATATATATATATATATATAATTTTTTTTTTTACATTTTTTTTTTTATTACTGAGTAAAAGTTTTAGGCAGGCTATCTTCAGTTGGTAGTACGGTAAAGTTGGGCAGCAGTCCCGATGAAACTTATAGGTACAGCCATGTTGGTGTATACCCCCCATCATTTTTCTCTGAAGAAAAAAAGATATCTGAACAAAAGTCTTGTATTGCAGTGTACTGTTATGGCGGTGTAGCCAGAAAAGGCCGTCTCCCAGCCCATAAATTAAATTGTATTGTTTTTACAGTAGAGTCGCCAGTCTCCTAGGTTTCAGTAGTCATTTTACAAAAACTAGATGCCCTGCAAGGTAGCGTGAATAGTATACTAGTGTATACCATGTACAATGTTAGTAACTGAGCAGGAATCCGAGGTTATCATTGTGTTATTTAGGGAAGAATGGGAATGTTTGACATTCTACCTTCCTCCACATCAAATACCTCACCCCTGGAAGAAGCACGTCCTTTTCCCCCTCGGAGCAAGAGCTGAGGAGGAAGTGAAGGAATTTCCTTTGCTATATACCATTTGTTTTCTTGCTCTGCAAACACAATGGAGTTACTGTGCTATAGTTCATCGGGAAGAACTCTGTTCCTTCATGTTAGCACGTTAGTTGAAGGAAGCCGAGCAGTAACTTTTCTTGATGAGCTGTAAGATCTTAGATGTCTAGTGTGTGTGTATATGTGCAGTATATGATTTATATAGTGAACAGAGAAATGGGAACACATTGGATTATATTCATATCCAGATTAACACAATGGGGAGTTCAGTGTAGAATATATAATAAAAATAACAAACACAACCCCTTTCTACAGTACATAGGTTATTATGTATAGTTTAATCTGGATATGTCAAAAAGGGGAATGTCCAGTTCTTAAGCTTGTGCTATGTGAAGTGTATATAGGGTTAATATATAGAAGAGAAGGAAAATAATAAATATATATATATATATTATTTTCCTTCTCTTCTATATATTAACCCTATATACACTTCACATAGCACAAGCTTAAGAACTGGACATTCCCCTTTTTGACATATCCAGATTAAACTATACATAATAACCTATGTACTGTAGAAAGGGGTTGTGTTCGCTTTTACTAACATTTTACACCAGTGTTCCTGGGTTTCCATGTGTTCTGATGCACATAAATATTGCTTTGCTTGTCATTTCTTTTCACTTTTGTGACAACTAACATGGCAGCCCGAATTCATAGGACTTTTCATACAGTGCTTTTATGTCCCACCTGGTCAATTCACAGGATCTGTGAACAGCAGTTTGATGTTGGTTTCCTGGAACATTAGGTTGTTCCTATAACTAGATCTGTGAACAGCAGTTTGATGATGGTTTCCTGGAACATTAGGTTGTTCCTATAACTAGATCTGTGAACAGCAGTTTCATGATGGTTTCCTGAAACATTAGGTTGTTCCTATAACTAGATCTGTGAACAGCAGTTTGATGATGGTTTCCTTGAACAGGAATTTTGGTTTTACTAATACATAAAGCTAACTAAACATATGTGTGAAAGAATACAAATGCGCCAGATCTACATTTCAGAATTTATAGCATAAGGTAGAGGTTGAACTATTATTATTTCTCTAACATACAGTATATGATAAAGTAAGCCAATGAGCGGAATATTTTCATTCTGTGTATCTGAGGCAGGTACCAGTCTGTATATAACATGTATATTAACTCAGTATATAATCTGTATATAACGTGTATATCCTCAGTAGCCATTGACCATAATTTTCCATCCTTTGTCTTCTAGATGAACGTGAGGCTGTCCAAAAGAAAACCTTCACAAAATGGGTCAATTCACACCTGGCCCGCGTTTCCTGCAGGATTACGGATCTGTACGCAGACCTTCGAGATGGGCGGATGCTTATCAAACTGCTGGAGGTTCTCTCCGGAGAAAGACTTGTAAGTAGTGGCCTCACATTACAAAATGACCAAAATGACTGGCTGTAAGTGCCAGGTTTCTGCAACTCATTTCTACACTGTATTTCTCTATTCACACGGGGTTATGAGAGGCCTCATTTCCTTCCCTTAGCACACAGGACTCAGAGGTGTGGCGCTTTCTCACTACCTATCTTACTATGGTTTTCTATGCTGTATAGATAATGCTCAATATAAGGGTGATGCTGTCTTCCCTCCATTCATGTGTGATAGGTAAGCTGTGGCTTATTTTATCAGTCATCTAGAAACATGCTATCTAAAATATACCATAAAAGTCCTCCGGGACATTCTTTAGATGTAAAGATAGTCTGGGGAACCCCTTCCGCAGCTCCCCATGGCACCCACTCCCATCACCCCCCCCCCCCCCACACACACACACACACACACACACTCTCTTACCCGATCTCTGTTGGCGCATTTAATAGCACTGACAACGAGCATGGAATGAGGAGCAAGCGAACACTGATCTGCCAGGTCGGCGCTCGCTTCCTTCTCTAGATCGGGCCGTGTAATAGGCCCTTAAGAGTCCTTTGTCGGCGGCCACCTACAGTAATGAAGAGTCACACAATTAGTCAAGTGATTATTGATATGCCAATAATTGGGTTGTGTAAGGGTCCATTTACACAGAAAGATTATCTGACAGATTATCTGCCAAAGATTTGAAGCCAAAGCCAGGAATGGGTTTGATAAGAGGTGAATTCTCAGGCTTTTCTTTATGACCTGATCTCTGTTTATAATCTGTTTCTGTCCCTACATCTTGCCGTTTAGGTAATAGTCTGTTCATATGCAGCTGGTTAAAGGGGTTTTCAAGATTTTCAGAAAACCTCTGTACAGTCATTTTAATAACTTTTTAATGTCATTCAGATATTTGATCATTCAGATTACAAATCTGCTGATTGTGGTCTTTCAACGTGCAGAAAAATCCCGATGGTCTGCTACATGTTGCTCTGTGCAACAAGAGCAGTGGGCAGACCACTACTGACTTCTACAGGAAGCCCGAACAATCTAAGGATCGTTCGGACAGCCCCTGCTCGCTGTCTGTGCAAGTAATGGCGAGTGGGGAATGAGGGGGAAGCGAGCTCTGATCTCGGCGCTTTCCTACCCTGGAAAAACGTGCTGTGAAATACTGCCTTTACTTCTCCAATCATCCATCCAGTCTGACTGTCAGGTTCCATAGACCTAGCAGGCGTCTAAATCCATTATATCGCACAGCCAGCTTTCTATATAGGGATTAGTTGGGTTTGAACACCCAGAACCCGACCAATCAAAACTTGATCTGTCTGCCTGACAAGTAAAGTGTCAGTAACGCTTTAAATATCAGATGTCTCAGACAAACTCTCAGGCTCTCCTCACTCTTGCCTTACATTGTCTATCAGAGGTTATATGTCCGGTGGATATGTCGCTCCCAGTGTAAACTGTGTTACATGCATTCTTACAATACACTCAATACACACAATACATGTGTCTGTATGAAACTGTGCCTTCTATGCTATTTCATGTAGCAGGGATTGGGAACCTGCGTCCCTCCAGCTGTTGGAAAACTGCTGATGCAGTAGCTTTGGCTGTCAAGGAATTTTATTTTATTTTTTTACTAAGTACGTTCCTATTACAAAGAACGATTATAAAGTGTAAACAAGCGCCAATCTGCTGGATTAGCGCTCGTCTACTGAGCAATTACATCGGGCGACTATTGGGCAGCTAGGGCTGCACGGACATAGTTAGTGATGTCTGTGCAGCCCTTGCCATTAGTGTAAAATAATAAAGTATTTACTTACCTTACCACGTTCCTCTGGCCTTCCCTGGAGTCTGCAGCTCTGCCTTCTGTTTCGGTCTCTGCATTGACAGGCTTCTCAGCCTGTCAATGGTCCTGACTCGGCCTGTGATTGGCTGAGCAGTCTGTAAGAACACCAGGGAACGTGGTAAGGTGAGTTAATACTCTATTATTTTATACTATAATCATCACATAGCGATGCTCGCTCGATGAGTTTGTCTGGACCTGAAGAAAAGCTTATTTGATGATCATTTCATTGGCCGATCGTTCTCTCTATTACACAGAGCAATAATCTGGACAATTATCGCTCCGTGTTATAGGCCTTCACACGTTCCACGGATGTGGAAGACCTGTAACGGACTCAAACATCAAGATTCCGTGAGCAGGGGAACTGTACAGATATGTGCCGGCTCTTGTGAATGCGGCCTTAGAGTGCCCCAGGTTCCCTATCCCTGCCATACAGCAAGTGCTTCATGCTGCAGGTAATTTCTAATACTCCGGCGCCCGCAGGATCAGCTTATTGTAAAACTTTGGGTCATAATTGAAGATAATTCTAGTGTGCAGATCTCATAAAGAAGCCTCATTCCATCATTTCTGATAGGGATGGTCATAACCAGCTCTGAATGAGAGGAGCATTGTTCATTGTATACTAACAAACATCTATTATAGCCCTGGTATTTCTAGATAATATGCAGCTCCAGAAACACATGATCGTTCATACACAGAGGACTCAGTTACTCCATTTGTACTCTGTCAGACACCACCCATTAGTTCAGCGGGGGGAAAGGTTCATGTCCTCCTACAGGAGAGGGTTACCTTCTACACCTAGTAATTTAGTGCGAGTTGTTTGCCTGAATCGCTATGCAACATGAAAGCATTGTGAAAGATAACTGTGATATCAGTGGGTGTGTAGAACGTCCACACAATGAATACATTATTCATCATCCACAGACATGACTGTAAAATACACTGGCACTTATGGAAGCCTGTGCTGCCTGAGGTTTCTGACTGACGCTAGTAAAAATGGTGGTTGGATTGTCATTTGTTACTATGGACAATACCCCTACTGTCTATTGTGCTAGTCTATAGATTATATCCACATTGTATTTACGGTATAATTTATACCCTAGGATACACATTCTTGGTATACATGTTAACCTGGCATTGAACAAGTCCAAAAGTTTTGATTGATTGTAGATTCAAAATAGATTCAAGAAGCTAAAGGAAGCGCACGGCTGTGTGCTTCTCTCCCTGACTTGTGATCTCTGCCCAGCTTCATAAACAATCGAGTGCAACTGGACAGAGATTGCACCAAGCCGGGGAGTGAAGCACACAGCCCTATGCTTCACCCAGCTGCTTATCAGGAGGCTAAGAACTCAGGTTCTTTACATGTAAAAAGGGTTACTTCAGTGAAAATCTTTTTATTTCAAAGCAACTTCTATTAAAAAATCTCAAGTCTTCCCATACTTATCAGCTGCTTTATGTCCTGCAATAAATGTTGTTTTCTTTTCAGTCTGACACAGTGCTCTCTGCTGCCACCTCTGTCTAAACAGGAACTGCCCAGAGCAAGAAAGGTTTTCTATGGGAATTTGCTACTGCTCTAGACAGTTCCTGTCTCAGACAGAGATGGCAGCAGAAAGCACAGTGTCAGTCATATACTGCAGGACATACAGCAGCTGATAAGTATGGGAAGACTAGATTTTTAAATAGAAGTAAATTACAAATCTATATAACTTTCTGAAACCAATTGATTTGAAAGAAAAATATTTTTTTGCTGGAGAACCCCCTTTAAGCATATCCATAGGGCCCGATTAATCCAGTGGAGTTTGAGTCTTCCTTTGGCCATAGTCAATTATGTTCTATGCAGAGACCTCCTGCCTAACAAAAAAGTTTACTGCGTCAGTGTGAGAATCCACTTTTTATATGGACATAGTCGACAGTAGACAGAGTCTGTCCCCTTGAGATGGATGTGAAACATTACGGAGGGCGCTCTGCAACCTTTGAAGAGCTCATTCCACAGGAAGCTGTTATTGTCTCCTCTATGTACTCACTTGTCGCTACAGTGCTGTACAGATCACTTTACAGCAGCCTCCTCTTATCACCACAGACACAACAGGAAGTCTCAGCTTAGTTTTAGCCCCAGTGGTGAGAATGAAAACTGCAAGATGTCAAGAAAATGTTGTAATATAGATAGTAAAATGGAAAATTAACCCTTTAAGGACATGGCCCATTTTCGTTTTTACGTTTTCGGTTTTTCCTCCTTGTGTTTAAAAGGTCATACCACTTGCATTTTTCCACCTAGAAACCCACATGAGCCCTTATTTTTTGCGTCACTAATTGTACTTTGCAATTACAGGCTGAATTTTTGCATAAAGTACACTGCGAAACCAGAAAAAAATTCAAAGTGTGGTGAAATTGAAAAAAAAAACGCATTTCTTTTATTTGGGGGAAATGTGTTTTTACGCCATTCACCCTGGGGTAAAACTGACTTGTTATGCATGTTCCTCAAGTCGTTACGATTAAAACGATATATAACATGTATAACTTATATTGTATCTGATGGCCTGTAAAAAATTCAAACCGTTGTTAACCAATATACGTTCCTTAAAATCGCTCCATTCCCAGGCTTATAGCGCTTTTATCCTTTGGTCTATGGGGCTGTGTCAGGTGTCATTTTTTGCGCCATGATGTGATCTTTCTATCGGTACCTTGATTGCCCATATACGTCTTTTTGATCGCTTTTTATTAAATTTTTTCTGGATTTGATGCGACCAAAAATGCGCAATTTTGCACTTTGGGATTTTTTTGCGCTGACGCCGTTTACCGTACGAGATCAGGAATGTGATTAATTAATAGTTCGGGCGATTACGCACTCGGCGATAGCAAACATGTTTATTTATTTATTTATTTGTTTACTTTTATTTAAAACCTGGGAAAAGGGGGGTGATTCAGACTTTTATTAGGGGAGGGGGCTTTTTACTATAAACAACACTTTTTTTTTTTTTTTTTACACATATACTAGAAGCCCCCCTGGGGGACTTCTAGTATATACACTGTGATCTCTCATTGAGATCTCTGCAGCATAGATATGCTGCAGAGATCCATGAGATCGGCACTCGTTTGCTTTCGGCTGCTGCAGCCGGAAACAAACGAGTGCCGAGCCGAGGACGGCGCCATCTTGGACGCGTCCCCGGCCGGCATCAGTAACGGAGATCGCTCCTCCGGGACAAGGTCCCGGAGGAGCGATCTCCCCCACTAGACACCAGGGAAACGTTGCCTCCGGTAATCGGAGGCAGCTGTCAACTTTGACAGCTGCCTCCGATTAGCTAATTAGCGGGCACGGCGATCAGACCGTGCCCGCTAATAGCGGCGGTCCCGGGCTACACGCGGCACCCGGGATCGCGGCACTTCAAAGCGGGGCCGCCGCGCGGCCCCGCTTTGAAGTGCAAGTGAGGACATAGGACGTACCGGTACGTCCTATGTCCTTAAGAGGTTAAACAAAAATTAAAAAATTTTTTTAAGATGTTTAACATTAAAACGTAATTTTATGATGACACATACCCTTTAAGCAGTGACTGCAAGCTGGGAAGATACAGCCTGGTGCCTGGTCATGTGTGCTTTTTACAATGGCATCTGCAAGATTCACTGTTTACTAGGACTGCCGGGGAACCATGCTGACACAATGATTATTGTAACAATGAGAAAATAATTTAAATCATTACAATTGATACACCGTTGTCTTGAGATTGTTGAGAGACACTAAGGTCCACCACTGTTCAGTAGATTAAAGGGGCCCTCTGCGTTCTCAGTCTTCCGTTATATGCTAATTGGCTCGTCCAGGCCCCCAGTGCGCAGATATCTCCTCCCATTGATGATGTTTTTCATTCTATTCATTGTATTCCTAATGAACGGCCCCACTGGAATCAGTGCTGTGCTACCGATTATGAAGTACGGTATGTAAAATTACAGCGGGGAAGGAAAATCCTGGAAAAATAGATATTTTTCAGTTCTGTTCAAAACCCCTTATGTGATGCAAAATGTATAAGTGAAGCACATTATTGTGCCGTGACCTGCCAAACAAGGGAAAGCCAGGTCTGTTGATCTCCTGGTATTAGTCTGGGCTTGGGGGATAATTATCGTACTCCTGAAAATCCACTCATAACTGGAAGGTTTCCAGGTTGGCTTACTGGTCTGTTTCGTAACACAACTACGCTTATCCTTTATTTGTTTTAAGGTAGCCATACGCATTCAATGAGTGTATGCTGAATCATCTAATATGTATGCGGTTGTCCTGACTCTCTCCTGATTTCAGAAGAGACGGGGAAGAGGGATTGGTCGGATGTATTAATAACAGAGTCAGTTCTTTGTCATCAAGGTAGATAGGTGTCTGCCAGTAACTTATCCCCCTTTACCTATTGAGAATACATGCATGTTCAGCAGAGCACGCATGTATTTTAAGGAGTCAGAAGGAATAGGGATTGACTTAACACTATTTTAAGGGTACAGTCGCATGCCTCAGATTTTCCATCCATATAAATTTTTTGCACATTTTTTAGAAAAAAATCTCATCCACTTTTCTGATACTGTAAATGCTGGGATTTTACACACATTGGCTATGTGTAACCTTACCGTAATGTCATCTAGAATGTCTATGTCCAACCTTAATTTTTACACTGGATTGACTTATCCATCATTGGAGCATCATTTCCATCTTCCACCACTACATGTATTATACTCTATGGTGTCTTTTCACAGCCCAAGCCCACCAAGGGAAGAATGCGCATCCATTGCCTGGAGAATGTTGATAAAGCTCTGCAATTCTTGAAGGAACAGAGAGTTCATCTGGAGAACATGGGATCCCATGATATTGTCGATGGAAACCACAGACTGACCCTTGGCCTCATATGGACCATCATCCTCAGATTCCAGGTAATTTAGACCACCATCTTGTATCATCCCTCCTTTAATTCTAATAGATTATTCTTATTTCAGTGACTCTAATGACTTTTTTATATGTCATTACATTTACAATTTACTATTTTACCTCATGGTTTCTGTCCTTATTACTTCCAAGCCAGATGTGACCATTCAGAGTAGTGAATTGTAGTCATATGTTGGTTGTAAACCTTATAAATTCTACTTAACACATGTGGTTACAAGTGAAAATAAAGCTGCATGCCACCTAACGGCCATGTGCGGGCGTCTGCTTACTCCGTGCCTTTTTGTCTGTGCTAGATTCAAGATATCAGCGTAGAAACGGAGGACAACAAGGAGAAGAAGTCTGCTAAGGATGCACTGCTTTTATGGTGCCAGATGAAGACAGCTGGGTGAGTAGAGATTAAAAGATTACCTCAAAAGATCTTCTTACAGAGTTTAGAGTTTTCACAAAAACAATTGCGCTGGCTACGAACATGTCCTCCCTAACTGGATTACTGCGCTGCACATAAATGACCGTATTCTGTGTCCAAATAACCAGGATTGTGGGGCTGTGTCAGGAAATATTCATACATTAGACCGGTTTCTTACTAATCCAGTGGGGGGGGGGGGGGATAGTTTTAGGCCTATTGCTTGCACATGGTCCTCTTATTGTGATAGATTTCCATATCCGACATGACAAGTAACACACTGCATTACCTTGATGTCAGGTTAGGTATTCCAGGAAAAATTTACTTTTCCCCTATCTAAAGGAAAGGGGAATAGTAGGAGATGGCAGGGGGTCCGACCTCTGTACCCCCCGGCGATCTCCATATCGGGCCCTGGCTTCTGTATGTATAGAGCTGCGGGTGTGGCACGTGACCCGCGACTCTATTCCTATGGAGTCGACGGAAAGAGATGAGTACGGCGTTCTTCCGGTATACTTGCCTCTTTCTGTGGCTCCATAGGAATAAATAGAGCCACAGGTCCCGTACCATACCAGTGCCTTTATTCATAATATAGAAGCTGGGGTGCCCCATAAGATGATCGGCGGGGGGGGAGATGGGGGTATTGACAGGAATAGCTGTTAGACAAGCATGCATTTGGCTGACAGCTATTGTAAATGTATGGAAGGCTAAGGAAAACACTAGTATGTTTATAGTACCTTGTGAGCACAGCAGTGTCTGTCTGTATTGTTCACATTTACTGAAATAAATTGTCATTTTATTGCAATCATAATTTTACAAATCTTTTTGTGTTTCAGATACCCGAATGTGAATATACATAACTTTACCACCAGCTGGAGAGATGGCATGGCATTCAACGCCCTCATTCATAAACACAGGTGGGTGCACCAAAAATGTATCCAAAGAGCCCCTGACCCATCTGTTTTAGTAAATGCTTTCCCCATTCAATAAAGAATCTTTTCCTTCCTAGAAAATTATGAACCAATTGACATTAGGTATTACTTTTTCCCTTTGACAATGGGATGTTTTCCCAATGAAGTCTGACACTGTCTGGTGCCAACAGAGAAGCAAACGAGCGCTGACAGCGCTCGTTTGCTCCTCCCACTCACCCCATGTAATAGTTGGTTTAGTCTTTTCAAGAAATCGTACTACGTTGTCTAGTTTATATTGGTATATGTGTTTGATACCCATTGTGAGTAGCAGAAAGGCAAGGTTGAATGGACTCTGTACTCTATAGCAGTACCCACCAACCCTTATACATCAAAGTACCCCAAGGGCTGTAACCATACACTGAACAGCAATGTGTGTACATGGTACAGACCTGGAATTGGTCCCTTTTGGATACACAAACCTCAGGTTGAAGGGAATCTGTTACTAAGTTTATTTCAGTTTAAATGAGGGCAGCATAAACTAGTGACAGAAAAGCTGAACAGATCGGAGTATTACTTACATCATTCTGTTCCGCCGTTCTCCTAATATGCAGGAGAATAGGATTCTTGCCACACCCCTTCCCCGCCCACCAGCTGCTGATCGACAGTTGACTGCCTGTACACAGCATGGATAGATAACTGCCAATCAGCAGCTGGTGGGCGGAGTGTTCTGCTTCTCATGAATATTGAGGACTACTGGGCTCATGCACATAATGGAGAGGATAACTTATTGGCCATGTTATTCAGGAGGATATCTCTAAATCAGCTGCACAGAACAATGTAAGTGATACATCATTCTGTTCCGCTTCTCTGTCACTAGTTTATCCTACCCTGAGATAGGACAGCCCAAACCTACTGACAGTCTCTTTAAGTAATTCGACTGTGAATGACCCATTAGCCATTAAAATATGACAGTTCTTATTCAGTAGTTCCCATGTTGGTAACACGAAGTATCGCCTAGATTCTTAGTAGTGAGATCTGGAAAATGGTTGTCTAAACAGGAGTTTGTTTTAGAGGGATTGTCTGACAAAATAAGTGTCTGTGCTAAAACTAAAACTTTTTTTTTTTTATTCAACTGCCCGAATCCCTGGCCTAGTCCTTCCCGCAATGCCCGATCCTAGCTGAGCAGCACTTCCTGCTTACCTGTCACATGCTCAGCCAATCACATTGGCTATGCTGTTGACCCGCTTCAGTCGGTGAACAATGGCGCTTGTCTGCATGTCGTAAGGAAAGCAAGAAGCGCTGATCAGCTGGTCAGGGTTTCAGGACAGTAAGTAAAACCTTGTTTTTTTCCATTTTCTTCCCATTCCAGACACGCTTTTTTTTTTTTTTTTTTGTCAGACACCCTCCTATTAATTCTGTCAGTCGAAGTCTTACATTAGTGTTATGTATGAAGGCAGTGTTGTAAGGCCTAGCAGTACTAAATAAGATGCAGGAATGTGCAAATCTGTGCCTCATATTTAAAAAATGTGTCTGGCTCAATTTACTAAGACAACAGATGTTTAGGGAGAAATGACTGGAATTATAGGAAAATAAATGATCCACATTTGTAGAATAGTTAGTAGTAATTGTGCGGAGTTCATAAATGTGCTAAGCCGGGAGTTCTGCTCTCCGTTCTCCGACCAAAGAGGAATTTTCCTAATGAGTTCCTCCAGTCAGTATATCTGCAGGCGCTGCACTTTTTCTTTTTTGTTAGGGTTAAATGCCTAAGAGACAGACGTTCATTATGTGCCAGGAAATATCTGTTATCCCGCCATTCATTCTTGTTATTTATCTCCAGTTGGACGTCACTTTGCCACCATGGTCTTTATAATTTAAACCACTTGTTGGGGGTCCAAGAAAAACAGTCTAGATTAGAAGCTGATTCTCAGGAAGTCGGGTTGTAATGAAATTTATAGTCTGTATTTGTATAGTGCATACACATATTGTGTGACATAGTACTTATCCGTAGCCCTGAGATTTTATTCCAGTGTAACTTGTTGTAGTAAGATAGTATACAAAAAAATAGGGACCTTATTATGCTCAAAATGCAGTCCACCCTCTGCAAGCAGCAAGTTATAGAGCCGATTGATATTTAGTTTTTGAGGAAAAGTTCCATGATAACGTGTTTATTTATGTAAATTGCTGCTCATTCTGGGCTAAGTGGTTATGTAGGTGGACCAACTTACAGACCAAGACCTATCTTCACATGAGAGCTGTCAATCATAGTTATATCACCCACTTGACTACTTTGCTTATTCTGGTCAAGTGGGCGGTCCTACTCAGGGATTGACAACTTTCTGTATGTGCACACTTATACCCAGATGTGAGCCATAGAGTAGGACCACCCACTTGACTACTTGGCTCAGAATTAGCAGAAATGACAAGTTATCCACAATGAGTGTGGTCAGCTCCTTCTGCTCTATAGCAATGCTGCCTGCAGATTGGACTGTATTGTGACTGATCACTATGGACAACATGGCTGGAGACTGTGAAATGGTCTTGGGGTGCATTTTATTTTCTTGCAGTACATATTGTAGGGACTTATGTGATGATCTGTTTACCATACAGGCCGGATCTTATCGATTTTGATAAGTTGAAGAAGTCAAATGCACACTACAATCTTCAGAATGCATTCAACCTTGCAGAGCAGCACCTCGGCCTCACAAAGCTTCTGGACCCCGAAGGTGAGTACATCAATATATAAGGAGGTTTAAAGGGATTCTCCCAGGATAGGGGATGCGTGTATGATGAGCAGATAATGTCATCATCAGGACACCTCAGTGATCATACATTGATCTTCATCCTGTAGCTAGTTGGTAAATCTTAAGATGAGTTCTTACTTTGGTATCTTATCAAAATGGAACGCCATTCTATATAGGCATGGAAAGGCACAGGCTCCATTAAATTTAGTGGCCATAAAGTACAGTGGTCAGGCAGTGGCATTCAAAAAATTTCCAGTTTTTAAAATTTTGACCATTGAAGTTAATGTGGCCTGCGACTCTCGGTGCACATATATGTCAACATCTCATTTGACAGGTTAGGCAATGTATGTTCCACAAATTCCATGTAATGTAGAGCCCCTTGTGACACTCAGAATAAAATAATTCGTCCCTTTTCAATGGTTTAATTTATTGTTCCAGATATCAGTGTGGATCATCCGGATGAAAAGTCAATCATCACCTATGTCGTCACATACTATCATTACTTCTCTAAAATGAAGGCCCTAGCCGTAGAAGGAAAGCGTATCGGAAAAGTAAGTTGAACATTTTTGATAGATAATAGTTTTTATATTTTCTGCTGTCACAAATGTCTGTAGCTCTATACAGGCATTTCTATAGGTAGAAACTTATAGAATAAGCGCGTTCTCTGCCTTATATTTCTGATGGAAACCACTGTGTAGGGATATAGTGACATACAGTACACCAAAACACCATATCTCGTGCAGTATGTTTAAGGAAAAATAAATGTGTGCCATGGGAATAGGGACTTATAGCTATGTTCGGATATGTGGCAGATGCTTTCCCAAAGTCTATATGCCAAACGCATTCATCTAACGTCTTGCGAACATAACCTTATTGTCTTTATATCTTGTGTTGCATTTGCTGCCAACTTCTAGAACACCCATGCTGTTTCTGTTGATTTTATGCCCTATATGCCAAACTGGTAATACCAGTTTAAGTTTTCTGTCTAACGTTTTGTTAAATGAAAATTTCATACAGTGACACAGATTTACTATTACAAACCGAATTTTTACTGTCATTTTGCTCATCTCTAGTTTTGCCCTTAAAAAGAGAAGTCTGGGGAAAAAGAAAATTTTCCTGCAGGCAGGGAGGAACTTAAAGGAAACCTGTCACCCCCCCTTGCCGGGGTGACAGGCTCCCGACCCCCTGTTAGATCCCCCTATACTTACCTCATCGCGCCGGGTCCTGCTTCCTGAGCCGGTCGGGTGACTGAGATTTCAGCGCCCGGCGCACGCCCTCACAGAGGAGTCCGATGCCCATAGAGAATGACGGAGCATCGGACTCCCGATTCATTCTCTGAGCATCTGACTCTCCTGTGAGCGCGCGCGCCGGGCTTTGGGCGCTGGAATCTCATTCACCCGACCGGCTCATGAAGCGGGACCCGGCGCGATGAGGTATGTATAGGGGGATCTAACGAGGGGTCGGGAGCCTGTGGGGGTGACAGGTCCTCTTTAATATACAAGTGCTATTTACCTCTCCCCATGCCCACAAAGCACTGCTTCACCGGCTCGCAGACTCAGCCAATCAGTGACTGCAGCCGTGTCCCGCCCCAGTCACTAAATGGCTGAGCTGACAATCCATCAGCTGAGTCCTAGCATTGCTGGAGAGGGAGATCCAGGAGTCCTGGACTGGTAAGGCAGAGCTGTGGAGGAAAGGGGGCAGTAGGTAGCGCTTGTTTATTGTGTGTGTCCCGCCACCACCACCACTGCCTGCTGGAAAATTTTTATTTTTTGCTTCTCTTTTGAGTTAGTTGTCCCTATAGTAATTTTTATACATGCCCTCAACCAGATGATGGCCCTAGCTTGATTTTGCTGGGTTTTTGGAGTAGGCTTAAAATATAGGCCTTACTCCATAATATAACCCTAGTCACTGTCAGCACCTCCAGCACTAGTTTGTCACATGACGTCATGGATAATAGGCATACTGTAGCCCCCAACCATCCTGGATATGTGCCCCTTTATCCCCTACCATGGAAGGGCAAAATCCACTTGCTTCAGAATCCACCTCCTGCCGTCCGAAGATTTGGGCTGAATTTACGAGTCTACGATTTGCTCATCTCTAACTGGTGTACTGTATACAGAGAGGTGGTCCACAAGGGATCACTAGATGGATCAGCGCAGGTGTGTGTAGTTGGGATTCAGGTCGCGGGCTCAACCAAGTGAAGAGAGACCCAGGGACAGCATAATCAAACAGTATTTTGTACTGTATAGGTAACAATACATTTGTACACCTAGGCAACATGAGTTCAAAGCTACTCCGTGGAGGGGATTGTTCATGGGAAAAAAAATTTAACCTACCCCGGAAAATAAGCCATGGCCCTTTTTTGGATAAAAAAGACCCTGTAGAAACAGAGTAGTATATTATATGGGGGCAGAAATTTATGAAAGAATTCTTGTGTCCGCCGTAGATTAGAAGTAGCTTGAAGTTTGTAAAATGTTCTGCTGATTTTTGTCAATTTTCTGCCTATTTACAGGTACTAGATAATGCAATTGAAACCGAGAAGATGATTGAAAAGTATGAATCCCTGGCCTCTGACCTCCTGGAATGGATCGAGCAAACCATAATCATCCTGAACAACCGGAAATTTGCCAACTCACTGGTCGGTGTGCAGCAGCAGCTTCAGGCTTTCAACACCTACCGAACAGTGGAAAAACCTCCAAAGTAAGAAGACAATAAGCCTGTCTTGTAAATACTACAATACTATGTTCTTTTCTATTGTGTGGTGTACTAAACTTCATTGATAACAATTGTGTGTAGATGGAGCATTATTAACTTTCTATGGAACTTCCTAACATTGCAGAGTTCAGATTTCCCTTACAAATTACACCCCTCCCCCTTCCCTTTGACCCTCAACATGAATCATTGTTTCCAAATAATTCCATAAAAATGAGTTAACACGTTATATTAGGTCTGGTTCTTTTTTATGATTTCATGTAGATATCTGTGAACTCTTTTGAACTTTCTTTTAGGAATTATTGTGCAACTGCGTTTCTGTTTTGGTCAAACATAACCACATTTTTTTCCCTGCAATTTTTTTGAGAAATTACAATGTTTTTAAAATTATTTCTTAGCTTTTATATGGGTATGGAGGTCTAGTATAATTTTTTTAAAATTGTAATTAGGTTTTAGAGTGGGTTCACACTGCAATAAAAGGATGGCGTCAAATACTGCTACGTACTTCAGCAGACCCCAGTCATACTGAGGACAATGTGGAGGCTACTTCCCACTGCTTTACACTCATTAAGACTATGCTATTGGCATAGAGCAACAGGAAGTGGATCCAAAATGGCCACCAGGGGGGAGATTTATGAAACTGGTGTAAAGTAGAACTGGCTCAGTTGCCCCTAGCAACCAATCAGATTCCACCTTTCTTTTCTCAAAGATCCTTTGGGGAAAAAGGTGGAATCTGATTGGTTGCTAGGGGCAACTAAGACAATTCTACCTTACACCATGTTTGATAAATCTCCCCCTAGGTGACTACATTTGGACTGTTGACACGAGTCTGCAGCAGTACTTCACAGTATATTTTGCGATTCCTTTTTTTTCTTGTGAGATGCAGATACTATTCACACACCGCCTAAACACACTATAAACCAAGCTTTATTTGTACAGGTCAAAGCATGTAAATTGGCAGATGTTTGGTATGTTCAATTGCGTTACTGAGTTCCGTTTATAAAGTTATACAAAGATATAAAATGGGTTCTGTCATTTAGAAAAGTTTGACATATCAAAGGGTTTTTAAATCACTTGTATCTTTTCTAACCCTAATTTTTGTACAGATTTACAGAGAAGGGCAACTTGGAGGTTCTGCTCTTTACCATTCAGAGTAAGATGAGGGCTAACAACCAGAAAGTGTACATGCCAAGAGAGGGCAAGCTCATCTCCGATATTAACAAGGTGAGTGCTGCAACTATTCAATAGGCACCCTTAGGATTATTCTGCTCCTTCATATATCACAAGAAGATACGTTTCCTGATGTATTTATTTATTTCCAATGTTCCCAGGCCTGGGAAAGACTGGAAAAAGCTGAACACGAAAGAGAACTGGCACTGCGAAATGAGCTCATCCGACAGGAGAAACTGGAACAACTTGCACGAAGATTTGACCGCAAAGCAGCTATGAGAGAGACCTGGCTGAGCGAAAACCAGCGCTTGGTGTCTCAGGTAGGATGATCTGGATGATTCTTGGTTAAATGAACTAAAACTTTTTGAGCTGTTAGAATACAACCTGCTATTGTTCATCAGGTATGTAGACACAAAGCTTAGTGCTGGGTGTGAATATAGAAACACAAGGAGCTGAGCCTGTCTTTCCTATGCAGCAGTGCCCTATCAGGTCATGCCATCCTCTTTGGAGCAGCTATCCTCCTGTATGTCCTCCACTGACCTATGTACTATACACCTTAGTAGGATATATTTGCTGGAATTGTCCCTTTTGAAAAAATTAGTATATGGGTATAATTTATATACCTTTACGAATTCCTTTACGACACACGTGTCAGCCGTCTAGTATTGTATTGTAACATAAAGATGACGTCCCTTTCCATATGGGACTTCAGTTAAGAGGGTCCACTGATTGGATTGCCCATGTACCAGCCAGAATATAGAGTGTTTCCTGTTCTGACAGACCTGGAGATGACTGTGTATTACATGGAAGGCCTCTTATCTGAACGGCTGCAGTGCAATACTCCATTTCCCTTGCTGCAGAACTAGGTGTGGTCAAGCAGTAAACTTACCTTTACCCTCATTTATCCAATGCAGCGTTTAAAGGGAACTAGTCAACACTTTTTTATGCTGTCTGACCCATGACTCAGTGACTCGTCGTTCAGGCAGCATGAAAGTTATTACAGGTGCCTTTTATATAGGGTGTACAATATACTTTTTTTTCCCATCACTTAAATATTCTGGTTTTATTCTTTAAAGAACAAAACTTTAGTTTTCAGCTAGAAACCTAATCCTGTTACATCACATTATTTTCCCATGCTTTCCTCCATCAGTAATAAACATTTCTCCTTTTTCAGATTATTATAATAATTTATAATATTTCTACATTTTACAGGATAACTTTGGTTTTGATCTCCCTGCGGTGGAAGCTGCCACAAAGAAACATGAAGCCATCGAGACGGACATTGCAGCCTACGAAGAGCGTGTGCAGGCCGTTGTGGCAGTGGCGCGAGAACTGGAAGCCGAAAACTACCATGACATAAAACGCATCACTGCACGTAAAGATAATGTCATCCGACTTTGGGAATACCTCTTGGAACTACTGCGTGCAAGGCGACAGCGTCTGGAAATGAACCTTGGATTGCAGAAGGTTTTCCAAGAAATGCTCTACATTATGGACTGGATGGACGAGATGAAGGTTTGTTGTATTTCTACAGTACGGTCTATAGCAGGGATCGGGAACCTTTAGCCCTCCAGCTGGTGCAAATCTACAATTCCCACCATGCCTGGACAGCCAAAGCTTTGGCTTTCCAGGCATAATGGGAATTGTAGTTTTGCAACAGCTGGAGGGCCGAAGGTTCCCCGTCCCTGGTGTATAGCAATGCACCGTCTTACCAATTGTTGCTGTCTTCACAGTAACAATAAAACATTGGTTGTACACAAGTATTTGGCAACAATAAAATGTGCCGCCAGTGCCACCCAGGACCCTGACAAGGGGCTGTAACCCTGGAACAGCTGTCTGCAGATGGATAAACTGTCCTACTGGAGAGTAAACTGGCTTGGCTTAGATTCACAGTCATGTTCTTAGAGTCTACTTGAAGGAAAAGCTACCTCCAAGTGGTCTATAAGTATTCATATGTTTTCATGACGCCCTAGTTAAGAGAAACATTACCTCTGGTATCAAAACGGAATAATGTTGCACCACTTTCTTTTAAACTTTTTACATAGATTGTGTCCATGTCCCATAAGAGCAGATGGTGACAGTATTTTCTAAATATATTGCCAGTCCCCTTGGCTCTGCATTAATATGCCTGAATCATAAATCTCTGAACTAAATGTTCACTTTGCTGTCAAAACTCGTTGACACTCTCTTCATCTTTTTGCAGGTGTTACTGTTGTCTCAGGATTATGGAAAACATTTGTTGGGGGTTGAGGACCTGTTACAGAAACATGCATTGGTGGAAGCAGACATTTCCATTCAAGCAGAGAGAGTACGAGGGGTTAATGCATCGGCACAGAGATTTGCCACAGGAGGAGAAGGTAAAGAACACAGTCTTGTAACCTTTTGTCAAATGAATAGCTGTAAACCTATACAACTGTCCAGTAGCTGTCAGTGCTCTTTGTAGGAATTTGTTAATAGTATGTTTTTCATGGCTCTCGTCAGCTTTGCTTTATATACCGGCACATAATGAGCAGAGCCATGTCATTTTTTTAGAGAGTGATATGGTTTAGAGGGGCCTTGCTATATTGTTGGAGGATAAGATTAGGCAGGGTAGGAACACTATACGCACAGATAGGGATTTGTTTGCTGCATCCCTGATGTTGTTGGAAGGTCATTGTATATAAAGATGAGGGTTTTTTTCTACCAGGTTCCTCCTTTCCTTTAATTTTCCATTTGAAGTGTTATACTCTCATACTTAAAGGGGTTGTCCCATTTGCAGAGGATTAAACTTTGCATCGGTTAATCAGCTCGGCATCTCTGTACTTACCTCTCCCAAGTGTGCCGCAGGCTGGCCTCCCGTTAGGTGGGAACCTAGGCAACCGCTGTCCACACTACATGAACACCAAGGGGTCAAACTTCAAAATAAAAGAAATCTTGCTAATAAAAAACAAAAGTTTAGGATTTGGGAATCACCGTTTTAATGGGGTAATCTAGGCTTAAAAAATATGGCTTATCCTTTGGATAGACCATTAATATTAGATCTCTGGAACCCCCACCAATCAGCTGTTTAAGGGTCCTTTGGCCCTTATGTCAGTTTGCGCAGTCTCTTTACTCCCAACCTGATAAGGTTAAAAATAGTCAGGAAACGAAAAAAACACAATAAATGTATTGTTTTTTTTTTAGGTTATAAGCCCTGTGATCCACAAGTCATCCGGGATCGTGTGGCTCACATGGAGTTTTGCTACCAAGAGCTGTGTCAGCTGGCAGCCGAAAGAAGAGCACGTTTGGAAGAGTCTAGGCGTCTTTGGAAGTTTTTCTGGGAAATGGCAGAAGAGGAGGGATGGATAAGAGAAAAGGAGCAGATCTTGTCTTCTGATGACTATGGAAAGGATCTGACCAGCGTTGTCCGTCTGCTTTGCAAACATAAAGCATTTGAAGATGAGATGAGTGGACGGAGTGGTCACTTGCTGCAGACCATCAAGGAAGGTGAGGAGATGATCGCTGAGGAGCACTTTGGATCTGAGAAGATAAGAGAGAGAATAAAAGATATCCAGGAGCAGTGGGCTAACCTCGAAAACCTGTCTGCTATCAGGAAGAAACGTCTGCAAGAAACATCCAGTTTCCATCAGTTCCAGGCAGATGCTGATGACATTGATGCATGGATGCTGGACATCTTGAAGATTGTGTCTAGTAATGATGTTGGACACGATGAATTCTCTACACAGTCTCTAGTAAAGAAACACAAAGATGTAGCGGAGGAGATTGGAAGTTACAGATCTACTATCGATGCACTACACGAGCAAGCAGCCGCCCTGCCTGAGGACCAGTTTGAGATGACAGAAGTACAGAGCAGGTTGTCTGGAATAGAGGAGAGATACAAGGAACTGGCCGAGCTGGCAAGGCTTCGGAAACAGGCCCTTCAGGATGCCCTTACTCTCTATAAGATGTTTAGTGAAGCCGATGCCTGTGAGCTTTGGATTGTTGAAAAGGAGCAGTGGCTGAACAATATGCAAATACCAGAGAAACTAGAAGATCTGGAGGTTATTCAGCACAGGTAGGCATCCTTTCCTCCTTGTTGGTATACATATTCTGTCTGATGTATCTGATATTTATGAGCATTTGGTTGGGATTTTAGATTCGAGAGCTTGGAGCCGGAGATGAATAACCAAGCCTCCCGGGTCGCTGTAGTCAACCAGATTGCCCGCCAGCTGATTCACAGTGGACATCCAAGTGAGAAAGAAATCAAAGCACAGCAAGACAAGCTGAACACCAGGTGAGTATGTGAGCCGGCTACAGAAGGCGGCTTTTATAATTTTTTCATATGGCGTGTTCACATTTTCTTTTATTTTTTTTATTAGGTGGAGTCAGTTCAGAGAATTGGTGGATCGAACAAAAGATGCCCTCAGTTCAGCCCTTAGTATACAAAATTATCACCTTGAGTGCAATGAGACCAAGTCGTGGATCAGGGAAAAGACCAAAGTCATTGAGTCCACTCAGGAGCTGGGCAATGACCTGGCCGGAGTTATGGCTCTCCAGAGAAAGCTGACAGGCATGGAACGGGACTTAGCTGCTATTGAGGCCAAATTGACTGATCTCCAGAAGGAAGCTGAGAAACTGGAAGCCGAGCACCCAGATCAGGCTCAGGCTATCATGAATAGACTTGCAGAAATAAATGAAGTTTGGGAAGAGATGAAAACCACATTGAAGAACAGAGAAGAATCTCTTGGTGAAGCCAGCAAGCTCCAGCAATTCCTGCGTGACTTAGATGACTTCCAGTCCTGGTTATCAAGGACCCAGACAGCCATTGCCTCAGAAGACATGCCAAACACCTTAGCCGAGGCAGAAAAGTTACTCACTCAACATGAGAATATCAAGAATGAAATTAACAACTATGAGGAAGATTACCAGAAGATGAGAGACATGGGTGAAATGGTGACGCAAGGACAGACGGATGCACAGTACATGTTCTTGCGCCAACGTCTCCAGGCTCTCGATACTGGATGGAATGAGCTTCACAAAATGTGGGAGAACAGACAGAACCTCCTAAGCCAGTCCCATGCCTACCAACTCTTCCTAAGAGATACCAAGCAGGCAGAAGCTTTCCTTAATAACCAGGTATGTAAAGACATTACATTAGTGCCCCATTCCTTCTAATCACTGTTTCAGTTCCGGACATTGCCCAGACACCTAATGGTAGTGTGTTACCACCCGCTGCCCATGATTTTTGACATCCTTATTGACAACATGACTTTTACGGGTAAATTCTGTGGTTGTACCACCTCTAAACACTAGTAAAAAGTGGGAATTCATGGCACAGCCACATGGCACTGTGACCCTAGGCATGTAAATGCATCATAAGAACTTCAATTAAGAACCATATATCAGTTTCTGATTTAGCCGGTTACATGCTTAGTTTTGTAATAATATCCTTTATTGGTCCTTAGGTTGACATATCTGGTCCATCAAGTTTTATCATTTAAAGTGTGCCTATCATTTACACAAACTTCTGACGTGTCATAGCAACATGCCAGAGGTTTGTATTGGTGGGGGTCTGGGTGCTGAGACCCCTGCTAGAATGAAGGGGCAGTCTCTGCTCTCACTTGTAAAGTAGCAGTGGATGGAATTCTAGTGGAGCCTATGGCACTTCCTGTAGACTCTGTTTGCTGGAAGTTCCATAGATTCCATTATAATTCTGTCCTCTGCTACATTAGCAGTGAGAGCAGAGATGAAGTGGC
Organism: Dendropsophus ebraccatus; assembly: GCF_027789765.1. Lineage (NCBI taxonomy): Eukaryota > Metazoa > Chordata > Amphibia > Anura > Hylidae > Dendropsophus > Dendropsophus ebraccatus. Next base: position 45,895,900 of record NC_091468.1, read on the forward strand.
TGAGCGCACGCTGCTAAGCCCTTCTCTTTGTTCTAGCGATCAGCGGGGGTCTCAGCACCTGGACCCCAAACAATACAAACCTCAAACAAACAAGTTGCTATTACATGTCAAAAGTTTAAGTGATAGTTACCCTTTAACTTATCTGTTAACATTTTAGGAGGTTGTGTAAGGATAGAAGAACATGCTTTTTTTTTTAAATTCTTGGATATTGTACCCCAATATTGTAGCTCAGCCCCATTCAAGTAAATGGAGTACCAGACACAGCACATAGGGGGCAAATTACAGTAGAGAGCAGACATTTGTTTTTTTTAATGCTTACATACTAGGAGTAGTCACTGTGCTGCTCTTTCTTAGGGTGTTCTATGAAGAGAAGGAACCCCTGTTCTGTGTGTGCAGTGTATGGGATTCCGTATACAGGTTAGGCTCCACCGACTAGCTCAGGGTAAACTGAAATTTAGGGATTGTGTGCAAAGGGGAAAACCTGGTGAAAGATTCCATATACAAGTTATAGAACAGCCAGTTTACTAAAGAATGAACAAGAGAATATTAGGATAGCGCCCCATGAATCTGTGTTCATTTACTCTCTTCAATATAGGAATATGTCTTGGCCCACACTGAGATGCCAAATAACCTGGAAGCTGCTGAAGCTGCCATCAAGAAACAGGAAGACTTCATGACCACCATGGATGCCAGTGAAGAGAAAATCAATGCAGTTGTAGACACTGGAAGGAGACTGGTCAATGATGGCAACATAAACTCCGATAAGATTGAAGAGAAGGTTGAAAGCATTGACAGCAGGTACGAACGTCCTTTAGTTTATTATTGATAGTACATGCTGCTGCCTCGTACCCCAGTCACTGCAGTCCACAGCAAATCCGCAAGACAAGGGCCTTCCAGAAACCGCACCGCTCATGTCCTCATTTTGGGTGTGGTTTTGCAGCTTAGTTCCATTAAAGTGAATGGATATGAATGGTACACAACCTGAAGACTGGTGTGATGTTTTTGCAAGAAAGTGTTGTGCTTTTTCTAATCCTGAATTACCCCTTCAAGAAATAGTATTATCAGTAGTCACCAGTGTAAACACATTTGATGCAATATATTAGATTGGGGGATTAAATAATCTGTGTTAGGGTTAAAGGGGTATTCCGAACTCCTATAGATAGGGGAATAAGAAGCTGCTTGGTGGCGGTCTGACCACTTAGGTATGTTCAGCCCTATAGAGAGTGAATGAATTGCTGGTCCGCATGTATGTGCTCTGCTGCTCCATTCTAAAGGCAATAATCCATTCTCAGAAAACATGGGGGTTCCGGGAGTGAGATAGGGGATAGTTCTGCCACTTCATTTCCTCAGTTCTCTTGATCAGTAGGGTCAGATACACGCTGATCAGCCTCTTACCCCGGGTTGTGTAGATAAGAGAGCACTTTAGGTGTTGGAAATACCTCTTTAAGATGACCGCTCTCCTGCACTTTTGTATTTTAATGCATCTTTTTTGGGTTTGCATTTAAGACATAAGAGAAATAGAGAAGCGGCAAACGACCTCTTGACACGGCTGAAGGACAACCGAGAGATGCAGAAGTTTCTGCAGGATTGCCAAGAGGTACCTTATATCTTACATCTACTTAACACAAGTGCAGGTGCTGAACCGCACCGATCCAGGGTCATATATAGCTCCTTTACTTGTGATGCTACCAAGGAAATCTTGCTGCAATACAGATGTGTGTGTGACGGGTGTCTTATTAATGGTTGAACTATTATAATAGTTCAGCGATCCCCGCCACAGACACTCCTTACTCGCCAACATGAATTTTGTCCAGTTCTAGAGTAATACCTTAGTGTGCACCCCACTGCTTGACTAACATTACATTGTGATTGGGTGCCCTGGGTCTGTGCGTACATTTATTTGGCATCAATGATGTATGGTGTCTCTGAGAAGCCATCTATTTATTTATGAGCTCTGCTCTAGAATTGTGGAGAAAGGGAGATAATGCGAATCCCTCGAACTAATGGAGGTGCATATTATTAGGAGCCAAGTCCTTGCATTTAGTTGACCCCCTTTTTTTTATTTTTTTTAAACATAGTCGGAGAGATGTATCAAACATGGTGTAAAGTGAAACTGGCGCAGTTGCCCCTAGCAACCAATCAGATTCCACCTTTCATTTTTCAAAAATCTGTGAGGAATGAAAGGTGGAATCTGATTGGTTGCTAGGGGCAACTGAGCCAGTTTCACTTTACACCATGTTTGATACATCTCCCCCATTATGTTAACCTGGAGTTAAATTGTAGCAAAAAGACCATAACCATCAGCCCCTTAGAGAATCAGGCTGATTCAAGATGGATGCGTCATCTATTGGATCCAACATCAGTCTTCCAGCGTATTAGGAGAATTCCATCTGTTTTAGTTTATTTGCACTTGTGATATGTTCCAGATGTACAGGCCGCAGATTGGATCCTTCTCCATTTCTAGCATTGCGTATATCGTATGAAAAATTACACTTTCCTTGTCTTCCAGCTGTCCCTATGGATTAATGAGAAAATGCTCACCGCCCGAGATATGTCGTATGACGAGGCCAGAAACCTACATAGTAAATGGCTGAAGCACCAAGCTTTTATGGCAGAACTGGCTTCTAACAAAGAATGGCTTGACAAAATCAAACAGGTAATACACCTAAACCTTCACATATGCTTATCAAATCTCTTTAAATGGCTTCAAACCTACTCCATTGACCTCTGTTCCTAAGATGGTAAATCCAGCCATGCAGAAAAGGAAAGATGGGTGAGAAACATTCAGCTGAACACTCATTTGGCTGACAATTATTGAAGGTGTGTAGACAACTTAGTGATACTGTCACCCCCTGTATGAGGACTTCGCAACACAGCTTCAAAGCCTAAATTCTGCAGTTTTCATACCTTGCTTTAAAATAGATTTCTTGGTGCTTGATCCAGTTAGATCGTTAGATTGTGCTGCCTGGGTGGAGCCTCACGACCGCTGTGCCACTTTGCCACGCCCACCTGAGCACCGTAGGCCTTGTCCCTCCGTGACATCATTGGTATCTAGGACCCCGCTCCCTTGGCGACCATTGGTCTAGGCCCCACCCCTCTAGGTTGGCCCTTTCCAATGTCTGCCAAGGGGACGGGCGTAGACCTCTAGGCCAGCCCATTCCAATGGCTGCCGAGGGAGTGGGCCGAGACACTGATGACGTTACGGGGGGGGGGGGGCAAAGTGGCACAGCGGTGAGGATTCCCCGCCCAGGTGGCACAAACCAAACAAAAAAAAGCATTTTTCACTGGACCAGGCACCAGCTGGAGAGCCAGGGTTCCCGACCCCTGACCTAGAAAAACCAGACCCTGGTAAATCATATATTTTGACATGTCTCTAGGACGAGTGACAGTACCCATTAAAAAAATAAATAAACTGACTAAAACTAGTTGCTAGTAGATAACCTTTGGTCTATTAAAGTCTATGGTACCACTGGCATAGTGCCACCACTCCCCACATTATCCTCTGCTTTAATTCTATGTCACTGAATGGTTTTCTGTGAATTTCTTACCGTTTCTCAGGAAGGAAACCAGCTTATTGCAGAGAAGCCAGAACTTGAAGCCGTGGTGAGGGAGAAGATGACAGCCTTGAATTCGATGTGGGAAGAACTTGAATCCACTACACAGACAAAGGCCCAAAGACTTTTTGATGCCAACAAAGCTGAACTTTTTACCCAGAGCTGTGCGGATTTGGACAAGTTTCTCCATGGTTTGGAGAGTCAGATTCAGTCTGATGATTATGGAAAGGATCTTACCAGTGTCAATATCCTCCTGAAGAAGCAGCAGGTTAGCATGGGGCTGGCGGGGACTTCTAAAAATACAAAAAAAGGCACATTTGTTACAGAGATCCTTTTATGATGGACTGATGCGGAGTTGCCTTTCTATATTAGGCGCAATGGCTAATTTGAAGGGGAACTTTAGCAAAAGATTGGCAAAAATGGCAAAAAGTTCATTCAGATCAACTGTTTTCAGAAAGTTATATAGATTTGTAATTTACTTATTTTTAAAAATCTATTAAAAAATAACACTAACCTATGGTTTACGTTAGACTATCAGAATGGCTGTGGGCACACAGTACAGTTCACCTTTATAAAGCCAGAACAATAAAGCTTATGGGCTAGGATTAGCAGTGCATTCATTTTGTCAGCAGGGGGCTCCAGGGAATAGCATCGGGACCAAAACTATGAACAAGATAAGTAACCGTTGTACGCAATATAATCTGCTTCCAGCCTGTGAAGGTTTGTAAGCGTTCATATTACAATGGCACACAGGAGTCGGGGAAATGAGTGAATGCAGAAACTGTGTCTGGTTGGGTGACCTTTTCTTTCTCTAACACAGAACATCCTGTGCGCTCGCTGTAATTGAAGGAAGATTGAGTGAGGGTGGGCGGCTTTATTTTATTTTTTTTTTAAGTGGATATTTTAGAATATATAATTATGATGGTAATGTTCCTTCGAAATATTAAAACAGTATTTTCTCTATTCATTCTTCTGTTAAAAGAAGAATGCTCAGGATTGTAACAACAAATTAATTCCATTACAGATTATAGTTGGTCATTGTAAATCTAGGCAGTTGTAGTATTGGTGCCAGCTATATGGGATATTGCCTCCAATCCTAAAGGGGTATACAGAGTTTAAATATATCTCGGATCTCAGACAGGCGTGACCACCTATTGCATCTACGGCAGGGTTTTGAGTGTTTTAAGTGGAGTAGCGCATGCTTCCAACTCTTGCAGGAGACCCAGCAGTCCAGACCCTATGCAGTGTGACACATTCACTATACTTGCTTTATACTCTATTTATTACAGTGCAAAAACATTTTCCCCATAGTCAAAAAAATGTTGCTTGCTTTTTCTTCTTTATCCTCTACAGTGTTCTATACTCTATTTCTCTATACTTGTACATGGACTGTATCATTCTACCTTTGCAGACTGCCTTGTATTTGATCTTCCTTATCTAAAGTTTGTGTGAGCTGTCCTCCAAGGTTTCTCTCACCCCTGTTCACTCTTTAAGCTGTTGTGTAACTCTCTCCCTTTCCTGCTGCTTTTTCTAACAGAAAGTCCATCTAATGGATTTATCTTATTTTGTCTGATTAGCAGTTAAATATTAGGAAAGTTTCACTGAAGAATATTTAGAAAGTTGCTTGATTTTGCTTTCAGGAAACAAAAAAAAAATCAGTGCAAACTGTCTTTATCCTTTTAAAACCTATTTTTTTCCTTCAAGGAGTAGGCCTTTAAAGGAAACCAGACCTTTTATTTTTTATTCATTTTTAAAAATTAATTTTTCGGGGAGAAATAAGATTCCATCAATATATTAAATAGCTTCTGCTTTGCAGTGTTGAAATCCTTCTTATGTGAGAATAGCTGACCACCCGATCGCCCAGCCATCCTGACATGACACATACCGCAGGGTGCGGGTGGAGATTATAGTAACCTGCTCAGATTCCACACCACATTTTTTTTTTTACACGCTTTTCGAAATCCTTTTTATAGGCTCAATGATAAATCTGTATAAAGCCCCAGGAGTGAGTAAAGTGACTTTATACATTAGTTCATAAGCCGTTTATAAGAGCCAGAAAGCCCAGAACAAAGGAGGGAATGTGTAAACAGCTCGGAGCTCCTCCACAGCCCCTACCCGTCGCATGCTCTAAACAGCTTCTGTGTGCACATTTATTGTTATGGCGGAATGTGATCTTTGAAATGTCAGATATTAAAAGAATTTGAGACCCTGAGAGACTACAGTATGCTCGAAATAAGGAATTAACACAGATTTTATTCTCCCCCCCTTGTTTTTTGGCTCTGTTTCCCAGGGCACAGTGTTATAGTTAGCTCAGACTCCAGCACACATCTTACTGAAAAAGCTTTAAATAGGCACTGTTGTTTCAGCAAACCTTGCATTGATCGATGCTCATCAGAAACTTTGTAATGTATCTTATCAGACAAAAATGCTTCCTTCTGTTATCAGCATCTGCCCTCTCCACCCTTCCTGCTAAACTGTCATTCACTCTCAAAATCCGCCTAGCCATGCTGGTTATGACTTGTAATGTGATCTTTAAGCTAGGTACAAGTCTATGGAGGGGGAGGAAGAGGGGCACGAAGAGACAGCTAAAAGTCAACTTGCAGAGCAGAAATCTGCTAAAAAATGGCATATGGAAGATATATTATGGCCGGATACAGTGCTGATTCCCATGTGTTCACAAAGGATAGTTTATCCAGGAAAGCCTCCTCTGGGATATTAGGAACCATAGCCATAAGGTAGATGGCCATGCCCACTGAAATTGGCAGCTTTGATCACCCTAAAGGTGAACCATTGCCAAAGGGTTCAGTCAGTTATCTAAAGTGACTCTACGCCAACAGATGTCAGTGGGTAAAAGGAAGCATGTTGCTCTTGTTGTTCTTGGAGGGAAAAGCCAGCACCAAAGTTGTCTCACTGCAGTTATATCTTCCCTCGCCATAGGAAACACAAATATCGGCCGTGCCATACTGTGTGTATGGGGAGGTCTGGAGAGAGAACGGTCAACAGTTGTTGAAAATGTATAACCGCCTTTTTTATTACATTTTTGTACCAATCTAGATATAGGAGCATTACACGCCGCCAATAAATACTGACCGCCATATATGTTTTTTGTAATTCTTTGTTAGATGCTAGAAAATCAGATGGAGGTCCGTAAGAAGGAGGTGGAAGAACTTCAGAGCCAAGCAGAAGTCCTCAGCCAGGAAGGAAAGAGCACGGATGAGGTGGACAGCAAGCGCATTGTGGTAGAGCAGAGATTTGTCCAGCTGCTTGCCCCCTTGAATGAGCGGAAAATGTATCTCATGGCCTCTAAGGAGATCCATCAGTTCAACCGAGACGTGGAGGATGAGATTGTAAGTGGATGGAAACACTATGAGTAGATGTCTAAAACTGTAATCCAGAAGATTTGTTCCTGTCGCTGGGAATCTGCGGTTTAATGTATCGTGGTTTAATGTATTTTCAGCTTTGGGTTGAAGAGAGAATGCCTGTTGCAACATCGACTGACCACGGACACAACCTCCAGACCGTGCAGCTGCTGATAAAGAAGAACCAGGTCTGTAGGCCGGAAGCTGGCGGGATACTAACTTGTGGTTACTAAAGTGAACGTCCAAAAATATCTTTTTCCAGTGTAATGCTGGCTTACCAAAAATATATAATGTGTAAAAAAAAAAAATAATAAATAAAAAAAAAATATATATATATATATCATTTTTTTTATTATTTTGTTATTTTTATTTTCTTTTTACTTTCATGTACAACAAAAACTTCTCAAGTTATTAAATAGGGGTGAGCAAGTTTACAGTACTAGCAAAGAGAAGCACTTCACTACGTTTAGCTGTCGGCTTGTCAGCCTGCTTCTTTTGAACTCTGCTCTAGGTATCTGGAAAAGCCGGATCCACTTCCGGAAAACTGTAATCCATTCACTTTGCTAGTACCGTAAATTCGCCCTATTATTCAATATATATATTTTTTTTAAATATAATCTTGAGAGGAACTTTTTTTTCTAGGATCGGGAGGCCCTCCACTCATTAGACTGTCAGCCAGTCCTGCTGAAAACTGCAGCATCTGCCAACTTTCTATTAAAGTCTATTGGGACCTTTTAATTCTGTAAATCGCAAACCACTAGAATACAGCATCTCCTCCTTCACGCTGTGGAATGCTATTGGCGTCACTTCCTTCCTTGCTGAAATAGCAACTCCACCCTGTTATAAACAATAGTAAGAGTGTCGGAGATGAGGAGCTGTTTTCATTACTGTTCATTGTGACTCCAGAAAAGTGGATTTTCCTTTTTCCCTTTTTTTTTTAAAAAAAAAATAAATAAATAAATCGAGAGGAATAAGTAACTAGATCAGGGAGGTAGAACCTTCGGCCTTCCAGCTGTTGCAAAACTACAATTCTCATCGTGCCTGGACAGCCAAAGCTTTAGCATGATGGGAATTGTAGTTCTCCCTGGGCTTCCTCCCATGCTCCATTTCTGAAGAGTTTATTTTGTGATTTATAATTTTTTGTTAATGTATGTTTTACCCAGACTCTTCAGAAAGAGATCCAAGGCCACCAGTATCGCTATGAAGATATCTTTGAAAGGAGCGATAAGATTCTGAAAGATGCCAACCTCAATGCTGAGCCGATCAGGCAGCGGCTCGCAGATCTTCAAGCTCTATGGAACCAGCTCATTGAGGAAACTGAGAAGAGACATAGGCGGCTGGAGGAGGCGCACAAGGCTCAGCAGTACTACTTCGATGCTGCGGAGGCAGAGGCCTGGATGAGCGAGCAAGAGCTTTACATGATGTCTGAGGAGAAGGCAAAGGTGACTAAGATTACATTAAACCTTTTAAATTTTTTTTTTTACGTTTTACATGTCTTAATGTTCCTGAAACCTTACAGTTCTCAAATTAACCACTAACCATAAAAACCTATAGTCTGGAGTTGATTCAGTGACCTCTATGGGAAAGCATTCTGAGCATGCTCTATGACCTGTGCAGGGACAGGGAGGAGGTGAGCTCTGACCCTCACCTATTATAAGGCCATGTTCACATGGTGAAAGACACCGGCCATTCTGTGACCCGGCCGGGTCACAGAAAGGCCGGTGTCAGAGAAGATCGTACCAGCTGGATGATCTTCACTTCTGCTGAATTCAGATGCGGGCTCACCTGTGTGAGTCCCCTGCTGCACACAACTGACATGTCAGTTTTTTGCATGGCCGCTAGCTATCCCAGCCGAAGTGTATACTATGGGGGAGATTTATCAAACCTGGTGTAAAGTGAAACTGGCTCAGTTGCCCCCAGCAACCAATCAGATTCCACCTTTCATTCCTCACAGACTCTTTGGAAAATGAAAGGTGGAATCTGATTGGTTGCTAGGGGCAACTGAGCCAGTTTCACTTTATACCTTGTTTGATAAATCTCCCTGTATGTGTATACACTCTGGCCGGGATTCCCCCAGCCTGCAGCACAATGTAAGTTCAGTATTAATCACGGCCGTTGTTGAAAACCAGCAACAACAGCTGTGATTAATACTGAACTTACGTTGTGTGAACATGGCCTAATGGTTGATGCTTGCTGCGCTCTCCATATATTGGTGTCACCTTTCTTTGTAAAAGAATAAAAAGGATAATTCTAAAACGAGAGGTTATTTTAGGGCTCAGCGGTCAATGTGAAAGCTGCGATATTTCAAAATAATTATTTTAATATAGGCAGTGCCTAAAAACACTCCAAAAATTCTTAACCAAAAAAAATAAAGGCCGTGATGACCTACTTATTAAGTTGTTACATTGTTATCATGCCATAAGTCTGTGTATGCCTATATAGGTAAGTATACACAGAGATGCCAAGTGATGTTCATTTTGTTGGTACACACATCACACATGTTTTTATCCTATAAATCGCTGATATACTTGATACTTTTTGATGCTTCAGTAATGGACCAAATCAGCTGAAAGTCATGCTTTGTTAAATCAAATCTTTCTTCCTTCTATACTCTTGGCTTCTTCTGTGCATCTTATGCTGTAGTAAAAATAAGAATGAGGTAAGCTGATACACCCCAGGGATGTATCATGGAGTTGGATTCAGAATACGAGAGCTCCATTATGTTTATGAGCTCCCTTCTGAGCATTGCGGCCTCATTACTCGAGAAGTAACCTTCCACCATCCCTGTACGTATCATGTTCCTGCTGACCTCTGCCATTTACTTGCAGGATGAGCAAAGTGCTGTGTCGATGCTGAAGAAGCACCAAATCCTGGAGCAGGCAGTGGAGGATTATGCGGAGACCGTGCACCAGCTTTCCAAGACGAGCAGGGCTTTGGTGGCAGATGGGCATCCGGAAAGGTCAGCGCCATTCTTGTCTGTTCTGATGGTGACTAGCATGGTTTATAACAGGGATGGGGAGCCTTCGGCCCTCCAGCGGTTGCAAAACTACAATTCCCATCATGCCTGGACAGCCGAAGCTTTAGCTTCGGCTGTCCAGGCATGATGGGAATTGTAGTTTTGCAACCGCTGGAGGGCCGAAGGCTCCCCATCCCTGATTTATAATGCAGCCATTGTTGAGGAAATTCTTTACTGTGGTTAATGTTCCTTTTATTTTTTGTCTTCCCACCCATGTTTGGGATACAGTGAGCGTATCAGCATGCGTCAGTCACAAGTGGATAAACTTTATGCAGGTCTGAAAGATTTGTCTGAAGAGAGGAGAGGAAAACTGGATGAGCGACACAGGCTGTTCCAGCTCAACCGTGAAGTTGATGATCTGGAGCAGTGGATTGCGGAGAGGGAAGTTGTGGCAGGTTCCCATGAGTTGGGTCAGGACTATGAACATGTTACAGTAAGTAATCTATATACATTACTATAATCCTCCCCGCACAGCCTTTGGCTGGGGATGAGGTCCTGTCTTTAGGGACGGTCACATCACCATTTGCCTCTCCGTTGTATGGATATGTCATAATGGGATTAATGGGATTAATGGGAACTTTAATGACCTGAATGTAGTCTTGTGATTAAATTCAGGTCTTAGCATTAGGGATGGTCCAAACCCTCCGAGGTTCAGGTTCATATGAACCCGAACGTTCGGCATCAGATTCCCGCTGTCTGCCCGCTCCGCGGAGCGGGTGAATACAGCGGGAGGACCGCCTGGAAAACTGGGATACAACCTATGGCTATGGCTGTATCCCAGTTTTTCAGGCGGTCCTCCCGCTGGATCTGCCCGCTGCACGGAGCGGGCAGACAGCGGGAATCATTACCGAGGGTTCGGGTTCGTACGAACCCGAACCGAACTCTGTTCGGAACATCCCTACTTAATATGTAACATTTTGGGGTGTATAAACATGTATATATTGAGAACATTATCTGAACATAGTCACCGGCTGGGCCCTGTACCTGACAATGTAAATGTGGCCTGTGTCCCTCCATGCACAGATCCATCGCATCCCATTTGGATAGGATGGCGACATAGTTGTGCAAACTCTCATGTGAACACACCCTTACATCAGGCCACATTAGACATTTTGTTGACATGATATTTTTACACAGAATATGGCTATGTTCAAACAACGCAAGTTCTGTGACTCCCACAGAACTTGCGTTGTGCTGCCATCTGAGGGAATCCTGGCCGGAGTGTATACACCAAGTATACGCTCCAGCTGGGATCCCTCGTGGCATCTTTCTACAGCTGCTATTTCTACAGCTGCTATTCATTGAATAGCGGCCGCAGAAAACCCTGTCAGTGCACACTATGGTGCGAGCGGCTCCGGCCGCTCGCTCCATAGTGTACAGTGGGAGGTTCTGATGCGGGTCGCACGGATGTGCCCACATCAGAACTCTGCGGCCCTAAAGATCATCCGGCCGGGATCATCTTTTCAGAGACCGGCCGGGTCATGGAACGGCTGGTCTCTTACTAAGTCTGCACATGGCCTATAAATGGTTGTGGATTAAAGGGGTTGTCCAAGGGTTGAAAACCATGGAAATTCCCCCCCCCCCCCCCCCCCCCCCCCCCCCCCGCAGAAATGAATTTAGCTCCATTCCAATAAAACGGAAGGAGCCGCTATACCACAGACGACCAGTGGATAATAAGAGCTAGGAAAAAAACAGCCATGCTTTTCTTTTCTAAACATGGACTACCCCTTTAAACTGCTCCATATATGTTCATCATTATTATATATAAATATATGTGATGACTAAGCAAGCATACACCTAATTAGTCTGCATTGCAGTCATTCTAAGGGTAACCCGATAGTGGAAAATCAATTAAGAAAGCATATTCTATCATATAGTGGCCGTAGAATTATACCTGTTATAAGCAGGTCAGCTTTGTTACACATACTGCTATAAATGCAGCATTATGCAGTATGTATTTCATTATTCTCTTCCATTTTAGTGTAATATTCCGGGTATAACCTGTAGATTTTCTTTTTCTTTGCAGATGTTACAGGAAAGGTTCAGGGAGTTTGCACGTGACACTGGCCACATTGGGCAGGAAAGAGTGGATACTGTCAATCACATGGCTGACGACCTTATTAATTCAGGACATTCCGATGCTGCTACTATAGCAGAATGGAAGGATGGTCTCAATGAGGCCTGGGCAGACCTCCTCGAACTGATTGATACCAGAACACAGATACTGGCTGCCTCATATGAACTGCATAAATTCTACCACGATGCTAAAGAGATCTTTGGTCGGATACAAGATAAGCATAAGAAACTTCCGGAGGAGCTTGGTAGGGACCAGAACACAGTAGAGACACTACAGAGGATGCACACGACCTTTGAACATGATATCCAGGCCTTGGGCACACAGGTATGATGGTGGAACGGTGAAAAAACGTTTTGCGATTGTTGTATGTGGATTTATTCAGGTCCGAGTTTACACCCTGTAAACCCCTCTACTTTCTCCTCAAGATATTACGCCTCTCTCTGCATTGCAGCTTGCCCTGATCTCTGTGGGTCTGGCTTCTCATGCAGTGTCTGGCCAGTCATTATTAATGCATTCAGGTAGTACTTCAAATGAATGGCTGACCCATAGAATGCATGGACAGGCCTCTAGAGCTTGTTAGCAGTTTCCAACTATGGTTAAAAAAAAAATTAAAGCTTTCAGCAGAAACAAATCCAGACACAAATGACACCTGTTAGAAGTTCATATTGCTGAAATCCATCATATCAATCCTTTAGCTTCAAAACCTATGGGCTACAGGACACTGTTATAATGGAAAAGTAGATTTTCTTAATATCAAACGGACACGATCAGGCCAATATTAAGGTTGTTCCTTTGACTTTTAGGTGAGGCAACTGCAAGAAGACGCTACACGACTGCAGGCGGCATATGCAGGAGATAAAGCGGATGATATCCAGAAGAGGGAGAGTGAGGTTCTGGAGGCTTGGAAGGCATTGCTGGATGCGTGTGAGGGACGGCGGCTCAGATTGGTGGACACGGGTGATAAGTTCCGCTTCTTTAGCATGGTTCGTGACCTTATGCTTTGGATGGATGATGTCATCCGCCAGATTGAAGCTCAAGAGAAGCCAAGGTACTACTATTCTTCCAGTAAGATGCTTATTGTGAGAATATGATGTTGCAATAACCCCAGGCCTAAAATTTAACCAGTTCAGCGCTCTCTTCCCCCTTTTTAACTGTGTTATTACATGCACAGACAGCGATCAGAGAGCTCCAGGAGAGGCTGCCTAAACAATGCTTAGATGGTTTGGGCTGGCCATTGAAGTCAGCGGCGGTCTGCTGCCAACGCTCCTATTACACGTTACAATGCACAGCAGACTGTTGATGAAATGGTTGAGATCATTTAACATGTTGAAAGACCTGATTGTGGCTTTTTAACATTTCCTATTACACAAACGATTATCGACTTGGACGGGTGGTAATTGGCCAAGTAATACCGATAATTGTTTTGTGTAATAGGGCCTTGAGTCCAGCATCGGTCTTCTGTCTGGTCTGCAAAGATCAGTTCGGGGAGACGCAGCTGACGCTTGCTGATCTTTTCAGAATGACCAGGAAACCAACACTAGACTTGCACTTATGAGGCCCAGCCTATGTCTACAGGGAAGTAACTGGGCTAATCCTGCACTAGAATGATGGATTATCTTGCTCGACTATCATTACAGGGATGTTTCTTCAGTAGAACTACTAATGAATAATCACCAAGGCATTAAAGCGGAGATTGATGCCAGGAACGACAGCTTTACGACATGCATTGAGCTTGGCAAGTCTCTCTTGGCAAGAAAGCACTATGCATCAGAAGAGGTAAGTAGCCAGGATAATTTATAGCCCAGCTGCATTGCAGATCTGCATGTACTTGGTTGCAGCAAAGACAAACTCTCCTAGCGAAGCAAGGTGTTGGCTGCTGTTCTTTCTGTACTAAGCACTTCCCTGCGTAATATGACTTCAGAGGCAGAAAACTGCTCACATCGTGTCATTTCACCTTGTATAGCCGAGGATGTAATGCACACATATAGATGAAAATGACTGCTTATCTTTATATCTGGATGGATCACTTTGTGGCCCTAGCAGTAAAACAGCATCCTAATAGTGTGTGAATATACAATGTTATGCAGTCTATTTTTGCATAGCCACATTGTATGACCATTTTGGTCAGTGTAATGCACACGATTTCTCTACTCCCCATTAGTATTGTGGCATCAGTCACATTGATCCTCCTTGGTTAGTGAAGGACACATGGGACAATGATTTGGTTCCTTTAATATGAATAATTTATTACATATTGATTTGTTTAACACCAGATAAAAGAAAAGTTACTGCAACTGACCGAGAAGAGGAAAGAGATGATTGACAAGTGGGAGGACCGGTGGGAATGGCTAAGACTGAGTAAGTAGATTTATTACCTCTTGGCAGCCGTTCAGTAAAAGTTCATTGAAAGTTTCTTCTCCTCATCAACTTTTCCCGTACAACTGGTTCTCATCTAGAAGAATTGACTATAATATCTTGTATGATGAGTTTGTCTTCGGCATGTTAGATGTTAATCCTGTCTTTCAGTTTTGGAGGTGCACCAGTTTTCCCGAGATGCCAGTGTTGCAGAGGCCTGGTTATTGGGACAGGAGCCATATCTGTCAAGTCGTGAAATAGGCCAGAGCGTAGATGAAGTGGAAAAACTCATCAAGAGGCATGAAGCATTCGAGAAATCTGCAGCCACATGGGATGAGAGGTTTTCAGCCTTGGAAAGACTTACTACGGTATTTACCTCTGTTCTTTAGCATCGGGACTATAGGGCTACACCACTCTGTTAGTTCGTATTGTACTATCAGTTAGGCTGAACTAGGATCACAAGGTGGCTCAGGAGCAGTGGTGACCCTCCCAGTGCAGAAGTTTATTTCCATGTCAAAAACCCTACAGACCACTTAAGCAGTATAATCAGGGATCTAACCTCTTCAATAGTTGCACAGTGGGATGCTACCTCTGTTTACCTAAAAAACACATACACAAACCAGAAACAGAGTAAACACAAAATAGGTGAACCCACAAAATATCCAAAAATAAAAATTTTATTCAGCAATAATTCTTCATGTACAAAAAACTGGACAAAAACATCTAAAAACACTAAAAAAAATGTACAAAGAAGTAGACATTATAAGCTTACTTCCACACCAGAGAGCTATTATTGTATTGTACCAGGGTCCAAAAAAAAACAAACGATAAATTCCAATTAAATTATTATTAAAAGTTAATGCAAATCCTAATTTTCCTTAATAAAGTGCACATACATGAAACCAATAATTCATATAATGAAATTTGAAGACATCACAAACAATAAAAAAAAAATCATATATATATGCACAAACAAATAAAGTGCTGATGCCCAATGTAAACCAACTCCAGTAGAATAAACAACAAAAAAATATATATATCTATATCTATATATATCTATATATATATCTATCTGTTTAGCAAAAACAGTAGAGGGCTTCAAAACAGGGCTAGACAAGTTCTTAGACCAAAATAATATAGATGCATATGTATAGAACATATCACCCCTCCCCCTTCCCTGTATCCATCCCCTCCTTGGTTGAACTTGATGGACATGTGTCTTTTTTCAACCGTATTAACTAAAAAAAAAAAAAAAAAATAAAAAAAAAAAAATATATATATATATATATATATATATATATATATATATATATATATATATATATATATATATATATATATATATATAATTAACCACCAATACTATTACTTGTAACCAAAATAATGTCCCCAAAACAAAAGACTACAGAAAAATTAGCAAAAAGTAACATCACAAAGTATCACATAATAAAGATATCACCCAGGACTCCGTAGGCTACTCTGGAAAAAAACCCAGCAGAGTCACTTTAAAAAAGCCTGACTTTAATGGGAGATATGTGCAAAAAAGAGGTATTTACACTCAAGATCCCTTTGAAGTTAGTGGGAGCCTAAAGGGGTTATCCAGGCTTAGAAAAACATGTCTGAATTCTTCCAGAAAGAGCACAACTGTTGTCTCCAGTTTGGGTGGGGTTCTGCAGCTCCATTCCACTGAAGAGAATTGGAGCTTAATTGCAAAACCCCACCTAAATGGAAATCTGTTTGCTGTCTATTGGTCAAGTACTTGACTCTTCTTGAATATCTTTTAGTTGGAATTGTTGGAAGTACGTCGACTGCAGGAAGAAGAGGAGAGGAAGAGAAAACCCCCCACTCCTGAGCTGAGTCCTAAAGGTTCAGAAGAAGGGGATTCCCCACAGCAATGGTAAGATGCAGCTCCTCCCAGCTCGCTTTATACACCATCTTGTTCCTTTTTCCCTCCTCTGACCTCATTCTTTTTATATTTAGGGATGGAACAAAAGAAGGAGAACAAATTTCCCAAAACGGCTTGCCATCTGACCAAGATTCACCACGGGTTAGTTACCGCTCCCAAAACTACCAAAGCTACAAAAACTTGATTAGCCGAAGAACAGCCAATGACAGGCAGTGGTCTGGACTTTAAACCTTACAGCCCCCTTCCCCCTCCCCAAAATGAAAAAAAAATCTCTGGTAACGTTGGTACTTTTCACCCCAAACCCACTCAGATGTACTGTTAATAACTAATAATATAGAGTTCTTGTTTATTTGACTTGACTAATAGCAGGTACTAGGTAACATATATATTTTGTATGTATTTTTACCATAGCATAGTGGACTCCAGACCCTGAGAAACCCCAATTCCCAGCATTCCCTAATAGCCTTTGGCAGTCAGGACATGTTGGGAGTTGTAGTTGTGCAACAGGCTGGAGACCGCTGCTATATAGTAGAGCTACAGAAGATATTATAGTTTCATTTATTTTCAATGTAAGCTTTGGGATTTTCTTAATCTATGCAAGGGAGCTGAGATGAGGGATTATAGATGTGTATGTCTGTATATGCCGGTATCTACTCATCTGATATATTATAAATGTTTAGCTTCTGTGACATTGTCTGGGGGATTCACTGTTTGTTGCTTCACTGCATGATATAAACTGGCTAGAGCAGCTTTTATGGTTTATCAAGAATACATGTATCAGTCATTGTTACTATATTTAAATGTTCACGTGTTACAGGCCTTATAGCATTCATACCAATGTTGCACTTATACTTTATATTAGCAGGGTTTTATTTATAGCTTTCACTAATTTATAGCCTTTATTTGTCCTCTGCAGCAGGAGTTGTAATGTTGCTGGTGTTCACTAGATGGCAGTGTTGAGACATAAGGCTTGTTTATATAGATATAGAATCCTATAAAGGCCTCATGCACATGACTGCTATTTCTTTATACATCTTTGTAAGCAGACGTGATACGGCACTCATAGACATCTATGGGACCCTGCTGTATTTTTATTATTCCTCCAATATTATGAATCAACCAAATAGAATAACAATCAGATGCCATTAGAAACCTCTCTTTTAGGCGAGGATATCTCTGCAATACATTGTTTTACAAAGGCATCATATGGCGGCACATGGCGGGTAATGTATGGCTGCATAGTTCAGAGCCATAGGGACTCTTGGTCTGTTATATGACTATGTTATGTGTATGAGGCCTTAGTAGGGGTATAGAAATGAAGGGAAATAATGTTACATAAATATGGGTGACCTTTGCACTTTAGTGCATATCAATCGCATTTTCTAACCATGTTGTCATTAGATGTAATGTTACGTATATTTAAGATCCGTAATATCACCCTTATCACACTCAGGGTATACGATAAAATATCGGCAAATAGCCACTGTATACATGTTTGTGATATGTTTGTCTGAGCTATGTATTTTTAGATATTAAACTATGTTTGCTGCCTTTGCTCTATGTAGCTACAAGTACCTGGAGTCATCGTGGTGTTACACAGCAGTTCTCAGTCAAGGAGTCATCCCTCTGTATTCATCTCTCCCCCTGCTGCAAGCACGCCTCCTGCCTAATGATTGCACAAGCTTGTCTGAAATCAAACGGGACTGTCTGTCATCAGACAGGAGGCGTGCTTGCAGCAGGGGGAGAGATGAATCCTTGACTTAGAGATTCTGTATAACAGCCTAATGACTCCAGGTACTTCATGTATATACTGCACAGGCATTAAATAAAGTTTATTATCTAGAAACCTATTACTTAGACACACACATTTATAGAATGGGTATTAAATTACCTAAATCAGCAGCTGCTGACAAGTTCCCTTCATCTCTTACGACCTCAGGAGAAAATCTATTACTCTCTATAGTAGTATTAGAGGATCTTGTGGATCCAAAGAGGTTGTTTCCCCTCCTTTTTAGGATAAACGTTGATTGTGACCGGAAGCTTCTATGATTCCAAGAACATTCAGATCCAAAAAAATAAAGTGGCTAATTTTTCTTTTGTTTTCTAATCCCCAATATGAAGTTGCCGCTTAACCAATGTTATTTCATCAGTCATTTCTTCTTTTCTCTGTGCATGTATTATTTTTATTCCTTTTGTCAGGAAAACCACAAGTAGCTTCATAATTGTGTTACATTCTACATTGTTTTCTGAGTCTCTCTACCTTTTTGTTAAATTCATATTTTAATAATTTCCAATGTAAAACTTTATGAAAGACTATATGAATGTACGTTGTTAAAGGAGTTGTCCAGGATTAGTCTCCCAAACAGCGCCACTCATTTCCACAGACCGGCATTGCAGCTGACCCCTATTTACTTAAATCTGGCTGGGTTGCAGTAATGGACATAGTCCATGGAGTGGCGCTGTTTCTGGACGTTATAAAATGGATCCTAATTTCCTATCCTGGAAACCTCTTTAAGATGCACTTGTTTCCTGCACACAGTGGAGGCCGCCATGTTGTCAGCTCACCAGATCTTACCGAAGCTCAGTGTTCTTCTGAATGTTGCACCTCTGAAAGATCTTGTATATACTCGTATGCTCCTCCCTTAGTGACGATGGTTCTGACTTTGGCCACCCCGTTGTGCTGTAGGCAGTAGTGCTGAAGTCATGACGCTAATGCTAAACATGATATAAATGTATTTTCTTATCTTAACATATATGACTATTATATTTAACTATATTCTTAAGCTATATTTTACCAGAAAGTCAATAAAATGGTGCAGAGACTCCAATATGTCAATCAAACGGAGCATAGCTTTGTGCATCTGGATACAGTGACCCATGCCACGCCTGTCACTAATGGTTCACATCCATCACTAGTCACTGACCAGATCACATGACTAACCGCCATGTGCAGTCAATGTCACCGTAACCGCTGTGTTCTGTTTGTCTGCACGCTCATAGCATGTGCCCATTAAAGTTTATTTGCTTGTTCATTTCTACATGTCCAGCACGTCTGTGTGTTAATTTACGTTACGCAAGCTTACGTTCAGTTACGCTGTGACTTTTTTTTTAATGCTTTTATTGGAAAGTGTCTCCTACATATCCACATGTATGTGGGCAGTGTTGAAACTGTTGGCTTTCATAGTGCGCTTGTGGCGTAGCTCACATACACAGGTGTAATGCTGCTTTCTTACCTACCGATCGCTGCCATGTTCGATAAGAATATAAGAACACAATATTGCAATGTTGTCCTTATAATGTTAGATTTAAAGGGGTATTCTTATCTGGGCCTTCCACAGGATATGCCATAAATGTGAAGTGTGAATCCCGCCCCACCTTGACATTGCCTGTGCCCTGTCTGCTTTCTGACCACCTTATGGTGGCTGCAAGTAGTCAGGGGGGAGGGGGGCTCAGTCTGGATATAGATGTCAGTTCTACCCCTGTGACCCACACCTATCAGATGTATGACATATCTTGTGGGTATGATTTAAATGGCCACATAGGAATGCCCCACTTACAAAGCCACTATTAACAGATGACAAACTCGGCCCTGCAGTTTCATGCTGCTTTTATGTACATCTAGCCCACTATTCCCAGTGCAGCGGTTAGGCAAACCCCTATTTTTATGGTCTAGGTTACTCTTTCTGTGATGGAATAGCATAGCCTACTATGTATACCAACCAGACAGGCCAAAAAGTCACCCTTGGCTGTCAGTGGAAGCCTATGGATGTGTTTACCATGTAGGCAAAGATATAATAGCGGAGTTTCCTGTGTGTCTCGTGTATCACAGTTTGGAACATCAGAATTGTGACCTTGTTGGTTGCCATGTATCTGTGATATTGTTACGACAGCGTCACCAATCTGCCATACTTTTTTAAATACGTTTTTGTATGCGTTACCCCTTCCACATCACAGTAGAGCGTTCAGAACCGTGAAATAGCATGTTAGCAAAAGAACCTGAATGTGATTTGATAGCTTAGCTGAGCTTAGCTTTTTTTGATTCACATATTAATCTAGTCTGATTTTCGCAATTCCATCTCAGTCAGTGATCATGTGCGAGTTTTGCACCTCTTTTTCTATCCTAGACCTAAGTACTCTGCAGATGTGTAATGTATAAGGTTAGCTTTTTGCATAGAGTATAGCTTCATGGCAGTGCTTACTCCAAGAGTTTGCAGAAGGCCACTCTACTTTATAGCTCCTGGACATAGGCTATACAGTACTCATAGTAGTTTACCCACAGTATTACAGCGAGGGTATCAGCATCCCCTGACACTAGTGGGACATCCACAATGTTGCCACCTGACATTAGGCATCAGCACAGTTAAAGGGATTATAATCTTTAGACATGCTTTACATATGTCCTGTTAGTATTGCTGCCGTTTCCTTTAGGACTGAACTTAACAAGTAGCAGCTCTTGCTGTTCAAGGCCCGATGTGTCGGTGCATTACATAGATAACACCCTGTAATACTTCATCTCACCTGCAGAGGGACCCTCGAGATCAGCTCAATTATTACTCAGGTTGTTTAAAGTAAATAAGCTTTATTTATTCGTTTCAAGTGAATAGGTTTTTGTAGCATTTTATAAGGAACGAACAGGTGAGGTGTTTCCCCAGTTATAACTTATTTATTCTAAGTACCATAAATGTTAATGTGGAGGTTGGTTGGTAGCGACCATGTAACATAGTCCTAGGATCTAGCTCAGGTATGGGGAACCTTCGGCCCTCCAGCTGTTGCAAGACTACAATTTCCATCATGCCTGGACAGCCAAAGCCGAAGTTTCAGTGCAAAATCTATAATGGGGTCCCCTGTCTACCAGTCTTCTCTTATGTGGCACAGGGGCCCGGGTGCAACTATAGTGCCTCCATAGTTATAGCGATGCAAGAAAAAGATACGGGCACTCACCAATATCGCTGGAATTCTTTATTCAGGCACTATTCACAACAGGACAGGTGGAACTGCGGGCGCACGCTACCCCAGCTTCTATAGTTATGCCTTTGATCAAGGAAGATTCAGGAGCCTCCCATACACATGGCCAGTCCCAGATGACCCTTATGTAATGTGTATGGCCAGCTTTTGAGCTGTTTTTACTCTGGGGACTTATACACTCCTTGTCTTACATGGTCAGCTAATCATCTGAGCGGCCGCCAAGCACTACTACTTTTCCCAGCTGCGTCTGCTGCATAGATGAGACCTGGCTCCGGCTTCCCCCCACTACAGACCACTACTTTAAATGGAACCTGTCATTTATATTCATGGCGCCCAAACTACAAGTCATTGGGGCAGTCCCCAGCGTATTCTCCCCACCCCACTAGCCTTGATTGATAGATCTTTGTGTATAGGGAGAAATCTATCAATCAAGGCAGATGGGGCAGGGAGAAGCTGGCACCACACCAATGACTTTTCATGAAAGTGATGACAGATTCCCTTTAAAATGTAATTTTTGAGCTGTGATTTAGCCTCAGTGTTAGCAGATCACGTGTAGGAATCTTATGTTAGTCTATAACCCTTCCCATATAGAATTTTTCACCCTCCAGTATCTGTCTGACACCTTAGAACAGACAGAAACCCACCACGAGCGCCTGCCATTAATCACTTGATAAAGCTATGGCACCTTGCTTTACGCCATAAAAAAGACTGGCATTGTGTGTACTAAATAGTAAGTAGCAGAGAGCTTCCGTAACTCGCTAATCTCACTCTTCAGGCTGCTTCAGTGATACTAAATAGCAAAAATAAAAATGAATGTCAGGGTGTGAGTCCTATCCGTAGATTAAAGATACTAGGAATCCATTATAATTGAACGGCTCCCGGAGACGACTTCAGATTGACCAGTCAGCTACTGGATAACTTGGCTCTCTAAGCCATCCCGGTCACGGCGAGCAACGAACAACCAGAACAGCAAAGCACGCGATGGGCAAGGCCTTGGTTCTGTCTATGTTTTGGGGGTAAATAAGCCGTGTGGTGTTGAGTGACTGTGGTGGTTTCTCTTGTCCCTCTTTAACTCCAATCCAGTTGACTTAATGAAGAGCGAACCAATAACTCTGGTTACCAAACAACTTGTATCTCACAACTCCTAATTTCCCATCTGCTCTCCTGAAAATCCAACCTAACCAAGGATGATGGAAGTGGAAATGCATGGTGTAATTTTACTATCATCTTTGCATGTCTTTGTGATTGTTTTACCTCCTGGTAAAATAAGGAGCATTTTCAGAAAGAAGGCCATTGACCGATCCGTTTCTGACAATGCTTATGAGAACTGACCTGTTATGAACTCCCATCTATCGTGTGGTGACAGGACAGACAGAGTGGCTGCCGGACGGCGCTCTAATTCTGTAACTCTTCCTGATGGCTTTACCCTATATTCTGCAGAAAAGGATTGAGGTACAGTTAGGCACAGTGCGCACTCCCTGTTTTTCCACGTCTATAAGTGATTACTAATCATATTGATACCTCTAATTGATTTTCTGCTTATTGATACCCGGTGTAAGAGCAGATCTGCTGTACTTCAGTCCTTTTATATAGGTGAACTGCAGGCAGCCATTAAATGGTTACTGTGCAGACGTGTTGAATAGTCTATAGGTAACCATCTTGCTGTTCGATGTTTAGTCATATATATTTATACTGTTGTTTTATGCTTTCAGATGGCGGAAAATGCTGACACCAATGAGATGGTTAATGGGTCCACAGAGCAGAGGTCAAGTTCAAAAGAATCCAGTCCGATCCCCTCACCGACTGCTGACCGTAAATCAAAATCGGGCATGCAGCCGCAGACCGCCTCCACCCTACCAGCCAAGACGCAGGACATTCCTTCCGCTCAGTTTGAAGGCTTCTTGCATCGCAAACATGAATGGGAGGCGCATAATAAGAAAGCCTCCAGCAGGTACATTACTAAGTACATCATATTACAAGGCATTTCCACATTATCGTACTGCAAGGTCGGAACTTTAAAGTTATAGTTCATGCTCAAGTGTCAGTGATTGTACTTTGCTGCAGCATGCATGCCTCCTCCCTTCCCCACCACTCTGTGCCTTGACCAAGTGGCTGAAAGACAACTAATCGAATGAGAAAGAGGAGTAAGAGCATTATTTAAAGATGACCAATTCCATTTAAAGTAAATGTCCATCCTTGACGACTAGTTTGTTTTATTTAAGTAAATTAAAAAAAATGTGTATGGATTATTATGGTAATATATAAAGGTTTTATTTTATTTTTTTAACACAGTGATCTAAATCCCATGCATACACACCACCACTAGGGGGAGCTTACAGCATACTGGAATACACTGAACTGAATATTATGTCAGTATGCTATACTCTCACAAGCTCCCTCTAGTGGTGGCTGCAGACAGACACAAAGTTATGTCTAAATCTATTTCTATGCATTTGGAGCTCTGTATCAGAAAAAATGAATTTTGCACTTACGATGGCCCTAAAAATGACACGTTGTCAAAACCAGGCACTTCTGTATACATTCTGTAGTGGCTGTGTCCGATACTACATATAGCTCAGTCCTATTTACTTGAATGGGACGGAGCTGTAGTTAGCTGCAGTACCAGGCACCACTACAAAATGTATAAAGCTGTGCTTCATAAACATTTAAGAAGCTGCAGTGTTTCTTGGAGCACCATGGACACTTGAAATAGATGATTTTAGGGGTGCAGGGAGTTAGTACCCGACAGAAGGCTTTTCTGTAGCATGGGTCTTCAGTGGTAATGCATACCTGTATTCATGGGGACATATGTTTTCATGATTGGGGTCTGGGTGCTAAGACCATCATTAGTTGGTAAAATGAAGGGGTGATGGATCTCAGCAGAGTACTGTGCCCATTCATTTCTGTATGAGTATGGTGTTGGCCCCCAGACCCCGGGCGGGGGGTTGGGCGGGCTTCACCCCGGCAGCCAGGGTGACAGGCCCCCTTTAAGTGTTAATAGAAATAAATAGGTATCCCTTAAAAATATCATTTTTTTCATCTTCTATTCAGTGTCAAGCAATTCAAACTCCCCAGCAGAGTCAGCAGAATACTGATGCTGTTTATGGAGCTTGTATTCTATGTATGGCGAGAGAATGGCACCAGCATCTCTTTGTTTTCCTAATGCCGCTTTACTGCGTTAATTTTGCCTTCAGTTTTGAGGCCCCCCAGGATGTCCCCACCTTACCCATACAGCTCCTGCTTGTAGAGAAAGTGATTCATTAGAATAAATAAGAGGATGATGTGAAGTTGCAAATGCAGAATATATGTCATCCCATTCACCGTTTTATCACATGGTCACTAAGCTCTGGCACCACCAATAACAGAGATGTTCCTTCTTTCATTTAGATCTTGGCATCATGTATATTGTGTGATAAGTAACCAAGAAATTGGATTTTATAAAGACTCCAAGACTGCTGCATCTGGTATTACATACCACAATGAAATCCCGGTGAATCTGAAGGAAGCCCTCTGTGAAGTAGCCACCGACTACAAGAAGAAAAAACATGTGTTTAAACTGAAGTAAGTGAACTGTGCCCTGTCCAACGTCCATTCTTCTTCTTTTTGACGTCTTGTAAATGTAAAAGATATTAGTGATATAGCACAATCCTGTATGGACAGCTGGTTCCTTCAGTGATATTGTAGACTCTGTTCCTCCAGTTCTGCCCATACATTCTCAGCTCCTACCTACCAATGACTATATCCATGTTTTCTACATAGCCTTAGAGCTTTATCCAAGTTCAGCAGCCACGCTAATCAAATGCTGAACGTTCGGGTTCGGATGAACTCGAGCATGCTCCAGGTTCGCTCATCTCTAGTTACCACGCCAATTTGACACAGGGCTGCAAGTTTAAAAGTTGTTTTTTAGGATAATAACTGCATCACCTGCCGAACGGACCCCAGGACAGATATTGGATTATAAGCAGCTATCTGAAGGTACAAGTGGTTTGAGGTGGTC
The DNA here is from genome assembly GCF_027789765.1 of Dendropsophus ebraccatus. Lineage (NCBI taxonomy): Eukaryota > Metazoa > Chordata > Amphibia > Anura > Hylidae > Dendropsophus > Dendropsophus ebraccatus. The sequence continues at coordinate 45,921,129 of NC_091468.1, forward strand.
AGACTGTGGGTACAGAGCCACTTTAAATAACAAATATACAGCACTGTCTATCTAGCTTATCACTTATTTGATGGTTGATACCTACTGTTGTCCAATATGTGACCTTTCTATCATTGTGCTGGGAAGGGACTGCTATACATTAGTTATGTGACTATTGATTGAATGTGTATAATTCATTTATCTTCTCCTTTACTTCTACAGACTGAATGATGGTAATGAATACCTTTTCCAAGCCAAAGATGATGTAAGTTTTAGTATATTTGTTAATGCATATTGCACTCAGACTGTTATGTATCCGTGGTGTATAGATCCGTAACGTGGTCCCCATAGAAATCTGTTGGACAATTTAGTACTTACTCTGATTTCATACAGAAGCTTCTTTTCTCCCTAAATCATATGGACCCTGATGTAATTGTGACGGATTAGCTGTCTGTTGTGCCGTGCCCAAAGGCTCCAGACAACTCACTAAAATTGACTTCATCTGTCAACAAATATCTGGGCACATGTAATAGCTTGCAGCAGATCTTAGTGTTAGGGGGCGTTCACGGGGTCCATGCAGGAAGATGTGCTACAGACCAGATTCATGGACATCCTGGCATCATGTATCATTATGTTGCCAGGTGCTCCGAATCAGTTTAAATCTTCATGGTTCTGTACTGACACAGCCGCGCGGCATCCTAATGATACATGATGCTGGGAACTCCGAACTCCGCTCCATTGCACTCTGTCTGTATAAACAAACCATGCATGGAACCTGTAAATAAGGCCTAAATGAGGCTACACATTAAAAGGATTGTCCAGGCTTAGCAACTCTCTTGCCCTCAGTGTTGGCGTGGTTTTGCAGCTCGGTTCCATTGAAGTGAATAAAGCTTAAAGAGTACCTGTCTCTTTAAGTTCAGTACCACCCACAACCTGAAGGACAGGGGTGGCTTTGTTTTTGTAAGAAAGTAGTTTTTTTTCTCCTAATACGGGATAACCCTTTTAAGGTTGAAAACACACAGAGCAGTTGTGTTTTTTTTTTGTTTGTTTTTTTTTTGGAAAAGTGCTTCAACATTGTACAAAGCATCCAGGCTATGAACATCTTCATGGCCAAAAAAATGTGACCTGTAATCTCTTTCTCACAGGAGGAAATGAACACATGGATCCAAGCGATCTCAAATGCAATCTCAGCCGATAAAACCGAGGTGTCTCTGAGCACGCAGAGCACTCCAGCGTCCAGCCGGGCCCAAACTCTGCCAGCCAGCGTAACGGTCACCACAGAGTCCAGCCCTGGCAAGCGGGAGAAGGACAAAGAGAAGGACAAGGAGAAGAGATTCAGCCTCTTTGGAAAAAAGAAGTGAACTAAAAGCCTAAAAACAAACCGATTCATAAACCCACTGCACTTCTATTACATTATTTTTTCTTTTCAGTGAAATGTCAGCATGCAAGCTCAGAACCAATACATTACTCCGTGCCTAATGTTCCCCCGACATGATTAAAAAAAAAAAAAAAATTGAAAAAAAAAAAAAATATTTATAGTATGCTAAAGAGAGTATGGAGACACACATGAAGTTTGAGGGACATTGGGCATCTGGATGAGAGAGAGAGGACCATTGTTTTTTTTGTTTTTGTTTTTTTTAAGTTTTTTTCCCCTCTCCCCAAAGGCATTGTAGAATAAACCGAAATATTTAATTGTCCTCAATTTTTTGAGGCTGTCTTGAAAACAACCCAACCTTACTAATATTGATAAGATATGTGCAAGGCAGCGGTGCTTTATTGATTACAATCGCGATTGTTCACATCACCGACAGATGTATAAAGTTCAGCCCCATCGTTCACTACCATTTCCCACCAGAGAGCTAGCATGGCGCTATTGAGAGAATCTTATGTGGTAGCGGAGTGCAGACACTTTGTTTTCTTTTGCCAGTAGATTGGTTGGGCACCTACTTTATAACACAACACAGCTTTCAGGCGTCACGTGTGTATTCTCCGAATGTTGGTGTTTAAGGAAAAGGATTAGCAGTTTTAAATACTCCTGTAATTTTACAATTTTTTTCTGTTTTTTTGTTTAGTTTTTTTTTTTGTTTTTTTTTGCTGAAATACACTATATTGTATGTTTCTGATTTAATTCTAGTACAACTATAACTAGATGTATAATAAACCCTTTAAAGGAATCATTGATGTTAAATGTACAAGTGAAACGAAGCATTTACTGGAACAAAAAAGTAATGTTACTCAATTGATTACTTGCTTGTCAGCTACAGCACTGTGTGTTATAATTTTGCTACCTTATTTTGCTATTTGATACATAGTGTGCATTTCTCTGTCACTGTAACTATTGTAATGAAAATTTACATTTTACTGCACAATCAGAATGACATTTATTAGGAATGATATCCTCCCAATGACTGGGCCTGTATTCCTGGAACTGGCTTTCAGTTGAATGGAACTGTACCTTTAAGAGTCCGGGTAGCACCGTGCGCTTTAGACCGTTGCTGAACTCCAGCCTCCAGGATGCGTTCCGCCTGCCTGTGACGTTTCGGAGGCGCAGTTGAGTATCGGCCGGATTGCCGCGGGTGGCCGAGCCCTTGATTCTAGAATTTTGCCCTATCTGTTAAATATATGCTATGTCATTAAATGCTTTTAAAAATGACAGATACTGGAAGACGTCAGTTTCTTTCATTGCTTGCTGTTTTAGGCTCTGGTGCGGTGTTAATTGTTATTTTTAGCACAAGGAAAATGAATAAAATGATCACTTTTTTTTCCCTCTGATATATTAAGTGTGATCGGATAAATGGTGTTTTTTTTTTTAAAGGGGATTACAAAAAGCACTTTCTGGCAAAAACAGCCCCACCCCTGTCCTCAGGTTGTGTGTGGTATTACAGTTTGGTTCCATTCACTTTAATGAAAGTAAGGCTGGGTTCACACTACGTTTTTGTAATCCGTTTTTTGCAAAAAAAAAAAAAAACTGATGCAATTGTGTGTCATTTGTTTTGATCCATTTTTTCATTGACTTCCATTATTTAAAAAAAACGGATCAAAAACGTGCTCGACTTCATTTTTGATCCGTTTTTTTCCATCAGTTTTTCACCCGTTTTTTGCAAAAAAGGATGAAAAAAACGATTACAATAACATAGTGTGAACCCAGCCTAAGATGCAAAACCCACAACCAAACTGAGGACAGGAGGGGTGCTGTTTCTGGAAGAAAGCGGCCATGTTTTTGTAAGCCTGAATTAATGTCTTTTAAATAGTCACTAACCTTTCAACAAAATTGGCATTAATTGATAGTAAAAGTGAATATAAGAAACGGTATTATATTTTATGAGAAAAAAATGCTGCTATAGCCACCATCCAGGTTGCTTTTCTTTTTGCCCTTAAAGGGAACCTGTCACCCCCCGTGCCGGGGTGACAGGCTCCCGACCCCCCGTTAGAGCCCCCTATACTTACCTAATTCCGCCGGGTCCCGCTTTTGGAGGTGGTCGGGTGATGAAGATCTCAGCCGCTGCAGCCCGGCGCGCGCGCTGAGAGATGAGTCCAACACTCATAGAGAATGACGGAGCGCTGGACTCTCCTGTCATTCTCTATGGGCGTTGGACTCGTCTCTCAGCGCGCGTCGGGCTGCAGCGGCTGAGATCTTCATCACCCGACCACCTCCAGAAGCGGGACCCTGGCGGGATTAGGTAAGTATAGGGAGCTCTAACGGGGGGTCGGTAGCCTGTCACCCCAGCACGGGGGGTGACAGGTTCCCTTTAAACACATAAATTACTCTGTTAGTGTTGTCAGGTCAGATTACTGAGGAGTCTGGTTACATGTAAAAATAGCGAAGGGTACAGGGAAGTGCAGAGCGAAGCATAGACAAAGAGATGCTAAAAGATCTAGTAAGTTCTTTATCTCCCTCCAGTGCTTGATTCATAGCCTACAATGCTCAATACTGCTCTTTAATGTCCTCCACACTCCTTTTACTTCTGAGGGTGTGCTTTAGAAATATACAGGAGCAGGATGCCCTCTTCTGCGTGTGCAGTGTTTGGCAGACATCACAGCAACTAGTCTTCTGGTAACTCATGGATGAATGAGGATTAAAAATGGGAGTCTGCAGATGGGAAAACTGGTGATAAATGCCATATACAGGTAATAATGGTCAGACTAAGTGCCACTCTTCATGTACACACAACACAGCTTATCCTAAATTGTTTGTTTCCTGCGATGTTAGTGACATTAAGTGTGATTTACTTGAATAAGATCAATAGACCCCTTCAAGTGGAAAGTCTTGAACATAATATGCCTAATATGACAAGAAGAACAGAACTATGAAAAAAAATTGTACAAAGTTTTTGAGGGTCATTTCCCTCGAGGAGCCAGAACTAAAGAGAAGACATCTGCCGAGACCTAAAGGGAAGATGAGTGACACCTGTAGAGAACAAGTTGGGAATGGGCCAGGTGGGTAGCCAATTGGGCTCAGCGTTGTATCTGATCAAGGGGACGCAGTGTAATATAGCATGGGGTCACAATGCATTATAACTGATGGGAAACACACTACACGGACAGTGTAATATATCCAGCACTACAAAAACATGGCCACTTTTCCCCTCTCTTGTCTTCAGATTGGGTGGGGTTTCATATGCTGCGTTTACACAGAACGATTATCGTGCGAATTCGAACGATACGTACATGTAAACTCAGCGACGATCGAGAAATCGTTAATTTTGATCTTACAACATGTTCTTAAATCGTCGTTCGCAAAAAATTCGCAGATCGTTCCGCGTAAAGTCGTTCACCGATTTTACCTATGTGCGAGAGGCTTAAGCGATTGCAAAACGATCGCAAAAGATTTTTCTGTACGATATATCGTTCCGTCTGAACGCTGATCGTTCTAAAAAAAATTTCTTTCGATATCATTAATCGTACGATCGGGCAAATTATCGCTCTGTGTAAACGCAGCAAAACTCAGTTCCATTGAATTAAATGGAGCTTAATTGCAAACCGCACCTGAACTGGAGACAAGAAAGGGGGAAAAGTGGCCATGTTTTTGTAGCGCTGGATAACCCCTTTAATGGAAGTGTTAAAAATCCTAACAGTAGATGCCACACTTGTAAACCTAACCTTAGGGTGCCTTTACACCTACCCGATCCACAGCGGATCTCACTTCTGCGGATTCGAAGCGAGAACCCCTTCACCCATATTATAGCACATATTCGCAGCGGGATTTACATCCCGCTGTGAATATGTGCTTTAACCCCTCGCTGTCCGCAGCCCCGCCGCCGCATCCCCCATCCCCGGCCGCATCCAGCAGCCCGCATCCCCCCAGCCGCATCCTGCAGCCCGCCGCCGAGAGCATAAAATACCTGCTCGGCGGTGCGGCTGCAGTGAGGCTCCCGGCTCCGGTCCCGATCATTAGCGGAACCGGAGCCGGCAGCCGCGCCACCGAGCAGGTACTGTATGCTCTCGCCGGCGGGCTGCAGGATGCGGCTGGGGATGGGGGGGATGCGGCGGCAGGGCAGCGGACAGCGAGGGGTTAAAGCACATATTCACAGCGGGATGTCAATCCCGCTGTGAATATGTGCTATCATAGGAGTGAATGGTACTGGATCCGCAGCGGTTCTCGCTTCGAATCCGCAGAAGTGAGATCCGCTGTGGATCTGGTAGGTGTGAAGGCACCCTTAATTTCGTGTGTGTGTAAAATGCCTCTTCAATAATATTCCTAAGGGATCATCTACTCCTGTCCAACCATCTAAGAAGCTGGCACTTACCAGTCTCCTCTATGTGCAAAGAACGGACTTCACCACTTTATTCAGATTGGTAGACTCCTAAGTAGTGGTCAGAGAACTTGCTGAAAGTTCTCGTTCAGCAACCCGAATGCTTAGCATTTGACTCCTGGTATCGGGAGAAGTTGGATGCAGCCCTATATCCAGGAAAACAGTCTATGGCTATGTTCCCACGCAGCATTTTGCAGCTAAAACCAGGAGTGGATTGGAAACACAGGCTATTTTCATACACTGTTGAAATTTAGTGGATGGCCGCCATTTAATGGCAAACAACGGCCATTGTGTTAAAATAATCCAATAATAATCGACTAATTTTAAACAGTGTGTGCACATAGCTGTTCTGTGTTTTCAATCCACTTCTTGTTTTGGTTGCAAAATACTGAGGGAGATTTATCAAACATGGTGTAAAGTGAAACTGGCTCAGTTGCCCCTAGCAACCAATCAGATTCCACCTTTCATTTTTCAAAGAGTCTGTGAGGAATGAAAAGTGGAATCTGATTGGTTGCTAGGGGCAACTGAGACAGTTTCACTTTACACCATGTTTGATAAATCTCCCCCCTTGAGTGTAAAGACCAAACATAAATCTCCCTCACTGTGTGTGAACATAGCCTATGGCTGTATCCATGTTTTCCAGGACCCCCTAGGGCGGCATTCAATTTGACGAATGTTGCTGAGCAAGTTTGCCCATCACTACTCCTAAGACTTGTTCACGCCTCAGCGCAACATCAATAAAGAAACACACTTAAAGTGACTATTCTGTACTCTAATATTTATATTCTATACATCAGTGCGGCTCCTTGGAAAAAATACTTTTAGGGTGGGTTCACACATACTGAAATACTGTTTGCAGCCTGAAATTCGCAGCGATTCTGGTATGTGTGAACCCACCCTGAGAAAGGTTGTAGAATTCCTACCCCTCCAAAACTGCTCCACTCTTGGCTATTTGGTGTCTGGTGCTACAGCTCAATCCTCATGAGGGTGGGACTGATCTGCAATACCAAACACAACCCATAAATAAAAGTGGCGCTCTGAGGAAAGGAAAAAAAAAATACAATCCCTGTATAGGGGCTTTTGTGACTTCTATACTGTATTATATCCCTCACATAGGCCATCAACTAGTGCAAGCAGTGGGGCCTCTTTATTGGGCACAGTTTTATACTTTTTGGTAGCGACTGTAAGTGAATAGTATGAGCTGTAATACCAGTTATAGCCCACTACCAAGGCAATAAAGAGGCTGCACTACATGCATCAGTACTGCAGCCCCCTCAGGTCAGCTGATCAGTGGGGTGATCTAGATGTTGGACCCTCATTGATCTGAGATCTATTTATGGCCTGTCCTAAGGATAAAGGGGTTATCCAGCGCTAAAAAAAACATGGCCACTTTCTTCCAGAAACAGCACCACTCTTCTCTCCAGTTCAGGTGTGGTTTGCAATTAAGGTGCCTTTACACAGAGAGATTTATCTGACAAATTTTTGAACTTAAAGCCAGGAACAGCCTATACACAGAGAACAGGTTATAAAGGAAAGACTGAGATTTTGCCTTTTTTCAAACCCATTCCTGGCTTTGGCTTGAAAAATCTGTCATATAAATATCTCTGTGTAAAAGCAGTCGTAGCTTCATTCACTTCAATGGAAAGGAGTTACAGAGCCCCATCCAAACTGGAAACAAGAGAGACGCTTAGTGGCCATGTTTTTGTTACACTGGTTAACCCCTTTAATATAAATGTATTGGAAAATCCCTTTAAATAGAAATGCATGTAAATGCAGCATGTTACTCCTGATAGGTATAGTAGGTACTACATACATATTTTCAGGGCAGTATATTTTAGAAAATGCTATTTCTGTATTTACGGCTACAGCTCAACAGCTATACAGCAACGTTATCTAACACCACTATGGATGTAGCACTAGATTTAGAATAGGAACCTCAGGATTCTGTTGACAAGTGCTGTAGGTACACATGACCCGGCCAGACACGGTTGCCCCCCATCTCTCATAACTTACCATCAGTGTCTTCTATCCGGTATAGCTGCTTGCACCCTGCACCCAGGATTCCTATTCTTCTACTGCGCTCAGTCCTCACCGTCCACAACAGGTTTATTGTTGTAGCAACCGTCGCTGTGTCAAACACCCAGGCTTATGCTGCAGACAATGGCTTCTAAATACCTTGACAATACAATGCTGTGAGTTATAATATGAGTGTATCCAAATATAGATAGACAGAAGCCATCATCATCCTCCTCCTCTCCACTTGGCTACTAGTCACAAGCCAGTGACATTCACAAGTCTGTACAGAGTAAATATTTGCTCTCTGGGATTTTCTCTTGTGTTTTTGTTAATAATTAAAAGTATTTGTGTTAAAGGTGATTGGTCGGGTATGCTTTATACAGCAGTTGTTGTCAACATGATCCAGGCATACTGGAGCAACAGGTTTAATATTGATTAATCGGATTGTGATTAGAGATGAGCGAATTTACTGTACGTTTGCTCATCTCTAATTGTGATCTGCCAGTCCATTGGCTGTAATAATGTGCAGATGGTTAGACAAGGAATAATAAGCATATATGTGCAGAGTAAAGGGGTATTCCCATCTAATATTATCAGCCAGACCACTGCTTTTAGAGCAGAGTGGTGGTCGGTAACCTAGACAACGAGCAGCACATCAAGAGGAGAAGGTAAGTTTTCTAAATGAATCTATTTGCAAAGGTTCTACAGGTATAAATCTGTATTAGCTGAGAATGTCCCTTTAACAATACAGAATATATGCATTGTACATTATATGCGGTGTGCCAGTGACAGGCAGACTACAAACAAATAGATAAGAATGATAAAGAAAATCCCAATATAAAAGGCTATGTTACCGTTAAAGAAAGTACATGACATGTTAGTTATATATTCTGTACCAGGGCCGTTTCTAGGGCTGGGCGAGCCGGGCCACCACACGGGGCGCCCACAGCTAGGGGGCGTCCGACAGTACCTGGCCCGCACCCCCCGCATCATCAGGGCTTACCCGGGGATCTGGAATCTAAGTTCCAGATCCCCTGGCAAACCTTTAGCTGTGCGTACGCCTTTAAGACGCACGCACTGCTAAAGGGAACAGCGCAGGGGCACAGACATTGAGGCTTCCTGTGTAGGCGGCCTCTGTATTACAGGCTGGCTGCCTGCACCGGAAGCCAGAAGAGGAGGACTCCCCAAGAGGAAGAGCAGGGTGAGTTGCTGATGGGGGCGTATGAGGAGGGGGTGGGGGGAATCCTGTATGGCAGTGTAATGGAGGTGACCCAGCTTTCCCAGCATCCTGTATGTCAGTGTAATGGAGGTCACACAGCTCTCCCAGCATCCTGTATGTCAGTGTAATGGAGGTCACACCAATCAGACTTTACTGCACCAAGCAGCAGAATTCTTCAGTTTGGGACCTTATGTGGGAAAGGGGAAGGAAGTTGCTGGATAAGTGCGGAGCCTGAGATGTTTGTCTGGCAGGTTCAGAAGAGATTAATTATAGCTGCAAAAAAACGTCATGGAAGCCTGGACCGGATGGAGAGGAAAAGGAAAGTGACGCCTCAGATCAAAGAAGACGTCACTAAATGATGTTTTTGTATTCAGTAGAACATTATTTGGTAGGAATGCTGCACTGCTATATGCCGTAATACACATACTGCTTCCTACTAACCCGAATCTTAATAAAGGGGCGGGGGGGGGGGGGGGGGCGCTTTTATCAAGATTCGCCCTGTTGCCAAAATGACCTAGAAACTGCCCTGTTCTGTACATGGCATTGTGAAGTAGCATTAGATTGACTTTACTATTTCAGTACAGACATGGCACTTCCCACATCAGCCACTAGAGGGAAGTATTATCCTCTTGCAGTGTCCTAGAACACACCTATCATTTGTACCTTCATTTCTATAAATGTTCCTTTATAGAAAAACAAAGTGAATTTTTCACACAGAGAACCTGTAGCAGATTACATCATCATATATGTGGATGGGATTTTGCACATTTCAATGTCCTGTCAACTTCGGCTAGGAGAAGTGAACAAATTTGTCTGAATTCCTCTTATGTGCATTTTATTTGGCAACAGATTACTTGGGGGTCCACAGTAAAAGCCAGATAAAATGTTCTTGTAAAAAAAAAAAAAAAAAGACTTTTCCTGGTGCTTCTCTGGTCAGTCACCAGTCTCTCCGCACCTAGCCTCCATATGTTCTATAAAGACTAGTGGGAGACAGGAGAAGCACCGCCATGGGGAAGCCAAAGGATTGGGAAATCAAAGTTTATTTTGATCATCCGTTGTACATCTTGGGATAAGTACATATAGTCAACTAAACAGTAAAACTGCTATATCTCAGGAACTGGAGTTAGTGGAACAACAAAGTAATCATCCAAGGCAACAAAAAAGTATAAAAACTCAGTGTTCTTTAAGGGAACCAAACAGCACGATTGTGCCAATATGGTTCCCAGAATCATAGCATAGATCTACTGTGCAGCTCGCGGCAGTAGCTTTAGTAGGGAAAAAAGTACTTTTATGGTGCGTTCACACCTACAGGATCTGCAGCTGATTTTCTGCAGCAGATTTCATTTAAATAACTGAACACAGCATCAAATCTGCTGCAGATCTGCTGCAGATCCTGTAGGTGTGAACGCACCCTTAGGGTATATTCACACGGGCAGGTCCTGTCAGTTCCCATAAACTACATACTTGCTGCGGTCTAAACGACCGCAGCGAGTATGTAATTATACCGCCCTTAACCCCTTCTGCTCCCGCTGGCTCCCCCGCTGTAAGCAGCATACATTACCTGTCCTCGCTGCACGGGTCCGGCGTCCTGCTCTCCCGTCCGGCCAATTAGTGTGTTGCCCAGCCGCAGCCACTGATTGGCCGGGCGGGAGAGCAGGACGCCGGACCTGTGCAGCGAGGACAGGTAATGTATTCTGCTTACAGCGAGGGAGCCGGCGGGAGCAGAAGGGGTTAAGGGCGGTATAATTACATACTCGCTGCGGTCGTTTAGACCGCAGCAAGTATGTAGTTTATGGGAACTGACAGGACCTGCCGGGCTCGCAGCGAGAATCTCGCTGCGAGCCCGCCCGTGTGAATATACCCTTATTCCGCTGCATGAGGGGCGGCAACTAGTCATCTGGGCGGAGAGCCATCCGTGACTAGTCACGACTCTATCAGTCAGTGTGCAATGAATATCTATCTCCCAACACGGCAGGACTCACTGGTTACGGGAGGCCCCTGCCAGGTCCCTTCTTACCAAAGAACAAAACAAACTAGGACAGTGTTTTGTCAGGTATATAAGGCTAGGTTCAGACTTCTGCTGGGGCTACATTGCAAGTTTTTTTATTCTTTTTGCAGGATCTGAGAGGACAGCAACAAAAAAAATACTGTCATTGAGATCTTTTGGGCATCCATCTACATCAGTTAGCAACTGTTCTTTAACTGACCACCTGGCTCTTCTGTGGCGTTGAATGGACTTTCCGATTTAAGCTACAAACGGAGCCCAAATGGAAGTGTGTGCCCAGTCTGTGTGGTTCCCACTTCCAGGATCACTAGCTCACTAGATAGACAAAAAGCTTGGAGCTCTTTGCTGTAATAACTGTAAAGCAGTACTTCTCAATTCCAGGCCTCCTGGCCTCACCAACCGGTCATGTTTGGAGGATTTCACAGGTGATATAATCATACTCAGTGCATCAGGTTATACCACAGGTGATATAATCATACTCAGTGCAACAGGTTATATCACAGGTGATATAATTATATTCAGTGCATCAGGTTATTTTACAGGTGATATAATTATACTCAGTGCATCAGGTAATATCACAGGTGATATAATCATACTCAGTGCATCAGGTAATATCACAGGTCATATAATCATACTCAGCGCATCAGGTTATATCATAGGTGATATAATCATACTTAGTGCATCAGGTTATATCACAGGTGATATAATTATATTCAGTGCATCAGGTTATTTTACAGGTGATATAATTATACTCAGTGCATCAGGTTTTATCACAGGTGATATAATTATACTCAGTGCATCAGGTAATATCACAGGTGATATAATTATACTCGGTGCATCAGGTGATATAATTATACTCAGTGCATCAGGTAATATCACAGGTGATATAATTATACTTAGTGCATCAGGTAATATCACAGGTGTTCTGTGTATGGGATATCCTCAAAGCATGACCTGTTGGTGAGGCCTGAGGGCTGGCATTGAGAAGCATTGCTGTAAAGGAATGTTTCCACCAGTAGATGGCGCTCCAAACTTATAAGAGTTTAAAAATACTAATTCCAGCCCATCTAGAAGAGAACTGGAGAATGGATGTGTGCTGTTGACCTTTGAACATACTTTTTGCCTCACAGCAGACATAAGAGTAGAAGAGAGCCTCCTACTGGTAATGGGCGGCACTTTTTGTCATATCTTTGACAAGTCTTTGATAAAATATAGTATTTGTGCCAAATTAACATATGCTGAGATTCTGTGACTATGTAGCACAATGCAGATACAGCCTTACTAGATATAAGCATGCCCAACCCGGTCTGTCCCAACCCGGAAGTTTTATTACTGGTGGCTGAAAGTGTGTGTGTGTGTATATATATATATATATATATATATATATATATATATATTGTAGGGATCTTCCCGGGGGATAGTGTGTTTGGACACAGTTCAGGCAGCAAACTTGGACTTATAAAATCAGCTTTGGTGTTTATTTGTAGCATAAACGGTCCAGCAACATAAATACAGCAACACCGTGCATTGAGAATAAAACAAAACAAAAAGTCCTGCCCGTCTGGGCGCTTACTAATACACAGGTCTCCTTCCTGACACTTCACTCGGCAGGTAGTATTGCAGGGTGTGCATAAGCCCCAGCAGCGGCTGTATCCCCAGCTCCCAGCAAACACACCATGCAGGCTGTTCACTCCTGTCTGAGAGCCAACCAAGGATCCTCTGCAGGGCTTTTCTCTGTCAGGCTGATTAGGGCCAGAGACACCTGACCCCAAAACCTGACCTGGATCGGGGGGAGGGAATGGCAAATCCCACTACCAAAACCTATCTGCCATTCCATGTAAGTCCAGGCCCGGCAATAATAAATAATAGCTCAGCAGCATAACACTGCTGAGCACAGATGCCTCCTGGACTTACCATCTCACACTCCGTATTAACCTGGGTGAGATGTACACCCCCTCGAGCACTTTTCCCGTGACATGTCCACATATCCCCCCCCTCTTTTTCAGACCGGAGGGCTGAGCGTATTGTCCCCACAGGCAGTGTACCCTAGATAGGGCGTCAGCATTTGCCTGTAATTTCCCTGGCCGGTGTTCCACAGTAAAATTAAAGTTTTGTAGGGACAAAAACCATCTAGTCACCCTTGCGTTTTTCTCCTTGTTTAGCTTCATCCATGTTAGGGGGGCATGGTCTGTCACTAACCTGAATTTCCTGCCTAGCAAGTAGTACCTCAGGGACTCTAGGGCCCACTTCACTGCCAGACACTTTCGCTCCACAATGGCGTAGTTTTTCTCGGCCGGGGATAGCTTCCTACTCAAGTACATCACCGGGTGCTCCTCGCCATTCACGACCTGTGAGTGGACGGCACCTAACCCTGTGTTAGAGTCTGTACCAAAAACTCTCGCCTAAAGTCAGGGGTAACTAGCACAGGTTGTTGGCACAGGGCAGACTTAAGGCTTTGAAAAGCCTTCTCAGCCTCTGGAGTCCATGTCACCATTGCGGACTTCGCACCCTTTGTCAGGTCAGTTAGTGGGGCTGCAACTAAAGCAAAATTCGGCACAAACCTTCGGTAATAGCCCGTAATACCCAGGAAAGCTCTGACCTGTTTCTTTGTGAGGGGTTGAGGCCAATTCTGTATTGCCTCAATTTTATTTAGTTGTGGTTTTACTAACACCCTCCCAATAATGTAGCCCAGGTATTTGGCCTCCTCTAAGGCTAGTGCGCATTTCTCTGCATTGATGGTTAACCCCGCATCACTTATGGCATCTAACACCGCCTGGACCTTACAGAGGTGACTTTCCCAATCCGGGCTAAAAATGACCACATCATCGAGGTAGGCAGCGGAGTAATCACGATGTGGTCGCAGAATCAAGTCCATCAACCTCTGAAAAGTGGCAGGGGCTCCATGTAACCCGAATGGCATCACTACGTATTGGAAGAGCCCATCAGGGGTGGAGAATGCAGTCTTCTCTCTAGCCTCAGGAGTGAGTGGGATCTGCCAGTAGCCCTTAGTGAGATCGAGGGTAGTTATGTACCTGGCATTACCCATCCTTTCTATCAACTCATCTACCCTGGGCATGGGGTAGGCATCGAACTTGGAGATTTCATTTAACTTTCTAAAGTCATTACAGAACCTCCAAGTTCCATTGGGCTTTGGGATTAGCACAATCGGGCTGGACCACTCGCTCTGGGACACCTCAATGACTTCTAGGTCAAGCATACGTTTTACCTCGGACGATACCACCTCCCTCCGTGCTTCTGGTATCCTATAGGGCTTAAGGTTTACTCTGCTTCTAGGCTCAGTTTCAATATGATGACTAATGAGATGCGTACGCCCTGGGAGGTCAGAAAACTTGTCTTTATTTTTCTGCAGGAACTCCTTAGCTTCCTGCTTCTGTGACACTGATAGGGTGTCACCAATCTTGACCGGAGGGATTGGTGGTGACAGATGACCCACAGGATTTGTCGCCACCAAGGATTCCCTGTCTTTCCAGGGCTTGATCAAGTTTATGTGATAAACTTGTAAAGGCTTCCTTCTACCTGGTTGGTGTACCTTGTAGTTGACCTCACTGATCTTCTCTACAATTTCATAGGGACCCTGCCACTTTGCTAAGAATTTGCTTTCTACAGTGGGAACAAGAATGAGTACCCGGTCACCTGGGCTGAATGTCCTGATTCTTGCAGAACGATTGTAAATTCTGCTTTGGCTCTCTTGCGCCCTCTGGAGGTGTTCCCTTACTAGGGGCATTACAGTGGCGATACGGTCCTGCATTTGTGCTACATGCTCTATAACACTCTTGTATGGGGTGGACTCGCTTTCCAATGTCTCTTTCGCTATATCCAATAAACCCCTCGGGTGACGACCATAGACCAACTCGAAGGGAGAGAACCCTGTGGATGATTGGGGCACTTCCCTAATAGAAAACATCAGGTAAGGTAGTAAGTGATCCCAATCCCGACCATCTTTTTCCACCACTTTTTTTAACATATGTTTCAGGGTTTTATTAAACCTCTCCACTAACCCGTCTGTCTGGGGATGATATACAGAGGTACGTAGGTGTGAGATTTTAAACAGTTTGCATAGCTCTTTCATCACCTTTGACATAAATGGGGTACCTTGGTCGGTCAAGATCTCCTTGGGGATCCCCACCCTGGAAAACATATAAAACAACTCACGGGCAATTGTTTTAGACGCAGTGTTTCTTAAGGGGACAGCCTCAGGATAGCGGGTCGCGTAGTCCAACACAACTAGAATGTACTGGTGTCCCCTAGCCGACTTTACAATGGGACCCACCAAGTCCATTGCAATGCGGTCAAAAGGTACCTCTATGATGGGGAGCGAAACCAAAGGACTGCGGAAATGCGACACTGGGGCGCTAAGCTGACATGTGGGGCACGACTCACAGTATTTTTTTATGTCAGCATAAATCGCAGGCCAATAAAATCTCTGGAGGACTCTCTCCTGCGTTTTATCTGTCCCCAAGTGGCGCCGTACCTGACGCCGGTACGACTTAGGCACCAGAAGCTGTTCCACAACCTCATCATTAATCTTAGTGACTCTATAGTAGAGATCGTTAGTCACAGAAAAATGTGGAAATTTTTTCTCAGCTTCTGGCTCCTGAGGTACCCCATTCATAACAGTGACCTGCTCTCTCGCATTTTTGAGAGTGGGGTCCTGTAATTGTGCAGAACCAAAATTATCCCTAGACACCTCTAAGTCTGGAACATTCTGCTCAGTGGGAGGAGCCTCTTCCTCACCAGCCAGGACCTGCAAAGGAAAAACATCATTTTCATCCTGTACATTTTTATCATTGACCGTGGGTAATGCAATAGACTTAGGGGTCTCCTCACTCCTTTCAGGGGATTGTTGTTTTCCCCATAGAGCCCAGAACAATGGAAAATCACGCCCCAATATCACATTATGCATAAGGTTTTTAACCACACCCACTTCATATTGTACAGCGCCTAGTTCAGTCCCGACATTAGCCCGTACTATAGGGTAAACCTTTGTATCGCCATGTATGCACACCACACTCATATGTTTGTTGGACACAAAGTCCCCAGTCACCAGACTGGCATGCACCAAGGTGACAAGGCTTCCTGAGTCCAGCAACGCTTTAACAGGGAAGTTATTTACAGTAATGTTGCAGATTTGCGGTTCAGTCTCTAGTCCAGGAACTGCAACACATGACGGTTCCGCAAATAGCGACTGACGCCGGCTAGAGTCACACTCCATGGGCTCAGTGGTAAGAGGGCAATGGGCAGACATATGTCCCGTCTCATGGCATCTCCAGCACTGGATAGGGCCTGGTCTCCTTGGTAGGGAGTCCTTTTTAGGGCCACTTAGCCACCGGGGACCATCACCAGTCTTTTGCCCCTGAGACACCTCCTGAGTGCTCTTCCCTCTATCAGCACCCCTCCACACTCCCCCAATAGATGGAAGTCTCTTACGAGCTGATGGCACAGATCTGGTACTCCGGGGAGGTGACGGTGCTGCAGGAACATCACGGAGGTAGTCCTCAGTCGCCTGGAACCTCTCCACAAGGTTGACAAGTTCGTCGGCACTCCTAGGGTCACCTTGTCCCACCCAGCGTTGCAGATCAGCAGGGAGTGCTCGTAGATAGCGATCCATCACGACCCTCTCTAGGATCTGTGCAGGAGTAGAGGTGTCTGGCTCCAACCACTTTCTTGCCAAATGGATCAGGTCGTACATCTGGGATCTCGCTGACTTGTCCCAACTGTAGCTCCAGTTGCGGACCCTCCGGGCACGGACAGCAGCAGTAACTCCTAGTCGGGCGAGTATCTCTGCTCTTAGCCGAGGATAGTCCTTGACCTCTTGCTCACTGAGGTCATAGTAGGCCTTTTGAGGTTCGCCTGTTAAATAGGGAGCAATGACTTCTGCCCACTCAGTGGAGGGTAACTTTTCTCGCTCAGCCACACGCTCAAAGACAGTTAAGTAGGCCTCAACATCGTCATCAGCAGTCATCTTTTGCAGCGCACTCTGCACAGCTCTTCTCACAGACAAAGTCTCTGGCGCGGCTGCTGCCACCAGCTGGGGATTAGCACCTGCAGACGCCTCTTGCTTTGCTATCAGGTGCTCAATAAGTCTCTGTTGTTGAGCCATCGCTTGCTCATGGCGCAGGTTAGCGTCTGTTAGAGCCTGTTGTTGCAGCCTATTAGCCTGCTCATGGCGAAGGTTAGCGGCTGCCTGATCCTGTTTAGCGGCTGCCTGAGCCTGTTGTTGTGCGGCCAATGCCTGTTGTTGTTGCAAACTCACTTGCAATAACTGCTTCATCATCTCCTCCATGTTGCTTGTCTGTTTTTGGAGTGAAGCCGCAGCCTTCACCCAGGACATAAGCAGCTGTAGCCAAGTTGATGCACACCGTTGCCCCTAGCAACCGTTTTGCCCGCTCCGCAGCACCAATTGTAGGGATCTTCCCGGGGGATGGTGTGTTTGGACACAGTTCAGGCAGCAAACTTGGACTTATAAAATCAGCTTTGGTGTTTATTTGTAGCATAAACGGTCCAGCAACATAAATACAGCAACACCGTGCATTGAGAATAAAACAAAACAAAAAGTCCTGCCCGTCTGGGCGCTTACTAATACACAGGTCTCCTTCCTGACACTTCACTCGGCAGGTAATATTGCAGGGTGTGCATAAGCCCCAGCTCCCAGCAAACACACCATGCAGGCTGTTCACTCCTGTCTGAGAGCCAACCAAGGATCCTCTGCAGGGCTTTTCTCTGTCAGGCTGATTAGGGCCAGAGACACCTGACCCCAAAACCTGACCTGGATCGGGGGGAGGGAATGGCAAATCCCACTACCAAAACCTACCTGCCATTCCATGTAAGTCCAGGCCCGGCAATAATAAATAATAGCTCAGCAGCATAACACTGCTGAGCACAGATGCCTCCTGGACTCACCATCTCACGCTCCGTATTAACCTGGGTGAGATGTACACCCCCTCGAGCACTTTTCCCGTGACATGTCCACAATATATATACTCCGCGATGGAGTGCACTCTGTAGTGATATGTCAGGGTGCTAGCAGCTGAAGATTGAATCCACATCTTCCCATAAATAATAAACAGAGTTCCGCTGCACTCCTTCAGTGAAAAAAAAATCCAAAAGTGTTTATTTCATAGCAAAAAGTTTACATATAGTACCTAAACTTTTTGCTATGAAATAAACACTTTTGGATTTTTTCACTGAAGGAGTGCAGCGGAACTCTGTTTATTATACACTTGTAGATAGCTGCTATCATTCTTTTTCTCAGATTCCTCTCTAACCAGCCTGTGTGAGCTGTCCTCTAGGGTAATTCTCTTCCTGTCCACCCTGCTGTTATCTCTCACACTGATACAGGAGAAAGTCATCTGATTGCTATGATGGACTTATCTTTCTCTGAGCGGCAGATATATGGATGGACAGTTCAAATGAAGACTATTTAGAAAGCTACTTGGTTCTGTATTCAGAGAACAAATCATCAATTTAATAAAAACTTATGCAAAAGTGATAAAAGTCATTTGGGCATTGTTGGTATCTGGAGTTAGGTTATACCACTCTCAGATCACTATAATGTCCTGTTTGTGCCATGTCAGCGAGCCAGGAAATTGGGAACTAATGTGGTGTCCCACCACGGGTGTTTGTTATGTCACACCTGTCGCAAAAGCCCTTTTACTCAAAGCTAAGTGGTAATGAAGGTAGTTTATAATTTTGCCACTAGATGTCAGTGTTTATTATGTATGGTCTTATAGATTACACAGCTGAAGCTAACAAAGGGTTACTGTTTCTTATAGAATATGAACTTTTATTGTCCAATGGAGATACTCTTCTCTTCTGACCTATCCTTTCTCTTCTTTTCTTTGCAAACGGTTCTTTCCACCACTCACAGGGTCTCTTACATACCCAGTGTCAGACTGGGGTATCTGGTGCCCACCAGAGTAAATGATCCTGGAGGCCCACCAATGAAGAACCAGTGATAAATGACATGTCAGTCAGTGCAGGTTCTTAAGCTGGGGGCCCACCAGAGGATCCTCCGGTCCTCTTATGAGACAGTCCGACACTGTACATACCCCTGTAGGAAGTAGTCACTGTGTGGAAGGAAGTGCAGTATCAGTCTTACTCAGATTCTCGTGGGAGAAGGACACATAAAGCAGACGTCCCTGCTGTAGCTAAGCCAGGGCCTGGCTCTGCCAGGACTCTTGTCCGGGACAGTCTAACCTAGACACGTGTATGTAGCAGCCAGAGACACTCAGTTTCTCCAATATCTACTAGACACTAAAGAGGGAGAAAGTCGGGGAGCTGTGTACTGGATGAGCACTGGCGTCAGATCATTACCACCCGTGGCTGAGCTGTACACCTACACCGACCGACCACCACAGGAGTGGCGTCACTAGTAACATCACAGCACGGTCGAATAGCAGAGTATCACACTAACAGCCCCTGCTGAAACATGGTAGTTGAATAGGACGGCATGGGGCCTGGGATTTTAAAGGTCTAAGGGTGCCTTTACACAGAGAGATTTATCTGACAGATTTTTGACGCCAAAGCCAGGAATGGATTTGAGAAGAGGAGAAATCTCAGTCTTTCCTTTATGACCTGTTCTCTGTTTATAGTCTGTTCCTGGCTTTGGCTTCAAAAATCTGTCAGATAAATCTCTCCGTGTAAACGCACCCTAAGGATGATCAGCCATGCTATGAGCAGGGCCATTTCTGCCATGAACTGAAATGAGTTTATTGTGGAGCGGGAGGGCTGGATGATGTGGCAGTGCTGCTGGCTGAAGATTATGCCAATTTACAGTGGGGGACCGGCGCCAAGGAGGAAGGTAAGACATATACCCTCCTCCTCAGTGTCCCGGGGGCGATATAGGGGTCTATTTCATACCAGTAGATCACTGAGGATATATATATATATATATATATATATATATATATATATATATATATATATATATATATTATACACGTATATAATTACATGTGAGCTTAGTACATAACAGATTACTATAACTAGTTATATCTGCCATGTTATTGCATGGTTAGTCAGCTTTTGATGAGATGACATCCTTACATGACTCAGCTTCCAATAACCATCATTCCCTGTCATGTCGATAACGCCGTCTTTCCTGTAAATAGACTGTGGCAACTCTCTGCTTGAGCTGTCACATTAGCTCTATGTCAATCATGTACAAACACTGTAAAGAAAGTGAAAAAACAACAAACATTTACAGAGAGGCCATAGATTTCTGTCTGTGTGAGGGTGGATGGGGCTAGAGGTTAGCTGTGAGCTCTATATAGTGCACGATAAAATCACTTAATGACTGGCATTGGGAAAATATTGATGTATTCCCTATAGGGGGCGCTGATATTCCTCACTGTGCTGAGGCCTGGATGTGCAGGACAAGCCTGGAACAGCAACGGAGTTAGTAAATTTTTTTAGGGGCAGCAGGCACAATATGGGGCAACAGTACAGGGCTGCAGCAGATACAACACATGAGGGGACAACAGTACAGATGTGCAGAAGATACAAAACATGGGGGACAACAGTACAGGGCTGCAGAAGATACCACACAGGGCGCCGCAGGCACTATACATGGGGGGGAAGCTTATAAAGTGCTTTTTTTCCTGCACTTACTACTGCATCAAGGCTTCACTTTCTGGATAACATGGTGATGTCACTTCCTGGACAACATGGTGATGTCACGACCCGATCACTATGTTATCCAGGAAGTGACATCACCATGTTATCCAGGAAGTGAAGCCTTGATGCAGTAGTAAGTGCAGGGAAAAAAGCCCTTTATAAGCATTTAATAAGTGTATATTGGTGATTTGTATAACTTTTGGGGGACAATACAATACTTTAATAAAAATTTTCTCTGGACTTCTCCTTTAACATGTCACTGTCAATATACCTTTCAAAATTTAAATCAACACTAGATGTGAAAGCAAGTTTGCACTATACATTCATTATTTTTTGTTGTCATCATGCTGTAAAACAAAGCTGAACTTACCAGAAATCCAGATCCAGTCTCCTGAAGGCAGATTTTCAGACTTGTGCTCATTGAAAAAAAAAACAGACTAAACCCAGGAATTCTGGCCAGTACAGAGTACAGAGAGTCACGGCTCAATATGTCCATCAGTCACATGACTGCCTTCTCTCTGTGAGCGCTCAGATGGCCTGGGATACACAGGACTTCTTGTTTTCTGATTGTTTCCTGTTTTTTGAGGAAAAAAGTCAGAAAACAGGAAGTACCATGTTCTCCATGATAATTTAAAAAATAAATAAATAATGAATGTAAATTACAAACTTGCTTTATATCACATCTACTGTTGGTTTAGATTTAGAAAGTTATAACAACAGTGACACTTTAATTACATGGTGCACACAACCTATGGGCAGACCCAGCAGCAGCAAGTGTATGGCAGGGAGGAAAAGCAAGGTGGACCATATAGCATAAGAGACAAGGTAACTCGAGATGACGAGAACCCTGGCAGGAACAATCCACCAGCATTACACCAGATAATCGTTCATTTTGATTGTTTTAGCGAATTTTTAAACGATAATCGTTCCGTGTATTAGGGCCTTTATTTTCAGAGCCCTATACATAGGAACAATGCAAACAGTACACACAGCAGTGTTACATTAAACCTTTAATCAGTGGACAATAGAAAATGTGAACCCCTGGACACTAGCAACTAAATCACATAGGAGGCAACCTGGATATGGACAGGTGAAGATTCTCCATTTTGCTTTGGCGTCTTGTGACTTATCAGCACAAATATGACTGAACTGTTAGATGGAGAACATGACTGAACTCGCTTCTTAGTCAAACACATTGATACATTGTGCTGAACTCGTACGACAATATCTCCTAAAGGGGTTTTTCACCCAAAAAATGTTTTCCTAAAAATCAAGTGGTGCCAGAAAGTGGCAGAGATTTGTAACTTAAAAAATTGTCAAACATTCCAATACTTACCAGCTGTTGTATGTCCTGCAGGCAGTAGTGGATTATAATAGGGGCGTTTCAGGTGGCAGCCCGGGGGCCCTGAGCTCCTGGGGGGCCCATGACCACCCAAAAAGACTTATACTTTCAGTGGTGTACTGTCTCCTGGCTACAGTTCCGCCATGATTTGCAAAAAATTACTGTTTTTTAATGGCAATTTTGCACAAATCAGGACATCATGACATTATCTGTCCTGTACTTTGAACACCATGCTAGCGTTACCATAGTTACAGTGGGGTTGGGGGGGCCCAGGCTTGGTGAACAGCCCGGGGCCTATGGTAAAGTTAATCCGCCCCTGCCTGCAGGAAGTGGGTATTGGCTCCTGCTCTGGACAGTTCCTCACACTGACATAGATGGCAGCAGAGAGCACTGTGTCAGACTGGAAAGAATTCATCACTTCCGGTGGGACATACAGCAGCTGATAAGTACTGGAAGACTTATTGTTAATAGACGTAAAATACAAATCTCTGGCGCTTTCTGGCACCAGTTGATTTGAAAGAAAATGTTTTTTTTTGTTTTTTTTTGGGTAAACTACCCCTTTAAGTATTAATTTGCTAATGGAGGCCATTTAGTTATCCCCAGCGCTGCAAAAATCTAAGGAAGAACGAGAGAAAATGACCGCTACTGGCAATACGCCATATCTCACTTAAAGTTTCAAAGCTTTGTATATATTTAAGACTGAATCAATTACACGGACAATCACATAGTTGTATTCTTCCACAGAATGTAAAGTATTGCTGTATACAGTAATATTAACATATCTAAAGCTCCCTGTAGATTGAACCTTACCATGAGCGTCCCCATAAGGGAACATTATGCCCCGAGCAGAGGAGAAAAGAGAATGAGAGAAATAACATGTTGCAAGACATTTTCATGCTACTGTAGTTCATAGATCTTATTACAGAGCTGCATTTTGTGGGATTATTACTTCTTATCTTTATTCATTTAAAGTCTGTAATAGTGTAAGTCGACAAGAACATGCACAAGTATAATGAAACGCCAACAACAATCTTCCATTGATAGTACTCGTAGTCACTTACTGTTGTATGTTGCCAGACTGGCGTTTCATCTACATTTTCTAATGTACATATGGATTTGCCAATCACAACATATTGATGGCCTGTGCTCAGGATAGGCATCTGGTGGGATGCCAACATATGGCAATCCTGCCAGTCAGAAAGAATACCAATACAATAGAGCTATGCGTAAATCAATATTTATTGTAAATACAAACAACTAGTAGTTAATCAATCACTAGTAGTAAATAACTAATTGGTCTCCAAAATAATGTACAACTATATACACAAAAAAAAAAAGAGACAGTGACTCAGTCCGTTGTCAGTATACACTCAGTGAGAGTGCTGTACGTCTCTTGTTTATGTCAGGAACCAGTCACACCGACCTCTGTCACAATCCATCATATAAGCACGAATGACCTCTGACAATGACAGATACTCAGTGACCAGTCCAGTCCCAATAGTAAATGATAGACCCCTATCGGTCAGTATCACAAAAAATAGACCTATGTCGGTCTTTACAGCCTCAGTCGGCTTCAAGAATTGACCTCTGTCGGTCACTACAGCCAAACCCAGCTGTTGCAAAATACAATGCTGCCATACACCCGTACTCAACGCGTTTCAGTCAACCAGTCATATTGACATCATCAGGAGTGTGTAGGTGCTCAGTAATATATGGCAATATTCGACAAAACATATATTGTTAGTATGCAAATTTGTAATCAATGGGCACAGATTCCGGCGGTCATACTCACTGTCCCACGAGATTTGGACTGGGGCCTTCAAGATTCAGTATAGCAGTGGCTATCACCGATCCTGAGAATAAGGGGTGAGCGTAAGTGTATGCGTAGGTATATAACATACAAACTGTGCACAGACAACCTGCTGTGAACATACTTACTAGGTCCCCGATGTCCCTGTTGTGGTGAGTGTATGTGTCGACATGAACGTCCGGTGGTGTCCCGGTCTATGAGTAAAGCGGACGAGGATAAGTCTCAATGCATAGAAAAGTATAAGTGCCTCAATGTGAGATATAACTTACTGTGTCCAGTTAGTTGGGAGACATAGGTGCTCCGATCCTCTGCAGTGGCAGATAGAAGGGAATCCCCGGTCCACGCGCTGTCTTTAAGAGAGCGCGAGCCCGGCGCGTGTGACGCCACTCCAGGATCCAATGCGCGCTAACCTCAACGCCCGTCCTGTGCACGCCTGCAGCAGGAGCGGGTCCCGCCCCTCAGTGTGGCTCATAGACCGGGACACCACCGGACGTTCACGTCGGCACATATACTCACCACACCAGGGACATCGGGGACCTAGTAAGTATGTTCACAGCAGGTTGTCTGTGCACAGTTTGTATGTTATATACCTAAGCATACACTTACGCTCACCCCTTATTCTCAGGATCGGTGATAGCCACTGCTATACTGAATCTTGAAGGCCCCAGTCCAAATCTCGTGGGACAGTGAGTATGACCGCCGGAATCTGTGCCCATTGATTACAAATTTGCATACTAACAATATATGTTTTGTCGAATATTGCCATATATTACTGAGCACCTACAGTGTATACTGACAACGGACTGAGTCACTGTCTCTTTTTTTTTTTGTGTATATAGTTGTACATAATTTTGGAGACCAATTAGTTATTTACTACTAGTGATTGATTAACTACTAGTTGTTTGTATTTACAATAAATATTGATTTACGCATAGACCTATTGTATTGGTATTCTTTCTGATTTTGCGGGGGTTTAGTCATCATTATGGTGTTTAATATATACACTGGTATTTGAATCCTGCCAGTCAGTTTGCTTGAGATGCAGCTTTGGAATACACAAAGGTATGGTTTCCATTCAGCTTATTAGGAGATGGACTGCAATAAGCCACCATGGCCACTACCAAATGAATGGAGCTGTTTGCTTCAGACTGTGTATATGCCAGAGCTGCAGCTTGAGTAAACAGCTGATCAGTAGAAAGCCAGGCGTTGGCACCCCACCAATCTGATAATGATGACCTCCAAATTCCTATGTCTCAAGCTGATCCAGCAACTGTGGGTTGTGCTGGACAACCAAGTCTGATCCATGGAGGCCCCATGTAACAGGACCTAAAGAATGTGATGTCTTGGTGCCAGATACTGCAGGACACTTTCAGACTTCTTAATGAGTCTATGCCACCATGGTCAAAGCTGTTTTAGCATCATGAGAGGGACCCACATAATATTAGTCAATGTACAAGCCCAAAGTAATGAAACCCAAACAGCTGTACTGTTTATGTCTTGCCAGGCACATTACGTACATGCATAGTGAAGTGATAATGTGAACCCTTTTATTTAAAAAGTAGATTCCCCACTACCTGCAGTCACCTCCTCTAATTATTTTCTGTAGAATGATCAATTCTTTACTTACTTTCGTGTTGTTTTGGTCCATTGTCCTGTTCTATCACCCACCCAACATCTCTGTAGAGTCATGGACTACTGCCCTTATCCTGTCCTGTTCCATCATGGACTACTGCCCTTACATTGTCCTGTTCCATCATAGACTGCTGCCCTTACACTCTCCTGTTCCATCATGGACTGCTGCCCTTACATTGTCCTATTCCATCATGGACTGCTGCCCTTACACTCTCCTGTTCCATCATGGACTGCTGCCCTTATTTTGTCCTGTTCCATCATGGACTGCTGCCCTTATATTGTCCTGTTCCATCATGGACTGCTGCCCTTATTTTGTCCTGTTCCATCATGGACTGCTGCCCTTATATTGTCCTGTTCCATCATGGACTGCTGCCCTTATATTGTCCTGTTCCATCATTGACTGCTGCCCTTACAGTGTCCTGTTCCATCATGGACTGCTGCCCTTACAGTGTCCTGTTCCATCATGGACTGCTGCCCTTACGCTGCCCTTACACTGCCCTGTTCGATCATGGACTGCTGCCCTTATTTTGTCCTGTTCCATCATGGACTGCTGCCCTTACATTATCATGTTCCATCATGGACTGCTGCCCTTACATTGTCATGTTCCATCATGGACTCCTACCCTTACATTGTCCTGTTCCATCATGAACTTCTACCCTTACATTGTCCTGTTCCATCTTGGACTGCTGCCCTTACATTGTCCTGTTCCATCATGGACTGCTGCCCTTACATTGTCCTGTTCCATCTTGGACTGCTGCCCTTACATTGTCCTGTTCCATCATGGACTGCTGCCCTTACACTCTCCTGTTCCATCATGGACTGCTGCCCTTATTTTGTCCTGTTCCATCATGGACTGCATGCACTTATATTGTCTTGTTCCATCATGGACTGCTGCCCTTACATTGCCCTGTTCCATCATGAACTTCTACCCTTACACTGCCCTGTTCCATCTTGGACTGCTGCCCTTACATTGTCCTGTTCCATCATGGACTGCTACCCTTATATTGTCCTGTTCCATCATGGACTGCTGCCCTTATATTGTCCTGTTCCATCATTGACTGCTGCCCTTACAGTGTCCTGTTCCATCATGGACTGCTGCCCTTACAGTGTCCTTTTCCATCATGGACTGCTGCCCTTATATTGTCCTGTTCCATCATGGACTGCTGCCCTTACAGTGTCCTTTTCCATCATGGACTGCTACCCTTATATTGTCCTGTTCCATCATGGACTGCTACCCTTATATTGTCCTGTTCCATCATGGACTGCTGCCCTTACATTATCTTGTTCCATCATGGACTGTTGCCCTTACATTATCCTGTTCCATCATGGACTGCTGCCCTTACATTGTCCTGTTCCATCATGGACTGCTGCCCTTACACTCTCCTGTTCCATCATGGACTGCTGCCCTTACATTGTCCTGTTCCATCATGAACTGCTGCCCTTACACTGCCCTGTTCCATCATGGACTTCTGCCCTTAAATTGTCCTGTTCCATCATGGATTGCTGCCCTTACTTTGTCCTGTTCTATCATGGACTGCTGCCCTTATACTATCCTGTTCCATCATGGACTGCTGCCCTTACATTGTCCTGTTCCATCATGGACTGCTGTCCTTACACTGTCCTGTTCCATCATGGACTGCTGCCCTTATATTTTCCTGTTCCATCATGGACTGCTGCCGTTACATTGTCCTGTTCCATCATGGACTGCTGCCGTTACACTGCCATGTTCCATCATGGACTCCTACCCTTACATTGTCCTGTTCCATCATGAACTTCTACTCTTACATTGTCCTGTTCCATCATGGACTCCTACCCTTACATTGTCCTGTTCCATCATGAACTTCTACCCTTACATTGTCCTGTTCCATCATGGACTGCTGCTGTTACACTGCCCTGTTCCATCTTTGACTGCTGCCCTTACATTGTCCTGTTCCATCATGGACTGCTACCCTTATATTGTCCTGTTCCATCATGGACTGCTGCCCTTACATTGTCCTGTTCCATCATGGACTGCTGCCCTTACATTGTCCTGTTCCATCATGGACTGCTGCCCTTACACTGCCCTGTTCCATCATGGACTGCTGCCCTTACATTGTCCTGTTCCATCATGGACTGCTGCCCTTACACTGCCCTGTTCCATCATGGACTGCTGCCCTTACATTGTCCTGTTCCACCGTGGACTACTGCCCTTAAATTGTCCTGTTCCATCGTGGACTGCTGCCCTTACTTCGTCCTGTTCCATCATGGACTGCTGCCCTTATACTATCCTGTTCCATCATGGACTGCTGCCCTTACACTGCCCTGTTCCTTCATGGACTGCTGCCCTTACACTGCCCTGTTCCATCATGGACTGCTGCCCTTACACTGCCCTGTTCCATCATGGACTGCTGCCCTTACATTGTCCTGTTCCATCATGGACTGCTGCCCTTACTTCGTCCTGTTCCATCATGGACTGCTGCCCTTACTTCGTCCTGTTCCATCATGGACTGCTGCCCTTATATTGTTCTGTTCCATCATGGACTACTGCCCTTATCCTGTCCTGTTCCATCATGGACTGCTGCCCTTATATTGTTCTGTTCCATCATGGACTGTTGCCCTTATATTGTTCTCTTTTTATCATGGACTGCTGCCCTTACACTGCCCTGTTCCATCATGGACTGTTGCCCTTACATTGTCCTGTTCCATCATGGACTGTTGCCCTTACATTGTCCTGTTCCATCATGGACTGTTGCCCTTACATTGTCCTGTTCCATCATGGACTGCTGCCCTTACATTGTCCTGTTCCATCATGGACTGCTGCCCTTACATTGTCCTGTTCCATCATGGACTGCTGCCCTTACTTCGTCCTGTTGGATGTTTTGATTTTATTGTCCCTATCACAGGGATTCCAGGCCTTAAGCAGCAAAGCAGCACTGGACCATGATGCTCCCTCTACCACCATGGTTTTCTGTTGAGATGAGGTTTTGATGTTGAGCGTAGAGAGGTAATGTATAACAGTTTAGGGTAAGTGCTGCACAGACATCGGAAGCAATGTCCACGGAGCCCTTGCTAAACAATAATCGAGCTGTTTAATGGACCCGTCTAATAGGACCCTAAGGTTTGTGACCTGGGAGTTTCCTGCTGTAGAAGTGAAGGGTGAAAGGCCAGGGGCTTTTAGACTTTGCCCTTTTGTGCATGTTAATTCTTTGGGCGGGCGGCGGAATCATTGAGTCTATGGGACGGGCAAAACTTCAAGCGGAGGCCACGCGGCGGAGGCTGCTTGAAGTCTGCCAGCATATTCCATAATGTGCACGTACCCTAAAGTTTGGAAAGCATTCCGAACATGGTAAAAACCACATCCCCATTTCTTCCCCGAAAGCAGCGCAATATAATCCTGGCTATTGGGAAAGAAATGCGGATGTGGTTTTAACCATGTTCAGAATGCTTTCCAAACATAAATGTGGAAGCATAGCCTAATGGTACTATTACACAAAGCAATTATTGTCCGTACCTGGCCGATTACCGGCCGTTCCGGCCAATAATCATTTTGTGGAATCGTCTGGGCAGTCCCCCTTTAGCTCCCCTTGCTCGATGTTTGTACGTGTAATATCAACGACAGCGAGTGGGGAATGAGGAGTAAGCAAGCGCTGATCTAACAGGTCGGCACTTGCTTGTTCCTTAATATTGGGCCGTCTAATATGGTCCTAAGACAGAGGTTCTCTTACTTTTTCTCTCCGCACTGTGGACATTTAAGGGGTACTCCTGAGACAAGAAATAGTTATTAAACCAACTGGGATCAGAAAGTTACAAAGATTTTTAAATTACTCAAATGTACCAGTGTGCCAGTACTTATCAGCTGCTGCATGTCCCACAGGAAGTGGTGTATTCGTTCCAGTCTGACACAGTGCTCTCTGCAGCCACCTCTGTCCGTGACAGGAACTGTCCAGAGCAGCAGCAGCAAATCACTGCAGAAAAACTCTCCTGCTCTGGACAGTTCCTGACACAGACAGAGGTGGCAGCAGAGAGCACTGTGTCAGACTGGACAGAATACCCCACTTCATGCAGGACATACAGCAGCCTATAAGTACTGGAAGTCTTGAGGTGTTTTTTTTTCTTTTTAAATAGAAAAAAAATGAAATCTGTTAAACTTTCTGAACCTATTCATTTGAAAAGAAAGAAGGAGTACCCCATTAACTCAATACACTTGATAAAAGACATGAACAGTACAACAACTGTTAGGATTTTAGTTAAGTATACAGTAAATCAGACCATATTTTATCAGTAGATAACAATAGATAAGAATCAGACCATATCAGTAGATAACAATAGATAAGAATCAGACCATACTTTATCAGTAGATAACAATAGGACTATACTTTATCAGTAGATAACAATAGATAATAATCGGACCATACTTTATCAGTGGATAACAATATATAGGAATCAGAACATACTTTATCAGTAGATAACAATAGGACCATACTTTATCAGTAGATAACAATAGATAACAATTGGACCATACTTTATCAGTAGATAACAATAGATAAGAATTAGACCATACTTTATCAGTAGATAACAATAGATAACAATTGGACCATACTTTATCAGTAGATAACAATAGATAAGAATTAGACCATACTTTATCAGTAGATAATAATAGATAAGAATCAGACCATACTTTATCAGTAGATAACAATAAATAAGAATCAGACATATAAATAGATAACAATAGATAAGAATTAGACCATATCAGTAGATAACAATAGATAAGAATCAGACCAAATTTTATCAGTAGATAACGATAGATAAGAATCAGACATATAAGTAGATAACAATAGATATCAATCAGACCATATTTTATCAGTCATCTCTGAAGAAATCAAGGGAAATAAATAGTCTTGCATTTACACAGCACAGCTTCTAGTTCACAGGCAATGAGAGGGTTCTGGGATGGTACTGCAGCTATCAACCTCTTATGTATAACCCAGAGCAATGCTCTTATATCAATATTTTTTCCTATCCAAATCTCCTGATTAGAATTAGCCTATGAAAGATGAAATAATGAAAAGTCAAACGCAGACTACTTGCTGTGTGATGTAACCTTTTCCTTGTCAGAATACAAAATACAGCCAAGCAAAAATAATACTGTTACTATATCACCAGCTTTCTGCCCACTGGCTGCAGGCCATCACTCAGATACCCAGCCCTGACCACACTGCCCAGGATTCTCCATACACTTTGTATTTGTGACTTCAATTGTGTCCATCAATTGTCTCATTTGCAGAACATTGCTATATTTAGTCTCACTTCTAATTTATTCTCACTTCCAGACAGTTTAGTCCATGCACGGACAGGTTAGTGTCCCAGTACGGTGGTCCACTAAGTTTTATTCCACCTGGGTAAAGTACCTTTGTCTGGTATCGCACAAAGGGGATGAAGGTGTTGTTAGTGTATTTCCCCATTAGGTGTCTCACTCTGATTTACAACCATGTACTTGGTACTTTGAGCACAGCTGAAAGGAATGGGTTAACTTATGTTCTTGTCTGTACACTGTTTTATCCAATCACAGGTGCGGGTGCCTCACACTCCTTTTCCCATCAATGGGAGTTAGTCCTGGTCTCCCCTATAAAAGGGTAGTTAGTTCCTTAGTTTGGTGAATGGTGGTAGGAGACACAGCTAAGAGAGAGAGTTCCTACTGCAGTGAAGGCCCAGGCCGCTTGTCAGGGATTAGAGACCTAAACAGAGATTCTGTGCAAGAGACTTTTGCAACTATGCAGTGCTAAACCCTTAGGAGGGGTAACTTTGTCCACTCCAGGGATCCTTCTCAAAGTATTCTCAGGACAGTTACCACCAAGGAACTGATCCCCAGTAAGACAAAGAGCAGCAAGCTGAAGTATCATACTGAATAATGCACGGCTCTCATGGGAGGGCTAAGAAGTCTGCTATGCCCATTAATAAAGGGCTGGGGCTCATACTACCCAACTTGGCACTCGCTGAACTGGTTCCTACACTAAAAAAAAACAGCACAGTACTTTGCTAATTGGAGAAGGCCCCCAAGACGGTCCCTACACCTGTAGTCTACCTTTCTTCTACTCACCTCTGTTACCTGCACCTACTGAGGCTACTACTGTTAGTCCCTGTATTGCACTGAAGTCTTTTTCAAGTAAAAGTCTTAGTGCCGGACCTATTTTTGTGTCACTGAACTTGCACCTATACTACACTTGGGCACAACCCCTTTTCAAGTGCAGCGCCCATGTGTCTGGAGGTGGGTCATACCACTCCTGGCCCACGTAACTAGTGCCTAAGTGAACCCAAACCCACCTTGCTGTAACACCACCACCACACAGCACCCCGGCCCACAGCACAGTATTCTGTGGAACGGACCTCAGAGCTCCCTGAAATACTGTTTGTTGCACGGGAATGAATCATGATGCTGGCAGTTTATAAACTGTTTAAATCTTTGCACTACTGTACTGACACAGCCCCACAGTATCAGTATAGTAGTACAAACAAAAAAACAGTTTGAATGCCCCTTTACATGCAACCGAATGTGCATCAGTAGTGCTTCAAAGAGGCACTACATTGATATAGCGACCCCTGGTCTGATGGTACACCTCATCCTGAAATGAAAAAAAAAAACACATTATGGGTTAATATGAATCTCATACTTTTAACTAAAAATCCCTTTTGTGCTTCATTAAATTAAGACTTTCATACATGGCCCAAGGCCCAACTTGTGGTCGATATTTGAATACAGGGATGAAACATCTAAAGTCAAAAATAAATAGTCACTTCTCCATTGGATGCCTATAAGATCCATTATTAGAGAGCTAGAATCTTTTAGATCAGGAGGAAGTTGAATCCCCAGATCTTGCTGGTATAGATCAATAAAATGAGAGAGATTTGCTGTCAAGGTTTCAGGAAATCATCAGTAGTCAGTATTTACAGTAAGGAAACCATCAGGAATGCCTTCAGGATTTCCTAATCAGGAAAAGAAAATGTATTGTCCGCGTCGGAATTCCAGACACAAATAGGAGAGGTTCTATAATTTCCTGACCTATTTTCCAAGCAAACACCCTTCATGAAGGTTGTCCGTGCCTACTAGAAGCCTATAGGTCTGGGAATCTTTTTGGATGCGGATGGATTTTCCTGAAGTGGGCATGGGGCCTTAGAGGTGATTGCACTTGTTTTACATGTTTTGTAATCCTGAAAAACTTTCATTAAAAATAATCTTGAGCTAGTCCCTATGTTCAAAATGTAACTGACAGAAATGGAGTAAAAATGAACTGGACCTCACACAATTTAAAGTGTCACTGTTGTTTAATTTTAAAAATTTTTTTTGCAAAAATCAATAGTACAGGCAATTTTAGGAAACTTTGTAATTGGGTTTATTAGCCAAAAAACACATTATTATCACCAAAAAGCAGTTTGAATCTCTCCCCCCTGTCCTCATCATTGTGTATGGAGAGGGGAGGGGTGAAGGTAGATGAGGCACCAAAACAGGACAACAAAGGGTTAATTTACAGCTACATCACCGGGCTATCTCCTGTGACAGTCAGCACTGACCTCTCTGACCTCTGAATACCGGCTTTCATGCAGTAAAACATGACATGGAGAGAGAGGAGCGGCTGCACATCCCACATATGGCTGACACTAGTGCCGCTAGGCCTATTTTAAAAACCGTCAGGGTGTGGGTATATAATTTAATCAAACCATAATAGCCCCGTGTACCACGTGCAGGTCCCCTGGTTCACACGGGTCCCTACGCTAACTCACCACCGTGTCGGTCAGTGACCGCCACCCCCGCAAAGCGTGCAGGAAAGAAAGGCCATGGAAACCCAAAGTGCCCCCCCCAAAACCCGTCCGGCACCACCGGCGGGGAAGGCTGCCCCCAAACAACACAAGTTTCGAGCTGTGTAATCCATTGTTCTCTGCTCTCGGCTGCCGACTAACTCCCTCCTCCCCACTCCCCTCTCTATAGAACAGATAGGGTTGTGTCTGATGCAACAAGACACAATTTCCTGATATTTTGATATCCTGATTAGAGATGAGCGAACCTGGAGCATGCTCGAGTCCATCCGAACCCGAACTTTTGGCATTTGATTAGCGGTGGCTGCTGAAGTTGGATAAAGCCCTAAGGCTATGTGTAAATCATGGATATAGTCATTGGCTGTATCCATGTTTTCCAGACAACCTTAGAGTTTTATCCAAGTTCAGCAGCCCCCGCTAATCAAATACCGAACGCTCGGGTTCGGATTGACTCGAAAAAGGGTAAAGTCTTTATGAATGCAGATAATGGCATATTTGTCTAATAAACCCAATTACAAAGTTTTTTAAAATCTCCTGTACTATCGATTTCTGCAAGGAAAAAAAAATACGACAGTGACACTTTAACAAAAAAAATACACAAAATCTTTATTTACAGAATAAATGAATCCTCCTCATACCATGGAAGCCTAGAGAGTCATTTGAAGGTGGTTTGGCCTCTCCTTTCATGTATCTAAGCTCCTTTCTCTCTGGACTCATCCAGAGTTTTCAGAGGGGAGAGAGAAGAGAATAGTTTGGGAATAACAAGAGAAAGGTATGATATTGATCAGGCATCTCCGGCATGTTGAGGAATCCTGGTTGTCTAGGCAGCAGGTTTTAGCCACCTACAGAGTCTCCAGTATTCTCAGGTGAAGGCTTTTTTATGTCACGTTTTGTGATGTATTGAACCTTAGGCTGGGTTCACACTGCATTTTTGCAGTCCAATTTTTTTCATCCGTTTTATGCAAAAAAAAAGAAGAAAAAACGGTTGCATTCATGTGCATCCATTTTGATCTGTTTTTCCATTGACTTCCATTATAAAAAAAAAGGGATCAAAAATCGTTTTGTTTTTTCTTAGCGTACACAATGTTTTTGATCCTTTTTTTTTTTTAACAATGGAAGTCAATGGGTATATGGATCAAAACAGATGCACACAAATACAGTACATCCATTTTGAAAAAAAAAAAGAAAAAACAATGAAAAAAAAAAACCCAGCAGACTGCAAAAACACAATGTGAACCCAGCCTTACACAACGGGCCGTGGTGCCATTCTAAGCATTGGTGGAAGTCTTGGTGGTCGGACCCCCAGCGATCAGCTTGTTATCTCCTATCCTAAGGATATCAGATAACAAGTTCAGATGACAATACCCCTTAGTGTTATAAGGTACACGGAAGGTCATGATGATTGCCTTTTGGGCTTGTTTGTCTCCTCCTTTATCCACCAGTTTATTGTCCTGGGCTGTTTTTGTGTTCCTTCATGTCTTATTTTGTGATAAGCCTAGTAACACCCCCCATAACTGGTTACTATTAGGCTATGTTCCCACTACGTTTTCTCCTCTCCATTTTTGAGAAGAAAAAAATTACATCAGTCATTTTGCTGTTTGGCCGCCAGTCAGTGCAGTGACGGCTGTTGGTACATTATTCTAGTTCAAGTGGACTAATTGCCCTTTGGATATGTCTTTAATTGAAAAGTCCATTGAATTTAATAGTTAAAACAGTGAGAGGACTTCCATAATTTAATACATTGTGTGCATGGAACGTCCATCATTCCATTGACTACAATGCATTGTCCCTTTATGTGCGGAGTTTTATTATTATTATTATTATTTTTTTTTTTGGGGGGGGAGGGGTCTGCGTACCTATCCTGTGCCTGTGTTGTTGGGTATTGTTTATTATTATGAAAAAAATAAAATCCATTAAAAACATGAAGATATCCTCAAATACCAATCACGAACCATCCCTGTAATGTATCCAAGCAACGAGAGGCTAGAAAATACTTTATAAATCTATTAATATTTTATACCTGTTATATAACCAGTAATACAGTATCACAGAAGAGGAAAACAAACACCAAAGCCCTATGACACTGAAGATATTTTGACATGACATGGAATACAAAGAAGTATGAAGGAAGAGGTGGCCAAGGTCTTTTGCGTGCCATTCCCCTGATGATGCTTAAACCATTCCCCTGATGATGCTTAAACCATTCCCCTGATGTCTATTATCCATTAAATCAAGCTATCAATATTTTTCTTGAATAAAAATCTGCTGACTACACTAACACACTGACACGTTCAGTATTTTTTTCAAGTCCGTAGATTCCTCCCACTATCTACCCGTACAATCCGCTAAAAATTATGAAAAGGGCATATGTAGTGTATCCGTAAATCCTTTTTTTTCCATTAATGTCCCAGACAAGAACTTCCTGCTTGACACAGACACGTCAAATGTTTTTTAAGTGACAGGGATATTTCAATATTCTGCTGGATGTACATGTAGGTCTGATTTCGGTATGGCGGTATTACTGGTCATATTCATTCATAACCAAATAAGTGACACCTGAGAATGTGATTTGATATTCTTATGTCCCACTTTTATTTTCTTTCCTGTGTTGGTGGTTTTACATGTCTATGTAAGTGCAAACCAAAAAAAAAACAAAAACAATGCTGGATATATGTAATAAATCAATTATCAAGAAAAAAATGGGGAAAAAAATTAAATAATAATAATAATAAAAAAAAAAAAAAAAAAGACAACATACTCAAATGACAAAATAATTTGAGAAAAAAAAACATATAAATCTTTATTAATGACACACAATAAGAAATCAATGAATAATATATGGAAAGAAGAAATGCGACAGGAACCCCTTGAAGGTGGGGGAGGGTACTACAAATATTAAACAACATACATGATCAAATGAATATACAATTACAACAATTAGTCAGGCACTGGGCACTTGCTGGGTAAACACATATACACAGTCCAAAATGCTCACAGGGGATATACAGCCACAAAGTGCTAAAGTGCATTCAAGTGTTCCCAAAGTTGCGGCCAACCAATCCTAGCAGTCCCTGGTATATGCCGTCCCTGTGCTGATGAGCAAGATCGATCCCACTACCACGCCACCTCACTTACCCTACGCACACTTCGCGTACCTCGCTTACACAAATGTCTATGTGAGTGTAACTCAGAATGTGCTGCAGTGCACAATGCAAGCCACTGCTGTCCTATGATGTGGAGCAGGTGATATTGTATGGGTGCTGGTGGGGGCAGCTATTTTCTTTAATACGGAGCAGGTGATATTGTATATATATTGAACCTGATGGACTCTTGTCTTCTTTCAACCTATGTTACTATTTATGTATGCCTGCTGGTGGGGTGGATGTCAGGTCTATTATTCCCTTATGATATGAAGCAGGTGATATTGTATGTGTGTTGGTGGGGTGAGTGTGTCAGGGCAGCTATTTTCCTATGAAATGGAACAGGTGATATTGTATGTGTAATGGTTGACTGGGTGTCATGGCTATTATTTTCTTATGGCATGGAGCAGGTGATATTGTATATATGCTGGTTTGGTGGATATCATGGCTATTATTTTCATATGAGTCCATGGAGTCTCAAAACACTGTCGGCTGCTAGTTAAAGCACTCAATGCAGTGAAATCCTAGGTGCATTGCTCCCTGGGTAACACAAATATGCAAAAATGAGCCTGTGGAGCCCTTATTTAAGAGTCTTAAAACACAGGACAAGCCAGATATCCCTCGAAATCTAGCTCTAATAGGCATTGCTCCCACCTAGCCAGAATCCTGCTCCACACTGATGAGGGGCAACACCCAAAACAGCCGTCTGTGGATGGATACCTGGCCTTGGTTCTTCCCTTGTCACTTAATATGGTGGTTTTGGTGGTTTCCCTACAGGAGCCACCCCTTGGCCGGGCCCTTCCCGGAGGGATATCTGGCTAGTCCTGTGTTTAGAGACTCTTAAATAAGGCTCCACAAGCTCGTTTTTTTGCATGTTTGTATTTCCCAGGGAGCAATAAACCTAGGATTTCAATGTATTTAGCGCTTTAACCAACAGCTGACAGCGTTTTCTTTGGCTGGTCTCCCTGAGATCAGTTATCTGTTTTCGTATTTTCTTAAGACATGGAGCAGGTGATATTGTATGTGTTCTAGTTGGGTGGGTGCCAGGGCGATTATTTTCCTATATTCTGGAGCAGGTGATATTGCATGTTTACTGGTTGGTTAGGTGTAACAGCTATTATTTTCTTATGACATGGAGAAGGTGATATTGTATGTGTGCTGATTGGGTGGATGTCATGGCTATTATTTTCTTATGACATGGAGCAGGTGATATCGTATGTGTGCTGGTCGGGTGAATGTCATGGTTATTATTTTTCTATGACATGGAGCAGGAGCAGGTGATATTGTAAATGTGCTGATCGGGTGGTGTCATGGCTATTATTTTCCTATGACATGGAGCAGGTGATATTGTATGTGTCAGGAATGTGCAGTAACCTGGTGTGAACTGGGCCTGTCTTTGCTTTTGAGTGACACGCCTGCTCGTAGCTCAGCTTTCTGGCAGTGCAGGAGTTGTTTTCTGCTGGACTTGATTTTATGCAGCTGAGTGGCTTTTGACTGACTTGTTCCTCTGCCTGTCTGGAGCCTGGAGGAACAGAGCGCTGGTCCAATGAGGATCTGGACTGGGCTCTTGGTAAGCATAAAACAAAGATGAGGCAGAGTCTCAGCGCTGGCTATTAGGTTTCACACCCTGGTCCCAGCTCCCCCTGTCTATTCCTGCCATCCCCGTCCTAACTCTCTCTGCTTGTTATACTTTTTTACCTGACCTCAGGCTTGACTTTTGACTATCCAATTGTGTCTGGATTTTGTACTGCGCAGCCCGTTTGGTTCTGACCTCAGCTAGTTTACTAACAATAATTGTGTTTGTCTGTCTGTCTTGATCTGTGTGCACGTACCCAGTACAGGGAACGTCTTTGTGGTTGTTCGCGGCTGCCTAGGGCCGTGTGAGGCAAGTAGGTAGGGACAGTTGGTGGGTTCAGTGTTAGGGCTCACTGTCGTGTCTTGTCCCTACCTGCCCCGTCCTGACAGTATGTGTGCTGGTTGGGTGGATGTCATCGCTATTATTTCCTTATGACATGGAGCAGGTGATATTGTATGTGTAGTGGTTGGGTGGGTGTCATGGCTACTATTTTCCTATGACATGGAGCAGGTGATATTGCATATGTCCTGATTGGGTGGATGTCATGGCTACTATTTTCCTATGACATGGAGCAGGTGATACTGTATATGTGCTGGTTGGGTGAATGTCACGGCTATTATTTTCCTATGACATGGAGCAGGT
Source organism: Dendropsophus ebraccatus (assembly GCF_027789765.1). Lineage (NCBI taxonomy): Eukaryota > Metazoa > Chordata > Amphibia > Anura > Hylidae > Dendropsophus > Dendropsophus ebraccatus. The sequence continues at coordinate 45,959,667 of NC_091468.1, forward strand.
GATATTGCATATGTCCTGATTGGGTGGATGTCATGGCTACTATTTTCCTATGACATGGAGCAGGTGATATTGCATGTGTCCTGATGGGGTGGATGTCACGGCTACTATTTTCCTATGACATGGAGCAGGTGATATTGTATATGTGCTGGTTGGCTGGATGTCATGGCTATTACTTTCCTATGACATGGAGCAGGTGCTATTGCATATGTCCTGGTTGGGTGGATGTCACGGCTACTATTTTCCTATGACATGGAGCAGGTGATATTGTATATGTGCTGGTTGGCTGGATGTCATGGCTATTACTTTCCTATGACATGGAGCAGGTGCTATTGCATATGTCCTGGTTGGGTGGATGTCATGGCTATTACTTTCCTATGACATGGAGCAGGTGATATTGTATGTGTGCTGATGGGGTGGATGTCATGGCTATTATTTTCCTATGACATGGAGCAGGTGATATTGCATATGTCCTGATTGGGTAGATGTCATAGCTACTATTTTCCTATGACATGGAGCAGGTGATATTGTATGTGTGCTGATTGGGTGGATTTCACGGCTACTATTTTCCTATGACATGGAGCAGGTGATATTGCATGTGTCCTGGTTGGGTGGATGTCATGGCTATTACTTTCCTATGACATGGAGCAGGTGATATTGCATATGTCCTGATTGGGTGGATGTCACGGCTATTACTTTCCTATGACATGGAGCAGGTGATACTGTATGTGTCCTGATGGGGTGTGGAGTCAGGCTGCTTTTTATTCCCATTTAGGCCCTGCCCCATAACACAGACTGATGATAACCCAGCCTTCTGTGGGGCACAGGGCAGATGAATCTGACATATACCTCAAGTACTTCATGTTACCCCTCTTACCCAGCCACAGTCTGTGCCGCACTCTGGGGGTGGTCTGGCTTAGGCGCCTGTACACACAGTGCAGCAGTGCCGCTCTGTCATCCCCCTCCCCTAATCCCTCCTCCCTCCACTGACCATTACATCACCCACAATCCCTTTCGAAAAAAAATTCGTTACTTCCAGATTTACAAAGTGAAGCAGCTGGTCCCCGCCCGCTTGGCGTCGCCGTTTCCATGCAATGTCTCCCCTGGTTACTACGCTCCCCTGTATTCCCGAAGCTGACTACGTCAGAAGTTGTACGTAGCTAGTGATAGGATTAGAGCGCTTACGATCCGCCTCCTCCGCCTCCCGCCTGTGATTGAGGATAATGTATTATTTCACCCCCAGTGGTTCATGCGAAGATTATTGGCCGTGCTGTGCCTGTCAGGAGCCCTGATGGTGCTCGGGAATAGCATCCATCAGCCACGTCTCAGTGCATGCAGAGGAGCAGCTGATCGCTCCCTCTCTAGTGCATAAATCTGCAGCCTGTGTCCTGTCCCCAGTGCATGCTCCCTGTGTGAGCTGCATGGCTGTGCTGCAATGAGGAATCAGTGCAGGCTGGACCACTGTGCCTGAGCCTCCCCCCACCCATCCATCAGCCGCATCAGCCCACCTGTTCCTGGGATAAACTTACAGCACTGGGAGCCATGGAGGATGCACTGACAGCCTGGGCTCCCGGCAGCTAGGGGATTATGGTGGCACTATCTGGCTGCCGTGCTGTCACTGGCTCCCCGCTGCCATTGTGCACGGACATCAGGTGCTGACAGCCCAGGCTTCCCCGGTGGTGGAGGAGGAGCGGACACTCTGCCAGGAGACGAGACCTTGTGCCACCCTTCCTCTCTGCCCCTGTGCACACACAGCAGTGTCCTCCTCATATCATGGCGGATAGGACGGCTCCTGGATGCCAGCTGCGCCTGGAGTGGGTCTACGGCTACAGGGGGCACCAGTGCCGCAACAACCTCTACTACACGGCCGGGAAGGAGGTGGTCTACTTCGTGGCCGGGGTCGGGGTGGTCTACAACACCCGGGAGCACAGCCAGAAATTCTTCCTGGGCCACAACGATGATATTATCAGGTAAGAGGCTGGCACCATGGCACAGAGATGGGCACAGAGATGGGCACCGGGGGGGGCACAGAGGTGGGCACCGGGGGGGCACAGTGATGGGCACCGGGGGGCACAGAGGTGGGCACCGGGGGGCACAGAGGTGGGCACCGGGGGGCACAGAGATGGGCACCGGGGGTGGGCACAGTGATGGGCACCGGGGATGGGTAGGGGGTCTGCTGTTGGGGGAGATGGGCTCAACATGGAGGAGATGAATGGAGAGTAATAAGGCACAGAGACCCCCATTATGTGACATGTACCCAGACCCCCCACCATGTGACATGTACCCAGACCCCCAACATTCCTAATTATGTGACATGTACCCAGACCCCCCACCATGTGACATGTACCCAGACCCCCAACATTCCTAATTATGTGACATGTACCCAGACCCTCCACCATGTGATTTGTACCATGACCCCCAACATTCCTAATCATATGATATGCAGCCAGATCCCCATCATTCCCCATTATGTGACATGCCCCCAGTTTCCAATCATTCCCCATCATGTGACATGTACCCAGACCCCATCACGTGATATGTATCTAGACCCCACCATTCTCAATCATGTGACATGCACCCAGGCTCCATCATGTGACGTGTACCCAGACCCCCCCCATTCCTTATGATGTGACATGTACGCAGAGCCCTATCATTCCCCATCATGTGATATGTACCCAAACCCCCATCATTCCCAATTATATGACATGTCTCCAGTTTCCCATCATGTGACATGTACCTAGACTCTATCATTTCCCCTTATGTGACATGCACTTAGACCCCTACCCGCTTAGGCTAGGTTCACACTGCGTTTTCAGCATCTGTTTAACGCATCCGTTTTTTGCAAAAAACGCATGAAAAACGGATTGCAAAAAACGGATTCATTTGTGTGCATCCGTTTTTCCATTGACTTCCATTATAAAAAAAAATGGATCCGTTTTTTTTGGCGGACCAAAACGGACCAAAAAACGTTGGTGACCCTATTTTTCTGGACGTTAAAAAAAACGGATCCGTTAAACGGATGCTGAAAACGCAGTGTGAACCTAGCCTTACATGCACCCAGTTTACCATCATTCCCTATCATGGGACATGCATCCAGCCTCCTATCATGTAATATTTACCCAGACCCCTATCATTCCTTCTCATGAGACATTCACCCAGCAGACCCCCATCATTCCTTCTCATGAGACATGCACCCAGCAGACCCCCATCATTCCTTCTCATGAGACATGCACCCAGCAGACCCCTATCATTCCTTCTCATGAGACATTCACCCAGCAGACCCCCATCATTCCTTCTCATGAGACATTCACCCAGCAGACCCCCATCATTCCTTCTCATGAGACATGCACCCAGCAGACCCCATCATTCCCCATCATGAGACATGCACCCAGCAGACCCCCATCATTCCCCATCATGAGACATGCACCCAGCAGACCCCCATCATTCCCCATCATGAGACATGCACCCAGCAGACCCCCATCATTCCTTCTCATGAGACATGCACCCAGCAGACCCCATCATTCCCCATCATGAGACATGCACCCAGCAGACCCCCATCATTCCCCATCATGAGACATGCACCCAGCAGACCCCCATCATTCCCCATCATGAGACATGCACCCAGCAGACCCCCATCATTCCTTCTCATGAGACATGCACCCAGCAGACCCCCATCATTCCTTCTCATGAGACATGCACCCAGCAGACCCCCATCATTCCTTCTCATGAGACATGCACCCAGCAGACCCCTATCGATCCTCCTTATGTGACATGCACCCAGCAGACCCCCATCATTCCCCATTATGAGACATGCACCCAGCAGACCCCCATCATCCCCCATCATGAGACATGCACCCAGCAGACCCCTATCAATCCGCCTCATGTGACATGCACCCAGCAGACCCCCATCATTCCCCATCATGAGACATGCACCCAGCAGACCCCCATCATCCCCCATCATGAGACATGCACCCAGCAGACCCCCATCATTCCTTCTCATGTGACATGCACCCAGACCCCCATCATCCCCCATTATGAGACATGCACCCAGCAGACCCCCATCATCCCCCATCATGAGACATGCACCCAGCAGACCCCCATCATTCCTTCTCATGTGACATGCACCCAGACCTTCATAATCCCCCATCATGAGACATGCACCCAGCAGACCCCCATCATCCCCCATCATGAGACATGTACCCAGCAGACCCCTATCAATCCTCCTCACGTGACATGCACCCAGACCCCCATCATCCCCCATCATGAGACATGCACCCAGCAGACCCCCATCATCCCCCATCATGAGACATGCACCCAGCAGACCCCCATCATCCCCCATCATGAGACATGCACCCAGCAGACCCCCATCATTCCCCATCATGTGACATGCACCCAGACCCCCATCATCCCCCATTATGAGACATACACCCAGCAGACCCCCATCATTCCTCCTCATGAGACATGCACCCAGACCCCCATCATCCCCCATTATGAGACATGCACCCAGCAGACCCCCATCATCCCCCATTATGAGACATGCACCCAGCAGACCCCCATCATTCCTCCTCATGAGACATGCACCCAGCAGACCCCCATCATTCCTCCTCATGAGACATGCACCCAGCAGACCCCCATCATTCCTTCTCATGTGACATGCACCCAGACCCCCATCATCCCCCATTATGAGACATGCACCCAGCAGACCCCCATCATCCCCCATTATGAGACATGCACCCAGCAGACCCCCATCATCCCCCATTATGAGACATGCACCCAGCAGACCCCCATCATTCCTCCTCATGAGACATGCACCCAGCAGACCCCCATCATCCCCCATTATGAGACATGCACCCAGCAGACCCCCATCATCCCCCATTATGAGACATGCACCCAGCAGGCCCCCATCATTCCTCCTCATGTGACATGCACACAGACCCCCATCATCCCCCATCATGACAATGTTTTTGCTATTTCGCGGCTTATAGCTACTCCCAGCATCCAGTACTTTGCTGAAATGTGGAATATTTGACTGAGCGGTGCTGAGTGTCATTGCCACCTGTGTTACATGTACAATTCATTTCTAGATCGTCGTCACTTATCCACAGGGACTATAGTTTTGTACGGTCATTTTACTAAAATAATAGATTTCCTATTTAAAGGGACCATTTAAAGGGATGTCAGCAATCCTAGGATATTAAAAATAAAATAACAAATCTTGGACTTATGTGGGGATGATGACAAAGAGGGGCAACTTCTCATTGGCCGAGCAGACTGATCTCATCTTAGGCTTTGGTCACACATTCTCAAGTAAAGGAGGCTCTAGTTTTTGAGTTTTTTTGCTTTTTACAGCATTTTTTTCTTGTATTTTTGGACAGAATGACGGCTCTGTTGTTCTCATAAGACTAGCTAGACGCGGCCTGGACAGGGGCCATGACAAGCAGACCACTATAGTACAGATTCTGTCACATTTGATGGATCCAACTAGCGCTGCATGTTAGTTGCCGGTCATGAGGTGTCATTTATAAGACCAGAGAACAGAGGCAAAACTGTACCTGAACTTTCTAAAAGATTTGGGTGACATCATGTGATGACATCATGCAGAAGGCTGACACAATGGCGTCTCGACACATCGGTGCGAAGCACAATGGGGACCAGACCTGTCTCAGATGGTGAGACCATGGGGTGGTCTGCAAAGAGACATTTATGTGAATTTTCTAATGACATTTCTATGATGAGGGTAGTCATGGTGGTAATGGTTCTTCTCTTGATTTGTGACCCATTATGGAATGGGCGTCATTATGGAATGAGCGCCATAGAGAATGAGTGGGTTGTGGGTGAGTATGTGCACTGTTGACCCATTCACATCGGAAACAATTGGCCTCTGCTCTCGTCATTGGTGTGGACTACAGACTATGGGGGAGATTTCTCAAACAAGGTGTAAAGTGAAACTGGCTCAGTTGCCCCTAGCAACCAATCAGATTCCACCTTTCATTTTCCAAAGAGTCCGTGAGGAATGAAAGGTGGAATCTGATTGGTTGCTAGGGGCAACTGAGCCAGTTTCACTTTACACCATGTTTGAGAAATCTCCCACTATGACTCTATCCATGTTTTCCCAAACTCCTTAGGGCTGCATCCAACTTCTTCAGCCACTGCTAGTCAAATGCTGCACGATTGGACTCATTCTTGAGTTGCTCCCATCTCTAGTGGGGACCCCACTAATCAGCTGGTTATAGGAAGATACATTTTAAAGGGCTTATCCACATACATGGCCACTTTCTTCCAGAGACAGCACCACTCTTTTCTCCAGTTTGGGTGCAGGTTTTGCTACTCAAATCCATTGAAGTAAATGGAGTTTAATTGCCAACAACACCGGAACTGGAGACAAGGCACGGTCTTTGTAAGAAAGTGGCCATGTTTTTCTAACGCTGAATGTTATCACTGTCACTTCTCAATAACTGGACTTTACCAAGTTAAACCAGCAAATAAACGACATGGTAGATAAAAAAAAATGTAAAAAAGATTTGATCATTGGTTAAAAAAATACATATAAAGTGGTGCCTTGGATTACGAGCAGCATAATTCGTTCCAGGACCGCGCTTGTAATCCAAATCCACTCTTATACCAAAGCAAATTTTCCCATGAGAAATCATAGAAATGCAGACAATTGGTTCCACACCTCAAAAATACTGATTTATTATTCTGAATAACATGTAAAACAGAAGAAACAAACATTCAGAAACAGCAGAATATGTGATATTATAAGTTACTGTACAGTAATGGAGAGGATGGGAAGCACAAGGGCGGACAGAGACTGCAGGGAGCATGAAGGAATAAGCAGGACAGATGTGGGCACAGTATAGCAGCACTCTCTGTCTGGGGAGAGAGGGGTTACAGCTATGGAGAGATTACCCCCACAGTCCTGTCCCCTGATGCAAGCCCCAGCCTGAAGTGGATTTGCTATGACTTGGAAGATGAGGGAGACTTCCTGGGTCAGAGTACAGTGCTGTAGACCCCGCTATGCAGACCATACCCCTCCCCCACTCCCCTTTCCACCCAGTACAGGTAGCTCTTAAACAAAAGCAATGCTCTTACATCAAGTCACAATTTTGAAAAACTGAGCTCTTAAACGAAAACGCTCTTAAACCAAGTTACTCTTAAACCAAGGTACCACTGTAGTTGCATATTGCTTATCTATATAAGGAAAAAAAATCATGAAGGTTTCTGTTTAAATGCAGACAGTAAAAGGTTGTCCCATTTTATATACAATACTTACCGATCATGAATAACCTGTCCACCATATTGTGCCAGTTGTAGCGGTTACGAGGATACAAAATATGGGAAATGTTAACTGGTTAATGATAACTTGTTGCTCCCGCCACCGCACCTGTAGATGAATCTCCCCCTTACACTGCCAGCTGCAGCATCTTAGTGCCGTCACACTTCAGCAGTCCATGGAGGGTAGCTGTGCCTGGTACTTTGGAGGTGTGCTGTGTCTGGTACTTTGGAGGGTAGCTGTGCCTGGTACTTTGGAGGTGTGCTGTGTCTGGTACTTTGGAGGGTAGCTTTGCCTGGTACTTTGGAGGGTAGCTGCATCTGGTACTTTGGGGTGTAGCTGTATCTGGTACTTTGGAGGGTAGCTGCATCTGGAACTTTGGAGGGTAGCTGCGTCTGGAACTTTGGAGGGTAGCTATATCTGGTACTTTGGAGGGTAGCTGTGTCTGGTACTTTGGAGGGTAGCTGCATCTGGTACTTTGGGGTGTAGCTGTATCTGGTACTTTGGAGGGTAGCTGCGTCTGGAACTTTGGAGGGTAGCTGTGCCTGGTACTTTGGAGGTGTGCTGTGTCTGGTACTTTGGAGGGTAGCTTTATCCGGTACTTTGGAGGGTAGCTGTGCCTGGTACATTGGAGGGTAGCTGTGTATGGTACTTTGGAGGGTAGCTGCATCTGGTACTTTGGGGTTTAGCTGTATCTGGTACTTTGGACGGTAGCTGCGTCTGGAACTATGGAGGGTAGCTGTGCCTGGTACTTTGGAGGTGTGCTGTGTCTGGTACTTTGGAGGGTAGCTGTATCCGGTACTTTGGAGGTGTGCTGTGTCTGGTGTTGGCACTGACGTATGGGGCATCTGTACCTAGCACTTTAAAAGTTATCTGTGTCTTAAGCTGGAACTGATTTATCTGATTTAACTGATTTAGCTGTGCCTGGTACTTTGGAGGTTTGCTGTGTCTGGTACTTTGGGGTGTAGCTGCATCTGGTACTTTGGAGGTTTGCTGTGTCTGGTACTTTGGGGTGTAGCTGTATCTGGTACTTTGGAGGGTAGCTGCGTCTGGAACTTCGGAGGGTAGCTGTGCCTGGTACTTTGGAGGTGTGCTGTGTCTGGTACTTTGGAGGGTAGCTGTATCTGGTACTTTGGAGGTGTGCTGTGTCTGGTACTTTGGAGGGTAGCTGCGTCTGGTACTTTGGAGGTTTGCTGTGTCTGGTACTTTGGAGGTGTGCTGTGTCTGGTACTTTGGAGGGTAGCTGTATCTGGTACTTTGGAGGTGTGCTGTGCCTGGTGTTGGCACTGACGTATGGGGCATCTGTAACTTTGAAAGTTATCTGTGTCTTAAGCTGCAACTGATTTATGGGGGATCTGTGGCTTGTTTTCTTATATGGATACTATAGGATCATGTAAAAATTAGAAGGTTATGCACAGAAACGTAAAATGAACGTCCAGATGCCTTTTGCGGGGATCCAAGAATTTGCCCCATTTTTGTAAAACTCAGTCAATCCGGATTGGTTGACACGTATGCCTATTGGCTGGTGGCCCCCGGTAAGGTTCCTCAGGCCAGGGATATGCTCTGAAGCCTCTAATCCACAGACCTGTCCGTCTTGTAATGCACTGTGCGTACCTGCTATTCTGGCTTTACTTAAAATGTTGACCAACCCTCACATGTATACAAAGATGGACGCCACACATGAATAGCAGCCGTTGCCTGACAACCGATCACAATAGAAAGTCACTAACATTTTGTTTGCATTTGCAACGGCAATAAATAAACCACTGAGAAGGGAGAGAGAAAAGCGCCACGGGAATAGTGGTTTCCTCTCCCTCCTCACACAGTGTCTAATACCCTGGAGTTCTGCAGTATTCTCCCCCCGGCTGCATGCAGACGATCTATAGAGATGCATCTCACTCTATTTATAGTGTATAAATCTGCATCCTACTATACACGTTTAATATATGCAAACAAAGATATTTTGTCATAATCTACCTAAAAATACTTTTTTCACATATATGTTTGGACTTATTTCTTCTTCCACTTAATTTATATACAGGCTATTAAAGTAACCATGACAGTCCAATCTGCCTGAAGTGGATCAAAAGACTGACAGTTCCATCTGCCAAGGAAATCTCAATTATTATCCTTCGGACGTTCTTGTTTTTTTTTTATTCTTTATATTCTTTATACCGTGGGGCAATAAAATCGTTATTTTTTTTACACCACCGTTCTTTATGCAGCTCCTTCTACAGTTGGCACATTGGTGTCAGTGATGAATGTACAATACTGCTGTAATAGTGCTTTAGGCAGCTTATTGGAGAACCCCTTAGGAGGTGATAGGATTTTAGGATATGGATTTTAGTTATTAAGACCCTCTACGGTGCACAGTTTTTTCTTGTTCTTTACATTTCAGGAGGTAGGACTACAGTTGGGTTAATTGCCAGCTCTACACTGTAACGACTGGAATTGTGGATCTGCTGTACCACCGCTAGAGATGGCACAAACTGCACTAAGGAGCCGATTCTAAGGGGCCGCTGGTCTTTAGCAGTGTCCGCCGCAAGGCGGGATGGACTTGCTGTCGCTACCACTGGCTAGGGTAGCTAACAGCGGGGGAGGGGGGGGTGCAGCTGGACACATGGGTGGAGCCTCAGGCAGCAGGAACACAGCGTGGCTCAGGGCAGAAACAACTGGTAGGAACAACGGAGAGCTGGGACCACATGCAAGGGAAGCATGCAGAGGCTCCAACAGGGAAGGCCAGCACAGTTGTGTAATTTATAGGGGAGGTGATTGGTGCAACTAACCAATTAGAGACGCACTGTCCCTTTAAATCTGTGACAGCTGGCGCACATGCGCCCTAGTAGGTGGGCATGAGCACGCTGGCCCGGGACACTGAGATGCAGGAGCGTGGCCGGGTAAGGCGCTCAGTGGAGCCGAAGAAGCAGCGGCGCTGGACCCCTGCATGTTCAATTTAAGATACGGGGGAGCTCACCAAGAATACAGAAAAAGAATATTAAATAAGGGGTGCAGCTAAGTGTCCAAAAGAGACAACCTTATGAAAATAAGCAAGAAAAAGCTGGACACTATAATACAGCGCACACCACTATATCCAAAAAATCCAAAGTTTATTAGGACAAACACAGAAACACCACAACAAACAGCAATAAAATCAATTAAAAAACCACATAGGTATATGGAAAACTAAGCAGGAGGACAATATACTCTCCTACTTTACCAGGGAATCAAACATATTAGTAATGCTCCACATGATCAGATGTAAATCTCATAAAGTGCATAAAAATACAATGGCTGGCAAGATACAAAAAAAAATATGAATACTGAATAATATACCATATAAAGAGTCCAAAGTGCTAGAGTGCAAACATGCAAATAAGTCATTGAATCATTGTAAACACCTATATGAACCTCTAACAAACATAACAAGAAATGCCCAACCAAATATGCCACATTGAGTGAATTACATGGGAGCAGATGCCCTGGTACAGACCCAACGCGTGTCGTCACACACAGTGACTTCGTCAGGGGTGAACCCCTGTTATTTTCATAAGGACCCCTGCATGTTTGCTCCGGCGTCCACTGTTAGGGGACAAGAGAGAGAAGCGATGCGGCCGTGACATACACACACTGGCACTTCCATTCCCTTACCTCTCTGGCAAATGACAGGACATCACCTATTTCTTTATGCTATACCATGACAGCATTGGAGAAAGTACACTGGACTGAACAGGCTGGAATTGTGGTGGGGAATGTATTTCAGCAAGGCAGGGATTACATCACAAAAGCAGCCCTTGTCAAAGTAGTGAGCTGCTGTTTCTGCTGATGAAGATGAGGACTAACTACACAAGGACAGCTGCCCAGAACTTCATGGATCATCAGAGATAAGAGCAGGCGTGGCTTGCATTCAGGTAGTCCAGGCTTCCACCTGCAAAAATTGATCTCTGCCCCAACATCCTGTGTTTTGTCTTGATCTCTCTGCTCCTAGAGATGGAATTCGCCTAACAACTGGCAGTGGACAGCATGTTGTAGAGAAGTGAGACACCTAGTGGATAAGATGTTAGGGCTTTTTATTAGTCACTTTTAGAAAATTCCATGATGTACAAACAGTGGCTGTGGCAGGACAGCGGACAGATTGGCCGAGCAGGTTGTAGCGGGTTAAAGGGGGACGGCTTTTATATACTCACAGCAGGATGAAAATTCCGCAGCCAGTATTTAATCCTATTAAAACTGACAGTATGGGAAATACTACGGATTTCGCTGCAAACTCGCAGCGGGAAATCCGCTGCGATTCCTATATATGTGAACCGACCCTAAAGCTATCCATATACATTTCATTAGAAGTGACCAGTGATAGGCTAGTGAGGTGTACATTGGGTTGTGACACCCTCAAAACCAGTATATTCCACTCACTATATAGCTGATCAGTAGACATTTACACACAGCCATTGGTCAAGCAGGTTGAAGCAATCCCCTTATCGCTTTACAATTTTTAGAATCCCATAATAAATTTAAAAATATGCTCATGCCGTATTCGGACGATAATCGTCCCGGATAATAGAAGGCAACGATCAGTTGTATGTCTTTCAACATGTTGAAAGACAAACGACTCATATAGCAACGATCTGCTGCTGTCGCTCCGTGGAATTGGAGCAGCGACAGCAGACCACTGCTATATGCTATGGACTGCCCGGACGCTAGCGATCACCCGGGCAGCTCCCCACACCCCACCCCACCCCGACTCACCGGCTCGCTGCCGCCGTGTGTAGTGGCGGCGGGAGTCGCCCCGTGGTATACAGCCTTTTGTCAATAAGTGGTGTAGTGGATTATTCAGATTTTTAACCCAATCAGTAATAAGGTTTTTACATCTCAAAGCCTAGAGTTCTCTGCATTAAGCAGTTCAGGATATTGTTTAGGCTTTTAGGCAGACCTAAAATCTATTTTCTCAGCTGCAGGTAGATAGCAGTACAGAACATGTAGTACAGGTAGAGAGCAGCACAGTATGTTTAGTACAGGTAGAGAGCAATACAGTACGTTTAGTACAGGTAGAGAGCAATACAGTACGTGTAGAACAGATGAAGAGCAGTAAAGTACATGCAGTACAGGTGGAGAGCAGTACAGTATACTGTATGTAGTACAGGAAAATGACAGTACAGTATATGTAGTACAGGTAGAGAATAGAATAGTAACATGTACATATAGAAGGCAGTACAGTACATGTAGTACAGGTAGAGAGCAGTACAGTACATGCAGTACAGTACATGCAGTACAGGTGGAGGGCAGTGCAGTATGTGTAGCATAGGTAGAGAGCAGTGCAGTATATGTAGCATAGGTAGAGAACAAATGTAGTATAGGAGGAAATCAGTACCATATATGTGGCATAGATAGAGGGCAATGTAGTATAAGTAGAGAGCAGTGTACAGGTACAGGTAGAGAGTATTACTGCGAATGTAGAATTGCAATTACAGAGGCAACACTATACAGCCATTCAGTAATAGAACCCCCACTAAATGACTGTACATTCCCTCAATGCTATTGTAAATTGAAAATATAATGTACACCAGCTGTGAGATGGCACATGGAAGTGATAGATGTCTTCCATGTGCAGCCAGTTGTGGTGAATAGATTATGCTGACTGTGCAGTTTAAGCCATTTTACATTCTTGTCTCTCAATGAATCTCCCCCTCTTTATTATACTAGGCACAGGGCTAGACAGATCAGCCTCTGAAGTATTGGAGTGCTGGCATCTAATACCTGCAGTAGCACATTCATTAGCTGGAGTTCACACTTGGCATTCGGCCACATTGGTTCCTCTGCAGTTTTCATGCTGATATATTACAGAGTTCCAACGTTGCATAAATTTGAATTGTAAAAATCTCATTCACATTTTGTATTTGAAAACCATACAGTTTTTTTTTCTAAATAAATTGAGTTTGGCAAGAATACAGTATTGAAAGCTTCATGTAAAAATAGATTTGTATCCTATTAACCCATATTAAAAAAAATTCAGAGGACAGAGGCTAAGGCTGCGTGGTTGTACTCCTATACTGCATATGGGCTGCCACCATCGCTTACTTTATATGTGATTCAGCAGGACGACATTGTAATCTTATCAGAGCCAGACCACTCTCCTAAATAATCAGACCCCAAATCAGATCCCTCAATTCAGACCAGACCTATAGATTATCAAAAGCCTACATAAGATCCCTAAATGTACGGAGACCCCAGACTAGGTCCGTAAACTATCAGACCCCAGATCCCTAAATGTACGGAGACCCTAGACCAGATCCCTAAATGTACAGAGACCCTAGACCAGGTCCCTTAGTTTAGGGACCTGGTCTAGGGTCTCCGTAAATTATCAGACCCCAGGTCCTTAAATGTACAGAGACCCTAGACCAGGTCCCTTAATTTATGGAGACCATAGACCAGGTCTCTTAATTATCAGACCCCAGTTCCCTAAATGTACGGAGACCCTAGAACAGGTCCCTAAACTATCAGACCCCAGATCCTTAAATGTACAGAGACCCTAGACCTGGTCCCTAAATGTCCACATACAGATATAACTAGGCTGCCAAATGGGGCCTTTGCAGTTTAGAATTAGTGCAACAAACCGCTTAGCACTGATACCTAAGGCCCCTAAGACCCCAGACCAGGCTGCTAAATTTTCAGACCCCAGATAAGACCAGACCCCAAAATTCATTTAGACCCCTACATATGATCAAAACCCTAATTTATCAGACCCCTGACCCTATCCTGATAACTAGCTGATGGTTTGGATCCAATTACTGGAACCCTCACCGATCCTGAGAATGGAGGTCAGATGTCCTCTGTATGAATGGAGGAATAGAGTGCATGCACGGCCAGTGCTTTGTTCCTTTTCTATTAGGCTTTCGAATATTGCTGAGCTGAGCATTTGGCTGTGCTCAGAAGCCTCATAGAAATGAATGGAGGGCAGGCCGTGCTGCCAGTACATTAATATGATGGATATTTGACCTCTGTTCTCTGGATCTGTTCCAGAAATCGGGTCGAAACCTGTGGATAGGGGATAACTTTTATTGATAAGAATACCTCTTCGAAACCTTATGTTACCCATTGCTTATTTCTAACACCTCCACTACAGTTTGCTTGGATCCACCCCTGGTGTCAGGATTTGTAGGGGTCCCATCAATAAAGAAGGGATAATAATAGTTTTTTCTTACAACCAACTCCTGAATAGTGTAGACATTAAATTGATTTTAGTTATGCTGTGTTTACACGAAACGATAATTGGCCCGATCGTACGATTAACGATGTCGGAGTAACAATTTTTTTTCATAACGATCAGCGTTTAGACAGTACGATATTGTACGAAAAATTTGTTTTGCGATCGTTTTGCGATCGCTTAAGCCTATCTCACACATTGGTTAAATCGGCGAACGACTGTTCACACGATCTGCGTTTACACGTACGATTATCGTTCAAATTCGATCGTTATCACGCAAATTCGCACGATAATCGTTACATGTAAACGCACCATTAGACTCTGCAATGAGCGGTAAGGCCTCCTTCTTATGTCAGGAAAATGCTATTCGGGAGCGCATACCGTTAAATGCGGCCCTGTGTTTGACATGACCGCCTGAACTATTGGCTCTCGGCCCTGGCAGACCTTGTTCTGGCCAGAGGCAGCATTATGCCTCCAGCCACAAGAGGTCGCCATCCCCAAGTGTTGCTGCGCATCAATGGCGTCACTCATGCTCTCGAAAAGATAGAGGGAGAAGCCGAGGCAGGGCACCGCTGCAACAGGTGAGTATGTGTCTTTTTTTCTCCTGTTTTTCGGTCAGGAAACACTGTTAGGTCTCCTTCATGTGACCTTTCAGAAAGCTTCAGGAAACCATCAAAGACTGAGACAGGGATGTCAAAACCTGACAGCCCATAAATATCAGTTCCATGCATTGAATTAGTTGCTTTAAAATAAACAATAGAAAATAGATGGTGATTTTGCTGTTTCCTTTGCAGCAGCCGCGTACGTGTTTGAGAAGGATTGTCTGTAAAGCAGCTTCTTTCGCCACCTTGTACTGTTAGAAGAGGCAAACTAATTGGACCAATAGTAAGAATATTGATAATATGAAAAATAGGCAGTTTGGTCCACAAAATCTCCATTGTTAATCTGCTGCAGCACATGACCTTTATGTAACATTTATTAGCGCCCGACAGGGTATTAAAGTAATTGGTAGTGTAATAAAGCTTAGTGGAGGCCCACAGTGCCGTCTAGTCTGGAATCTCAGTGGGAGTCCGGTATATACCTCTGTGCGCCTCTGTGTCAAGCCACTTTAATGTCTGCAAATTGACCTTTTATCTGCACGGCTTCTTCTTCTTTCTCTTTTTTACCCTCTTACAATGGCAGCACATGCCCGGGCATCTCTGCACCTCATTATACCATTAAACACTGTGCACAATGAGATACACAGTGCATGCATTCAGTAATACAGTATCCCGAGCTGGCAATATGTCAGAATATTCATATTATATTTACATTTTCAAATTTAAAACCTAAATATCAGATATGTGATTAACCTCCAAATTAACCCTTCATAGTCACCTTCATGGGGCCCAGGAAGCTGCGGTGGCATTGTTTTTTTCCAGTTCAGGAAGCTGGATTACCAAGCATTCTCCATACCCTGAAGACTGACATTGTCAGGATCCCCAGTCATTCTTTATGGCTGCTGCCAGAGGTAGTTGAACGCCATTTCCCATAAAGACTTAGGGTGACTAACAACACCTGCATGACTATCTGTGGTCTATGAATCAGGACTGTCTGATCACTTACTCTACGCTACCAATGTACATTCATGGTGTGTAATTTGCTTGATGTTTTTGTACATTACAAATCACCACTATTGGGATTATGGTGGCTACATCTTATTTTTGTCCGCCTTCCTGAGCACATGGTCAGCTAGAACTTGCATATGTAATCTCTTCTAATTCTTGTCATAGCTATGAATCATTGAATTGGTTGGATTTGTGTTTTTACAATCAAGAGTGGGGACTTGCCTTTAAATTGTCTTTTAACTCTCAACTAATAGAGTTATACATGTAGGACTCGGCAAAGTAAATATCTTTGCAAATACTTTCATTTAGCAAACTTACCTCCTTCCCCTGATATGCTGTTCTTTCGCTCCCATTGTTGACAGCTTGTTGTCTAGGTTACTGACCACCTCTCTGCTCTAAAAGCATTGGTCTGGCTGGTGTACATACATCTATAATGTATATACAGTAATGTGTATCAGAGACCTGCACGTTGGTACATGAGGCAATATGGTTTGATCAAATTATATACTAACTTCTGATGTTGTTTTTTAAATGCAGCTGAATAAGCTTTCGTGTCAACCATGGGTGCGATGTTCAGCCATTCCTGTCTTTTTGGCTTGTGTATATACAGTAATGCCTCGGTTTCCGAACACACCAAAACTTTACCCCTGAAGTTTTGTATGGTACTCGAACATTTAGTATCCGAACAAAATCAGGGCAGATAACAGTAAGCTGAAGTATTCATCAGCTGACAGCTATTGAGGTGTTCGGAGGCCTAGGCTCACAGTAGCGGGGATTCCTGTCAAATTGTCATTCCCACTTTCACATTATTAACTTCTTGTCAGTCATGATATGATATTCTGATGACGGGAAAAATAAATTACTCCAACAATCTGAATGGGAAGATCCTTTCTTGAAGGCTTTAAAATCAAGGGAAGACTTGTGGCTATGTGACAGCTGGAGAGCTGTATATCGCATTGGCCTGCATTAGATCATGTTTATGAGCCTGTGAATGGCTTAAAAAGGGAATTATCATGTTTTTGTTTGACTTGAGCTGTTCATATTCTGTGGAGTGAGTCTATTACTTTTTCCTTTTCTGGCTTCTATCCCATATTTCTGCTTTGTAGAGTTGACTGACTTAGAATATATTAAACATATAATTTTATAAAAGTAAACCAGCTGTCTTCTCTGGCATATCTTTTCCTCTCCTTTTTATACTACCATTTATTTATTTTTAAAAATGCAGTTGGGCCGTGTATGGAGTTTCTGAAAAACTTCCCTTGAAATATATTTACCCTAAATTGGTGCTAAATATGAAGATCCCTCAGAGCTCAGCTATGGCTGTCTGAACAAAGCCTTATTTAGTACTCATAGATATTGATTTATCCTAAGGGTCCTTTTACACATAAGGTACATATTTATCTGACAGATTATTGAAGCCAAAGCCAGGAATGGATTTGAAAAGAGGAGAAATCTCAGTCTTTCCTATATGACCTGTTCTCTGTCTATAGCCTGTTTCTGGCTTTGGCTTCAAAGGGGAACTCCAGGTAGAGGTTAAAAAAATGAAACTTCTGCAGAAGCATATAGCATAACTTACCTATCTATTCCAGTTTTGAAACTACTACCAAAAATCCATTTGTTTTGGGGGGGTTTGTTCTGTTTTGTGTTTCTGCACTTCCTGGTTTATCAGTTATACACAGTACTACAGGTTCCAGAATGCAATGCTTTCCCTCAGCTGTTCATCACAGTCCCTGCCCTCTTGCAAAACATCTAGGCTGTGTTCACACATTGCAGTTTAATTGTGTTACTGAATTATTTGCAGTAGTTTATGATTTCATTGTGGTCCCACCCGCACAGCACACTGTATCCTCTACCTGTAACACCACTCAGCACACTGTATTCTCTACCTGTAACACCACACAGCACGCTGTATTCTTTACCTGTAACACCACACAGCACGCTGTATTCTCTACCTGTAACACCACTCAGCACACTGTATTCTCTACCTGTAACACCACACAGCACGCTGTATTCTTTACCTGTAACACCACACAGCACGCTGTATTCTCTACCTGTAACACCACTCAGCACACTGTATTCTCTACCTGTAACACCACACAGCACGCTGTATTCTTTACCTGTAACACCACACAGCACACTGTATTCTCTACCTGTAACACCACACAGCACGCTGTATTCTCTACCTGTAACACCACACAGCACACTGTATTCTCTACCTGTAACGCCACACAGCACACTGTATTCTCTACCTGTAACACCACACAGCACACTGTATTCTCTACCTGTAACACCACACAGCATGCTGTATTCTCTACCTGTAACACCACACAGCATGCTGTATTCTCTACCTGTAACACCACACAGTACACTGTATTCTCTACCTGTAACACCACACAGCACACTGTATTCTCTACCTGTAACGCTGATATTGGAATAAAGTAAAGAACTTTTAGATTTTTTTTTTTTATTTCCACGCACATATTATCATCAAACATCTGTTATCTTTGAAGTTGAGCCCCACAATAGGGCTCTTATCCTCTCTGCCGTTTAGCATCATTTACCTGTGTTACTGCATCATTTTTGTGAATACGCTGCAGTACTGCAATGACACTCCAACATGTGTGAACACAGCCCTATTTCACTACACACTTCTGCACAATTATAGAAATCACCGCAACATCTGCTTCTGGCTGGTTAGAGATGGTGAATCACTCAGGGGATTAAGGGATCCAGCCAAGCCTCCTGGGAGATCATGCCCTGCCCCCTGTCTGCATCATCAGCCTGTGCTCAACAAACACACACAATGTGAGACAGAGGCATGGAAGATTTGTCTCCTAAGAGGGGATAGCAGAAGGAGCAGGAGACAATGTGGATTGACACAGAGGCCATTTTTCTTCACTTTCTGGATTTCTATCAGCTACCAGTGTGGCAAAACCGTACAGATACGGTAATACATTGTATAGACACATATATTTAAAGGGGTTATCCAGCGCTACAAAAACATGGCCACTTTCCCCCTACTGTTGTCTCCAATTTGGGTGGGGTTTTGAAACTCAGTTCCATTGAAGTAAATGAAGCTTAATTGCAAACCGCACCTGAACTGGAGACAACAGTAGGGGGAAAAGTGGCCATGTTTTTGTAGCGCTGGATAACCCCTTTAACTTTTAATGTACTTTTAATAGAAAACAAGTTTTTCTTATCCGGAGTTCCCCTTTAATAATCAGATAAATCTGTCTGTGTAAAAGGACCATTACCAGGAGCCAAATGATCTCTTTTAAAGCACCATTGGGACATGGGTGGAGTGCAAACCAACAGGAGGTAGCCACACACCCCACATTCAACAGAAAAAAAGGAAAAATTACCAGCACATCTATGACTCTGTTCACACTGCAGGTTGAATGCTGCTTGTGGCTAAAGTACAGACAAAAAAACAGAAGATGCAACAGTGTGAAAATGCTAGAGTAGGGACCATGTCTCTGAGGACGCCTTAAAGGGGTTATCCAGCGCTACAAAAACATGGCCACTTCCCCCCCCCTTTTGTCTCCAGATTGGGTGGGGTTTGGAACTCAGTTCCATTGAAGTAAATGGAGCTTAATTGCAAACCACACCTGAACTGGAGACAAGAGAGGGGTAAAAGTGCTGGATAATCCCTTTAACGCGGCGACATAGTACACTCTGTTTGATCAAATAGTTGCTATGATCCTCACTTTTTAATATCTACAGAGCAGGTGTTTACCGTGTGTACGCTCGGAGGAGTATATATGGTAAGTTCTTGCACCTGTGGGTTGCTGTTGCACCTTCTGTTTTTTTTGTCTGTACTTAAAGGGAACCTGTCACCCCCGTGCCGGGGTGACAGGCTCCCGACCCCCCGTTAGAGCCCACTATACTTACCTAATCCCGCTTCTGGAGGTGGTCGGGTGATGAAGATCTCAGCCGCTGCAGCCCGGCGCGCACGCTGAGAGATGAGTCCAACACCCATAGAGAATGACAGGAGAGTCCAGCGCTCCGTCATTCTCTATGGGTGTTGGACTCATCTCTGTTGTCTCTGAACTGTGTCATTCTGTTTTCTTTTTCTTTCTTTATTCCCTACTACATACTCCACTATGGGTAAGGGCCCTTTTACATGGAAAGATTATCTGACAGATTATCTGCCAAAGATTTGAAGCCAAAACCAGGAATGGATTTGAAAAGAGAAGAAATCTCAGGCTTTCCTTTACTACCTGATCTCTGTTTATAGTCCATTCCTGGCTTTGGCTACAAATCTTTGGCAGATAATCTGTCAGATAATCTTTCCGTGTAAAAGGACCATAAGCATTTTCATGATTGGGAAAAGAGTGAATAGGTTATATATATTTGTGCTGAGTGAACCATGTGGATACACTACATGTGCACAAGCAATGATTTATATGCTTGCAATTACCTATATATGTTAACATGGGACTTTGACATTGTGGCTTTTGGTTGCCGACATTACTGGATTCTTTTTGCACTGTATCTATTTATTTTGAGATTTTTAATCATGATAATAAAAATTGTTGAAATATTTTAAAAGTATAGCCTTGTGTTGTGTGATTATATTATAGAGGGGCTATTATGCGATATTGTGTTTTTGGACATAGTTACCTTATGGTTATTCAACTCTGCTAGACAGAGACCGGCATATACAGTAGATCAGGTGTCCTTTAGAACTATTGTGTATAATACGTATTCAGGAGCAAGCAAGTGCTGACCTATCAGATCAGTGCTCGCCTGATCCTCTATTACATGCACATACATCAAATGGGGGAGGGGGCACGAGAAGTGGTGGTCTGCTGCCACCATTCCTATTACACAGAGCGCTGGCCAGCAGTCCTTTGCTATCATTGTCATTTTTATTCAACATGCTGAAAGACATGCTGCGTGTCGGCTGATCGTTGTCTTTCAGCTTGAGTTATTACCGGAATGGACGGCAATCGGCCAAGTATGGTCAATAATCTATTAGTTTAAGATACTGAATATACTACTGCCATACACTATGCTCCTGATTATAAATTTGCCACACACTGCGCTCCTCTATATAATACTGCCACACACTGTGCTCCTGAATATTATGTTGTATCATGGTGTGCCCTAAATTTAATACAGACATATTGTGTGGTCCTGAATATACCGTAATACTGCCACATATTATCCCCCTTGAACTCATCTATGATGACTCAGTGACCCTGAACTAAATAAATATGCCACTGTGCCCCATGAACTCATCATGGCATTGTGCCAACTGCGCCAATCCCAGGTAGGCTAGGCCTAGCTACCACAGGGCCTGCGTTACAGAGGAGGGGATCGCTAGGCCTCTTATTACCCCCCCAACACACACACACACACACAGACACTCAGCACCGCTGATCTATATATATTGGTCCCCCTTTGTTGTATCCACCTCCCTAACCCCAGAATATCGCTGAGGCCTAAGCTTCTTGTACACAACGTTTCATGCCTTAGTTTTTTTTTCTTTTACCATTGATGCTGCGGATTTGATTTACGTGATTTTTGAGATGTCTTATTGTGTGAGGATAAGAGGCAATCGGTTTTATCGGAGCAGCCGCTATGATGTAGAAAAGGAGTCCATCTCTATAAATAGCAGCCAGTGATTTAGTCTGACACGGCGCTCATAAATTCAGCGTGGCAAAGTTCTTTCAGCTATAGACGCGTTTGCATCGAAGCTTTGAGAAATCCAGTTTGTCTACCATTGTTTGCCTGTCTATTATGAAGCTGCCTCTCAATTCTGTTCCTGACAGCGGGAGGCCTGTGAGAGTCTATTAGCTTCCTATCTGTCGCTGTTGTCATGATGCTTCATAAACGAGACTTATAACACCTGCACGGTGTCAGGCCTGTTACCTCACAGCCGCTAGGATAAGATAATAGAGTGCAAGTGCTGAAAGGGGTGAAAGTCATAAAAAATATCAAACATTTAATACATGCTAGGGAGGAAGCTAATCTGCCATGGTGATGCCAAATTATAATGCTGCCTATTAGAGTCCAATGCAAATCTCCAAAGCCAAGGTGCTGTATATGTGTGTACCCCTGGGCAGCTCTTGGCTTTGCTTGACTTTGACTGTTGGCCTAATAAAGTGGCACTTGGCCTAATAAATCAGCAGGTTTGGGCCAGTGAACCTGCTGATATGAGCCAGCCGCTATTTACCTCAGGATTCCCTGTCTGTAATTGTTATTTCTGTGTGATCCGGTGTACAATAGTTTTCCGCTAATTGCTGATATGCTAATTAGCGGGTTCGGAGCAATTGGGGCATTCCCCATGCTCCCGGAACACCGCCTAGCCTGCCCCCTCCTGGCCCGCCTAGCCTGCCCCCTCCTGGCCCGCCCACTATGCATATTCATATATGCATAGTTAGGCCGCTTGTTATGGTGCATATGCAGGAAGCAGCCTGTAACAACCTGCCTAGCAATGCATATATGAATAGTGGGTGGGCCGGAAGGGGGCAGGCTAGGCGGGCTGAGGGGGTGCTCTGGGAGCATGAGGAACTCCCCAAATGCTTTGAACCCACTAATTAGCATATCAACAATTAGCAGCAAAACAACCGTATACCGGACCGCACAGAAATCTGAATTACTGACCGGGAATCCTGAGGTAAATAACGGCAGACTAGCCTATTGGCTAGGCTGCATAGTCTATATACAAAGGCAACAAGTTTATTTTTTTATATACCCTACTGAGCATACAATTATTTAAAAAATCCTTCAAAACCAGACTCGCTAGGACATCTGTCAACAGATCTGTCACGGCTATGATAAAGTCGTTTTTTAAAGGGAAAGTCCCATCTCAACTATTATTGTAATGTAATATTTTTGCACATAAATAAATTTTTCAAACTTGTCTCCTTCCCCTGATCTGCTGCTCTTTCCCTCCTATTGTTGACAGCTTGTTGTCTTGGTTACCGACCACCACTCTGCTCTTAAAGCACTGGTGTAGCTGATATATATACCTATAATGTCGCTGTATAGAGATATAGGGGGACATTTAATAACCTACACCAGCCATATCCCCTGATGGGCAAGGGGGGCATGGTAAGGAGGGGAGGAGGCGTGGTCTCCTTCTGTGCCCAAATTATTATTTGCTCTGATCAGATGTAGATTTTTGTGCAATGCTTGCGCCAGGTGCAGGGCAGGCCAGCCGTACTAAGAGGGGCGGGGCTTTATCTAAGACTATTTAAGACTTGGCTTTAATTACGCCAGTCTTGATAAATGTCCCCCATAGTGTATATATTACTGTATATAATGTATATATTACTGTAATCTTTTTCCTTCAGATCAACAGGTTTGAGAAAGTTATATAAATTTGTAATTTATTTCTATTTAAAAATCTCAAGTTTTCCAGTACTTATTAGTTGCTGTATGTCCCGCAGGAAGTGATACATTCTTTTCAGTGTGACACAGTGCTCTCTGATTTTTAAATAGATTTCATTTATAAATCCATATAACTTTCTGATTTGAAAGAAAAAGATTTTCGCCAGAGTACCCCTTTAAAGGTGTCCCACCAAATTAAAAAGTTTTAGGAAGCTGGGGGGGAATGGGGAGGGAACATACCCCAGTCACTACCTGGCTAAATGGGCAATTGCTCAGCCAAGCTGTGATGTTGCAGCTGAAAATAACATCCGGCGGCTGTCAGCTATACCCCTTTTACTGAAGCCATGACACCTTTTTGGGCGCTTAAAACTCAACAGTTAGCATAGCACAGGTCATGTAAAACAGTTCTGTCGCGTTTACAATAGTCTGTCTGGGCCGCAGTTGGAATTAGTACACCTAACGCCTGTTCCGTGACCCGGAGCGGCCGGTCTCTGGAAAGATTATCCCGGCCGACATTCCAGTACCAGCCGGATGATCTTTCGGCCCGCAGAGTTCTGATGCGGGCGCATCAGTGTGTGCTCACATCAGAACTTTCCACTGCTTACTATGAAGCAAGCTGACGGAGCCGCTCGCTCCATAGTGTGCACTGTCAGTTGTTTGCGGCGCCGCGAGAGATCCCAACCGTAGCGTATACTATGTGTATACGCTCTGGCCGGGATCCCATAGACAAATAGGCAACATATTTTTTTTTGTATTAGCTACGGCTGTTGTTGCAATCGGCAACAACGGCCGTAGAAATTCGAAAAAATATGTTGTGTGAACATAGCCTAAAGCCGCAAAGTGCCTTTTAATAACCAAGGACTGCCAAAAGTTTTTGGTAACAATTGGTTTACTGGTGGAAATAAAGAGTAGGTGACTGTTGTACACATACAGTATGGGGGAGATTTATCAAACATGGTGTAAAGTGAAACTGGCTCAGTTGCCCCTAGCAACCAATCAGATTCCACTTTTCATTCCTCACAGACTCTTTGGAAAATGAAAGGTGGAATCTGATTGGTTGCTAGGGGCAACTGAGCCAGTTTCACTTTACACCATGTTTGATAAGTCTAATCCTGGTTCTCATGCAGAAAATGCTGTGCTATTGGAGTGTGTACACACGGAGGCCTTAGCCTGCTGTCATATAACTGCAGTTATGAGAACCGTACCACTTAATAGATGGCAATTACACAGCTTGGTTACTTGCAAGGGTGATGGCTGACGGACAGGAAATTCACTGTTTTAATGCAATGTGCACTGCTTCCCAGCCATACTTGTGACTGTGGATGATTATGTGTAGCGATGGGCGCTCACCCTGTACATAATTCTTCCCTTTGCCCTAGATTCCTTGTTTGCCTTTCCAACAAGCCGGATCCTGACATCCTAAATTAGGGGCCAGACACATGATCTCTCTGATTAATTAGGAAACCATAACGATAACGGCATTTTGCGGTTTTAATTATGGAAAATGTAATCTAAACAAGTCCTGGGAATTCCTCCACAATTAATTACTGGTTAGCTAGGGGAGAATACAAGGACCGTGGCCACGCACATCAGCTCTTCCCAGAAATCGTCTTTCTACTTGACTGGTAAATGATGCCAGGGGCGTCCGTGCCCTCCTTGTTCCTAACAGCACAGATGACCAGCCCATTCCTGCTTGATGTATAGTACTGTGGTGCCTTGGGATATTGCCTGAAATAGAGTATAGCATTCAGCTTTTCTTGATGAAAAATATGAGCACTTTATTATGAAGGGAAGTGATGTATGAGAAATATATGAGCCAAGTCTATAATATCTTCAGAACTGAACAAAATCTACAAAATAATGTAAGACCCCCCCTCAAATTCAGGGCTCTGTTTCCAGTATATGATGTATTGGTGGCATGTATTAAGGTTATAGGGTATGTGCACAATACAGAATCCCCCCGCTCGCGAACGCGTGCATCTCCGCTGGTCCCATAGGCTTCATTCTATGGTTTGCCAGATTTCGCTGTCCGCTCGAAGAATGAGTGAGTTCATTCTTCGGGCGGACAGCGGAATCTGGCAAACCATAGAATGAAGCCTATGGGACCAACGGAGATGTGCACGTCCGCAAGCGGGGGCGAGCTGTGGAATCCACAGGTGATCCACAGGGAGTCCGTAGTGTGGACATATCCATACTGTCCCAGTACAGTGAGGCCTACAGAGACCCACTGGTCAACAGCAACACTGGGCATAATTACTAGTGCCTCCCTCTGGGAAGGAATATTGCACCAAAGCATCTTATTGTGCCATGATGACCACCTCTGTGTGTAGAAGACTCGGAGGGGTACATTTATTAAGTTAAATCAGGCCCGCCCCCTTTACTGGCAAAATTCACTAAAAGGCGGCCATGGGCTTGACCCTGCCCCCAGCGCAACAAATCTGCACCTTTTTCCAGATAAATGAGCCGCCGGATGAGGCCATACCTTCTCCCCGCCTTTCCATGCTCCCCAACTCCCCCGCACCCTCCTGCCTGCCCATCAGGCAAGCAGGGGATACGGCAGGCATACGCCAGGGAGAAACAGGCGAACCTGTGCCTTCCTCCTGGTGTACGTTTTGGCTGAAACAATGATAAATCCCCCTTAAAGAGTTCAGAAAATTCGAAACTCACAGTCGTCTGCCTTATATTATTCCATGACTTTTACAGTATTTCACATCACTTACGTTTCGGCAGAACCAGTTTCCATTTAATTAATGAATTTTAAGCCATTACCTGATATATTATAAAAGTTGTTGTTGTGTTTATGATGGCGCTAAAGACTTGTTGGGAACAAACTTCTCTCAGGTTCTTTCCAGCGATGTTCCAGTGATGTGTGATACTGTAACAAGTGCTTTGCCTTGCTGAGCCGATGTTGTGCTATTCCCAGAGCTGATTATACATCCCACCACCTTATTCTCACTTTAAGTATTCTTCTGCCGAGTTGAGAGAATTCCCCATGTAAAAAATCCCAATTTACATGAATTATCTATGTTTAATGGCCTAACCTAGTTCCAGGGCAAACATCTAATTTTTAAAGGGATAGATTCCAAGTGCATTTATACCTATAGTAGTGTTCATGAATTATGTTCCTTTGGCCATCTTTTTCCCTATAATACATTTCACATTTTGGGAAATAAAACTCAGCTGAATATTCTTCCTCTTCATTAGCTAAAGACGAGCTATAAAGAAAGTCTATGAGCCCATCTTCAGCGCGCATGGACAGCACTTCTTCCTGTTCATTTTAGTGTTTGTCGGGGTCTCAGCATCCACACAGCAATTCACACAGGTGATCATTGTTGGCACCTCACCAGTCAGATATTGATAGGTCATCAGTATAAAGGCCCTATTACACGGCCCGATAATGAGAAGTAAGCGAGCGCTGACCTTGTTCCCCGCTTGCTGTCTATGCTATTACGCTCACAGACTGCGCTGGGAGCTGCAGGAGGGGCCCATAGATTGTTTGGGTGGCCTATGGAAGGGACAGGCCCGCTGCTCCGTGTAATGGGAGTGGTGGCAGCAGACTGTCGGTATTGTGATCAGGATTATAGAACATGCTGAAAGACCGTGATCAGCCGACCTCGTGCATATTGGCTGATCGTTGCATTTTAACATGAGCTATTGCACGAAACGATAATCGGCTGGAATGGCCGGTAATCGACCAAGTACAACCGATAATCGTATTGTGTAATAAGACCCTGAGAGTTCTGGAAAATCCCTTTAAAGAGTGATCACAAACATATCGTGTTCATAGGGTGAGTGATGGATTGGGGCTAGGAGGAAGGTAAAATGCTGTGCTCCACATATAATGGTAATATAGCTGGTACGGGTTTACAGGTTCCAGTATATCATGGCAGAATTAGGAATACAGCAGGTTTGGCGTTTATATGTTCTATGTTTTATATGTTATATGTATGGACAAGTAAAAGAGAGAGAAAGTAGTGACTTTTCTGAGTTACGCAGACAGTACACTGATGTTAAAGGTAACATTACACTTAGGTAACTATACAATATTGTCAGTATTCACTTATATTAGGGGTAGGGAATCTTGGCTTAACAGCTGTTGCTAAACTGCAACTCCCATCATGCCTGGACAGCCAAAGCTAAAGCTTTGGCTGTCCAGGTATGATGGGAGTTGTAGTTTGGCAACAGCCTGAGGGCCGAGGTTCCTTACTCCTGACTTATATTAATATAATTTCTGATGGGATTAATAGAAATCTTGATTTAATTGTAAAACCACTAGAAATTCCATAATGTGTCTTCTTCTTTTTCTTCTTTCCTTGTTATGTTGCCTGCAGCCTTGCTTTACATCCAGACAGAACCCTTGTTGCCACAGGACAGGTTGGAAAAGACCCTTATATATGTATATGGGATTCATACACTGTACAGACAGTTTCCATCCTCAAAGATGTGCACACGCATGGAGTAGCCGGCTTGGCGTTTGATTCAGAAGGACAGGTTGGTATCTAATAAACCGTCTTCTATATTTCACATTACCATAGAAGGATAGCACCACCACAGCATACATACACTGCTATCTGAATATATCGCCCATATACATACTAGCTCCATAGCATATTGTCACACTAAATGGAGTCTCCTAGCAGATTGGTGCCCCATAGCATGACAGCAACATAGTTTGGCCTATCACCCTGTACCCAGAGGAAAAAAGAATCCCTCCCTATTACAGTAAAGAATCCCCATTTACTGTATATCAATATACAAACCTACTTATTTTGTCCCCATGCTACATTGAATGATTGATTTTCCATTGATTTAGTGTCATGGGTAGCGCAGAAACTTCTATTGACTTTTATCACTTTACTGCTTCCTTGTTACTATTGAACTTAATGGGAACAGGTTTTGGACAGTGCTATTTTAAAATGCGGAAAGTACGTCAATTTCTGTGCTCAAAACTGATTTGTGGCAATGGCGGCAAACTACGACAGTGCTGCACTTTAAGCCACTAGGCTCTACTACTACTGCCCATGTTTGTCTATTGCTGTTACATAGCTGTGTGCTTGATTTTATGCACCTAAAATCCACATATTTCAGATCATACAAGTGTTTGTGGTTTGTATTATTTATGTTTTCTTTTACAATATTAGGTTATGTTCACACTACATTTGAGACCGGTCGTTCCGTGACCCGGCCGGATCACGGAACGGCCGGTCTATGAAAAGATCATCCCGGCTGGTACTGCAGTACTGGCCAGATGATCTTTAGCGCCACAGAGTTCTGATCAGAACTCCCCAGAGCACACTATGGAGCGTGCGGCCAGAGCCATTCACTCCATAGTGTGCATTGACAGGGTTTTCTGTGGCTGTTATTCAATGAATAGCGGCCGCAGAAAAGAGGCATGTCAGTTTTCTACGGCACCGCCAGGGATCCATGGCCAGAGTGTATACCCTGTGTATACACTCCGTCCCGGATTCCCTCAGAAGACAGCACTATGTAAGTTCCATTTACTTACGTTGTGTGAACATAGCCTTAAAGTGCAATGAATATTGTGAATTTTGTCTGAAAATAATATATATGTATGGCTTACACTGTGCTATGAATTGTTTATTAGATAAGTTTACAGTAATACACTGATCTCTTATTGCCTCTCTCTCTCTTTCTCTCTGTAGCGCCTCGCCTCTGTGGGACTGGATGCCAAAAACACTGTTTGCATTTGGGATTGGCAGAAAGGCAAAGTATTAGCAACTGCTACCGGCCATTCAGACCGGGTACTGTGAGCCTCCTATATACTATATATATGTGTGTGTGTTACATGCTTGCCTATAATGAGTCCAGATGTAAGAGAAAAGAGTAATGTTACGTTACTGTAAAGAAATAACCAAGTAACTTGCAGAAGGGCATAAATAAGTAGTGAAAAGGCTGATCTGTGCTTGGCTTTAGCTCCCTGGGTGAACACCCTGTGGGCTTTATCTCCTAATTTTAATTTTATCTTGGCACCAGATCGCTATAAGAGAGACACCTCTATAGTAAGAAGTTCTATTGTACACTTACATTACACATGGAAAAGGTACTGAAGTCCACTGTAATTCTCTATTTTAAAAGGGTACTCTAACATGAGGTATAAAAATCTGAGGATAATGCGTTTTCACGGAAGAGTGAGGTCAATATAAGTTTTCTAGTCATTCTATTTTCCATTTCCTGTCAGTGTTGATGCACGGAAAAGCCACTGAAGTGCGGACTATTGGTAATAACATTATATTAAAAAGTTTTATATCTTTCTGATACCGGAGTACCCTTTTAACAAGAAATCATAGAATGCTTCATTATTTATTAATGGAGCTTGAATAGGAAAAATAGCATCATGTAACTGGGAAAGAGGACAAGATACAGTGAGTACACAGCAGTTTTGATGGCAACCATAGCAAGCATCAAAACAGTGGTTACCACAATGGAGATTATGGTATAAGAAAGGGGGATAGGGAACCTTGGCTCCCCAGCTGTTGCAAAACTACAACTTCCATCATGCCCGGACAGCCAAAGCTTTTGCTTTGGCTGTCCAGGCATGATGGGAGTTGTAGTTTTGCAACAGCTGGAGAGCCAAGGTTCCCTACCTCTGGTATAAGGGTTCAGTTTCTGTGTACTTATGCTTCACCCACAAAGGTGAATTACATACAAATGAATGGTAAAACCGACCACTCCCCTCATAGGTGTATGAAGTATTATGGTAAAGGTATTGGGGGGGTGAATCCACCATAAAGGTAGTCCATTATCTGAATAAATTATACAAAGTAAGGCTTCTTTGTGAATGATGACAAGTTATAAGCCTTTAAAGGGGTAGTTCATAAAAAAAATTCTTTCAAAGCAGCTGGTGCCAAAAGGTGTCATAGACTTGTGATATGCTTCTATTAAAAAATCCTAAGTCTTTCAGTACTTATCAGCTGCTGTATGTCCTGCAGTAAGTGGTGTATTCTTTCCAGTCTGACACAGTGCTCTCTGCTGCCCCCTCTGTCCATCTCAGTAACTGTCCAGAGCAATGGCAAATCCCCATAGAAAACCTCTCCTGCTCTCCAGACTGGCGAGAATACCACTTCTTGCAGGACATTGCAGCAGCTGATAAGTACTGAAAGACTTGAGATTTTTTAATAGAAGTAAATAACAAATTTCTGGCACTTTTCATCTCCAGTTGATTTGAAAGGATTTTTTTTTTGTTAACTCAATTTCAATGCAGGTACATAAACACAGACATGTGGACAGAAGACAGCCTGTTTCGAATGCGTCCCTGCACGCTTCCCTTCGGCCCTGGGCCGAGAGGAAGCGTACAGGGACGCACGCGAAACAGGTTGTCGTCTGTCCACATGTCTGTGTTTATGTACCTGCATTGAAATTGAGTTAACAAAAAAAAAATCCTTTCAAATCAACTGCTTTTAAGAAGACATATATAGTGAGTGCCTCATCCCTTCATCATCTTTTTTTAAAGGGACTCATAAATATATTAATTGCAGAGCGTCATTCAGAGGAAATTTACAATCTTGTTTTTGTTGGTGTAATTATGTGCTTGTTGATCCAAGTGCTCAGACTGAACTTTCTCATGCTGGGCGCCAAATGGAAAGCAAAGCAATTACGCGTCTCCGAAAAGAAAGTATTGCAGGCGCACATTGATCACGATGCCTGCCCGCATCTGCTAAACACACAAAGAGCGCTATAAACTGCACGGCAAAATGGAAATTTTGGAATATAATAGATTAAATTCCCTCCGCGCTCTTGTCTGCAGGATTCAGAAAAGGATGTTAAAAGCCGATCAAGCGGCGTAATGCTTCTGTTACTCAAATTGCCTCTTTTAAAAGTAGACGCGATATAATAGAGGAGAACGTTCAGCTTTCCCTGTATTATATTGGCAAGGTCAATATAATACAGGGGCCACTTAAAGTATTTGTATTCTCTAATGGAGAACTGAGGGTTTGACACAATGTTCCGGCAGCCATCATGACATGACAGAATAGCTTATTCTGTATTCTTCTGACTAAGGGTGGCGTAAGCGCTTTTGGAAACCAAGGCACGACACCCCCTACTCTTGGTCCCTGAAGTTTGGCGTGGTAACTGTGAGATGGATAAGCATTCATTTTTACCCCCAGACCCAATTCCTTAGTGTTCTTATCTGTAACTACCCTTTCCATCCAAACAAGGGCAGTTATCAATGCATTGCTTAGATATTAGGATCTGCTGGCTTCTTCAGCTTTACCTGCTTAATTTTTTCTGTCACCTGGTTGGATGCTTCCCCCAGTCTCTGTCAATCTTATGTCTACTGCAGCGGTCCTGCTGGTTCGGGCTGTGGTTCTCCTGTCCTTGCTGCACACTGTAATTTAGTCGCTAGGAGAACTGGTGTTCAAAGATAATATTGGCCGTGGTGGTCTGTTTAAGGCTATGTTCACACTACGTAAAAGTACTTTGTGCGGAGTGGAACATAGCCTCTTCTGCTATGGGATCCCGGCCGGAGCGTATACACACCATATACGCTCCGGCCGGGATCCCCTGCGGCTCCGCAAAGAGCTGACATGTTAGTTTTCTGCGGCTGCAATTCAGTGAATTGCGGCCATAGGAAACCCTGTCAGTTCACACAATGAAGCAAGCGGCTTCAGACGCTTGCTTTATTGTGCAGTATGGAAAGTTCTAATGCAGGCGCGCGCTGATGCACCTGCATCAGAATACTATGGCCATAAAGATCATCCGGACGGTACTGCAGTACCGTCCGGGATGATCTTGGCAGAGACTGGCTGTTCCATGACCCGGCCGGGTCACGGAACGGCCGTTCTAATACGTAGTGTGAACGTAGCCTAAAAGGGAATTGTACTGCCATGCTTTGCCTATTGCTTGTGGTTCATTCTCTCCCTGACTCGTCTTACCTGAATTATTGTTCACATTCTGATTTCTGACTGATCCTGATCATGAACTTAACCTTGTTCCCACTTGTGCTACTGCATCCTATGTGAGGTCACCTACTTATGGTGAGTTCACATGTACAGGATCCGCAGCAGATTTGAAGGCCTACAAGAGCCTTGCTGCCATAGCACTGCTATATGTACAGCTTCTTTTCTCACTTACTTTCTTCTTCCACCTATCCTTGTAGATTGTGAGCCCTCAGCTTCAGGGTTCTCTTTCCCTCTGTGCCACTCTGCAGTGTATTTTATTTATAGGATATGTACAGTCAGTTATGTGCCCTAATAGTGCCATGACTGGCGGCCACCCCTTGACTTCCACCTACCAGATTTTTGATCGGTCACCAATTCCACCTACCCCTATTCCAAGTCCTACTTCTTACAATGCTGGGATAAGCGTCGTATGTATAATTTGATTTTCTTGTAGTAGCTTCCATTATTCAAATCACTTTTACTTTAATAGGATAATTGACCTCTATAATCAAGCTGATGCATCTGACTAATATATAGAAGCTATAGAGTGACACATGAAGGCCATGCATGCTAATAGACAACTCATCAAATGCTAAGAATTTTTTAGATTCTAATTCTCTAAAGAGTCTAATAAATATGACTGTATTTTCTTCCAGATCTTTGATATATCATGGGATCCATATCAGCAAAACAGATTGGTTAGTTCTGGGGTCAAACATATCAAGGTGAGTTATTAGATAGTTTTCCTTAAATTGTTCGGTTTCTTTTTGCCGCTATAGTACCTGTATATAGCATGTTAGCGGCTACAAAAGTGCTACGTACTGGTACCATATAACATAGCTATATAACACTCCCATAGAGTAGATGTATTACACTGAAGCAGTTATTTTTCTGTGTACTACTTATTTTCCTGTTTTTGTATTTTTAATCATATTGGATTTATTGTACTGTTTTTATAGTTCTGGACTTTATGTGGAAATGCCCTCACAGCAAAGAGAGGGATTTTTGGGAAAACTGGAGATTTACAGACCATCCTGTGCTTATCATGTGCAAGAGATGACGTCACATACTCAGGTGCATTAAATGGAGACATCTACGTATGGAAAGGTCTGACGCTGGTCCGGACCATTCAAGGAGCTCACAGTGTAAGTGTTACTGGTGTATAATGGAGGGCACTCTGTACTGTGCCCTAGGTAATAATTGCTAATACACTCTGCACGGTTTTGTACTGAGTCTCAATCTATTTGGTTCCTTCTTCTTACATTAAAGGCCGGGATATTTAGTATGTATGCCTGCGAAGAAGGCTTTTCTACTGGTGGAAGAGATGGATGCATTCGTCTATGGGACATTGACTTCAAACCAATCACTAAAATCGATCTCCGGGAAAGTGAACAAGGTTATAAGGGTAGGTGATATGTTTTTATCCTTCAGTTTAATCCGAGTACAAGTCATTTCTCCAGATTGGATCACTATCTAATAACACTGATTGGTTTTACTACTTTATGTCATCTTTGAATCTGTGTGTAAAAGTTGTAAAAGGGTATTCTGACCCCTCTGTAAAAATGAATATGCAGGATGGCTGGGGGAGGAATAGAAAAAAAAGCCATACTAACCCTGCCCCAATCCCCCACTGCTTCTCCGCAACATCTGTTTGCCTCCATTGGCATTCGTCTTGGAAGCAGGAAGAAGAGAGAAGATCAGGGGACTGGAGAGAGGTGAATGGGAGCAGAAAGGGGGGTGTAAGTATTTTCTTTTCCTATACCCCCCCCCTTTCCCGCAGCAAATACATTTTTACACAGGCTAGAATACCCCTTTTAAGTTTTATTCCAACCTTTTACATCTATGACATATGCACTGGTTATGTCATAACTGTCTATTAAGTGTGTGGTTCTTTAAGAGGCCGCACAAATGATACAGCGATCGTTCGTGCAGCCCTACCACACAATTAATCATGCAGATGAGCTGATTGGTGCTGATGGAGGTAAACTGTTCATAGAGGCACTGTACAGTGGCACACAGAGTAATATGGAGCTGTAAGGACTCATGCTCTGGTTACAATAATATTCTCATATAGATATAGTGATATCTACATCAGGTGTCATCCCTGTATATATATCCTGAATAATTGAGTGGCTGGATGTCCTGGTTTGTTTCATGTTTGGACCAAACTCAGCGCCCTATTTTATTATACAGGGTATATTCCAGTTCCACTTTATATTTTCTACATTTGGCGCCCCGTCCATAAATAACAGTCTTCAGAATGAACAACGAATCTGTCTCACCGTTTACAATGTACAAGCCCAGTCCTGCAATTATCCTTCTTGTTACCATCTGTTAAGTCATAGAGCAGGTGGCTGGTTAAAAAATAACCCACTAACACTGATGTGTCTCCAGTGTTTGTCTGAACTTGTTCCATTGTGAATATACAGCGCTGAAGTTTGCACGGGCGATCACGCTTCAGGAAAAATCCATAGCTCTGCCATGTGCAATACGTTATGTATAAGGTTCTCTATTATGGCTTCTGACGGATTCTTTCATGTTACATACACATGGTTTCTATTATTCATTGGATAGTTTTAAACCGTTCGAGGAAAATTCAATTGTCTTTTGTTTGTATGGGTCATGTGACCTTCCCTCCAGCCCTTTAGGTACAGGCATACCCTACAGCATAAATATACAATAAATATTAAAAAATAATTGCTCATAGTCAATGAAAACGTATTTGTGCAAACTAAAATTCAATGTCTTTTTATTATGTATACAAGTATATATATTGGGAATTGTACAAAAGATAATAGAGTTTCGGCACTCACCATATGTTCTCTTCACGCTTTATTGAAGTTCACAGATACATAAAAGTACACCGGACAAAAACACATATAAGGGAGGACGTACAAAGATGCATAGAGCGACAGCCGTTTCGTGTGCAAGCACACTTCGTCACAGCTTCACACCTCAATCCTGTACAAAAGATGATAGAGTTGCGGCACTCACCATATATTCTCTTCAGGCTTTATTGAAGTTCACAGATACCTACAAGTACACCAGACAAAAACACAGGTGAGGGAGGACGTAGAAAGGTGCGCAAAGAGACGAAACGGCCGTCGCTCTTTGAACCTTTGTACGTCCTCCCTCGCCTGCTTTTTTGTCTGGTGTACTTTTATGTATCTGTGAACTTCAATAAAGCCTGAAGAGTATATATGAAATACAGGAAAACTCGGATCCGAGTGCCAAGTTTTCCTGTATTTCATAGACTTCATATCTACGCTCAGCGGACTGGGCTGAGGTGCCGATCCTTCCTCCTACCTCATATTGAAGAGAATATATGGTGAGTGCCGCAACACTTTTATCTTTTGTACAAGATTGCCATCAGTGAACTGTGTCTGTTTACGCTGAGCACCAACATTGCTTCTATTTTATTGCTCTGGCTTCCGACGAGGTCTATGTTCCTGCCGCTTTGTGTGAATAGGGTAGTGCTGCTCCCTGTTTATTCACTCCTCTTGATTTAACCATTTATAGTATGTTTTGTCCCTTCTTTCTGAAAAAACATATATAGAATATATTGTTATATCCACATCCAGGTATAATGTTGTTTTTACAGAAGGATCCTGTGTGACAAAATAGGAGTGGTTCGTCATCTGCTAAGACCTTTAGAGGTCATCTGCAGGGAATACAATAAAAAGTGTTCAGTTCTCGTGCAGCACCCCTGCAGGCCAAATACAGTATTCACAAGAAGGGCAAAATGATCCAGCACTATGTAAAATCTCAAAGTCTTTATTCTGTGCAGTTAAAATCAGCCATACACGATCAATGAGAAGTGGATCTCATTGCTGGGCCCCAATAGATGCAATGCAATAATAAAACTGGTTACAAAATACTAAAAAATAAAATAAACTCTAAATAGCCTAGATATTTTATATGCATTATTCATAGATATATCTACATTTGCACTCCAATAAAGTGCAACAGTTAGCGAGGGAATTTATTAATGGAACAGCAGTTCTCGGCGGAGGTTTAAACCCGCTGGAGCTCCTGTGTTTAATGTGAATTGCCAGCAGGCTTCCCGATCTAATAATCTGCGATGAATATCCTCTTCTCTCGGATGCGTTACTTTTTTTTTTTTTTTTCTATACCATATATGCAAACAGAGCATACACAAGTAACCATTTTGATAGGACACAGAACATTGTAGCCAGAAAAAACTGAAATGATTTAGTTAAGGGTGCGTTCACACGTACAGGATATGCAGCAGATTTGACAGCGCAGATTTGAATCTGCTGCAGATCTGCAGCAGATTTGATGGCCTAGAATTGATTTGCTTTGAATCTGCAGCTTCAAATCTGCGCCATCAAATCTGCTGCAGGTCTGCTGCAGATCCTGTGCGTTCACACGTATAGGATCTGCAGTAGATTTGATGGCGCAGGTTTGAAGCTGCAGATTTAAAGCAAATCAATTCTGGGCCATCAAATCTGCTTCAGATTCTAATCTGCACCATCAAATCTGCTGCAGATCTTCTGCAGATCCTGTACGTGTGAACGCACCTTGAAGAGGTATTCCAAGAAAAATTAACTAGCCCCCTATCTACAGGATAAGGGGGCAAGTAAGAGATCATGGGGGTCTGACCTCCGGCGATCTCCGTATTAGCCCCTGGCTTCTGTGTTATGAATAGAGCCGCGGGTACGGCATGTGACCCGCAGATCTATTCATTCATTTCCAGGTGCTGGAAAGAGCCAAGTTAGCCGGAAGAGTGCTGTGCTCGTCTCTCTCCGGCGTCTGTAAAGCAATGAATAGAGCCACGGGTCTCGTGCCGTACCCGCGGCTCTAATCATAACACAGAAGGCGGGGGGTAATACGGAGATCGCCGGGGGGGGGAAAGGAGGTCGGACCCTCCGTGATCTCATAATTTTATCCCTTTAAATAAAAATAAAAAATGAAGAAACCTGTTTTATCCTCAGTATATAACCCCTCCCCCAAGTATTGTTGAATTAAATCTATAATAGTAAAACACAATCACATGCTCAAGAGTTGAGAAATTGGCGCAAAATGTGAAAAAGGGGTGTAACTAGGAGATGAATTGTTGCAAGTGTGGTTTAATAAGCAAAGGATTCTTCAAGTGTGGTACTAATCCCTGCAGGACATGTAAATATGCAAAAAAAAAAAAAGAATTTCTAATGCATCTGAGAATTCATAAATTGTAATTCTAGGAATCTACGAATCTTGTTACATCTTAGAATGTAATAAAGAATATGTGGGATGCACAACCCATATATTAAAATTGGCATGGGCAATGGGTGAAATAGCCTTTTTAAAGAGTTATTCCTCTTAAACATAACTTTTTATATATTGCTGCCCATGGTGACACTAACAATTCTTCCATGCTTGTTATTATGTATTCAGTCTCCTTCCCCCAGTCCTGAGCTGATGCTTTCTGCTGAAGCCACAAGAAAATATGTGTGAGCTTTTCTCTCCGTTACCCCCTCCTCCCTCTTCCCTACCCAGACAGCTGATGTAAACAAGTCCCTGTCTGCAACTGTAATGCTGGGAGGGTTAATCAAAGTGAGTTCATAAGCAACTTGACCTCAGATTAACCATCCCAGCATTACCAAAAAGCAACAAAGTTGCAGATAAAGCCAGGGAGTTTACATCAACTGTCTCAGAAGGGAGGGGGGCGACAGAAAGAAAAGCCCTCAGACAGTTTCTTGTGTCCTTAGCAGAAAGCAGCAGCTCAAAACTGGAGGAAGGAGACTGAAAAGATAATAACGATAATAAGTATGGAAGGAATTGTTAGTCTCACCATGGGCAGCAATAAATAAAAAGTTATGTTTGAGTGGAATACCCCTTTAATGATGTAAACAACAGCATGAACAGGAATAAATCGGGTTCCTCATTGCATTTTATAAAAAAAAAAATGGACTGTGAAATAATTGCATCATAAATGGTATGGAAAACGTTCTACCACATCCGAGAGGAGGGGATATTCATTGCAGATTATTAGATCGGGAAGCCTACTGGCAATTCACATTAAACACAGGAGCTCCAGCGGGTTTAAACCTCCGCTGAGAACCGCTGTTTCATTATTAAATTCCCTCACTAACTGTTGCACTTTATTTGCGTCCATATGTAGACACATATCTATGAATAATTCATATAAAAATCCAGGCTATTTAGTGTTTTTAGCATTTTGTAACCAGTTTTATTATTGCTTTGCATCTATCAAGTTTTTCATATACAGCATGTACTTTATTTGGATGTGTATAAATGAATGGGTTAATAAAGTGGACGTCATCTGAGACAAAAGGGAATATGCTGAAACGCTTGGATGCTTGGCTCATTGTGTCCTCATTGTGGATTGCCAGTTATAGTTACATAGAATAAAGACGTTAAGATTTAACATGGGGCAGGATCACTTTGTTTTTCTTGTGGATTGTGGATTGCATTCGGCTTGGTGTGGAACTGGGCACTTTGTCGGCGGTAGAGGTGGGCTGGAGTGTGTATTTATCACGGGGACATCGCTAAGTCACATGACGCACCGACGGAGAAGAGAAAGGTGGCTTTTTTCAGGCATGTAAATTGCTAAATTATTAAAAGGGTTGTCCAGCGAAAATCTTTTTCTTTCAAATCAACTGGTTTCAGAAAGTTATATAGATGTGTAATTCACTTCTATTTAAAAATCTCACGTCCTCCACTACTAATCAGCTGCTGTATGTCATGCAGGAAGTCCTATATTTTTCCAGTCTGACACAGTCCCCTCTGTCTGAGATAGGAACTGTTCAGGGCAGTATCAAATCCCTATAGAAAACGTCTCCTGCTCTGGACAGTTCCTGTCTCGGACAGAGATGTCAGCAGAGAGCACTGTGTCAGACTGAAAAGAAAACACCATTTCCTGCAGGACATACAGTAGCTAATAAGTACTGGAAGACTGGCGATTTTTAAATAGGAGTAGAATACAAATCTATATAACTTTCTAAAAAGAAAAAGATTTTTGCTGGTGTACCCCTTTAAAGTGACTCTGTACCCACAGTCTGACCCTCAAAACCACTTGTACCTTCAGACAGCTGGTTTTAATCCAAGATCTGTCCTGGGGTTCGTTCGGCAGGTGATGCAGTTATTGTGGTAAAAATTTACTTTTAATCCTACAGCGCTGTGTCTAATGGCTGGGGCTTACATTAGTATATGCATTAGGCTCGCACACCCTCTCTGTCCTTCCTCCCCACCCTCCTCATCATTAGGAATGCTCCAGGCAGATTGCTTCCTATTCCCCACCTGTGTGTATAATGAACATGGGCTTGATCGTTAATACACCTGTGCAAAGCTCAAACGGCAGTAAATATTCCTGGATCATTCCTAATGATGAGGAGGGTGGGGAGGAAGGACATAGAGGTGGTGCCAGCCTAATGCATATACAAATTTAAGCCCCGGCCGTTAGACACAGCGCTGTAGGATTAAAAGTTGTTTTTAGGAGAATATCTGCATCCCCTGCCGAACTGACCCCAGGACAGATCTTGGATTAAAAGCAGCTATCTGAAGGTACAAGTGGTTTGGGGGGGTCAGATTGTGGGTACAGAGTCACTTTAAGGCCAACAAGAGGGGTTTAATGATACATAAAAAAAATAAATTGGACGACCCCTTTAAACTACATGTTGATAAAAAGGGGTCTCAAACAGACCATGCTATAGAGATGATAAAAGCACAGGTTCTCTACATACAATGCTATGGGAAAGAAATTCACAATTTTGAAGAGCATTATATTAAACCTAGGGCCAGCTGCCTTCTGTATGTGCCTAACCTTATTACGTTCTCCTCTGATTTCTGAGCTTCCTCTTGGTAAGTTGATTAGATACGGGTAGTAAGTACCTAACAATTCAGCGTTATGCCATCAGCCTTGTCCAGAGAAGGTCATCAAGTAACGAGAAAAGCTTAGGCAAAACCTTGGACGGAGCTTGCTTAAAGGAATACAGAACAAATTTGTACCTTCCACCACGGTAAAATGGGTCAATAACTATTTTTCTATCCATTCTGCTTACACAGGCCTCTCTATCCGGAGCGTGTGCTGGAAAGGAGACAGAATTCTAGCCGGGACCCAAGATAGTGAAATCTTTGAAGTGATGGTGCGGGAACGGGACAAGCCCATGTTGATAATGCAGGGACATTGTGAGGGAGAGCTCTGGGCCCTTGCCATGCACCCCAAGAAACCATTAGCTGTTACTGGTAGCGATGATAGATCTGTAAGGTATGTATAATATATCTTAACTCCTGTCATTAAACACAAGTCGGCCCATCTGATCTGATCTTGCAGTGTGAACCCAATGTGGTAGCCAACCAATTTGTCTTTGAGATCAGGCAAAGGTGAAGCTTGGTCCGGGTGTAGGTCATGGCGACGGTACAGAAATCGGATACAGACAAGAGAGTCTTGGCAGGTCCCACAGGTTCAGGGTCAGCAGTCCAAGTAATAGACAGAAGAATCCAATGAGTGCAGGAGGGTGAGGTGGAGTTAAAGTGTCATTGTCGTTGTTGTTTTTTTTTTGTTTTGCAGAAATCAATAGTCCAGGCGATTTTAAGAAACTTTGTAATTGGGTTTATTAGGCAAATCTGCCATTATCTGCATTCAAAAAGTCTTTCCCCAGGTCCCCCCCCCGCCTCTCTCATTCACTGCTCATTATCAGGAAATCTAGACTTTTTTACAACCCTGTGTAACCTATGGAGAGGGGAGGAGGGAGATTAGTCGCCAGCAGAGAGCAGAGAACAAAGGATTATACAGTGGGACCTGTGTGAAAGCCAGTATTCAGAGGTCAGAGAGGTCAGTGCTTATTTCAGAGGAGATAGCCCGGTGATGTAGCTGTAAATTAACTCTTTGTTGTCCTGTTTTGATGCCTCATCTCCCTCCACCCCTCCCCTCTCCATAGAAAACCAAGAAGACAGGGGGGAGAGCTTTATACTTTTTTTACATGATAAAAATGCATTTTTCAGCTAATAAACTCAATTACAAAGTTTCTTAAAATCGTCTGTGTTCAGGTGCAAAGAAGCAGGTTGTATAGTAGGTGAAAAACCAGGATAGGAGGGGAGCAAGATATAGGTGCACACACTGCTTCTTTAAATTGCTGAGTTAGTGTATACGCACACCCTACAGGCCAAAGCAGGAACTGCAGCAGAGGAGGGTGCAGCAGCAGCATGGTGACAGTGTGAGGGAGAGTATGGCACAGACAGGACCCAGCAAAAACCGTTCCCTCAATAGGGACCATCTGCCGCCATAACAGTCTAAAATTGAAGGGATCAGAGTTTAACGATAAGACTACTTTTTCAACCCAGATCAATGACAGATATATCTGCTAATGGGATTTTCTTCAGATAATGGTGACCATAAATATACCAGGAGCTAGCAGCACCAAGATCTAGGAGATGTGCTTCTTCATGTCCGATTTATGTTCACATTTGTGAGTAGAATTTGCCTAGAGAACGGCCTAAGTCTACAATTACAGTACTAGGGATGCTTATGGCTGGGATTTATACCATGACAGCGCTCTCTGTATTTCATTGACCCTAGGTTATGGAGTCTTGCAGATCATGCTTTGATAGCTCGGTGTAACATGGAGGAAGCAGTGCGGAGCGTGGCCTTTAGTCCAGATGGATCTCAGCTTGCCCTTGGAATGAAGGACGGATCATTCACTGTACTCAGGGTCAGGTAAGAGCTGTAGCTTAGTCATTACTTCTTTGCCGATAGGGTGGTGTTTTTTATATTAGAATTCCTTCCTATGTATTATACTATATTTATTAACCTAGAAAAGAATGAGTTAATTCCATAAGGGTCAGAGGTCAGTTCAGGGGAACTTAGACCCCATGCACACATTAATGTACACTTTAGTAACTTTATACTACTCTATAAAACATATAGGCCCCGATTTATCAAAGGGTGTAAAAACTGCCCACAGCAACCAATCACAGCTCAGCTTTCATTTTATGTTATTTTCACACCCACCCCCGCCTGCCTACAGATTTCATAATTGGTGGGACTTCCCCTTTAGGTAAAGCTAGAAGTATGTGGTTATTCCCTCATATACTTTATTTAATATTTAATCTGGAGGGATTTATTGCATTATATCACTATGTGGGTAACATAAATTATGCATCATTGCATCTCCATATCTCTTATAGCTGTCTCACTAAAAGGGGGGACATTACCGAAATGCCTCACTTTCCATCAGAAAGGAATGGGAATGTGTTTTATTGCAGGGATATGACGGAAGTGGTTCACATTAAGGACAGGAAAGAAGTC
Organism: Dendropsophus ebraccatus; assembly: GCF_027789765.1. NCBI lineage: Eukaryota > Metazoa > Chordata > Amphibia > Anura > Hylidae > Dendropsophus > Dendropsophus ebraccatus. The sequence goes on from NC_091468.1 coordinate 46,002,253, forward strand.
ATTCATGAAATGAAGTTTTCCCCAGATGGTTCCTATCTTGCTGTGGGTTCTAATGATGGCCTTGTGGACGTGTATGCGGTTGCACAGCGATACAAAAAAATTGGGGAATGCAATAAGTCTTCCAGTTTTATAACCCATCTCGACTGGTCTGTGGATAGCAAGTACCTGCAAACGAATGATGGTGCCGGAGAAAGATTGTTTTACAAGATGCCATGTGAGTAGTCCTGGAAAACCCTTGTTGGATCAAAGGACAACTGGAATACAGCTCCCAGAACCAGAGAAAGGGGGAACGGTATACAGTGTTTGGCATTCAGCTGAAAAAGACTTTTAGGGGTACTCTGGCGAAAATATTTTTCTTTTAAATCAACTGGTTTCAAAAATTTGATATAGATTTGTATTTTACTCCTATTGTAAAATCTCAAGTCTTACCATACTTATCAGCTGCTGTATGTCCTGCAGGAAGTGCTGTGCTCTTTCCAGTCTAACACAATGCTCTCTGCTGACACCTCTGTCCATGTCAGGAACTGTCCAGAGCAGGAGAGGTTTTCTATGGGGATTTGCTGCTGCTCTGGACAGTTCCTGACATGGACAGAGGTGGCAGCAGAGAGCACTGTGTCAGATTGGAGAGAAAACACCTCTTTTTTGCCGGACACACAGTAGCTGATAAGTATTGGAAAACTTGAGATTTTTAAATAGAAGTAAATTTCAAATCTATGTACCTTTCTGAAATCAGTTTTGCCAGAGTACCCCTTTAAGTAAAAATCCAGCCTGTTAGCCTGCAAACAACTGATTGGCTGAGAGCAGGTGATTGACAGACAGAAAGTAATACTGCTCCTCCTAAATATTAGTTTCTGCTAGATGCCAAGCATCTATTGTACTAAACAGAAAATCACCAGATCTTCAAAACAGGGAGGAATTAAAGTATATATAAAGTATATTAGAAAGTATGTCTACCTATCTATTATACTAAGCTTTTTGGATTTTAAACCAACATAATAGTACAGTATAGAAGGCATAAAAGCATAATGTGAGCCAGAGCTATAGAGCAGTGTGTATGTATTTCTAATATATTATTTATACATTACAGCTGGAAAACATCTCACGAATAAAGATGAAATAAAAGGCATTCATTGGTTTTCTTGGACGTGTGTGGTTGGACCAGAAGTCAATGGTATATGGCCAAAATATACAGACCTTACTGATATCAATTCAGTGGATGCCAATTTTAATAGCACAGCCTTGGTGACTGGGGATGATTTTGGGCTGGTAAAGTTATTCAGGTTCCCTAGCTTAAAAAAAGGTAAGTTGGGTTCTTTATGTTCTCTTCATATGAATGATCATTACCTAAATTCTGTGTATGTGTGTGTATGTGTATATATATATATATATATATATATATATATATATAGACAGATAGGAACAAGGCGGCACTCCAAATATAAGTGAATAAAAGTGGTTTAGTTTATTCACCCAACATGCATTTTGGGTGAATAAACCAAACCACTTTTAATCACTTATATTTGGAGTGCCGCCTTGTTCCTATCTTTCTAGTACCGCCGTGACCTGGGTCCGGGACCGTGATGCTGAGCACCCGAGTTTGAGCTATTGAGCCACGCAGAGCCGTTCAGCTACCTTTGATTGTATATGTATGTATGTGTGTGTATATGTGTATATATATATATATATATATATATATATATATATATATATATATATATTACACACACACACATACAGTGACCCCTATGGTTACACTATTAGGCCATGTTCACACAACGTGTCTTTTACATAAATCACGGCCGTTGTTGAAATTTGCAGTGTTGTCTGTAGTCTGTTACCATGGAGACACACAAACATTAGCTCTTCTGCTATCAGGACTTTTCGCAACATTGTTTTATTTTTGTTTGAAATACATTTCAGTAACACTAGTTTTCAAAATAATAAAAACAGGGCAAATCTGTAACCTTTTCATGCTATTCATAGCTCTGACATCAGCTGATAGTACCCGGCCCCTATTTAGAGAACCGTTTTAGTCTTATTAAATAATTTACTAATAAGAATTACACAGAAATGGTGGCGACAAGCCTGTTCACTACCAGTAGATCACCTTCTATAGTTCATCCCATCCAGCTATATGTCTCATCATGCATTTTTTACATCAGTAATTGTAAAATCCCCTTTAACTTCCCCGAGGCATGTGAAAGAATTATGTTAGATCAATGGATTTCTGTGTGCACTGATATGGATTAGACTGATTTAGAAAGCGTGGGCTGTATCCTCCTCCATGTATAATAGATGGTGCTCATGCAGTTCTTACTATTTATTAGCTGATGCAAGCAGTGTGTACTAGCATTAGCCGGGCGAGTGTATCTAACATTTCTCACAACGAATGGGGGATCTGATCGCTTTGCCGCTTGGGTCCAGATTTCTTGGTCTCATTTTGGGAATACAAATGTTAAATATTTATTATATGGATGTAAGGAAAATTTGGGCCTTTTAAGAGTACAATATTTTTTTTGTCTAAAGATGAAGCTGTCAATGAATAATATAGCAGCTGTGCTTTGGGTCTGTTAAATAATGCACTAGATTTTTCTCATCCAGAGTATGAATGTTGACACGCGTTACATTTACCTTGCATGAAACGCAACTGCTGAACAACCAAACCCATGTGCAAGATAGAAACATTGTTTAAGGGGAACTATCAGCAGGTTAGCCCCCTATAGTGCCGGGGACGCTGAGGAGGAAGGTATGTATTACCTTCCTCCTCGGTGCCAGTCAGATTCCGGTGTTAGTCAGGGTAAACTCTTATCCGGAGCACCGTTAGGAGCACTGCCGTGTCATCCGGCCCACCCCTTCTAATGATAATTAATGGAGGGGGCGGAGCTGTGCTCCTAACAATGCAGCGGAGCGAAGATTACTCCGGCTAACAGCTCAGGTGCGGTGCCGAGGAGGAAGGTAACATACAGACCTTCCTCCTGAGCATCCCGAACGCTATAAGGGGCTATCAGTAGAGATCATGGAATAGCGCTGATGTTCAGGTTCGTACGAACTCAAACCATCGGTCTTTGACTCCCGCAGTCTTCCTGTTCCGTGGGGAAGGTGGAGACAGCCCGAGTCCCGCCTGGACAACAAGAATACAACCTATGGCCCAGGCTGTTCCATCATCTCTAGCTATCAACAGGTTATATTTGTCTAACCTGCTGGTAGTTCCCCTTTAAGTTCCCCTTTAAGGCTAATATATTACACAGTGTAATTTGTAGGTCTAGCTTTCCTATGAACTAAGCAATTCGATTGGTTAGTATGGGCTTGCCCTCCATTTTTTTTGTCTTCAATATTTTTGACCTTCCTAATATTTCTAAAAAGCCATGCTGAATTTATTCAGCCCACTATGTACTGTCCCAAAAAACTGCATGAATAAAAAAAATCACGACCAGTCCATCCAACCATCTGGCTGAAATAAGCAGACCTCATTGGCTGCAGAAGTACTTTTTGGGGTCTTGTGTAGGGGGTATCTATGGATCTAATTTGAGACTACTATTTTATAATCTCATTTCTTTTTGTTGTTTAAGGAGCCAAGTTTCGTAAATACGTTGGCCATTCTGCTCATGTTACTAACGTCCGCTGGTCACATGACTTCCAGTGGGTTTTGAGCACCGGTGGGGCTGACCACTCCGTCTTTCAGTGGAGATTCATTCCTGAAGGAATGGCAAATGGCCTCATTGAAACCCCTCCTCAAGGTGAGTATATTTGTTCTTCTGCATTGACTAGACAATATCTTAAAGTGTACTTGTCATGACGGGCCGCTACCGGATCAGCAGCAAGTTCATCTGTTAATCCAGAAGTTTGGGTCCAATGGGGGTCATTGCGTGTTGGTATCCAAAAAGACCCAAACTTCTGAATTAACAGAGGAACTCCGTCAGCCGGCCATCATGAAAGAGTATCTAGAACATGTTAAACTTTTTTATCACTCGAGGTGTGAGTGTTCATACTCGAATTAATCAGTAGAAGGAGCGTCATGTGACAGAGACCAGGGAGAACAAGCTAAGAATGCACCACATATGGTTGTGGTATGAAAACTCAGATCCAAAGTGATCAAACTTTTGTATGTTTCTATGAAATGTTGTTTTTTTTTTTAATGACTTAGGCCTTAAGTTAACATGAAGAGAAGAGGTTTAGAAAGTCTATTATGATATCTGATGTATACATGGGAGCATGTTAGATTCCCCAATCTAGTCTGTTTTCTTGGATCACCACTGATTTCAGGCTTTACTCTTTGGCATTGCTCGGGTATATTTGCTACTGTAAAAATCCACAATGTTGCAAACATTAAAGGGAATCTGTCACTAGGTTTATTCTGCCTTAAATGAGGGCAGCATAAACTAGTGACAGAAATGTTGAACAGACCAGCGTATTAGGGTATGTTCACACTCTCCGCCGCAGAATCCCGCCTGCCTCATTGTCCTATAGTGTCTCTATGGGTGGGCTTGCACATCTCCACTTCTGTCCCTCTCCGCTCAAAGACATGTCAATTCTTTGCGCGGAGAGCGGCAGGAGTGGAGGCGTGAAAGCCCACCCATAGAGACACTGTGGGACACTGAGGCAGGCGGGATGGAATTCCAACGATTTTGCTCAGTGTGAACATACAGTTACATAGTTTTGTTCAGCCTTTCCCCTAATATGCAGGAGAATAGGATTCTTGCCGCACCCCTCCCCCCGTCCTCCAGCTGCTGATTGACAGTTGATTGCCTTTACACAGCATGAATAGACAACTGTCAACCAGCAGCTGGTGGGCGGAGTTTTCGGCTTCTCATGAATATCCAGGACTACTGGGCTCATGCACATAATGGAAAGGACTACTTATTGTCCACGTTATTCAGGAGGATATCTCTGGATAAGCTGCACAGAACAATGTCAAAGTCATTCTGATCATTTTGTTCAGCTGTCACTAGTTTATTCTACCCTGAGATAGGACAGCATAATCCTACTGACAGAGTCTCTTTAAAGTAAATCTCTCAGTTGACCTATAGGGAGGGACAGGGGCGTAACTAGGATTCATGGGGCCCCATAGCAAAAAATAGTATGGGGCCCCCCAACATGCTCACCTGTCCCAGTGATATGGTGCTGTCCCCCCTTCGGCAGCTCTCAGACGCTGTGTCCTGGGGTGGGGGGTGAGGAGTAGCAGGTTGGTCAGAGTTTATGGGCTGCTCTAAGTCCGGGGGTGGGGTGGGGAATTTTTGACACTGGAGGCTCCTCTAAGTCAGGGTGACCTCCATTATACTGACTACTATACAAGATGCTAGGAAAGCTGGGTGACCTCCATTATACTGACTACTATACAAGATGCTAGGAAAGCTGGGCGACCGCCATTATACTGACAACTATACAAGATGCTAGGAAAGCTGGGTGACCTCCATTATACTGACTACTATACAGGATGCTGGGAAAGCTTGGTGACCTCCATTATACTGACTACTATACAGAATGCTGGGAAAGCTGTGTGACCTCCATTATACTGACTACTATACAGGATGCTGGGAAAGCTTGGTGACCTCCATTATACTGACTACTATATAGGATGCTGGGAAAGCTGGGTGACCGCCATTATACTGACTACTATACAAGATGCTAGGAAAGCTGGGTGACCTCCATTATACTGCCTACTATACAGGATGCTGGAAAAGCTGGGTAACCGCCATTATACTGCCTACTATACAGGATGCTGGGAAAGCTGGGTGACCGCCATTATACTGACTACGATACAAGATGCTAGGGAAGCTGAGTGACCCCATTATACAGGATGCTGGGAAAGCTGAGTGACCCCATTATACAGGATGCTAGGGAAGCTGAGTGACCCCATTATACAGGATGCCTGGGAAGCGGAGTGACTTCCATTATACAGGATGCAAGGAAAGCTGTGTGACCCCATTATACAGGATGCTGGGAGAGCTGAGTGACCCCATTATACAGGATGCAAGGAAAGCTGAGTGACCCCATTATACAGGATGCAAGGAAAGCTGAGTGACCCCATTATACAGGATGCAGGGAAGCTGGTGACCTCCATTATACAGGATGCCTGGGTAGCTGGGTGACCCTATTATACAGGATGCCTGGGAAGCTGAGTGACCCCATTATACAGGATGCAAGGAAAGCTGAGTGACCCCATTATACAGGATGCAAGGAAAGCTGAGTGACCCCATTATACAGGATGCCAGGGAAGCTGGTGACCCCCATTATACAGGATGCAGGGAAGCTGGTGACCTCTATTTTACAGGATGCCTGGGTAGCTGTGTGACCCCATTATACAGGAGTCCTGGGTAGCTGGGTGACCCTATTATACAGGATGCCTGGGAAGCTGAGTGACCCCATTACACAGGATGCCTGGGAAGCTGAGTAACCCCATTATACAGGATGCCGGGAAAGCTGAGTAACCCCATTATACAGGATGCCTTGGTAGCTGGGTGACCCCATTATACAGGATGCCAGGGTAGCTGTGTGACCTCTAGCTGGCACAGAGAGTTACCATCTTTTTTGCTGTCCATGGCTCTCTCTTCAGGCTCTGCACTCTTCCCAGTGAGTTTTTAGATCACCCATGGTGTGCTCCGGGGGGGGGGGGGGGGGGGCTTGCCGCAATGGGGGCAGGGCTTACCGGACGTACCCGGGACAGTTGGCAACTAAGGAGAGGGGGACATCCCTGACAGCGGCTGCCGGACAATCGGATAGTACTGTCAGTGCTGTAGCACCATGGAGGCAGGGGAGACAGGCTACGCTTTGCCAGAAGGGGCCGGGCCCCCTTGCAGCCAGGGCCCCATAGCAACAGCCTTCCCTGCCTCCATGGTAACTACGCCTCTGGGGAGGGGGCTGACTGAATTCTAAAGTCATACAGCTAAGTATATTGCCTTTATACAACTGTGGCCAATCAATACCATCAATATGTGGCCAATTAATATGATGCCTAAATAATGACAGGTTTACAGATACATTACCGGGTGGTCTAGGGGAATGAAGGGGTTAAAAGGGTACTGAAGGCTTGGTTCACACTAAGTTTATGCAATCTGTTTTTCATCCATTTTTTGGGAAAAAACGGATGCATGTATGTGCATCCGTTTTAATCCGTATTTCCATTGAATTCCATTATTAAAAAAAACGGATCCGTTTTTGTTTTAACGGACACAAAAATGAGGTCGACTACGTTTTTGTGTACATAAAAAAAAAAAACGGATCCGTTTTGATCCGTTTTTTTCATAATGGAATTCAATGGAAAAACGGACCAAAATGGATGCACACACATGCATGCGTTTTTTGTTTTTTGCAAAAAATGGATAAAAAAAACGGATTGCAAAAACGTAGTGTGAACCCAGACGAAATCAACTAGTGTCAGAAATGTCTACAGATTTGTTAATTACTTCTGATAGGGAGGTTGTAGGTTGAACCTGATGGACTGTTTTTTCAATCTTATTAACTATGTTACTATAGGAATCTCAAGCCTTCCAGTACTTATCAGCTGCTGTATGTCCTGCAGGAAGTGGTGTATTCTTTCTAGTCTGACAGCGCTCTCTGCTGCCACCTCTGTCCCTTATAAGAACTGTCCAAAGCCGGAAAGATTTTCTATGGGGATGTTCTGCTTCTCTGAGCAGTTCCTGTCATGGACAGTGATGGCAGCAGAGAGCACTGTGTCAGACTAGAAAGAATGCACCACTTCCTGCAGGACATACAGCAGCTGAAGGCTTGAACTTTTTAAATAGTAATGTAACTTTCTAACACCAGTTGATTTGAAAAAATGTTTTTCCCTCCAGAGTACCCCTTTAATAGTAAAGTTCTTGGTGGTCCCGTTATAGTGACAATATATATGGCACATTCACATGTTTTTTTACTCATATTCTTAGATTTAAAAAACTGCTAAAAAACACAAATATTAAACACATCTCCAATATAAAACATCCGCTGTCATTTGGGTTGTGAACTTTTTTTGATTTTTTTTTTTTTTGGCTCCACTTTTGAAAGTGTAGCTTTTTAGGTCCATTTTCCACAGCTCACAGCACCATCAAATACATTCAAAGGAGACTTAGGTTTCAGTGATTATTTTATTCTCTAAGAATCCTGCCAGTCACTTCGACTAATATGTTTAGGGTAGATGATGGAGGGATTACTTGAAAATGTCTTGCTGACAAGTCACGAAGTGGATGTGTGGAGACAGCAGGATGATAATATAGATTTACTGCAGGACTTGACGTATAGATTGGTGCTGGTAATGTTAAATTTAGAATATGACTAGAAGGGTCTTCTTGTCCTTGGAGGGTCACAGTACATTTATAAACCATGCGTTATCTTGTGCTGCATATACCAAAACCACACACATGTACTGATATATGTACTACACATGGTCACAGTATGTATGTACATATATATGTATATATATATAATATATATATTTATATATATTTATATATTCTGGGATTATAAATTAATAAAAAAAAGGCTAGCCTAGAGAGCATTGTATATAGTGTATACATACTACTGTAAAGTGTATATATAATAGGACATAGTGTTATGTTGTAGAGTTTTCGGAGGATGTCTTATTTTTGGGGAAACGGTACATATTAGTCCATATTAGTACATTTTAGTCCAGAGCGTAATATAGTGTTATATAGAGTATATATGTTATAGTATACAGGTATATATGGAGTGAATACATAATAGTATTACTTTTTATTTAGAGTTTACACTTATTACTATAGAGGGTGTATGTAATAGTTTAGAGTAGTTGATATAGGGTATGCATAGTAATATACAGTGTTACATAAAGTGTAGACATGTTAGTACAGTGTGTTCTATATAGTTTATACAGTGTTATATAGAGTATATATGTCATAGTATAGAACATTCTTTATAGTGTATACATAGTGATATACAGTATTATAGAGAATGCTATGTAATGGTATGGAAGCGTACACATGGTGATACAGAGTGTTGTATTGAGTGCCCTATCTAGTGTATACACAATGATAGTGTTATATAGAGTGTGTATGTGATAGTATAGTGTGTCCAATAAAGTGTACACATAATGATAAAATTAATGTTATATAGAGTGTGTATGTGATAGTATATAGTGTCTTATATAGTGTATACATAATGATAGAGTGTTATATACAGTGTGTATGTGATAGTATAGAGCATGGGTCTCCAAACTGCGGCCCTCCAGCTGTTGCAAAACTACAATTCCCATCATGACTGACAGCTAAAGCTTTGGATTTAGCTGTCCAGGCATGATGGGAAATGTAGTATTGCAACTGCTCGAGGGCCGCAGTTTGGAGACCCATGGTATAGAGTGTCTGCTCACATGCATAAATCATGATACAAATCTATAGCTGTTCCCGAGCTTGTTTCGGACGGCTGTAGAGGCGTATACCTCTAAGTAAATCCAGCCGGGGAAAATGGGGAAACGGCAGTCTTGATAAATGTCCCCCGTAGTGTATACCTAGTGATATAGAGTGTCGGAACGTACATGTAATACTTTTTCTTCTTTCCCTGTGTTAGAAGGGATTATTGATTCCTGCAGTGAAGAGTCGGATTCAGATGTATCAGACGTCCCTGAACTTGACTCCGATATCGAGCAGGAGACACAAATCAATTACGATCGCCAGGTCAGTACAAAAGTGCGAGGAGCAACAATTGTGCGGTTATAAGACCTTCTAATGAGTTTCTTTCTTCAGAAGAGGTTGAGAATTTTTCACATCATTATATTCCAGTCTGTACTCGGCAATACCTGCATGGACAGGAAAGCCTTATAAAATGTAACAGCAGTCTCTTATGATGATATATACACTGATCAGCCATTACAGTCCATTAAAATTTAAAAAAAACTTTTGACTTGTTAAAGTTTTGATTGACCCAGCTCTGAGTGTCCAGACCCTTACCAATCGTGGGAACGAGCGGGGAGGATTGTGCTGCAATGTCAGTGAAAAGAGCCGGGCTCCATAGACTTACATTAGGAACCCGACTCATAGTCAGATGCGATGACAGGAGCGCACATCATGCGTCCCTGTTATCTCTGCTGCGCGGGGGTTGATCCATGCCGCAGTCCGCATTAGGACATGTCCTATTTTTTCACGGTGGGGATCTCGGCACATATCATGTGAATGGCTGCATTCACTTAATTAAGTAATGGTACCTAAAATTGTCCGCGGGTGCGGATCTGCGTCCACGAACAATTTTACGGGACGTGTGAATGCAGCCTAAACTCCCATTGAAAATAAAAAGATGGGATTTATTTAATCCATAGCAATACAAAATAAAAAGAACTAGCTGACGTGTTTTAGTCTACAGGTGATCCTAACAATGGCATTTAAGACTTTGCAGGTTGGAAGAGGGAGCAAAAAAAAGCAATTGAATCTGTGATATGTGTCACAAGTTTTTACAAAATAGCCCTTTTTCCGAAGCAAAGGAGCTTACCCTCTGGTGCCACCTATTGGAGACAGCATCCCTCCCATGACCTGTAGGACTCCACACATTTCAAGGAGAATCCTTACCCCTTCACTCCCATGACAGTGGACTCTGTGCCAGCCAGCACCCTGCTCTTTAGTCCCATTTTGGAAGAAATTTTAATGTAGCTAATATTCTACAATGATGATTGAAGGAAAAGGCCAATCATTGACTTGTAAGGATCTCCAGCAGGTGGCACTAGAGAGCGAACTCTGCAGGAGAGCTAATTTGCATAATCTTTCCCCATTGGAGCTTGTATCCCCTATCAGACTCCACACATTTTGTCACTCTCCTTAAGGAGAAACCTAACCCCTTCCGTCTCTTTCTCATTTCTTACTCTTAAAGTAAATATGTGACTACATCATCTTTACTCAGCGTTAATCATGTTCCATTTTTACTTTGTGGTTTTTAGCTGCAGTGTATACATAATAGTTCAATCAAACAAATTACCCTGCGCCTCCTCCAATACCTACAATACCAATCTAAACAATTCATTTTCTCAATGGCTTTGTAATTATTTAACACAAACTCATTTGTGCGAAGGATAAAAGAATGCCGGCATCTGGAATAGCAGCGACTTTAGTAATGACATGTATTTTCTCCCCCCTGCCGGCACATCATTCTTTCTATATTCTGAGCCTGCGTCTGGATTTCTGGCAATAACCGATGGAAACATTCAGCATTTTAATTAGAGTGAGAGCCTGCTTTTCTTATACACTGCAGAAAGCAGCCATTCATAACCGCCATGTCAGCCCATTAATGTATGTGCCGCCGTACACTGACAGGAAGGCTGCACAGCGACTACTAATAACATAATTGACTGCTTCTAAACAGATGCTTACCTGCGCTAAAACCAACGCGTCTCGCTACATTTTGCAGCGCAACCACTTTATAAGAATCTTCATAACTATAGAAGGTTGACTTTAATAAAAAAAAATTGCCGGACTTCTCCTTTAAAGTATGGTATTGCGCCCCCCCCCCCCCCCCCACACACACACACACTTATTACGGGAAATGCACGTAGGGGGAGACTAATCAAACTGGTGTAAAGCAGAATTGTCTCAGTTGCCCCTAGCAACCAATCAGATTCCACCTTTCATTTTTCAAAGAATCTGTGAGGAGTGAAAAGAGGAATCTGATTGGTTGGTAGAGGCAACTGAGCCAATTCTACTTTACACCAGTTTGATTTATCTCCCCCATAAAGTGCTTTTTTCCTTGCACTTACTTCTGCATCAAGGCTTCATTTCCTGGATAACATGGTGATGTCACTTCCTGGATAAAATGGTGATGTCACGACCCGACTCCCAGAGCTGTGCGGGCTGTGGCTGCTGGAGAGGATGATGGCAAGGGGATGCTCTGTGTCCCTCCAGTGTCCTGTGTCCCTCAGTGTCCCCCTGCTATCATCCTCTCCAGCAGCCACAGCCCTCACAGCTCTGGGAGTCTGGTCGTGACCACCATGTTATCCAGGAAGTGACATCACCATGTTATCAAGGAAGTGACATCAGCATGTTATCCAGGAAGTGACATCACCATGTTATCCAGGGAGTGACATCACCATGTTATCCAGGAAGTGAAGCCTTGATGCAGTAGTAAGTGCAGGGAAAAAAGCACTTTATAAACATTTCCCGTAATAAGTGTATATTGGGGATTTGTATAACTTTTGGGGGGCAATACAATACTTTTTTTTTATTTTAAATTCTCCTTCTCCTTTAAAGCGGGTCTTCAAACATACAGCAGGTTCAAAATGGCGGGATGCTGGTACTGATGTACTATGTAAAATCTTGTCTTTAAATGACAGTCATGTTTAGTCCATGGCCTAATGTTCTGGTGACATCAATATGGAACAACATATGTATCTTTGTACAATATGTACCAAATGCTTATTGTAAAAGGTGACACTACTGTGCATAGCCTTTTCTACAATATTTCCGGTGGAGCATGAATAGCGGATAAGCCTCCTCATGCCCTTTGGCACTTTCCTCGAGGTGACATTACGACTTTCGTACCACAACACAGGCCTTTGTGCAGCCAGCCAGCACCCTGCTCTGTACTGACCAGGGGGTCACAGTGCAATATAGACACACAAAAGCACATAAAATGGCACAGCTCACTGCTAATGGCAAGACATAAACCCAATACAAATATAAAAATAGCTAAAAGCAGCACCCACCTTGCTAAAGAAAATCTCCATAAAAATAATGAGGCTCTTGTCGTACCATTTGCAAATAGTGTGTACCATCCCACCACGTTAAGGTGGCCTCATGCCCGGGATGGAACCTACACTATACTCTGGCCTCTCCATAGCATATAATAAGCCTATGCTCTGGGCATGCAGGATCCTACTAATACTGGCCAAAATAACCCCCATGGTGGGATGGGTGGAGTGCACAAACAAGTAGCTCCCCCTATCTACTACACAGGCAAATAGACCAAAAAAAACTTTGGTCAGCTCTCCTACAACACCATTAACACTAGGCAGGTGCCCATTGCTATGGGTGAAAATGCAGACACCAAAAAACATAAAATGCAACAGCTCACCACTAATGTTTTGTAATATACTCGCTTTACTTTTCTTTTGAGTTTAATGGTATACAGACGGCCAAACTTCTCCATGCCGATATTCGGTCTTGTCTCTGGTCCAAAAAAAAGAGACCAAACATAGGAAGTCGCAGTCCTTTGTGCGTTCACACAAGGAAAGACACCTGTTTATCATACAGGTTGTATATCAACTGAAGGCAATTATATAATTGACCTTTGCTAATTATATTATCGGCTCTGCAGCTTACCAGGAGACAGTGCTCTTTGTTATGCAACAATTCAGTCAGTATAATGTCACTGTGTGGTTACAGAGTTTTTTGGTACTGTGTGACAGGAGAGCTAACCATACAATGCAAGCACCCTCAGGATTATCTGCTACTGAATGTGGACATGCAGTAGCTGTACAAATGCGCAGTAAAGGGAGACATCTAGTGGCCATATGTATAATGCTGATTTAAACATAGAAAACAGTGCCTCTTTAAATAGTCAAGTACTGACTTGAAGGGATGCTACCTCCAAAAGGTGGCACCAGAAATTAAAATTGATAAAAGCAGATAAAAGCAAATGTTTACACCACTTTCTCTGATTATTGCAACCTCTTTATTTTATATTGAGAAGGAACCTACTCAAGTTCTGGTTTGCTGACACCAAGGGCTCTAGGTGGAGTCCTACATTTCCCTCTTTCGTTTTATATACTTACTATGTGGCACATCTGTAGTATTATAAAGAGTGTCTACTTTCCCTTGCTCGTATTATTATCATCAGTGTGGATGCCTGAGCAGTAGCCAGTCCTGTATAAGAGACTGGCTGTAGTACTGCATGGTTACCTTTGTAACTTCTTCCCTTTCAGGTTTACAAGGAAGATCTACCTCAGCTCAAGCAGCAAAATAAAGAAAAGCAAAACTCATTGCCTTCCCTTAAAAGAGAAAAAGCCCCAGAAGAAAGTTTGAAGTTAAAATTTGTACACGGGTAAGTTTACACATCAGCAGTCATTGTGGGGTATATAACGCAACCCTTAAAATCATAAAACACCAGTCATCACGAACCATAATCATTGGGGTAAACCAATTTGGCTCCTGCCTGCCCTACCTGCCTTGTATGATAGTGTCTCTATACCCATGCAGTCAAAGCTGGTGGGGCAAGGAGAAGGCACCAGGGACCACCCCAATGACTCATTGTGCAGGCAGCATAAAAGTGATGTCAGGTCCCCTTTTAGATTCAACTTTTTAAAGTTACTTTTACTTTACCTTTTTATTTTCTTTACTTTTCATTTCAATCATTACATTTCTAAATCACAAGGTTAAAGTGGGTTTCCACTGAAATATACTTTTTTTTATATATGTTGCTGCCCATGGTGAGACTAACAATTCATGCCATACTTGTTATTATCTATTCACTCCTTCCCCCAGTTCTGAGCTGATGCTTTCTGCTGAAGACACAAAAATCTGTGTGAGCTTTTCTCTCTGTCTCCCCCCTCCCTCCTGAGACAGCTGATGTAAAGAAGTCCCTATTTGCAACTTTGTACTGCTGGGAGGGAAAATGACAGTGAGTTTATTAGCAACTTGACCTCATATTAACCCTCCCAGCATTAAAAAAAGAAGTTAAAAAGTCACAAATAAAGGTGTTTACATTATCTGTTTCAGAAGGGAGGGAGGGGGGAGACAGAGAGAAAAGCTCCCACACAGTTTTTTGTGTCTTCAGTAGGATGCAGCAGTTGAGAAGGAGGGGAAGGAGATTGAATAGATAATAACAGGTATGAAAGGAAATGTTAGTCTCACCATGGGCAGCAACATATGGAAAGTTATGTTTGAGCGGAATACTCCTTTAGTTGCATCAGAAGTGTATGGTGTATGCAGTACAATTCTTGGTGGTACAAGTGACTCTCCCTGGTGAAGCTCCTGTTGCAGACTTTTTATTTGACTGTTCCAGGGCGGCTGTGTTATCAGAGCACAGTCTCTTTTTAAATCATATTAATTTTATTGAATTTGCAAGCAGCGCACTCAAACATGCAACAGAAAAACCAAAAGATAATAAACAGAACACCAGGAAGGAGCAGAAAATCATAGCACTGGAGGCCACCTTAATAGATTACATGTAGAAAACCATAATAATGCAATAAGCATAATATTATATATGTTCTCTACGGGGGGAGGGTTAAGCCGCAGTCAAAGTGCCCTTAGCAGTGACTTATCTCTCTGAGAACAAAGGGGTTGGGTAGTGATTTTCCATCACACCTGACCCTTATCTTCACCGACGTTATCTGTGCTGTGTTCCAACGACAATGTTTTAGACTGGCTTTCTTATTAGGACACAAATGCAAACTGACTACGCTATGGCATTGGTGCACTATGTCCTGACTAATAGCTAAATTAGTCCTAAAACACATAGGTTTCCTTGTCCTGTGTATTGTTATAGAACTTCAATACAGTCAATCGGATTTTACTACTGGGTTGCAAACCTTGGATCTCCAGCTGTTGCAAAACTACAACTCCCATCATGCTTGGACAGCCAAAGCTAAAGCGACATGATGGGAGTTGTAGTTTTGCATCAGCTGCAGAGCCAAGGTTCCCCACCCCTGCTGTAGACTGTTGCTGGAAATGATAAGTCTGTGGGCACCACACCAGTAACCACAAATAATTGCAGAGTAGGAAAACTGGGCCTGTTATTTATATGCTTTGGGCTGAGCTCCTTAGAATGAACAATCACTTTATCCAGTTACACCTTTGTCTTTGCTATAATGTATAAACATATTATAATTTTTTTGCCCTAGCTACAGGGGCTATGACTGTAGAAACAATCTGTTCTACACCCAGACGGGCGAGGTGGTGTACCATGTGGCAGCAGTGGCGGTGGTGTATAACAGGGTGCAACATTCCCAAAGACTGTACCTGGGGCACGATGATGACATCCTCAGCCTCGCCATTCACCCGGTGAAAGATTATGTAGCAACTGGCCAGGTAAGAAAAGGTTTTATACTGAATAGCAGTGTAAGGCTGGGTTCACACTATGTTTTTGCAATCCGTTTTTCTCATCTGTTTTTGCAAAAAACTGATGCATTTGTGTGCATCCATTTTCATCTGTTTTTCCTTTGACTTCCATTATATAAATATTTAAAAAAAAGGATCCAAACGCATCCCTTTTTTTACGTACACAAAAATTAGATCGACCGTTTTTTCATCAGTTTTTTTGCAAAAATGGTTGAGAAAAATAGTTTGCAAAAACGTAGTGTGAACCCAGCCTAACTATGCATCACTTATTTGCCTTTAGTCGTCCTTCTCTGAGAGTATGTCCATGTCAAGTAATTTGAGTCTTAGGGCCGATTATCGCTCTGTGGAATAGAGACAACCATCAGCTGATGATCGTGTCATCGACTGATTGTTTATTGAGGTTCAAACCTAAAATCATTGTGCACTGACCGCGCATCGCTGCGTGGAATAGCGATGCGTGGCGGGCGACCAACGATTTCACAAGCACCATACTTTACCTGAGCATGTTGCAGGTCTTCTCCTGCGCTCCTTCTTCCTCCTGGTCCTGCGCACAGCAGCAGCTTCGGTGCGGCCTGTCTGAGCTGACAGACTGATCAGCCAATCACTGGCCCGGACCGCCATGGCCAGTGATTGGCTGAGCGGTCTGCTGCTGTGTGCAGGACCGGGAGGAAGAAGGAGCGCAGGAGGAGACCTGCAACATGCTTAGGTAATGTATGGTGTTTAAACAAGGGCTGCAAGGACATCGGTAACAATGTCCCTGCAGCCCTCGCTAAACGATTATCGGGCCTTGTAATAGGCCCAGGAAACGAGCGCTTATCTAGCAGATCTGCACTCGTCTATATTATTGATCGTGCCCCATCGGCCCGTGGAATAGGACCCTTAGGCTGGGTTCACACTACGCTTTTGCAAACTGTTTTTTCCATCTGTTTTTGCAAAAAACAGATGGAAAAACAGATGCTTTTGTGTGCATCTGTTTTAATATGTTTTTCCATTATAAAAAAAACGGATCAAATTGGCATCCGTTTTTTTTTAACGTGCACAAAAATAAGGCCAAGTGATTTCTGTGTAAAAGGATTTTTGATCCTTTTTTAAATAATGGAAGTTAATGGAAAAACAAATCAAACAGATGCACACAATTGCATCCGTTTTTTGCAAAAATGAATGAGAAAGACTAATAGCAAAAATGTAGTGTGAAACCAGCCTCAGGTTAGGTTCACTTCATGATTTTGCAATTCGTCCCACAGTGCCCATTTTGGAAAACGTGCAGTAAAACATGGTCAACTACCATGGTTTTGTGCACATTACAATTTTTTTTTTTTTTTTCTGTAAGTCAATGAAAAACTGATCAAAACGTACGGCATACAACAACATCCTCTTTTACCATCCGTTTTTGCATCTGTTTTTTTTTTTTTTTTTTTTTTTTTTTTTTCCATTGAACGCATACATTAAACGGATAGCAAAATATATCTTTTATTTCAGGATACACATGTAAATTCAGATCATTGTTAAACTACAATTCCCATTGAATTTCTTCTGGTTACCTAAACCCATGGTAATGGACTGTGGAGATAGGGGCACCTTCACTGGATATATAAAAAAAATTGGGATAATATGAGGAGCAATCATATGTAAAGAGCAGAAATCTCTTACATGTAGGTGAAAATAGAAAAGGGACATGTCCTTCACTTCAGACTTGAGTCTGAGCCCCGGGCACAGCTGCTAACCGGAGATGTTACTGTACAAGTAAGACAATGGACGTGAGCGCAGACTGTCACTGATGTGTCAGCTCATCTGGGCTAATCTATATGTTCGTTGTACAGTGCGGAAAGTGAGTTAAAATGATTTGCGATTCTTTCTTTTTATCTTGACTCAAAGCATTAAACTGGCCTCATTTCAAAAATAGGCTAAAAGGCGAGAAAACCGGCAGCATTGATATGTACAGAACAAATGGTGCATTCCCTTTAAAGGGGTCGTTCACACAAAGAAAGTGACAGAGATTTGTAATTTACTTCTATTAAAAATTCTCGTTTTCCAGTACTTATCAGCCGATGGATGTCCTGCAGGTCTTTCCAGTCTGACACAGTGCTCTCTGCTGCCACCTCTGTCCATGTCAGGAACAGTCCAAAACAGTAGCAAATCCTTATAGAAAACCTCTCCTGCTCTCCATACAGCATACAGCAGCTGATAAGTACTGGAAAGCATGAGATTTTTTAGTAGAAATTTTTAGGGATCACACTTGTTACTGTTCACATTTGATTGATTGTGTATAATTGTGATTTAGATCGGACGGGACGCCGCCATTCATGTGTGGGACACCCAGACATTGAAGTGTTTATCTCTGTTGAAAGGACAACACCAAAGGGGGGTCTGTGCGCTGGATTTTACAGGTACCGTATAATTTACTTCTGCGGTTTTTGCCCTGGTCACATCTGTCGCAGTGAAAACGTGATGCAATGCTGGTTCTGATTTCTGATGGTAATCCTCAGCACCCTGCGGAGCCCCAGAGTTGTTATAGGCCTGTTGACTTCCATAGTTTTGACCGGAACTATGGCAGCGTATGGTGTTACAGCCCATAGAACTATTTAATATATATTCTGATGGACCCAGATGCAGCATTAACCTCTCCAGATATTTATGGGGGGAGATTACGCATCACTGGGAATTGTCATGTAGAATCGTTTCCCTAATAATATTTCCTGTATGCTAAAGAGAGACAAATACTATAATTAAGGGAATTATACAGGGCTGGTGTGTATGACGGCCTACAGCTGCATGGCATGAGTCAGTGCTTATTAAGGATCTAAATGGGGGGAAGTAGGAGCCTTCCTGTGCTGACTCACTCGTACATAAAATATCCAGCACTGCTAAAGCTTCAAAAACGTGTACTCTTGCATCTATATATGCCACGACTAAGGCCTTATTCACACATTCTGTAAATTTATATTTAGGGCACGTTGATTTCTGTTGGGATAAATTGGGTAATTTGCATATCTGCAATCCGTGTCACAAAATAATGTGACTAGTCCTAGTACGGGGCCATAAGTGCAGCAGAGATTCACCCATAGAAGTCTATGGGAGTGTCCCTAATTTTCCAGATCTGTAATTTTTATGGAAGCAACATCCATAATGTCTGCAAACAGTACAGATCACCTTATTTCATCTATCACCTTCCCATTTTCTGCAGATCCGTAAAAACTTACAGATTACAGATGCACAATTGTGGACATAATATACAGGCCTGAAAAAGTACTGAAAGCGTAACTTAGGCCTTAGGATCCTATTAGATGGGCTTATATTAAGGAGCAAATGAGCATCGACCTGTCAGATCAGCACCCTCTTGCTCTATGTTCCCATTTCGCTGTGTTTTACACACACAGGAGCAGGGCTGTGGAGTCGGAGCTAGTTTTGTCTGGAGTTGGAGTTGGAGTCAGAGCTAGTTTTGGTCGGAGTTTGAGTCGGATTAAAATGTTCCGACTCCAGCTTTAAATTTTTTTTAAAAAAATGTACAATTGAATTTTGACATGAATTTTACAAGTTTTGCTCATGAATATATATTATGAGCAACATTCTAATAGGACACTGGCCCTATTACATAAGGGTGGTCGGGGAGATATATCAGTAATAGGACACTGGCCCTATTAGATAAGGGTGGTCAGGGGAATATATCAGTTATAGGACACTGGCCCTATTACATAAGGGTGGTCGGGGAATATATCAGTAATAGGACACTGGCCCTATTACATAAGGGGGGTCAGGGAATATACCAGTAATAGGACACTGGCCCTATTACATAAGGGTGGTCCGGGAATATATCAGTAATAGGACATTGGCCCTATTAGATAAAGGTGGGGGAATATATCAGTAATAGGACACTGGCCCTATTAGATAAGGGTGGTCAGGGAATATATCAGTAATAGGACACTGGCTCTATTAGATAAGGGTGGTCAGGGAATATATCAGTAATAGGACACTGGCCCTATTAGATAAGGGTGGTCGGGGAGAGGTTTTGGGTCACTATTTGGCAGTTTGTTTCTGAGCTGGAAGAGTCCATTGTGTGGGGGGAGATCTGTGCTGTTCTCTTCCTGGATGCTGGATGACTGTATATAAGCAGCTGTTTAATATGAAGATATCCTGTGTAATATAGAGGAGGAGGAGAAGACATAAGTAGTGTAGCTGTAACCTCTGTCCTCAGTGTGGTGTTTTCTCTCTGGGAGAAGATTGTGGGGGTGATTTATCAAAGGGTGTAAAATTTAGACTAGTGCAAACTGGCCACAGCAATCACACTAGTGCACACTGGCCAACCAATCACAGCTACTCTTTCCTTTCACCAGAGCTGAAAGCTGAGCGGTAATTGGTTGCTGTGGCCAGTTTTCACCAGTCTAAATTTTACACCCTTTGATAAATCTCCCCCTGTGTGTTTTCCTTCAGTGTTTAATGGCTGCAGCTGTGTGTGTGTGTGTGTGTGTGTGTGTGTGCGTTCTATGGCTGCAGTAGTCTGTGTTTGTGCTATGGCTGCAGCAGGCTGTGTGTGTGTGTGTGTGTGTGTGTGTGTGTGTGCTATGGCTGCAGCAGGCTGTGTGTGTGTGTATGTGTGCTATGGCTGCAGCAAGCTGTGTGTGTGTGTGTGTGTGCACACTATGGCTCCAGCAGGCTGTGTGTATGTGTGCTATGGCCGCAGAAGGCTGTGTGTGTGTGTGTGTGTGTGTGTGTGTGGTGTGCACTATGGCGGCAGCAAGCTGTGTGTGTGTGTGTGTTTGTGTGTGCGCTATGGATGCAGCAAGCTGTGTATATGTGTGCTATAGCTGCAGCAGGCTGTGTGTGTGTGTGTGTGTGCGTGTGCGGTGCGCGTTATGGCTGCAGCAAGCTGTGTGTGTGCTATGGCTGCAGCAGGCTGTGTGTGTGTGCTATGGCTGCAGCAGGCTGTGTGTGTGTGTGTGTGTGTGTATGCTATGGCTGCAGCAGGCTCTGTGTGTGTGTGTATGCTATGGCTGCAGCAGGCTCTGTGTGTGTGCATGTGCTATTGCGTGCCCCAACAGTGACCTTCTATATAGCTGTGTGACCTCTATATCACTATGTGTGACAACTCTCTATATCACTATGTGTGACCCCCTGTATATCACTTTGGCTGACCTCTATATCACAGGGATCTGGCATTGTTAGCAGTGTTTCTATAAGTATGGTGAATACTTAATTAGAAACATAGAAGACTGTCAGCAGGAAAAGACCACCTGCTCCATCTAGTCTAGTTCTGAGTTGTTCGGGACATGGAGACTGGCTGCATCCACTGCACACACAGGAGAAGCTGCTTTATATGTTTCAGAAGTCGCCCCAGGATCATGTAGGACATTAGGGAGAAGCTGCTGAGCCAGTGTGATAAATAACTCCCCTGGTATATGACCGGCCATTTATGAAGGAGCAGGAGTCGGGAGTCGGAGTCGGTCCTGATAAAATTCAGGAGTCGGAGTTGGAGTCGGAGTTGGAGCTGCGGCTTACCGACTCCACAGCCCTGCACAGGAGGGGGGGGGAGCTGCAGCAGGGGCGAGTTCAAGTTTTAGAAAGCTTCTAAGGCTTCTCAGGCTAGATCTCCATTGCTGAGGACTCTCATTGTCCTGAGCTGTTCTTTATGTGTTATTTCATTGTCAGGTGTGATGTATGACTGTTGCCTCAGTAACAGGTTTTTGCTTTACAGCCGATGGGAAATGTTTGGTGTCTGTTGGTTTGGACGATAACCACACAATTGTATTCTGGGACTGGAAAAAAGGAGAGAAAATTGCGACAACACGGTGAGCTAGTCCTTTTATTGTATTTTCTTACCTTGGCTTTTCTTATGTTTGCTGCAATGTGAATGTTCAGCATCTCACCACTTTTTTTTTTTTTCGGCAGGGGCCACAAAGATAAGATATTTGTTATAAAATGTAACCCCCATCATACTGATAAGCTGGTCACCGTGGGCATAAAGCACATCAAGTTCTGGCAACAAACAGGTAATGGTTATGACTGTAATAATACAGCCTATGCAGCATGAGACGTCACTGATACACTGTGTGTCCCTTACCTGATATGACGAAAGAGAAATTCTACAAGCTGTCAACACTTAGGCCATAGAAGTTATTACCAAATCAACTGGTACCAGAAAGTGCCAGAGATTTATAATTTACTTCTATTAAAAAAATTCCTGTCCTCCAGAATTTATCAGCTGCTGTATGTCCTGCAGGAAGTGGTGTATCCTTCTCTCCAGACTGGATAGCAGAGTTTTTTTATGGGGATTTGCTACAGCTCTGGACAGTTACTGACATGGACAGAGATGTCAGCAGAGAGCAATGTGTTAGACTGGAAAGAATGCACCACTTCCTGCAGGACATACAGCAGCTAATAAGTACTGGAAGACTAGAGATTTTGGATTTAGAAGTTAATTACAAATCTCTGGCACTTTATGACACTTGTTAATTTGAAAGAAAAATCATTTGGATCTGGAGTACCCCTTTAAGTGCTATAATGCCTCTTTGCTCCCCTTCCATTCCTATTCTTGCTTACATGACAGTCAGCTGGAAACTGAGCCCTGCTTCCAAATCTCACACCTGTGCACAATCTGTATGTACAAGGATGAGATTTGTTAGCAGGGTTCAATACAGGAAGCTGTCAATCAAGCACAGTCCTTAGCAGTTCAGGAGCTCAGGAAAGCCTCTTTGACACTTTGCACCAAAAACTAAAAGTATTTTCCTACATTCTGGAAGCACAGATGGATATATGAAAGGTACCATGTGTCTCCTTGACCTAACAGCTATCTAACAGTGTCAGCAGTTTGGAAGGCGAATTGCTGGTGACAGAGTCCCTTTAATTTTTAAAAGCCTATATATGATAGTGTACATAAGAACTATAGATAAGAACATAGGAGGAGATTTATCAAACATGGTATAAAGTGAAACTGGCTCAGTTGCCCCTAGCAACCAATCAGATTCCACCTTTCATTCCTCTCAGACTCTTTGGAAAATGAAAGGTGGAATCTGATTGGTTGCTAGGGGCAACTGAGCCAGTTTCACTTTACACCATGTTTGATAAATCTCCCCCATTATGATTTTCAACTGATATGGTAATTTCTACAAACTTTTTTCAGAATTTTCTTTTGCATATATGGGGGGGAGGGGGCTCTAGCCTCTGCCAAAGCCACAGCTCCCACATACACAGTGAACAAAGCTTGAAGTAGACAGCGCCATACATTGCCTAGTGACCATGCAGGGTAACTGCAGCTCAGCTTTTATTCCCTTCAGTAGGAGTTGAGCTGCATGAACCAAGTTTACCCACTACACATAGTAGCAGTATCTGAATTTTAGACTGGCCTAAGAATGATTTCATTCCAGGTTATTACATTGTATGTAGCATCATTCCTAATATTGGAATAAGACATGAAAGGTCTGATATACTTTCACATATTCTCTTGGCAGGGGGTGGATTTACCGCAAAACGTGGAACTTTTGGAAATGTTGGGAAACTAGAGACAATGATGTGCGTTTCCTATGGGCGGACAGAAGAGCTAGTGTTTTCTGGAGCGGCGACAGGGGATATTTATGTTTGGAAAGATATCCTTCTGCTTAAAACCATTAAAGCCCATGACGGACCTGTATTTGCTATGTACGCATTGGATAAGGTGATAACCTCTTTCTACGTATGGTGTCATCTGGTTTTGCTTGTGTGCCAGCAGAAGGCGTGTAAGGTTTTCTATTCTTATGTGGTTTATGCACTTATGTCTTCTTTACAATGTGTGTGCTCCTGCATATACCCACATATTATTCAAAGCCCAATGGATAAAGATTTGATATTCACTACTAAGCAAAAACTTTTTAGTGAAGTGTGGATTAAATGCAGCACAGTTGTTTCTTATGGTTTCTGTATGTGTTATATTGATGCACAGGTCCAGGTCAGTACATCAGAAGTGCATAGTGGTCTATGTACATGAGGCCTAATTCTGTCTAGTATAGAGAGTCATGAAAACTATTATAAGCTAATTATTTTGTACTGACTTCCAAAAGACGTTCAGTAGAATCTACTAATGTGAACACTAAATTTAGTCAGTGACTATAGATACATAATCTGTGACTATTTATATGGCAGGGTTTTGTAACCGGGGGAAAGGACGGAGTGGTGGAGCTCTGGGATGACATGTTTGAAAGGTGCCTAAAAACATACGCCATTAAGAGATCAGCAATTTCTTCAAATTCAAAAGGTAACATCTCAGAATTATATCGAAATTACATTTATGGATTCCAGGATTGTTTGCTTGAAATCTGTTGATTTAAATTGATTGAAAGTGATTTTTTTCCCCTTGGTAATTAAACACTTTATATAACTTTGTAATGCACTTTAATTACCCTTCTGCCCCCCTTGCCTTTCACCCCCCTCCAAGGACTGAGATAGCTCTGTGTACTATATGTGAAGAGGTTTCCACCTTGTGTGTTGATATCCTATTTATGATGTAACATATTACTTACCATCTCTGTACTATGTGTTTTCTAGGCTTACTTTTAGAAGATAATCCTTCAATTCGTGCCATCACTTTAGGACATGGACACATACTAGTGGGGACCAAGAATGGAGAAGTTCTGGAAATTGACAAAAGTGGTCCAATAACATTGCTTGTTCAGGTAAAAAAGCGTTTTCTAATAAACTGCTGATAAAACCTAGGTATTGTATGTTTTCATTCCAGGATATGGCTGCCTTTAAACCCCTTTTAGCATTTCCTGATAAACCCCACAGGACCTGCCCGCTGAGCCAATTTTTCACACCACCCCCAACAAATCTTTTTTTCCCCAGAAACCCCCATCGGCATTACCCAAAACAAAGCACTAAACAAAAAAAAAAAAACAGACCTGGACCAGTACGGTAGAAGAGACTAAAGGCCCTATTCCACGGAACGATTATCGTCCGTATTCGGCCAATATCGGCCGCTACGAACGATAATCGTCCCGTGGAATAGAGTGCAACGATCAGCCGACATCGTTCATGTCGGCTGATCGTTGCAGTCGCTTGTTTTTCAACATGTTGAAAAACAAGCGACTGATATAGCAGCGATCTGCTGCCGTCGCTCCATTGAATAGGAGCGTCGGCAGCAGACGCTGCTATATCCTATGGGCTGCCCGGACGATCTGGCGATTCCCCGGGCAGTCCCCCCCCCCCCCCCAGCTCCCCGCCGCCCCTCCCGCACTCACCCGCTTGCTGCTGCCACGTTGAATAGCGGCGGCAGCGAGCGGGGAACGAGGAGCAAACGAGCGCTGAGAGCGCTCGTTTGCTCCTCTGACAACCCGTGGAATAGGGGCATAAGCCCAGTTTCACACATCCGATTGGCATCCCGCTGTAGGTATGTAAGTGACAGCCCCCTAAAGCCCCCGCCGGCTGAAGCATACATTACCTGCTCCACTCTCTGTCTTGCTTCAGGGGTTCCCGGCTGGACGTCCTGCTCAGCCAATCAGTGCGCTGTTCCGCTGCTACACACTGATTGGACACCGGGAGCCGGGAGCCCCCGAAGCATTCCGGAGGGTGGAGCAGGTAATGTATGCTCTGGCCGGCGGGGGGGTGGGGTTAAGGGAGCCGCCACTTACATACTCACAGCGGGTTGTCAATCCCGCTGCAAGTATGTAATCTGGTTGAAAATAACCGTTGGATTTCGCATTGTGAAATCCGCTGCGGATCCGTTATGTATGAAACTGCCCTAAATCCATATTTACAAAAAAGCGGATACATTTGTGTGCATCCGTTTTGATTCATTTTCCCACTGACTTCCATTATTTTTGAAAAAACAGATCAAAATGCATCCTTTTTTTTTTTACATACACAAAATGTATGTCAATGGAAAAATGGATGCACACAAATGCATCCATTTTTCCATCCTTTTTTTTTTTTTGCAAAAATGGCTGGAGAAGAATAAAAAAACGGGTTGCAAAAATATTGTGTGAACCCAGCTTAACCCTGCTGTCAGGAACTGCCTGGGCTGGGAAATACAGCATGGAACAACTGGTCCGGCCATAGATAACAATATGGAGCCATAATGTTGCTGTCATTCAAGTGCATTACTGTACTACCTTTTGCTGTACTCCCATTTTTCTTCTGTGAGATTCTCTATGAATCCAACCAGAAAATAAATCATGGCATTCCCCATCTCCCTCATTCTTTTTGTTCCCCGGAAGCATTGGCTTGTGTGCACTCTGGCAGAGGTTGCCACATACAGCCCTAGCTTTACTTCAGTACAAAAATAAATACAAGTGTAAATGAAGAGCGCAGCTCTGGAGCTCTCTGTATTAGCGGCATCCTTGTCTCTGCAGAGATCAGATTGAGTTCATGATGCACAGAGACAGCGAGGAGTTTGATGTGAGCACAGACACGCTGGTGAGACAGAGCTCCCGTAAGATACGACACTGAAGAGACCCAGTGTGACAACGTGTTATACAGTACTGCATGAACCTGCCAGAATGAGGCCAATCCATGATAAGTCAGAGCGTCTCAGAGACGCAAGGACCACACAATACACACAACACGTGCCATCAGACGGATTTCCCATTAACGCGGTGACACCCGGCTCCTGATTCCAGTATGTGGCTTGTATTACAATGAAAAGGACTGGATGTCTTTAAGACTCCTCGCTGAAGATGCTATTGAGGTCCATAAGATAATTGCAAATCTGTTCTTTGTGAGCAAAAAAAACAAAAAAAAAAACAAATGTAGCTGAAGCAGCTAGAATAATAGGATTAGCAGAAGGCAAATAGCATTATTTCGTAGATGTGATTAGATCAATGGGAACGTGTATTGACTGGTGCATGAAACATAGAGGCTATTAGATGTGATTATGGTGTTCTGGAAAGCCAGAGAAATGGTTGTATACAGAACACATTGCATTGCAAGACTCACCATTACTCTACTGGGAGTACTTAGTCGTGAAGAGTTTCAGTGCTTCCTTCTTGGTTACGTAGAGCTGAAGGGTCTATACAAACAAAATGTAAATAACGTGTGTATATATATATATATATATATATATATATATATATATATATATGCACATGGTATTCTAGTATACAGAAGTAACACAACCGCAAAGATTGTGTCAGTGGGACAAGATTAAAATAAAATGGTGTTGAAGTATGGTAAGCGGTGGGATTGGACGCTGGACCCCCGTCAAGCTCCAGGATCTTTGGGGTATCCATATCACGTCCCGGCTGATGGACTGGCCCTCAGCCAGTGAGTGACAGGGGCAGGACGCCGCTGCAAAGAATTTACGGCCTGGAGTGATTTTTGGCTCCAGTGCTGGTGCCGGTATCCCGCAGCTTTGATCCCCCCTGGTCCCAGACGCTGGGGATTTGAGTTGGGATTTGGGACACGAGGTGTCAGTTCTGCTCAACCACTCAGCGGCCAAGGCAGGCCCCCCATATAGATAGATTGATATACATCACTACATTTTACCATGACTGCCTAATGCAAAAATAGTTGCTGACAATCAGCTCTTTTTTATTTGAGATCATACTTGTTATCATCTGTAACAGGGTCATATGGAAGGAGAAGTCTGGGGCCTGGCAACCCATCCACAGCTACCCATAAGTGCCACAGTGAGTGATGACAAAACACTCCGGATCTGGGAACTCTCCTCCCAACACCGCATGCTGGCTGTGCGGAAACTGAAAAAGGGTGAGTACCAGGCTTGCCAGTCTGCATGACTAGTTATAGTGATCGGGATACAGGTTACAGAATTTTATATTAGACGTTTATACCATTCCTAGAGTGAGTTTCTATTAGCCCTGGTAGTTAAACAGGGAACTCCAGTGAGTTGTTTTTTTTTCTCTCAAATCAACCGGTGTCAGAAAGTTATACAGATTTGTACATTATTTCTACTTAAAACTCAGTACTTATCAGCTGCTTATGTCCTGTAGGAAGTGGTTTATTCTTTACAGTCTATTCTAGTTTCTATTCTCTCTGCTGCCACCTCTGTCTGTGTCAGGAACTGTCCAGAGCAGGAGAGGTTTTCTATGGGGATTTGCCGCTGCTCTGGACAGTTCCTGACATGGACAGAGGTGGCAGCAGAGAGCACTGTGTCAGACTGGAAAGAACACACCACTTCCTACAGGACATAAAGCAGCTGATAAGTATGGGAAGACTTGAAATTTTAAAATAGAAGTAAATTGCAAATCTATATAACTTTCTGACACCAGTTTATTGTAAAGATTTTTTTCCACCAGAGTTCCCCTTTAAGTGAATGCCCATGAAAGGTGCATTAACTGTTCTTTCACTACTTGAACTGATTCAGAAACCTACATTGGACATATTTTAATTTAACTCTGAATGGGTAACCCCAGGAGCAGAAAGTCTATTGTCATAGGTTATTGCACATTTGCCTTGTTGGCTGCTTAACCACATGTGCAGTTTAACACCTACTGGATTAAGACACAAGTAACTATACAGAAATATATATATCGCTCTATGAGTAAAATACATATATAGTGTATAAAATTTATATATATATATATATATATATATATATATATATATATTATGGACAGTAAAAAAAATCATGATCTAACTATACAAGTCACCTCTTTGTGTTTCAGGTGGACGATGCTGTGCCTTCTCTCCAGATGGGAAAGCCTTAGCTGTGGGCCTGAATGACGGCAGCTTCATAGTGGTAAATGCCGACACTCTTGAAGATATGGTCTCCTTTCACCATAGGAAGGAAATGATAGCTGATATAAAATTTTCACCAGGTATGACTCCTTGTAGTTCTATGGGTTTCTGTTGTCTTAACTTGGATATGTATCTATGTTCTTTTTGGCTTTTGTCATTACAATATACTTTCTATATTATTTGTGTCCAGTGTAACAATTGTATTTATTTTAGTGGGTGATAAATGTCACTCTGGATGTAGCTAGAATACAGAAGTATATGGGTGCGTTCACACGTAACGGATCCGCAGCGGATTTCTCGCTCCGAATTCGCAGCGAGATCCGATGCGGATCCCTGCCCTGTACACTCTGGGCAGACAAATTCGTAGCAGGATGGACATCCCGCTTTATGTATGTCTGCAGCCTGCCCCATTAACCCCCCACCACCGGAGTGTATACTTCACCTGCTCCCCGCTCCGGCTTGCTTCGGGGCTACCGGCGTCTTCACGTCCCGCTTAGCCAATTAGTGCGCTGCAGCTTGGCAGTGCACTGATTGGCTGAGCGGGACCTGCCGGAACCCTGCCCAGAGTGTTCAGGGCAGGGATCCGCAGCAGGTGTCGCTGCAATCAGTTACGTGTGAACGCACCCTAAGGCTTGGTTCACACTACGTATATTTCAGTCAGTATTGTGGTCCTCATATTGCATCCAAAACCAGGAGTGGATTAAAAACACAGAAAGGATCTGTCCACACAATGGTGAAATTGAGTGGATGGCCGCCATATAACAGTAAGTAACGGCCATTATTTCAATATAACAGCCGTTGTTTTAAAATAACAGCAAATATTTGCCATTAAATGGCGGCCATCCACTCAATTTCAACATTGTGTGAACAGATCCTTTCTGTGTTTTTAATCCACTCCTGGTTTTGGTAGCAATATGAGGACCACAATACTGACTGAAATATACGTAGTGTGAACCCAGCCTAAGGGAATAAATCACCTCTGCCTCCTTCATCCTTCACTCTGATAAAAGCCTTAAATTGTTCCAGGTCTTAAAGGGAACCAATCACACACAAATTGGCCATAAAGATAAGGAAACGTGCTGGTACATCAGCCAGCACGCTTCCTAACCATCCCCCTGTCCCCTCCGTCCCATGAACATTCAGCCCGCAAAGTTAGTGTAATAGTGTCCCGCGCTGTATGCAAATTACCATCTAAGTAGTCAAGGTGGGCGGGCGGCTGGTCAAGTAGTCACGGTGGGCGGGGGCTTCGTCATGTAGTCACAGACTCCTGGGCCGCCTCCGGTGCTGTAATCACGCCCCTCCGGGCGTGTTGTAAAGCGGCTCCTGGTGACGTCACTCGGGGGGGCCGACATTGCACGTCGGCCACGCTGACGTCTTTACTAAGCTGCGCATGCGCAGTACAGTGGGTGAAGCCGCTGCTGTACTACGCCGCGCAAGCGCAGTACAGCAGCGTCTTCTCAGGCTGCACTGCGCATGCGCAGCATAGTAAAGACGTCGGCGTGGCCGACGTGCAATGTCGGCCCCCCCGAGTGACGACACCAGGAGCCGCTTTACAACACGCCCGGAGGGGCGTGATTACAGCACCGGAGGCGGCCCAGGAGCCTGTGACTACATGACGAAGCCCCCGCCCACCGTGACTACTTGACCAGCCGCCCGCCCACCTTGACTACTTAGATGGTAATTTGCATACAGCGCGGGACACTATTACACTAACTTTGCGGGCTGAATGTTCATGGGACGGAGGAGACAGGGGGATGGTTAGGAAGCGTGCTGGCTGATGTACCAGCACGTTTCCTTATCTTTATGGCCAATTTGTGTGTGATTGGTTCCCTTTAAGTGAGTCTCTGATTTTGACCTTTATGTAGGAAGTCATTTTATTACAAAAATGTCTTAAACCCTTAGAGGACGGGGCCAATTTCAATTTTTGCGTTTTCGTCTTTCCCTCGTTGTGCTTAAAAAGCCATAGCACTTGCATTTTTTCACCTAGAAACCCACATGAGCCCTTATTTTTTGCGCCACTAATTGTACTTTGCCATGACAGGCTGAAATTTTTCATAAAGTACACTGCAAAACCAGAAAAAAATTCAATGTGTGGAGAAATTGAAAAAAAAAACAATGCACTTCTTTTATTTTTTATTTTTTTTTCGTTTTTACGCCATTCGCCCTGGGGTAAAACTGACTTGTTATATATGTTCCTCAAGTCGTTACGATTACAACAATATGTAACATGTATAACTTTTATTGTATCTGATGGCCTGTAAAAAATTCAAACCATTGTTAACAAATACAGTATATGTTCCTTAAAGGGGTTGTCCGGCGATAAAAAATTATTCACAGAATAACACACATTACAAAGTTATACAACTTTGTAATGTATGTTATGTCTGTGAATGGCCCCCTTCCCGTGTCCCACCACCCCCACCCGTGTACCCGGAAGTGTGGTGCGCTATACATACCTGTCACGTGCCGACCACGGTCTCCGATCCTCATCAGTGACGTCTTCTTCGGGAGGCCGGCGGATCTTCCCGAGTGCCAGCCGCCCTCTGCAGCGTCATCCGAAGCTCAGCCGCGATTGGCTGAGCATAACTGTGCTCAGCCAATCGCGGCTGAGCTTCGGATGACGCTGCAGAGGGTGGCCGGCACTCGGGAAGATCCGCCGGCCTCCCGAAGAAGACGTCACTGCTGAGGATCGGAGACCGTGGACGACACGAGATGCGGTGAGTACAATGCACCACACTTCCGGGTCTAGCGTGGGTGGGGGGAAACACGGGGAAGGGGGCCATTCACAGACATAACATACATTACAAAGTTGTATAACTTTGTAATGTGTGTTATTCTGTGAATAATTTTTTATCGCCTGACAACCCCTTTAAAATCGCTCCATTCCCAGGCTTATAGCGCTTTTATCCTTTGGTCTATGGGGCTGTGTGAGAAGTCATTTTTTGCACCATGATGCTTACTTTCTATCGGTACCTTGATTGCGCATATGCGACTTTTTGATCGCTTTTTATTACAATTTTTCTGGATTTGATCCGACCAAAAATGCGCAATTTTGCACTTTGGGATTTTTTTGCGCTTAAGCCATTTACCGTGCGAGATCAGGAATTGCGCAGTGATTCAAACTTTTATAAGGAGAGGGGGATTTTTACTAATAAGAACACTTTTCTTTTTTCTTTTACACTTAAACTAGAAGCCCCCCTGGGGGACTTCAAGTATAAGTACACTGATCTCTGTTACAGATCTATGCTGCATAGATATGCAGCATAGATCGATGAGATAGGCACATTGATTGCTTCAGGCTGCTGCAGCCGGAAGCAATCAAGTGCCGAGCCGGGATCAGCGATCCCCCCACTAGACACCAGGGATCGGCTGCATCTAGTAATCGGATGCAGCTGTCAACATTGACCATGCCTGCTAATAGCCGCGGTCCCGGGCTATGAGTGGCACCCGGGACCGCGGCCCCGCTCTGAACACATGGAGGCGGCCCTGGACGTACTGGTACGACCAGGGTCGCCTGGCAATTTTCAATTTTTCACAGGTATTTTTCTCTCCTAAGAGCCATAATGTTTTTATTTTTACACTGACCATGTTGTGTGAGGGTTTATGTCTTGTGGGGCAAGCTATTAGTTGAGATGGGAATATCCCTTTAAGAAGGCCTCACGCTGCAATGATAAGCAATCATTCCTCACAGCTGCCTCACAGGGGCGCCGGCAGGTGTTTTCATGTTCCTGTGGCCGCAGAAACACTTTCTTCCATACTACCCATTCAGGGGGTGTCTGGAAATCAATTAAGCCAAATGAACAGACAACATCCATGTGTGCAAAAAAGAATAATAACGGCCGCTGTTCATGGAGCAGCAGCCGTTATTAATTGACATGTTCATTTTGTACGGCCACACCCAACAACGGACGTTTTTGGTGTGGCGTGTGCATGGAACGGGCTGCATTGCATTGACTCCAAAGCAATGCCGCCCAGGCTGAAAAAAAAAAGATTGCCGCTGGTATCAAAAACAGCAGCCGTTCTTTTAAAAAATAGTACGTTGTGTGAACATGGCCTAAAACAGACTAGGATCAAGGGAAAGGAAGAATTAAATGACAGCGGTCTTTATGAAAATCTGATCAGAATTGAAGATGATCACACAGGTAACTGAAGGGTAAAGTAACAAAACAGAGGAGAATTCATGTATATTAGGAGTCACCATTGGTTATGAAAGTACAATGACAAAACCATCAGAAGAGATTGCATGACATATAGTACTTTATGCTTCTATAAAAGTACATGAACCACATCTGCACAATTAGCTAAATTGGATTTCCCATTAAACGCGGTTCTACTCCCAACCAGAAATCGTTATTTTCAGCATAATTTTCTATTAGGTCGTAAACGTGGGGAACATTACGCTGTGCGGCTGATTTATGGGTTATCAATAGTTGTTGCAGTCTGATATTGATGAGGCCAGTGCATTTATGCTGTCCATCATGGCAGCCGTCTATTGTTATGAAAGGATATGGCGTGTAGGTGGTCGGGCTGTTGTGTTATTATTTCATATCTCCATCTCCTGTAGATGCTGGGAAATATCTGGCAGTGGCCTCTCATGATAATTTTGTGGATATCTATAATGTACTGACCAGCAAGAGAGTTGGGATCTGCAAAGGAGCCTCCAGCTATATTACCCACATTGACTGGGACTCTAGAGGTAACGTTTGATACATTAAAATAAATTATTCTGAAAATGTTGAAATATCAATTATTATTTAAAGGAAAAAAGGTGTTTTCAGATCAACTGGTGTCAGGAACGTAGACAAATTTTTAAATTGCTTCTATTTAAAAGTGTCAAGCTTTACAGTACTTATCAGCTGCTGTATGTCTTGCAGGAAGTGGTGTTTTCTTTACAGTCTGACACAGTGCTCTCTGCTGCCACCTCTGTCCATGTCAGGAACTGTCCAGAGCAGTAGCAAATCACCATAAAAAAGCTCTCCTGCTATGGAAAGTTCCTGACATGGGCAGAGGTGGCAGCAGAGAGCACTGTGTCAGACTTAAAAGACTAGAGCACTTCCTGTGGGACATACAGCAGCTGATAAGTACTGGAAGACTCTCAAATAGAAGTAATTTACTAATATATATAACTTTCTGACACCAGTTCATTTGGGGGAAAAAAAATCACCATTTAAAAGTACTCCTTTAATTTTCTTTTGATGAGAGGGGGTTACCTGTTCTCATTTTAGATACCCAGTAGTGTTGTGGGGTGCATTTTTAGGCAGTGCTCCATGGAAAAAATGCACATTAGCCCCCAGACAGAAGGTAAAGTAACTCATCTGTAGATGGTTGTTTCGGGGGCTCTTGCCCCTCATCAGTGCAGAGCAGGGCGCTGGTTGACTGGAAAGATCCCATAGATCGCAGTCAGGGAGAGGTACTGATTCTGGTTTAGTATAGGAAAACTTATCTTCAGTGCAGCAAGAAAAAAAAGTATGCAAATTAGGCTGGGTTCACACTGCGTTTTTGCAATCCGTTATTTTCATCCTTTTTTTTGCAAAATAACGGATGCCTTTGTGTGTATCTGTTTTGATCCGTTTTTCCATTGACTTCCATTGTAAAAACGGATCAAAACGGATCCGTTTTATTTTGTCGGACACAAAAACGTAGCTGACACTACTTTTGTGTCCGTAAAAAAAACGGATCCGTTTTGATCCGTTTTTTTTTTTACAATGGAAGTCAATGGAAAAATGAATCAAAATGGATGTACACTAATGCATCTGTTTTTTTGGGAAAGCAACGGATTGCAAAAACGCAGTGTGAACCTAGCCTTAGTCTTGGCTGTCTTACACTGTCCACAGATAAAGGACTTTCTTTCAAATCAGCTGGTGCCAGAGATTTGTTATTTACTTCTATCAAAATATCTGAAGTCTTCTAGTACTTATCAGCCGCTGTATGTACTGCAGGAAGTGGTGTATTCTTTCCAGTCTGACACAGTGCTCTGTCCATGTCAGAGTAGTAGCAAATCAATAGAAAACCTCTCCTGCTCTCCAGACTGGAAAAATACTACTTCATGCAGAACATACAGCAGCTGATAAGTACTGGAAAATTTGAGAGATTTTTTTTTATAGCAGTACATTACAAATCTCTGGCACCAGTTGATTTGAATGAAAATATTTTTTTACAGAACTACCGCTTTAATGTGAAAGCGATTCTAATTTGTATACTTTTTTCCCAGTGTACATAGAATGTAAATCCCATATGTTTTCAGTGAGAATCGGTAATTATAATCACTGATCCACACCCACCTTCCAGCTGTATATGGTCCCTAATTATATGTACCGAGCCGCATTGTCACAGTGACAGATGAGAGCAGGCTTATTTATCGCTGGCTCTATTATACAGGGCAATATGGGCCTTTAATTGCCCCTTATAATAGGGCTCTAAGTTATCTCTGTAGCCAATCAGCAACCTGCTATGCACTGACCATTGGTAAGAACCCTGTGTTTTATTCACCCTACACTTGTATTTGATAACTGATTCTAAATTGAGCTATTTCTATGGATAAGTTGATGGATAATTCTATGGATATGGATGCAGTTTAGGGATAGGTGAGAGTTGCTTTTTGAGGGGCTCCCCCTTAGATTGCTAACTTTAAGCCAGAGCTTCTTATATTTTAAATGACAACTTTTCTTGTTTACCAAAGGTAAATTGCTGCAAGTTAACACTGGTGCCAAAGAACAATTATTTTTTGAAGCTCCAAGGGGAAAAAGATATGTGATTAAATCGGCAGAGGTAAGAACCCAGCCCCTTCCACTGAATAACACCACATCTCCAGGATCTTGGTTCAAGACATCTTCATAAAGCTAATTTCCTAGATGTCCTACAGCAGCACAAGTTATTGTTCTGCTGAATACGGATTCCAAGACATGTCAGTAAGCGAAGTTTAAAACTTCCTGGACAACCTACAGCAGCACAACAATAGCTTGTGCTGCCTAAGGACTCCAGAAAACCCAAAATTTTTTTTACTTTACTCTTTGTACATTGTTATGGGGGCAGCCATCTTGTCTGGGCTGTTCTTAACAGCATTTAGGGACATGCCTTACAGCAAGACTCACGGACATAGACGACAATAGACATACTCTTTCCTCTTGAGATGAATGTGAAACATCTTTGAGCGTACTGAAACAGTGTGAACAGGGAGCTGCTATTGTCTCCTCTATCTACTGGTGTCACATGTTGCTGTAATGCTATACAGATCACCTTACAGCATCCTCCTCTTATCACCACAGACACGACAGGAAGTCTCAGCTTAGTTTTAGCCCCAATGGTGAAAATGGCAAGATTTCTGGATTATCTTATAAAATAGGTAGAAAAATGGAAAATTATAAAAAATGCCACCAAAAATTCTTAAAAAATATGTTTAACATAAAAACATTAAAACAATAAGTAATTTTCTGATCACAAATTCCCTTTAAAATTATTTTAAATGATCTGAATTCGGACTTCTTTACTTGTGTTTGATAACATTTGTTAGTCTGTATTGTTACCTGTGAGGTGTATTGTTACAGATGGAGCGAATAGAATGGCACTCCTGGACATGCGTCCTTGGCCCCACGTGTGAAGGAATCTGGCCCGCTCATAGTGATGTGACAGATGTAAATGCTGCCTCTCTTACCAAAGACAGGAAAGCTTTAGCTACAGGAGATGATTTTGGATTTGTAAAGCTTTTCTCCTATCCAGTGAAGGTAAATCTACAGAAACACATATAGTCAATAGTCAAATAGGACAAGTTGTGGCCATAAAACTTATTGGTGCTTTGTATCTGTGCCAAAAAGAAAAAAAAAAGTTAAAGTGAATGTACCACTTACGCAAATTAATTTTTTAATATAACCTGGTGATTGCTGGTTTTGGTTCGGTCCATTTTTTCAAATTGCCACAACCGGCTGATGTAAAAAAAAATGTCATAAGCGTCAGTGATACATTCACTTTAAGGCCACGTTCAGACTATGTATATTTACAATAAATAACGTCCGTTCCATTCCAATTAAGATGAAGTGATATTCACCCGGCTGATACTGCAATATCCGGGTGAACATCTCAGACATCGGCCGTTGTGAATCGGCCATGAGACATCGGCCGTTGTGACCGGAGATTGGACATGGCCTAAAACTGAACATTGTTTTTTTTCCATTAATTCTCTTCTATTACAGGGTCGGGATGCAAAATTCAAAAAATATGTTGGGCATAGCGCTCATGTGACCAATGTCAGATGGTTATATGATGATTCAACACTGCTGACTGTAGGTGGGGCAGATACAGCGCTGATGATCTGGACACGAGAGGCATTTGGCAACTTAGAGAGCAAACCTGTGGACAGTGAAGAGTCAGACACTGATGCAGAAGAAGATGGAGGTGCGCAAATACATCATTATTCTGAGTTTTTTGGTTTTGAAATCCCATTTTCAGTTATCTTATTTGGGGTTTCTGAGTTAATAAGAGGGATCTGCCATTCAGGAATATCAAGTTTTAGTCAAAGAGGAACTTTCCAGAACAGTAGAAAATCTCTGTTGTCAAACTTTTCCTGCTCTGGACAATTCCTGAGGTGAGAGCAGAGAGCACTGCGTCAGACAGGAAAGAATACACCACTTCCTCCAGGACATACAGCAGCTGATAAGTACTAGAAGACTTGAATTTTTTTTTAAATAGATGTAATTTACGAATCTGTAAAAATCTGGAAAAGGATTTTTAGTTATTTGGTGCCTAACGATTTATTGCCTACTGGTAAACATTTTTTTTTCATTGTAAGCCCCGCCCCTTTGTTTCTGGGCTCCACCTCTTGTCAGGCAAGGCGTCTATGTAATAAATAGGGTGCAAAGCATGTACATAATTTTTTTTACCTAAATTAAAGGGCTGGGGTTACCACAACATTGTACAACCATAGGCCTCCTCATGCGACAGTCACAATTTAGTACCTGTCTCGGTGACTTGATCTGCCACCTTCACACGGGAGAAAGTTATTAGGCAGTGCCGAATGCCAGGGAGAGTGGAAGGTGATATGCTACATCCAAGGATAACCACTTTAAGGCAGAATCTGGCACATTTGGACCAGTATATCCCATTGTCCAAATTGGACAAACCCTTTAAATTCCCTTTTTTTCAATTGACCATAGTTTAACTCTATTACCCTATTCATATAAAGCAGGGACGGGGAACCTTCGGCCCTCCAGCTGTTGCAAAACTACAATTCCCATCATGCCTGGACAGCCAAAGCTAAAGCTAAAGCTTTGGCTGTCCAGGCATGATGGGAATTGTAGTTTTGCAACAGCTGGAGAGCCAAGGTTCCCCATCCCTGATATAAAGTATCAGCTGACAATATCTTCATTGGATATCTTCCTAGGTTACGACAGTGACGTTGCAAGAGAGAAATCGATTGACTACACCACTAAAATCTATGCAGTGAGCATCCGAGAAATGGAGGGAACCAAACCCCATCAGCAGATAAAGGAAGCTTCTGTGGAGGAAAGGTACATTCAAGTGCAGACACCAGGTGTGGGTGA
Organism: Dendropsophus ebraccatus; assembly: GCF_027789765.1. NCBI lineage: Eukaryota > Metazoa > Chordata > Amphibia > Anura > Hylidae > Dendropsophus > Dendropsophus ebraccatus. The sequence goes on from NC_091468.1 coordinate 46,040,447, forward strand.
CCTCTGTTTCACATACGTAACACTCACTTCTTTTAGTTAAGCGGGTTTGCTGAAGTCACACGTTGCCTTTGAATATGCCAGTTCCTACCATGTCCATAATACATTGAATATTCATTTCCCGTTCATGTTGTAATCCCAGATGAAGCTTATAAAAACCTATTACCGGTTCATTACTTTAATCCTATAATGAACTCCTATTAATTTGGCAGAACGCATGTGGTCATCATTGTGTGCAGAAATGGTGGCCATGCCTTACCTAGTAATATGGTGCCTGCAGTACCCAACTAACTTCTCCAAAGCCATACGCATCATCATTAGATCCTACATCAATGCATCTTCATCAGGACTTATTTCCAGACTCCATGAATAGTATTGTAAAGGCCTTGATAATGTCTCCCGATAGTGAATAGATCACCTATATCATCCTAATATGAATCATTTCATGCTCGCTTCATATCGATTAGGAAGCAGATGTCTTACATAAGGATTGCAAATGCCTTGCCATGATAGTTGATGTCAAGCCATATTTAGCGCAAGTTTCATATGTTTCTTGGCTATTAAGGTTCTCCGAGCATATCTTTCACTAGTCATATGTATCATATGGCTGAAAAACCTTGAAGGAACATCTGATCCAATGTAGCCAAGTGGCAAGTAACTGGTGCTAAATATTGTGAGGGGGTTCACCGTCCCTTTACCCTTTCACCCTGCATTAGTACTAAAAATATTTTTTAGTCCAAATTTCATCTTTTTGTTAATGAAATGAATGAAAAAAAAAAAAAGAACAGAAGAAAAGTTGTGTACTTCTTTCTTCTGTCTCCCTCTATATCTTGTCTTCTTTTCTCTTTTTCTGTCTTCTTCCCCTCTATTTTTTCTGTCCTTTTTATGGGCATTAGGTTCAGATACCAATGTAACCTGCCAAAATCAGGTGATAATTTTGGTGTTTGCGAGTATTTTGACCCCTGCTCATCTCTAATCTCTATGATCATGCAATTCCTGAGAAGGTAAGTATCCTGCATGGATTCACTCTTGTGAATCATGTGCCGCCTTGCACGTGGCATCCAACAAGATGCAGAGCTTTGAATTCTAGAATGCAATATGACTGCAAGATGTTGCATTTCACCAATACATGCATATCCACCACCCCTTGAGCTAACCACCAACTCTTCCTTTCTTCATGTTGTTTTACCTGTGGCTTTCCTATGCAACACGCGGGAATATGTGCATCGGGTCATTATACCGTATTTACTAAGATACCTTCAGCATAGTTCTCGTTTTTCTTAGACTTCTGGTAGACTAATAATGACTGATACTGTATGTAAAATATGCTTCACATTATTACAGACATCAACAGGATTAATGTGTTACTAATCGGAATAAGGGTTCTGTCGTTTAATCAAACTAATGGCCAATGTGGTCCAAACCACACAAGAGTAGGTGAAGACGTTTTTATTGGAAGGTTGTTATTTAATAGGAAATAACAATATTTAAATATAATAGTCGTCATAAAATATTGTCCAATGTGTCCCGGTAAATGACAGATTTTCATTAAAAACTTCCATAATTTTGAAGGTGTGTAGGGCATAGCCTTAAATGAAATCTGTCACTAGGTTTATGCTGGCGTAAATGAGGGCAGTGCAAACTAGTGACAGAAATGCTGAACAGATCGGTGTATTACTTACATCATTTTGTTTAGCCATTCTCCTAATATGCAGGAGAATAGGATTCTTGCCACACCCCTCCACCCAGCTGCTGATTGATATTTGACTGCCTATACACAGCCTGGATAGATAACTGCCAATCAACAGCTAATGAGCGGAGTTTTCTTATGTATTTGTTTTCTCAGTATTCTCATGAATATCCAGGACTACTGAGCTCATGCACATAATAGAGAGGACTACTTATTTCTATGTTATTCAGTAGGATATCTCTGGATTAGCTGCACAGAACAATGTCGGTGATACATCATTCTAATCAGCTTCTCTGTCACTAATTTATGCTACCTTGAGATAGGACACCATATACCTACTGAGATTTCCAACTTAGCCTCTCCTAATGTCAACTCTAATGCATGTTCGCATTAGAATAGACATTACAGTTGGGGAAGCTGTCTGCGTCAGGAGTGTGACAGCCTGTAGCAGAGCAAACAGAGATAACTGTTATTCCTGCAGCTGCAGCGCTTCTGACACAGACAGCTTCCCCAACTGTAATGTCTCTTCTAGCTCTAACATTCATTAGAATAGACTTTTGGGAAGGTTAAGTATTGCAAGCACCGCATGCAGCTGCACTAGTGATATGTAACTGTGTCGGGATCAGGGCTTTTGAAGCCCTGCAGTTCCCAACAGTTATTGATGGTAGCAAATGTCACTTCTTCCTCTCAGTGTAAAAAGAGAAGAAAAAAAAATTACATGTTATGTTATAAAGAAAAATATTTGCTGAAATACCCCTTTAAAATAGATCATGCATACTTTATCAATTATTTTTTATAGTAGATGTGTAGCTTAAAGCCTTCCCATCTGAGAGTGGTAGGTCATATTGTTAGCAGGGACATGGTGCAGGGGGCCCAAGTCTCTCTTTACAATACTATAAAGTTGAGGGGCCCTGTGCCGGATTTTGCATTGGGGCCCACTAGCTTCAAGTTAGGCCTCTGTCTGATAGGTCCCTTTAGGAAGGTTCTCTGCATTTTCTTCTGCACAGTGACACTTCCGACCTCCTAATGGGTATAAACATGGCTTAATTTGAGTGAACATGATGGTGGTGCAACTCCCTGTATAGTGAGCATTTGGGAATGTTGCTGTGTCGCACAACACTTAGCTCAGGATCGCCAACCTTATTGTAATTTTTTTTTTAGGCAATTAATGCAAAAATTACGCCAACATTTTTTAAAGGGAATATACCATCAGTACATTTGCTTTAAGTTTTGCACGTGGATAGAACGGCGGTCTTTTTTTGAACTGCGGCCCGGTTTCTGCGTACGGTTTTGTTCTATTCCTGGGCCAGGCTGAAGCACTGGAGGCCGGCCGGGGTTGTCCTGAGAGAATTTTTTTTAAAAAACCTACCCTGATCCGCCTCAGCTGCCATCCCGACAGCTTCCTGTCCCTGCTCATTAGGTCTTCTTTCTGGTTCTTGCCATCTCATCCTCACAGGAACAATCACTATCTGAGTTGGCAGTTCTTGAGGGTTCACAGAACCCAGAGAGCAGCGGTGCTGAGCAGTGATTGGGATCCATCAGAATGGCAACTGTGTGGAATCAGGGCTGGTGAGTATAAAAGGTTTTCTATCCCTGCAATACTCCTTTATTACTTTTTGCTGCCAATAATAAACCTGTTCATTTTGACATACACCTGGAAAACAGCCAAGGCTTTAAAGTTACATGTTATCTATCTTTCATTATTAACCTGTTGTACTGACCAGGACGGAACTAGGGAAAATTTTGCACATTTCATGTGTTAGTTCCAAAGAGTCCTATTAGTGGTTTCATATACGCTTATTGTATATATATATATATACTCCTATAACACCACAAGCCTGCCCAGGCTACTCACAGATTTCCCACCAAAAGAGGGCTACAACACTTATATAATTCAAAATCCAATATTTTATTAAATGATTAAAGAAATAGAGATTAAAGAATAATTTTAATCTCTATTTCTTTAATCATTTAATAACATATTGGATTTTGAATCATATAAGTGTTGTAGCCCTCTTTTGGGGGGAAATCTTAATGTATATATACAGTATATTCAAGTAGTACCCTTTTTTTTACACCAGCTCTCCCAAAGAGGATATACATGTACTATGTACTATGTACATATGCCCTTACGATGCAGCGAATCTTCTGGATCACTTTACTTTGCAGAATGTGGCCTGTGAAACAGTTGTTTAAGTGGCTGTTTCACTGAATGCCCCTTCCTATATATTTTGCTAAAGTACAGAAGCCTTTCAATAAGGCATTATGTGGTCTAATGGATACGTACAATATTGGGGTACAAAATGTACAGTATATAAATCCCCATTGCATGTGGGCTGAAATATATTTGATTTACCGGTACTTCTATCATTTGCTATTATTTGATGATATGAGGGGTGAACTCATGTTATATGGTTGCGTGCCTAATAATAAATGCTACATAGCAGAAGGTAAGGATAGGTTCCATGCATAATAATATATATAAGCACAATACAAATAAACTAGTGGTTCATTCTAATACAACCGGCAAATTTTGTGAACCCCTAAGATGTGTAAGGTTTCTGCAAATGAGTTCTAATGATTTCATCCTCTCATGTCTGGCCGCCTTCTTCTGTATGAATGAAAAATGTGTGGCCCTGTTGTGTTGTGCCGACGAGAAAGAAAACAGTTAATGTTTGTATTGTGTTTTAATCTGCTTTCCTTTGGAGGCAGGGCATTGTCAAGTAAGTATCCACCCGGAAAATGTTCTTCTGCATACATATATATACTGGACATGTGCTGACATGATCATACATCACACGGCAGTCGGATGTCATATTACCGCCATGAATTATTTACCAGTATTAAAACCATCAAGTGTGTGTAGTCCGCCAGCATCTCAAATAGTGTTAGCATCGAGAATGAACCCATACAGACATGCAAGTGTGTATTCATTGTATCATGATCAGTATAACTGACTGTAATATGTAAAGAAACATGGTGCACTCAAGGACCCTACATAACCTAGGTCGGGCTCTTTTGGAGAATGTACTACTTTTTTCTTGTACTTACCTTCATCTATTGGTCTTAGTACTTAGTACTATATGCCCAAGGGTCCATGCAGATTCATTTTGTATAAAGTTGTATTACCACACCTGCTGTGGCCTATATTGTATCTCTGTATGCCTCCAGTTCCATATCATGGAGTTATCCCCCTAGAAGAACCACCCTAGTGACACAGGGAGGAACCATATGTAGGAATGCCTATTGGTCCATAATATGACAGAACCTGCTATGGGCCTATACTGTGCCTCTATGTACGAGAGACATAAAGAATATTGTGGCGCATACCATCACATGCCATATTATAGAGTTGGTCTTCCCGTTAAGCATTCACTCATATTGGCCCAATATTGCAGCATGTGGTTAGGCTGTGTGTGCTATTATAAAGGACCCAGGCACCAACTTTGCTATGTTCATGATACCAAATATAAAGAGAATCTCATAGGATGTAATGCTGATGGTGATTCACTACAAATTACTTTTGACATGTCAAAAGTTATTGATTGTGGTGGGTCTCGCTGCTAAGACCCTCTGTGATTTGAAGATACTGTATAGCCATGGAGAGATCGAGACAGCGCAATCCACTTCCTGGCCATCTGCTCATTCTGTCAATATTTTTCCATAGGCTTACATTGAGAAAATATTGATTTGCGAGCGGCCAGCCATGGAGTTGTAATGGACGTTATGATTGAAATTTGATGTTAAATGACTGACGTTGTTTTGACGGTGTAAACATAGCCTTACATCGTTGATATTAGACCTTCTAATTTGATTAAGAGATGTGCCATCAGGAAATAGGAAGGGAAAGAGTATGGGGAAATGTCCATTGCATGACACTTTTATGAGTGTTGATATAACATATGTGATATAAGGTGGCAGGTGACTGGAGAGCTTCAGATATGAGGTGACAGTGAGGAGAATCGTAAGGGCCCTATTCCACAGGAACGATAATCGACCGAATCGGCCCCATTCGGCCCGATTCGGCCGATTATTGTTCAGTGAAATAGAGAGAATGATCAGCCGATGATCGTGTCATCGGCTGATCGTTCATTTAGGGCCAGACCTAAAATCATCGTTCCCCCACCGCGCATCGCTACGGTGGAATAGCGGTGTGTGGCAGGGGACCAACGATTTGAGAAGCACAATACATTACCTGCAGGGCTTCTCCTCCGCTCTGTCTTCCTCCCCGGGTCCCGCACGCTCCAGCTTCAGAATGGCCTGTCAGCTGATGGAGCGCTCAGCCAATCACAGGTCGGGACCCGGGGAGGAAGACAGAGTGGAGGAGAAGCCCTGCAGGTAATGTATGCTGCAAGGGCTGCAAGGACATCGGTAACGATGTCCCTACAGCCCTCGCTCAACGATCATCGGGCCATGGAATAGGCCCAGTAAACGAGCGGCGATCTAGCAGATCGGTGCTCGTTTACATCGTTCATTGGGCCCTGCTCGGCCCGTGGAATAGGGCCCTAAGTGATTACTCCAAAGTGAGACGTTCTGGATTACCAGATTGGAGACGTTGAGCTTGAAAGGGATGAAATAAGTATGCAGTTTTAAGGCTTTTCTGTAAATGTTCTAATTGGGATATTGTGTAGTTTCCCTCCTATCTAGATCATGCATGTAATATATCAGATTATGTATCTGTTTATATTACTAGGATATTTAAAGGGACTCTGTCACCTTCAACCCCCCTCCTCAAAACCCTAAACTAAAGTCATCTGTAAGTAGGATAAATGCTGATTCCAAATCTGTAACTTGTAGCTTTCCACTCCTTTGTATGTCACTGTATAAGCCTACACACTGGGCATGCTGATGCATAGAGAGGACTACTTAGCCTAAAAATATAATGGAGAGGACTACTTAGCTCAACAATATAATGGAGAGGACTACTTAGCTCAACAATATAATGGAGAGGACTGCTTAGCCTAAAAATATAATGGAGAGGACTACTTAGCCTAAAAATATAATGGAGAGGACAACTTAGCTCAACAATATAATGGAGAGGACTACTTAGACTCTTTAATTTGTGGCTTATAGCAAAGTAATGCCAAAACATAGAGAGATAAAAAATTGCAGATATAGAATCAGCATTGTATACTCTACTTATCTAATGATAATTTACGTTTATTGAGTGTTTTAGAGATGACAGAGTCCCTTTAATGTTATAATGTTGCTATTAGAAGTTGTAATGTGGCACGTTAAGCGTTAATATGTGGATGGCTACGTACATATATTGTGCGCCAACCGTCTTCGTCTTTGTGCATGAGGAAGGAGAAACGAATCCTATGAAATGTCCATGGTAGACCTGATGGTTTGGACGTTGGGGAAATGTCAGCCTGTAAGCAGTTTATGTGCGGTGTACTCTGGAATAAATCCTCCTGGCATTTGAAGATTTGTGAGTTGGTGTTTTCGGCACATGTACCACACAGAAGCCATTGGAGGCTATGTATTGCGTCCATCAGGTGTATATAATGCGCTATCCCACTGAAGTGCAGCTAAGGCTCTTTTCACACCATGTCTTGCAGTGTCAGCCCAAGGTGAGAGCAGGACATGGTTGGTAGAGGCTTTCACCCTGCGGATTTATACATGAATGTTCTCATTTACCAAGAGCAAGTCCTGCCAACTTGATAATAAAACTAAAACTCAAGTTTATTAGAATTTCAGGCTCATTTACTGGAGTGTGGGCATAACCAACAATACTCTGGTAGTTATTTCTAGTTCAGACCTTCTAATCCTTCTCCATAGCATTTACAGCAACAGTATAGGGCTATGTTCCCACAATGTTGCTGTTATTTGAACCTTATTTTTACATCGTAGGAGCATAGCCCAAACAGATCTTTAAGTTACTGTAGGCCACACGCCATTTCCAAACATAACAATTGATGTTGAGCCAGAAAAAAAAATATATAAGAAGAAACTTATGATTAAAGTGTCCCTGTCATTATAACTTTCAAAATCTAAATCAACAGTAAATGTGAAATAAAGCAAATTTGCACTATACATTCATTATATTTTTTGTTGTTATCATGCTGTAAAACAAAGCTGAACTTACCAGAAATCCAGGTCCAGTCTCATGAAGACAGATTTTCTGACTCGTGCTGGTTGTAAAAAACAGACAAACACAGAAATTCTGGCCAGTACCGAAAGTCACAGCTCAATGTGTCCATCAATCACATGACTACCTTCGCTCTGTGAGCGCTCAGGTGGCCTGGGATACACAGAACTTCCTGTTTTCTGACTGTTTCCTGTTTTTTGAGAAAAAACTGTTAGAAAACAGGAAGTTTTGGATTTTGGAAGTTATAAGGACAGTGACACTAAGTGTCCTGGCCCTAACGGTATGTTACCACTGAGTGATATAGGCAGAATTCTGCAGTGGAGCTCTCCTCCCTGGAATCCTGACAGCCTTAGTGTCTCTATGGGATGACCTCCATTCCTGTCGCTCTCCGCTCAAAGAATTGACATGCGATGGAAGCGGAGGCGCACTAGCCTTCCCATAGAGACACTGTGTGACACTGAGGCAGGTGGGATTCCACCTATATTACAGCTGCTAATAATATAGTATTCACCCTTATACCAGTACTAGAAATGCTATAATATCCCTGGTGCCAATAGTGTTGGGGCCCACATACAGGTGCCATGTGAGCCACATGTGACCCTTGAGCCAACTGGTTGGGGGACACTGGTACAAAATAGTGTACAGTAATAAAAAAAAATAGTCAAGGTTATTACTGTAGACAGCTGAGGCTATATAGAGGTTCCTGTAAAGTGGAGGTATATAGATGGAGCACAGTAGAATAAGATTTTAGTCTGGAGATAGACAGTAGTTTATGGAAGATGTCGAAATATAGTAGATAAGAGATGGGGAACCTTCGGCCCTCCAGCTGTGGCAAAACTACAATTCCCATCAAGCCCAGACAGCAGAAGCTAAAGACAGGCATGATGTGAATTGTAGTTTTGCCACAGCTGGAGGACAGAAGTCTCCCCATTCCAGCAATAGATAATAAATGATTGAAAATAAAATTCCTGTGCAACCTAAGTTTTACACTGTCACTACATAAGATGGGTTATATAGGTGATTATATATTTCACCATAGTCTGGTTTGCCGTATACGGTGATTGTAATCACTGGTCACTTGCAGCCACATACAGCAGAATTTTTTCCAGATTTTTTTTATATGGGGTGGATGGGTTCTGGAAACGCCATGTATTATACTTTAAATTCTCTTGAATGTTCATTGCGGAGTCAGCACTGAAATAATATGTTTACTCTATTTTCACCTATAAAATCTGAGCCTATTTGATATTATAGGGGTACTCAAGCAAAAAATGTTTTCTTTCAAATCAACTGGTGTCAAAAAGTTACAAGATTTGGCATTTACTTCAGTACCTATCAGCTGCTGTATGTCCTGCAGGAAGTGGTGTTTTCTTTCCAGTCTAAGGGTGGGTTCATACTACGGAATTCTCGCGGACAATGTCCGCGGAATTCCGCAGTATGTCACTTCTGTCACTTCTTTCGCCGGATAGCGGAATACGACGGCCCATAGAATGGTGTCTATGGAGCCGGCGGAAAGGCGCGCGGCCGTGCGCGCGGACATACTGCGGAATTCCGCGGACATTGTCTGCGAGAATTCCGTCGTATGAACCCACCCTAATACAGTACTCTCTGCTGCCATCTTTGTCCATAACAGGAACTGTCCAGAGCAGGAGAGGTTTTCTTTGGGAATTTGCCCTGCAGGTTCCCTGTCCCTGTTATAGGACATTTGTTCCCTGTGCTTAACTCCCCTCTATGAGCCAAAACAGGGAACTAATGTGTAAGATAAACCTCTGTTTTAGCATACCCGGCCCAACCATGAGTTCCATAATAACCTCTTGATTGGCATGTAATGCTATACACTTTGTAACAGTTGTCCAAGAAAACATTGTGGGAGATTTATCAAACATGGTGTAAAGTGAAACTGGCTCAGTTGCCCCTAGCAACCAATCAGATTCCACCTTTCATTTTCCAAAGAGTCTGTGAGGAATGAAAGGTAGAATCTGATTGGTTGCTAGGGGCAACTGGGCCAGTTTCACTTTACACCATGTTTAATAAATCTCCCTAATTGTCCCTTCTGTTAAAGGGCATTCATACGTTTGCAAAATACTGTCCGTGAACAGTGTTCTGCGGACCGGATCTCGGAGCTCCCGGCTTCATGATTCATTATGATACCGGGAGCTCCTAAACCGATTAGAAGTTCATACTACTGTACTGACACAGTTTCAGAGCTCCCGATATCATAATGAATCATAATGCTCGGGAGCTCTGAGTATCCATGTATGTCCGTGCACAGTCTGTGGTGCATTACCATCCGTGATGTCATACAAGATTTTTTGACACGAATCACTTGGTAATCTCTTTTATTCTTTTTTTTGTTTGTTGTTGTTGGTTTCTTTAATGGGCACCATCACTAAAAATAAGTTGTGACATCATTAGACTTGTGAAAAGTTATTGATGACAGCGAGTCTCACTACTGACACCTGCTCTGATCTGAAGATATAGCTGGGGAGACATTACAGCAGTGCGATCCACTCCACAGCTGGCCGATTATTCCATCGATATGTTCTCATAGACTTATCGTATATTGAGATTATTGACGGGATGCACAGCCGGCTGGGGAGTAGATCACGCTACCGCCATCTGTATCTTCTGATCACAGTGGGTGTCAGCTGTGAGACCTGCTGTGATCAATAACTTTTCACATGTCAATAGTTATTTGTAGTAACAGGTATGCTTTAAATAACAAGACATGACCAGGCATCACTATGATTATTATACAACAGATCAGGACTTGTACATGTAGCCAGCATTCCCTCTGCTTCCAATATACTGCTTTCTTGTGGTTTTGATTCTTATTTTAAAAGCAGCCTATACCTTGGGGCCTATATACTAAGCAGGCAAGGAAGGAAAATTTGTGACTTTCTATTTTTTGTAGTTAAAAGGTTACATGAGTATTAGGGAGCAAAAAAGTCCTTTAATAAAAAATCTGTCCCTTTCTTAGATTTTATGTGTTGATAGCAAAAGCTCAGTTTTTTGGGGTTGGATACAGGTCTTCTTTAAATATATGTTGGCCAAATGCTCTTGTAGCTGACAACTATTTATTCCGGCAGCAAATATAAAAAAAAAAAATCACAGAACGGGGTGCATACTCTTTTAAAACTTCACTTTTACTTCAGATAATTAAAAATATCTCCACAAAAAGACAAAAAACAATATCCTTAAAGGGGTACTCCAGTGAATTTTTTTCTCCCAGATAAAGTGGTGTCAGAAACTTATACAGGTAATTTACTTCTATTGAGAATTCTCAAGTCTTCCAGTACTTATCAGCTGCTGTATGACCTACAGGAAGCTTTGTATTCCTTCCAGTTTACCACAGTGCTGACACAGTCATTAGCTGGAGTTACATGTTTTAGCTCCTAATGCTTTTTAAGGATAATATTTTGTGTCTTTTTTGGGAATATTTTTCATTATCTAAAGTAAAAGTGAAGTTTTACATGTGCATGCACCCCATTCTGTTATTTTTGTTATATGGAAAGCAGTATACGGTGACTTATATGACAACAAATATATGCCCAGTCTGGTCTATAATGTGGTTTTTTTCAGTAGGGAGAGGGGATAGGCTGCTACCAGACAGCTCCTTATATTAGATAATTGGCCGGTGTCGCCAGCATCACTGGGCCTGACCAACATACGAGTGTGTGCAACCTTCCCAAGGGTATTTGCACCTTACAATCCACAGCAGAAAATCTGCAGCATATATATCATACATTTGTATTGCAGCTGATTGAAAAATTATATACACGCAGTCTCCCTTGTATTAGGAATATTCTCCTAGTACTGAGTAGGACAGCCAATACTCTCAGGACTAGTCTTTGTCCTCAAGGTGCTGGAAACTCTCAAAGATTGTGTCCCATGCTGACACTACAGCATTACACAGTGGGTTGGACTTTCATATACAATTACATGCAATTTCCCGTTTCAGCGTGTCTTAATGTCCATATCTTATCAGGCCGGGTTCACACCCGATCCCGACTTTGGTGGCATTTATGCATTAGCAACATGCCAAAAATCTGTGGCCAACATTTATAAGCACGGATAGGGATGGGCCCCATTCACTTCAGTGGTCTGAATGTGGTTAGATAGTTAAAAAAAATAAATAAAAATTGTTTATTTGTATAGCGCACACAGATTCCACAGCACTTCACCTATCTGTATGGTTTTTTTTTTTTGGGTGTAGGAGGAAACCCACGCAAACACGGAGAGAACATACAAACTCTTTGCAGTTGTTGCCCTCGGGAAGATTTGCAAGGCTACAGTGCTAACCACTGAGCCACCGTGCTGCCCCATAGTAACTAGTGTTGTGCGGACTTGCCGAACTGTGTGGGTTTGACAACGTTCACCAGACCTGAACACTCAGCATTTCATTCTGGAGTAGTTGGATGCCGCCAGGGAAACATGGATACAGCCTTTGGCTAGGTTCCTCCTGCAGGAACATATGGGGGTAGGCGGCCGTCTCGTAACATAGACGAACGCTCATAATGGTCATGATCATTATTAGCAGCTCTCTATTTAAAGCGGCTCTGTACCCACAATCTGCCCCCCCCCCAAACTGCTTGTACCTTCGGATAGCTGCTTTTAATCCAAGATCTGTCCTGGGGTCCGTTCGGCAGGTGATGCAGTTATTGTCCTAAGAAACAACTTTTAAACTTGCAGCCCTGTGTCAAATTGGCGTGGCCTACAGTGTGTCCCCGCCCTAGGATTGCAGCGCCTCCCCGCCCTCCTCATCACTAGAAATGCCCCCTATTCCTCACCTGAACACTGCTCAGGTGCCTTAACGATCCAGCTCATGTGCAGTGTTCACACAGGTGATGAATAGAAGAAATTGTTCTTGGGGCGCTCCTAATAATGAAGAGGGTAAGGAGGAGGGAAGGAGAGGCGGTGCAAGTCTAGTGCACGCACACTCTAGGCCCCGCCAATTTGACACAGGGCTGCAAGTTTAAAAGTTGTTATTTAGGAAAATAACTGCATCACCTGCCGAACGGACCCCGGGACAGAACTTAGATTAAGAGCAGCTATCTGACGGTACAAGTGGTTGGGGGGGTCAGATTGTGGGTACAGAGTCACTTTAACAAGACCCAATATGTTCCCAAAGTGGCAACATAGCCATAGGCTCTATCCATGTTTTACAGGACTCTCAAATGGAAGTCTGCTAAATACTACTTGTGGCTTAATTCAGATCTTTTCCCAAACATATATCTACTAGTATTTGGAATCCAAAGTGGAGCTGCCCATGCTTTTGACTACATTCAGACCACTGAACTCACTGGGGTCTGTGCCTGTCCGGGAATGTACTGTATACGCTGGGATCCCATTTTGACAGATTATAGATGTATACCTGCCATGGGGGAGACACTCGTGGTCTGAAGAGATCTGATCACTATACAGATCAGTCTATAATAGTGTATATTAATCAGATGGTAAAATACACTAGGGCTCTCAATAATGGGAAAAATGCTATACAATCCAGATGAGAATTGTGTGACCCTGTTTACGACACAACAGTCATTGTGCAACATGTGTATAAACCACTGTGTGACATTTACCAGCAAATGTCATAAGTGGTCTCATGTGCCATATATCCATCTTACATATATTCATATGATCATAGTAGAGGCATCTATTCAGACATGTACAAATTCACAGCCAACATGACCCCAAGAATATTTGACCTAATAAGAAAACTATATATATACACTTATATATATATATATATAAAACTCACATATCACCTTTTTGATTTATGGCACCAAATTGTAAGGCGCTTCTATCAGATGTAAAGCTTAGTAAATAGGCCCCATGCTCCCCTGTTCCTCTGGGCTTTTCTCACATAGATTGTGATTTCTATCGGTAGTGTATAAGCCTCCTTACCTCCACAGACCAGTGCTCTCTATGATATGTATCCTTACAGTTGCTGGCATGCGTTCATTTGATTTGTTTGGCAAATCAAAGCTCATCTGACCCTCGCTTGTGCATGTCACGCATGCTCGGGTATCCTCAGCAAAGTTTTACTAAGTTTTTCACTTGGTTTTATTTGCTGCTTACAAGGGGATCAAGGTAAAGTTGAATATTGTGATACATCTTTTTTTGTTTCTGGAGCATATGAATGGGGTATAAAATGCATTGTGGATTCTGTCATGATTTAGGTGCAGAAATCACTCGCAGAATCCTGAACGTGTGAACGTTGCATTAGGGACCTTAACATAAAGTAACAGATACAGATGATAACAGCTAAGGATATATATATTTTTTTTTAAAGTCTGGACACCCATCATATTGCAGATGCAGTCAAACCAAGGACATCTACAAACTGTCTTTTGCACAAGGGGGCATATACACTGCAGAAAACCTGGTGCACAACATGTTTGGGGCCCCTGTAGTCCCCACAACGTACTTGATCAGTCAAAGCCCCTAGCTGCTTTAAATCCAAGATCTGTCCTGGGGTCAGTTGGGCAGATGATGCAGTTATTGTCCTAAAAAAACTACTTTTAAACTTGCAGCCCTGTGTCAAATTGGCTAGGCCTAGAGTGTCTGTACCCTAGGCTTGTGACACCCCTACGTCCCTCCCCCCGCCATTTTCATTATTCTGGATTGTTAAGGCACGTGTGCATTGTTCAGACAAGTGATGATCGGGAGAAATCTTGCCAGGGGCGTTCCTAATGGGGACGGCGGGGAGGAGGGACGGTGAGGCGTCGCAGGCCTAGGGCACAGACACTCTAGGGGGGGTTTGATGGATCCAGTACTGCTTTAGACAGACATATTTTCCACATGAGATGCACGTATGGTCTACTGTAGGAATGACTGCTCTGCTTTAATTAAAAAGAATGAAAAGGTATTAATTATAGCACAGTTAAGTTAAACTACCATTTACTTTTGTTCTTCTGATCAGCTTCCTCTTTACACATTTTCAGACCATCAGTCAGCCGAGCTGCTCCTCAACCAGAAAAGCTACAGAAGAATAATATCAATAAGAAAAAGAAGATCATTGAGGTAAATGAAAAATCTATCTCTTAGCTCTATTTTTTTTTTTGACCAAGCCCTGTAAATGATTCTGCTGAGACTGCATCTGTAGTATTATACATGTAGAAGGGGCAAAGCCTGGACCATGTGCATGCATTCCAAGCCTGTTAGCCTCCTCCAGAGTCCATGCCATGTCTGAAAGAAAAACGTAAAGGCCCTATTCCACGGAACGATTATACCGCCAGTATATCCTATGGGCTGCCCGGACGATCAGCGATCACCCGGGCAGCCCCCCGCAGTTCTCCGCAGCCCTCCCCGTACTCACCCGCTCACTGCTGCCGCGTGGAATAGTGGCAGCAGCGAGCGGGGAACGAGGAGCAAACGAGTGCTGACAGCGCTCGTTTGCTCCTCACTGTCGGCCCGTGTAATAGGGTCTTAAGGCTTTCCTCTTATCTCTCACTACCCATAAAGTTCTTGACAACTGTCCCTTGTATAAATGCTGCCTCCTGAATGTAATTCTTTCTGCTCCCCATTTAGCTTGTAATCGTCATAATCAATAGCAGCCACTGCTTAGACCATGGCTGCGTTTGTCATATAGCCCTTTCCTTTCTGTGATTCTGTTATTTTTCTCTTTTCCGTTTACATAGAACCTTGCAAAGCTGGTGCATGAATAACCTTTCTCCCTCCCACATGCCATCTATAGTTGTGTACTGTAAAGTATCCCCCAGCACAATGCCAGCTTACTCAGTCAGTCCGGCTATGTCATAGATAGAAGAGACTTGGATGTGCTTTCCTGTGATTGGAGATACGAGGGAAGGAAAGTCCATATGTGATTGTGGCTGCCAAAAAGGCCAGCTATGGCGGACCCTCACAGACAGAAAGAACGGGAAATAGCTGTGCACTATGCAGTGGAGCATAATAACAGCAGTAAGAGCTCAAAATAGGGATGGGGAACCTGTGGCCCTCAGGGCTGTTGCAAAAATACAATTCCCATTGTAGTTTTGCAATAGCTGAAGGCCAAAAGGGTTCCCCATCCCTGGCCCAAAAACTGCTAAGTACTGTTTAAATGGCAACTATGTAATACAGTGCTTCTCAAACTGTGAGGCGCCCCCTAGTTGTTGGTGAGGCACAGCTGGGGAGGCAGTTTTCACAAAAGTAACCGTAAGCTGCTCAGTCCTTTCCCTGACTGCAACAATCTATGGTTTAGGGACATTATTGACTCATTTTGTACTTATTAAGGCCATGTTCACACAGTGAATTTTTTTTTTAAAGATAAGAATGGCGCTTGTTGGTAATTTAAACAAGGGCCGTTCCTGCCTTAAAATAGTGCACTGCATTGAACTCTATGGGAACAACGAGAACAAGTCTTACACAGTTAAACCTTAAAGAGGATGTACCATGAGGTACATCCTCTTTAATCTGACCCAGGGATAGAATGACGCAGTCACGGGGAAGCCGGTGCTGCGGTCTGTTTTTTGAACCGTGGCCCGGTTCCTGGGCCGGAGCTGAAACACAGGAGGCGATCTGGCCCACCCCCAGTGGGAGGAATCCCCCGCCCCTGTATGAGGTGGCTCCATTGATTCTAATAAAGCCACGCCATAGAGGGGAGGTAATTCCCTCCCAAAGGGGACGGGGCGGCTCGCCTCCTGTGCTTCAGCTCCGGCCCGGGACCCGTTAATAGAACGGCACCGTACACGGGAACTGGGTCGCGGTTCAAAAAACGGACCGCGGCACCCGCTTCCCCGTGACGGCGCCGCTCTATCCCTGGGTCAGATTAAAGAGGGTGTACCTGATGGTACATCCTCTTTAAAGAGTCACTGTTGTTAAAAATTTTTTTTGCAGAAATCAATAGTCCAGGCAATTTTAGGAAACTTTGTAATTGGGTTTATTAGGCAAATATGCCATTATCTGCATTTAAAAAGCCTTTTCCCAGGTCTCCCCTCCTCTCCTTTCTGTCATCCACTGCTCAGAATCAGGAAATCTCAACTGTTTTTTATTAGTCGGGTCCTGTCTGAGCTATGAAGAGGGGAGGAGGGAGGAGTGAGATTAGTAGAGAGCAGAGAACAAAGGATTATACAGCGGGGGAGCTATTCAGAGTGCTATTCAGAGGTCAGAGAGGTCAGCAGTGACTGTCAGAGGAGAGAGTCGGTGATTTTTACTGTAAATTAACTCTTTGTTGTCCTGTTTTGGTGCCTCATCTCACTCTCTCCATAGGAAAACCATGAAGACAGGGGGGAGAGCTTCAAACTGATTTTTCATGATAAAAATTCACTTTTCGGCTAATAAACCCAATACAAAGTTTATTAAAATCACCTGTACTATTGATTTCTGCAAAAAAAAAAAAAAAAAAAAATTAACGGCAGTGACACTTTAACCTCTTAACGACATCGGCCACTGTCTCCCTGATCGCTGTGTGTTCACACACGGCGGTCGGGGAAGATGGCCTGCTATAATGTATAGCAGGCCATCTCTGCTCGTTGGCACGGGGGGTGATTAACCCCTCCCGTGCCGACGATCGCTGCTATATGCTGATCAATACAGATCAGCATATAGCAGCTAAATTCAGCTTTCTGGGTCATCGGTGACCCAGAAAGCAATGGCGATTGGTGCTGTCCGAGATAGCACCAATCGCCATTAGTGTCCCCACTAAAGATGGCCGCGGTGCCACCCCCACGATCGCCGTGATAGGCCGGCCAGTACCGGCCGGCCCATCATGGCGATCAAACTGTAAAAACACAGTTTTGCCGGGTTCTGCACCGGTGCAGAACAGGTGTGTGTGGTGCAGGTGTACCATACTCACCTGATCTGGGCGTCCGGAGCGAAGATCTGCGGTCCGCGCCGTCCTCGCGTCTTCTTCGCTTCACTTCCGGGTTTGGTCATCCAGCGTCGGAAATCTTCGGAGACGCTCGGGTACTCGGGTTTGGCGGGTCTCGGCAATCTCCGGCAGCGTCGCTGATTCACTGATTCACTGATCAGTTGCTTTGGGTTAAAAAGAAATTTATTTTTTTTTCCAAATTTTTTTTTTTTGTGCCCTAACGCCGCTGAGTGCTGATCAGCATCGCACATAAGTGCGCCGCTGATCAGCAACTCCTCCATTTTGGCGTAGGGGCGTTTTTCCCCCCCTATATCCTACCGCCACTGTCTGCTGATAAGTGCCGCACATAAGTGCGGCATTTATCAGCAGCTCCTTTCTTAGCGTAGGGATATTTTTTCTTACTGTAAAAAAAAAAAAAACGTAAAAAACACTACACTACACCACACTACATGGAATAAAGTTTTACACTACACTACATTACAAATTTACATACCCCATATACTAGTCCCCGTATAAAGATGGCCCCCATGGCGTTTTCGGTCGCATACGTTATTATTGCCTCCGACACCGAAGCAGCCAGTGAGGATGAATGGGGGGATCCTTCTTTCATCCATTCATCCTCATCGTCCTCATCATCCAGTGACGTGTCTGGGGGTAGCGTAGCGTACGCTGCCCCCCAGACACGTCTTTTCCGCCAGAACCATCCCAATAAGAGATCACGGTATGGCGTGAAATTCTCCAAACTCTGTGAGAGTACCTCAGGGTTCACTTACAGATTTAGGGTACGTGCACACTGCGGAATGGTGAAGGATAACCCTTTGTGCATTCCGCAGCTGGCACCCACCGGCGGACTGATGGAGGCGCGGTGGTACCATTGCAGGTACCATTACAGTGTATGAAGGAAGGGACACCCGAATCCAGCCCTCAGATGCCCCCCCCCCTCCCATCCTCGGAGTTAGTGGGGAGATCGTTTGGGAACTGATCTTTCCACTGCTGGATAAAGGTTACCACCTGTACGGGGATAACTCTTATACCAGCACCCCCTCTTCTGGTCCTTCGCTGCCCGAGCTATTGTAGCTTGCGGCACAATCCGAAAATATCAGAAGCAGTAATAGCGCCCTAATATTTAACAGCCATGGAGCGGACCCAGCACTTCTGGATATGAAGGACCCCGTATCGCACCAGGACAACATTCTCCAGGTGACCTCCCCCACACTGGAGAACGGGAGACCCCAGAAGAAGTGCAGAGTGTGGCGTAACAGGGGGATCAGGAAGGACACCATTTTCCAGTGTGACACCTGTCCTGATCCCCCCGGCCTCTGCATACTGGATCGCTCCAAGGCGCACCACACGTCATTGGAGTTCTACATTTTCTAAATTCTGTCCCTTATTCCTATTTCAGGGGTCACGTTGATCCAGGGATTATTCTGATCGCCATTATGGAGTCGGGAAGGAATTTTTCCCCTGTGATGAGGCTACTGTCGTCTGCCTCACGAGGTTTTTTTTTGCCTTCCTCTGGATCAACACAGGTTGAATGTGATGGACACCTGTCATTTTCAACCTTATAAACTAATAATTGGCCTAATACCCCCAAATAAATTAGAATTGTCCCTTTTCCCCACCTAAATAGGTATGGCCGCCATTCCCATTAGAGGATGCCATGATGCAATTACAAAGCCTCTGTGCGGCCAGGACAGTAGAAACCCCCGACAAGTGACCCCATTCTGGAAACTACACCCCATAAGGAATCTAACAAGGGGGGCAGCGGGGATATGGCCCCCTGGTGACGGCCACATTTGTGGCGTGAAAATGAAAAATTTTATTTTTTATTTTCACGGTACATGTTCCACATATGTGCCCGTCACCAGTGGGGTCCATATGCTCACTGCACCCCCTTGTTGGATTCCTTATGGGGTGTAGTTTCCATAATGGGGTCACTTGTGGGGGGTTTCTACTGTCCTGGCAGCACAGGAGCTTTTTAATTGCGACATGGCCTCCATCCTCCATTCCAGCCTTTAAATGGCGCTCTGTCCTTTTGGTGGCTTGCCCTGTGCCCATATGGCACATTATGTCCACATGTGGGGTATTTTCGTACTCAGGGGAAATGACCCTACACGTTTTGTGTTCACTTCCTTTTTTAACCCCTTGTGGAAAAGGAAAAAAATCAAGGCTAGACTAACATATAGTGTAAAAAATGTTTAATTTTTACACTAAATTATTGATCTTGTCTTGATTTTTTTCATTTTCACAAGGGGTTAAAAGATTAAAAAAAAACACTAAATGTGTAGAGCAATTTCACCTGAGTACGGAAATACCCCACATGTGGACATAAAGCGCCATGCGGGTGCAGGGTAAGCCTCCAAAAGGAAGGAGCGCCATTTGGTTTTTGAAGGCTGGATTTGGCTGGTATGGATTTCGAGGGGCCATGTTGCATTCAAAAGGCCCCTGTGTTGCCAAGACAGTTGAACCCCCCCACAAGTGACCCCATTATGGAAACTAAACCCCTCAGGGAATGTAACAAGGGGTGTAGTAAGCATATGGACCCCACTGGTGACGGGCACAAATGTGGAACAATATGGTGTGAAAATAAAATATTAAATTTTTTACACTATAATGTTGGTTTAGCCTTAAATTTTTCATTTTCACAAGAGGTTAAAAGAGAAAAAAAGCCACAAAATGTGTAGAGCAATTTCCCCCGAGTCCGTAAATACCCCACATGTGGACATAAAGCTCCATGTGGGCGCAGGGCAAGCCTCCAAAGGGAAGGAGCGCCATTTGGATTTTGGTGGTTGGATTTGGCCAGAATGGATGATGAACGCCATGGCGCATTTACAGAGCCCTCGTGCTGCCAAAACACTGGAAACTCCCCACAAGTGACCCCATTCTGGAAACTGCACCCCTCAAGGAATCTAACAAGGGGTGCAGTGAGGATATGGACCCCTTGATGACGGGCACATTTGTGCCGTGAAAGTGAAAAAATGAAAAATTTCACTTTCACGTCACATTGTTCCACATTTGTGTCCGTCACCAGTGGGGTCCATATGCTCGCTGCACCCCTTGTTAGATTCCTTAAGGGGTGTAGTTTCCAGCACGAGGGCTCTGTAAATGCGACATGACCCTTGAAATCCATTCCAGTAAAATACAGCTTCCAAAAGCCAATTGGCACTCCTTCCCTTTGGAGGCCCGTCCTGTGCTCGCTTGGCACTTTATGTCCACATGTTGGGTATTTCTGTACTCGGGAGATACAGCGCTACACGTTTGGTGTTTTTTTTTTCTTTTATCCCCTTGTAAAAATTAAAAATGAAGGCTAGAACAACATTTTAGTGTAAAAAATAGAATTTTTCCTTTTTTACACCACATTGTTCTGAAAATCTGTGAAGCACCTGTGGGGTCCAAATCCTCACCGCACCCCTTGTTACATTCCTAGAGGGGTGTAGTTTTCTAAATGTTGTCCCTTTAGGGGTGTTTTTTAGGTTTTGGCACCCCAGAGCCTCTGCCAACCTGAAGTGGTACAGTCAAAAATGACCAAATATAACGGAGGTGTTGAAATTCACTAGGCGCTCCCTTATATCTGAGGCTTGTGGTTGCGTCAAATAGCGCAATAGGGTCACATATGGGGTATTTCTATAAACTGCAGAAACGGAGCAATCAATATTGGGGGGGCATTTCTCTGCTAATAGGTTTATCATTATGAAAGATATTGGATTACAATAAAATCTCTGCACAGAAAATAAAAATTTTCAAATTTCTTACACAATTAGCTTTTATTTCTGTGACTCCCCTAGAGGGTTAAAAAACTTTCTGGATGTGCTTTTGCAGAGTTTGGGGGGTGCAGTTTCTGAAATGGGGTGCTTTGTGGGGATTTCTAACATACAGTCCCCTCAAATACACTTTAAACCTGAACAGGTCCCGTAAAAATATCTGATTTTTAAATTTTACTGAAAATTTGGAAAATTGCAGCTAATGTTTTAAGCTTTCTATTGTCTAAAAAAAATGAAATATAGTTTAATAAAAGCTACCAACATAAAGTAGACATGTTTCTAATGCTATTTAATATATAATTTATGTGGCATAACCATTTTCTGTATAAGCAGAAAGGTTTCAATGTTGTAAAAATGCATTTTTTCACAATTTTTCACGTTATTTTGGTGTTTTTCATAAAGATTTGTTATAAGTATCGACTCCATTTTACCAGAAATGTAAAGTACAATATGTCACGAGAAAACATTCTCAGAATCGGCTGGATAGGTAAAAGCATCCCGAAGTTATGAATAAAGTGACACTGGTCATATTCATAAAATTTGTCTCTGTCCTTAAGGCCATTTCAGGCTCTGTCCTTAAGGGGTTAAGGACATATGACGTATTGGTACGTCATATGTCCTCATTAGCACTTCAAAATGGGGCCGCGCGGCGACCCCGCTTTGAAGCTCCGCAGTGCCGCGTGTAGCCCGTGACCGCCGCTATTAGCGGGCACGGTCTGATCGCCATGCCCGCTAATTAGCTAATCGGAGGCAGCTGTCAAAGTTGAGGCAACCTTTCCCTGGGGTCTAGTGGGGGAGATCGCTCCTCCGGGACAACGAGCGATCTCCGTTACTGATGCCGGCCGGGGACTCGTCCAAGATGGCGCCGTCCCCGGCTCGGCACTCGTTTACTTCCGGCTGCAGCAGCCAGAAGTAAACGAGTGCCTATCTCATTGATCTTTGCTGTATATCTATACAGCAAAGATCTCAATGAGAGATCAAAGTGTATATACTAGAAGTCCCCCAGGGGGGCTTCTAGTATAAGTGTAAAAAAAAAAAAAAAAAGTGTTGTTTATAGTAAAAAGCCCCCTCCTCTAATAAAAGTCTGAATCACCCCCCTTTTCCCAGGTTTTAAATAAAAGTAAATAAATAAATAAACATGTTTGGTATCGCCGCATGTGTAATCGCCCGAACTATTAATTAATCACATTCCTGATCTCGCACGGTAAACGGCGTCTGCGCTAAAAAAATCCCAAAGTGCAAAATTGCGCATTTTTGGTCCCATCAAATCCAGAAAAAATGTAATAAAAAGCGATCAAAAAGTCGTTTATGCGCAACCAAGGTACCGATAGAAAGAACATGTCATGGCACAAAAAATGACACCTCACACAGCCCCATAGACCAAAGGATAAAAGCGCTATAAGCCTGGGAATGGAGCGATTTTAAGGAACGTATATATTTGTTAACAATGGTTTGAATTTTTTACAGGCCATCAGATACAATATAAGTTATACATGTTACATATCGTTTTAATCGTAACGACTTGAGGAACATGCACAACAAGTCAGTTTACCCCAGGGCGAACGGCGTAAAAACACAAACCCCCCAAATAAAAGAATTGCGTTTTTTTTTTTTCAATTTCACCATCTTTGAATTTTTTTCTGGTTTCGGAGTGTACTTTATGCAAAAATTCAGCCTGTCATTGCAAAGTACAATTAGTGACGCAAAAAATAAGGGCTCATGTGGGTTTCTAGGTGAAAAAGTGGAAGTGCTATGGCCTTTTAAACACAAGGAGGAAAAAACTAAAATGCAAAAATTTAAATTGGCCGGGTCCTCTAAGGGTTAAGTTCTACTCTGAGCTTATGGTTCATTTCCAGGGACTTGTTTTCTGCAATATCTTACCTGTCATGTGCAGAGTCTGGCTTTCAGGTGACCACTATGTTGTCCTATGTTGCAGGAGCTCTCTTTGGAGCATGTATTTGGATACCGAGGCTTTGATTGTCGAGACAACCTTCATTACCTCAATGATGGCACTGACATCATCTATCACACTGCGGCCGCCGCCATCGTTCAGAGCCTTTCTGCAGGTACACTTCTGCTGGGTAGACTTTATTTTCAGAGTTCAGGCTTTTCCTTTATGGGCCTTCCAATACTGGGTAAAACTTTTTTCCCTACTAGTCATGTACAGGTGGGCATAGAAGTGAGTCTTTACTATTAACAAAAATGGCAAAGTTGGATGGTGTCTGACATGACAACCCAGGGGCTGTATATCTTTATTTGCATCTTTAGATGGGTTATCTGCTTCTAATCGAAGATGCGGATCATCTTTCTAGTCCCAGTGCCATGCCTTTATGTCGCTGCTTCTGGCCCTAATGATAATTTACACTTGCTGTCAACAATTATATTACCTCAGAATAGTCAGTACACAGGTAAAATATTTCTTGTGGATATATAAACTCATATGTCTGATACAGAAAAGTACAAGACACAAATAAAAAAAAAAAGTGAAAAAGAAAAAGGAAACAACATTAAAGAAAGAATTAAAAGGGTACTCCGGGCGGGAGGGCTTCTTTCACTATGGCTGGGAAGGGGGTGGATAAAAGCATTGACATCCACTTACCTCCCCGGTTCCAGAGTTGGGTCCTGCATCACGCTACTCCGGTCTCTGGCTGCTTCCTGGTCTATGATGCAGCTTGAGACGTGACATTTAAAGCCCACTTAGCCATTCAGCGGCAGAGGCGAAGACCGGAGCAGCGGAATGTGGGACCCAACGCTGGAACCGGGGAGGTAAGTGGACTTAGTTGCTTTTATACACCCCCTCACGGGCCGTAGTGAAAATAAGCCCTTCCGCCAAGAGTACCCCTTTAATTTTTTTAGTTTGACACAAAGGACAGATTCAGACTAACCTGTAATTAACTAGAAATTAGAATCACCCAGCGATGTGATCACACGACTTGTTGGTAGGTTAGTTTTTAGTTGAGGTATACAAAGTATTGAAAGTATACAAAGTTGGCATGTATCCACTGAAGAAATTGTGATGCAATACCAGGCATAGCCAATAGAGAAGGGTGGTGCTGTTTTGTTAGTATGCACAACAAGCTAATAAACCCACACTTATATTTAGCAATGTCCCTTATTTCTTCCTGTGACTTACTCTTTACTTTGTGTTATAAATATAGGAACACAGAGCTTCTATCTGGAGCACACAGATGATATACTCTGCCTGACTGTCAATCAACACCCAAAATACAAGAATGTTGTAGCAACTGGACAAATCGGTAAGGAATACAAATATGCCGGTCATATAAGAGAAATATAACACTTACTCATAGGGGTAAAATAAAGGTTTGCAATAAGGTGATTCTACATTTGCCATTTTGGCAGTATTACACATATTACACCTATCCACAAGCCAGAGCGAGTGATTGAGGTCTAATCCATATATTACACCGTGGTGGAGATCCTAGCTGGAGGAGAGTGTTTCTTTCTGTTGCAATGTCCAGATTGGTTATTGGTCTCAGCCACTTTACATTTTATGATGGATTCACATTTGACCTTAAAGTCAGAGTTGGTCATCACAGAGTCCAAAGTCAGATGACATTAGTCTATGATATCCTCTGTGGCATCCACCATCTGAACAGCCCCCTTTTTTCCCACTTTTTTTTTTTTTTAAGGAATGTTTTTTATGAAAATTTCACAGATAATTTAGATCTTTTCTTTGGTTTTTATAAGTAGCAAGGTTGTGTTTGTTGTTTTTTTTAAATAAGAATTCATATTCAATTCATGTGCCCCCTTAAGATAAGGACATACATGCACACATAGAATTAACTTTGCCACAGCCTCTTGCATCATCCTCCCATGCCTTCCCACTTCTTCACATCTCTACCGGATGCAAAATCGGCAAAGTTGGGATCCACATTCATCCACAGCAATACATGAAAGTTGCACTGCAGTGTATAGTCCTTCTCGATAGCTTCTTTCGCTCTTGGCAGTATGAGTACCTTAAATGGGTTGTACAAAGTTAGAAAAAACATGATTTCTTCCAAAACAAGGGTCAGGTATTGCAGCTCAGCTCCATGAAAGTAAAGAAAACACAGCCTATGGACAGCTTTAAATGCGCACCAATGTTCTAAACAGCGTCCTTCCATTGGATAGTCTATGGGATTTCTAACATTTACATAAAATGACTCCTTGAGAAAAAAAAGCCCTAAAACTGGGAACACTAGGTGTCTTACTTTCCTGCAAACCTGCCGTCCACTGGCAAACTCCATCTTTAGTAGAGAAACCAAGACAGGACACAGGAAGTGGTTGTGGGGCTTAGTACACAGGAGAAAACGTGGACTATGTGGGTGCAAATTGTCTGCCTTACCTTTCAGGCACAGTATGGGTGGAGGAGGGACCATACTGTGCCTGAAAGGTAAATCAAGGCTTTATTTATTTTTTTTTTTTTATCTCCCTTAAAATCCTGGGCAGCTGTACCTACTTGTAATCCCCTCTCCCTCCTTCCCTTTTTTTCTCAGCAGCAGCAGAATTATTAGCAGGTGTCTGCTTAGACCAGGGCTGCTTATATAATGTTACCCCTTTCTTTCTGGGATCTACTTTGTGTCTTTTCCGCTCATTTAGCCCCTTAGAGGGCTTGTTAGGAGGTGCCCAGCTCTGGTCCTTTCCCTTGAAATGGAGAGAATAAAAAGGGGCTGTGCATCATGAAGGGAACCCTCAGTGGGCTCAATACCAGCTATAACAGCAGTGAGAGCATTAAGAGGGTCAACAGAACAAAATAATGTAGTTTTGGACGTTTTTCTAAATTTTGTATAACCCCTTTAACTCTGCTCATAAACCGAGAAAACAATTCAATTGTATTGTCGAGAATTGTTGTAAACATTGTGAAGATACCTGGTCCTTATAATAAGTAATACTATGGGTCACTGTTGCCGTAGCTGTTCACGACAAGGCTTATTTCAGCAGATACATTACATTATTCTTATTCATATAGAAAATAGATGCCCCCTAGGTGGGCAATGTATCAGGGGCGATCCTCATGATGATTACTACATGATGCCGTGTTGCCCGATGCCAGTATATACTAAACAATAGTTCTATATTTATTTCTTTTCCAATCATTTCCATACTTTAAACATTTTGTTTTTGCATGCCCCTAATGCTGATATATCTTGCCTCAGCATTAGCAATATTACTTCTTTAAGTTGTCGGTAGCCCTGACGCTTCCCCATTTGCCATTGCTCTCACAACGCAGGTGACATTGCCGAATATCCAGGTAAGGCTTACTCACAACTTTCATGTGTGTAGCTTCAGGTCCTCTCTGGTCCAGTCTCCATGTCTGTTCCTAATCTGGGCTCGGATACACATCAGCCATGATCCAGTTTTTTGCATGGCTCCCTCCATCCCGCTCATAACTTTTAGTCATTCCCCATAAATCACAGTACTCCTGTTATCACGAGCTTCTAGTATGTAATCTGAGCTTTGCATAGTACATTTCTGAATAGTAGATGTTGTTTTAGTATGCGTTTATATGTTGTATCTAAATTGTATATGTCTGTGTAGGTCTATGTTCATGCTCTAGGCCTAGTAAATCCTGTATAATTATCTGGCTTTCTTAAGGTGCCACCCACCTCCCTAGAATAGAAAAGAAAAGTCACTAGTAAATATGACCACTTATGTCATCCTTTCCTGTTTAGATGTTAAAATTCTTTTAAAGGAGTACTCCACAGCAAAAAAAAAAATTGTTTAGATCAACCAGTGTCATATAGTTATACAAATTTAAAAAAAAAAGAAAAACATTTTCTAGTACTTATCAGCTGCTGTATGCCCTGCAGGAAGTGCTGTATTCTTTCCAGCCTGACACAGTGCTCTCTGCTGCCACCTTTGTCCATGACAGGAACTGTCCAGAGCAGTAACAAATCCCCATAGAAAATCTCTCCTACTTTAAACAGTTCCTGTCACAGACAGAGGTGGCAGCAGAGAGCACCGTGTCAGACTGGAAAGAATACACCACTTCCTGCAGGACATACAGCAGCTGATAAGTACTGAAAGGCTGGAGAATTTTAAACCGAAATAATTTACAAATCTGTATAACTTACTGACGCCAGTTGACTTAAAAAATACAAATTTCTCTGGAATTCCCCTTTAATGAGTTATTCCTGTTGTTAGGAGTGCTAAGTGATAGCCTACTGGCCACCACTCTAATCCTTTTTAGTCTCGTCATGGTTTTTCAAAGCTAAATCTGCCTAATTTTGTATAGGGAGAGGGTTTATTGTTACAGATTGGCCATTCAGGAAACCTAGAAAGCCGGGAACTACAATTGTGTCTAAAGTAGGAAAGGAACTTCCTTTAGCTATGATTTTTTTTTACTTATAGTAGTAATTCAACAAAAAAAAAATTCATATCAGTTGCTGCCAGAAAGTGCCAGGGATCTGTAATTTACTTCTATTAAAAAATCTCTAGTCTTCCAGTACTTTTCAGCTGCTGTATGTCCTGCAGGAAAAGGTGTATTCTTTCCAGTCTGGAGAGCAGGAAATGTTTTCTATGGGGATTTGCTGCTGCTCTGGACAGTTCCTGGACATGGACAGAGGTGGCAGCAGAGAGCACTGTTTTAGACTGGAAGGAAAACATCACTTCCTGTGGGACATACAGAAGCTGATAAGTACTCAAAGACTTGAGATTTTTATATTAGAAGTAAATTAAAATATCTGGCACTTTCTGGCACCAGTTAATTTGAAAGATTGTTTTGCCGAAATATCCCTTTAAAGTGAACTGCCACCTCTTATATCCGTGCCGTTTTTTTTAGTTCAAAGTTCTGTGCTGATTGATTTTACACCCTAAGGGTGCGTTCACACCTACAGGATCTGCAGCTGATTTTCTGCAGCAGATTTCAGTTAAATAACTGAACACAGCATCAGATTTGATGCTGTGTTCAGTTATTTAACTGAAATCTGCTGCAGAAAATCAGCTGCAGATCCTGTAGGTGTGAACGCACCATAAAGGAATGTATGGCATTAAATACTGAAAGACACTTTTTTCCTATTCTGTTTCTACTTTATAATTGTATTTTGTTTACAGTTTATTTGTAATACATTATTAAGCGGGCTGCCATCTTGCGTATGCTGTTTTCAACAGCATTTAGCGACATGCTTTATGGCAAGCCTCATGGACATAGACACAATGAACATTTCCACACTTGAAAGCGTGTCCAGTAACTTCTTTGATCTGTGCACATGGGCAGGGAAGCAGAGATGCTATCTACTGGTGTCGCCTTTCCTGATCACTTTGCCGCAGCCCCCAACTAATCTAAACAGACAGAACAGAAAGTCTAAGCTTAGTTTAAAACCTTAGCCTAGATGAAGAAATTGATCAGCACATAACCTTGTACGTATTTAGGTAAAAAAGTAAACAGAAAATTGTGTTCACTTCAAGGGAAATCAGCTCTTCAGCCTTCAGACCCGGCAGAGTGGACTTAGCAGATAGTCAGTCACATTTTGTTGTAAATACTCGATTATGGATATTTTCTTTTCCATGCAGGAGCTACCCCCTCCATTCATATCTGGGATGCTATGAGCAAACAGACCCTGTCCATACTGCGGTGCTTTCATGCTAAGGGTGTTGGATACATTAATTTTAGTGCAACAGGGAAGTTACTGGTGTCTGTAGGCGTTGATCCAGAACACACCATAACAGTCTGGCGATGGCAGGAAGGTAAGTAGATCATGTGGCGGCACAGTTCTGAGAGTCGGGTCGTGATATCACCATATTATCCAAGAAGTGACATCACCATGTTATCCAGGAAGTGACATCACCATGTTATCCAGGAAGTGAAGCCTTGATGCAGTAGTAAGTGCAGGGAATAAGCCCTTTATAAGCATTTCCTGTAATAAGTGTATATTGGTGATTTGTATAAGTTTTGGGGGGCAATACAATACTTGAATAAAAATTTTCGCTCAACTTCTCCTTTAACCCATATTTAAAAGTTTTGATCATGTCCTCTTTCACTTCTTTCCTCCAAACTGTACCGATTTAGTTCAGTAAGTCTTTCTTTGGATTCCCTTCTATACTTCCTGGCCATATTGTTGAATTATTCTGAGGCTGTCAGAATTCACTACCCCTAAATCCTTCTCTTCTGAAGTCTTCACTAACACTGATATGATACTCAGAGGATTCTTTTTGTCAAGTGTATTATGTTACGTTATTTAGAAACATTGATTTGAATTCCATTGTTTTGACCAGCTGTAAGATGGGCCTCTGAAATATGATGGGTTGGGTATTCAGGATCAGGACAAGACTGGTCCAGAATAAACCAAAAATCGTGATTGCTTTTGCGGATAAGATTGACGTTGTATTTTTCTGAAGCTAAACTAAATTTCCCGGCAGTTTAGACACTACTAGTAAATGTTACCTACCAACTAAAGCTGTTTCCCTAAGCAAAATGTGCAAGTTAAATTAGCATAAAGTCCCCAGCACCTAAAGCTTTAGACAGTGTCAGACTGGCCCACTGGGGGACCTGAGAATCCTTCGGTGGGCCCCCAACTCAGAACCTGCAGTAACACTGACTGATAGGTGGGTCCCAGGTACCCCAGCCAACACTGGCTTTAGAGTAACCTATACATAACCAATGATCTTTAATTTTTTGAATCTAGCTCTTCCCCAGCGCCCCCTGTAGTTGTCATATGGACACTTGTGTGTACAGTCCCCCAAATGCACCAGTGTAATCTGACTCCTGGGACTCGGCACAGTATAGCGTATTATGACATTTCGTATGTTACTCTTCTCAGGTGCTAAAGTTGCCAGTAAAGGAAACCACTTGGAACGGATATTTGTGGCAGAGTTTCGGCCAGACTCGGACACACAGTTTGTATCTGTCGGAGTAAAACACATTAAATTCTGGACTCTGGCCGGGAGCGCTTTACTCTATAAGAAAGGGATTGTCGGGTCTGTGGACAATGCCAAAATGCAGACAATGCTTTCTGTTGCCTTTGGTGCTGTAAGTGTCACAAAGTGGTATATTGAATTGTATGTATTGTTTTTTATTTACATATACACTTAGCAGCAGTAAGGGGCGATGCGGCTCCTCTGCTGCCACCAGTGTTTGCATCAGGAACTGCAGGGCTCTAAGCCAAACAGCGCTATCCCTATACAGAGCAGGGTACTGTTTCCTCTATGTTCTGTATATTTATATATGCAGGGGAGGAGGCAGCCTGACACCAGGATTGCTATCCTCGCTCTGCTTCTAGTACATTCAGGATGATAGCTATTGTCTCTCACTGTGCAGAGGCTGCCAGACACAGCAGTCATGTTGGGCAGCTTCCCCTATGGCCACGTACTGTACTGGGACTCTGCCCTGTATAGCACTGTGTGGCAGCACTACATCAAAGCAGGAGTCCATTAACTGCAGATGTGAATGGAGCCTTACCCCTCTAACACATCAGCAGCACACATCTCGACAGTGAAAGTGGTACACCAACAATTTTTTTCCTTTCAAATCAATTGGTGTCAGAAAGTTATATAGGTTTGGTTTTTATTTCTATTTCAAAATCTCAAGTAGTTATCAGCTGCTGTATGTCCTGTAAGAACTGGTGTATTCTTTCCAGTCTGACACAGTGCTCTCTGCTGCCACCTCTGTCCATGACAGGAACTGTCCAGAGAAATAACAAATCCCCATAGAAAGCCTCTCCTGCTCTGGACAATTCCTGACATGGACAGTGGTGGCAGCAGAGAGCACTGTGTCAGACTGGAAAGAATACACCACTTCTTGCAGGGCATACAGCAGCTGGAAGACTTGAGATTTTTAAATAGAAGTAAATTAGAAATCCATATAACTTTCTGACACCAATTGATTTGAAAGAAAAAAAAATGCTGGACTACCACTTTAAGGTTAAAGAAGATTGCTTATGGTGGATGCAATAGTAACAAACTCTCAGCTGTGAGAAGTGTTAGGTCTGTACTAGTTTTTAACCTCTGATGTGAACAAAAGATTGGGATTGGGGATGTTTAGCACATTTTTAGCACCATAATTCCTTATATGTGACATGGCTAGAAATTGACGTTCATTACATTAGATGACCCCTTCACTTGCCCTATCATAGAGGGGAGTCTAGGGATCTCTCTCTATGAAGCAGTTGCTGCATTTGAATGGCTGCCACATATTACTACATTACATTCAGTACCCAGCGTCCCCCTTCCCCCGCAGTCAGCTGTTGTTTCTGCTGCCAGGCCCACGTCGATAAATCAAAATCCACGCTTCATTTAGAGGAGAAGTTTTTCTGATGGTACTATCCTTTAAACCAGGGATAGGGGAACCTCCGGCCCTCCAGCTGTTGCAAAACTACAATTCCCATCATGCCTGTCCAGGCATGATGGGAATTGTAGTTTTGCAACAGCTGGAGGGCCATAGGTTCCCCATCTTTGCCTTAAACAATGCCAGTAAGAGAACTCTTTGGTTAGATTCGTGCATGTATTGTGCAGTATGTTATAGATTTATATGATATGAGGGAGAATTCTTAGGCCCTGTTCACACAATGTTTTGCTACTAACCTATATTTGTTACCATTGCAGAATAGCCTCACTTTCACCGGTGCCATAAATGGAGACGTCTATGTCTGGAAAGATCACTTTCTAGTCCGACTTGTGGCTAAGGCACACACAGGCCCGGTCTTCACAATGTATACAACACTGCGCGATGGCCTCATCGTAACCGGTGGAAAGGAGCGCCCGTAAGTATATCTCATACTATACAAAAAATGTAAAAACTGTAAATCGACTCGTGGTTGAGAGTGATGACACTTAAGATTCCTGGTCACACCAGGATGAGGGTCGCGATTGTGCAGGACATACAGCAGCTGATAAGTACTGGAAGACTGTAGATTTTTGATAGAAGTAAATTACAAATCTGTATAACTTTCTGGCACCAGTTGATTTAAAAGAATTTTTTTTTTTGTGAACTACCCCTTTAAAGAAACTTTTCCACTCTTTTAGGACAAAAGAAGGAGGTGCCGTTAAGTTATGGGACCAGGAAATGAAACGTTGCCGGGCATTTCAGCTGGAGACGGGCCAGGCCCTTGACTGTGTGCGATCAGTATGTAGAGGCAAGGTATGAGCACTGGACTTCTTCAGACCTGGTTCTGAATAGTCGTGCCTATATATTATTATATATCTAATGGGTTTTACCACAGGGCAAAATTTTGGTTGGGACCAAAGAAGGAGAAATTATTGAAGTCGGTGAAAAAAATGCTGCATCCAATATCCTTATTAATGGTCACGTGGAGGGAGAGATCTGGGGCCTCGCAACACATCCCTCCAAAGACATGTTTCTTACAGCAAGTAATGATGGCACCGCCAGGATATGGGACCTGGCTGATAAAGTGAGTACAGGATTATGCTGGGATAAAGATCAATAATACTTCCTATGTGAATCTGGAATTTATTATGTGGTCTAAAATCTTATGTTCTGCAGAAACTTCTGAACAAAGTGAGTTTGGGTTACGCGGCATGCTGTGCGGCCTACAGCCCCAATGGAGAAATGGTAACAATTGGGATGAGGAATGGAGAATTTGTTATTCTACTTGTAAATTCTCTAAAAATATGGGGCAAAAAGAGAGACCGGAAAGGAGCTATTCAGGACATCAGGTAATTATGTAGTCCTTTAGACTGTCCCCTCCCCGTGTGAGTAGAGATGATCAAACAGGGTCGTGGTTCAGGTTAGTACGAACCCGAACCATCGGCATTTGACTCCCGCTGCCTTCCCGTTCTGTGGGGAAAGTGGAGACAGCCCAAATACCGCCTGGAAAACAGGGATACAGACTATTACCTAGGCTGTATCCCTGTTTTCCAGGCGGTATTTGGGCTGTCTCCACCTTCCCCACGAAATAGAAAGGCAGCGGGAGTCAAATGCCGATGGTTCAGGTTCGTACTAACCTGAACCTCGGCCCTGTTGGATCATCTCTACTTGTGAGCTGCTTATCTGTGGTGAGGAGTATGGCTAAGGGGGATATTACACTGGACGATTTTTCATTGATTAATGATAAATGACCGCTATGACAAACGATCTCAAATCGTTCACCCTGTTACACAGGACGGTGATCGTTACTTACAGTCATTCTTGCGCTTGCCCTTTCTGATAGACCAGGGAATGACCGAACGACGTGCTATTACACCGAACGATGTTTGAATGATTTGTGAACGATCAACGATGAGAATATGTCCAGATTCTATCAATTGATCAACAATTTCTCGTTAGTCGTTTAATTGTTGCCTGGTATTACACAAAACTATTATCATTTAAATCCAAATGATCTAACAATTTTTCGAACAATAATTGTCCCGTGTAATACGGCCCTAACAAACATCTACAGTATATGAGAGCTGCCCTATTATCTCACATTGCGTTGTCACATGTTAAGCCTTTTTTTCCTATGGGAGATAAGCCTCTTCCAGAGGTGTCTGGCAGCAGCTTATTCACCTCCCACTATTGAAATAAACAAGCACGCTAATCTGAACTAAGAGTGTGTTTACACAGAGAGATTTATCTAACAGATTTTTGAAGCCAAAGCCAGGAATGAATTTGAAGAGCGGAGAAATCTCAGTCTTTCCTTTATGACCTGTTCTCTGGTTATAGTCTGTTTCTAGCTTTGGCTTTAAAAGTCTGTCAGATAAATCTCTCTGTGTAAAGGCACCCTTAGTGTGGTGGAGTCAGGAGATAGCAACCAGGCAGATAGGACAGGGTTTGTCTGACAGCTATCTTACATATGCAAAAGAAGGGTCCGTGAGTCTCAGTTACGAGTCTCAAAACAAGGGAATAGCCAGATATCCCTCCAGGGGAGGGAAGCCTATTGCCAAGGGGTGCCTCCCAGTGGGGAGATCACCACACCACCCTGATACGTAGCCCCTTAAGTCCCACTTGGTTGCGAGTATTGGAACATAAATAGGGAAATACCAGGGTGGCCCCTTTTACGTCAAAGTCTAACTCTGTGGCGAGTATTACGACATGACAAGGGTTTACCAAGGCAGGCATTTCGGGGTTGTTGCCCCTCGTCAGTGCGGAGTAGGATTCTGGCTAACAAGGGCAATGAAAAATAGACCAACAAAACAGGGAGACCAGCAACAAAAAAATCAAATGGAGTACTCACTGAAGAGTCTCCACTGATGCATTGCCCCTATAAATTTAAATATGCAAAAGAAGGGTCCGTGGAGTCTCAGTTATGAGTCTCAAAACACGGGAATAGCCAGATATCCCTCCAGGGATATCTGGCCCCTTAAGTCCCACTCGGTTACAAGTATTGGAACATAAATAGGGAAATACCAGGGTGGCCCCTTCTTCTTCTTAGAGTACTCCATTTGATTTTTTTGTCGCTGGTCTCCCTGAGCTCAGTGATTGCTGTGTTTTGTTGGTCTATTTTTTACTGCCCCTGTTAGCCAGAATCCTACTCCACACTGACGAGGGGCAACTACCCCGAAATGATTGTCTGTGGACGGATGCCTGCCTTGGTAAACCCTTGTTATGTCGCAATACTCGCCACAGAGTTAGACTTTGACATAAAAGGGGCCACCCTGGTATTTCCCTATTTATGTGCCAATACTGGCAAACGAGTGGGACTTGGTCCCTTGGCAAAAGGCTTCCCTCCCCTGGAGGGATATCTGGCTATTCCCGTGTTTTGAGACTCGTAACTGAGACTCCACGGACCCTTCTTTTGCATATTTAAATTTATAGGGGGCAATGTTTTAGTGGAGACTCTTCAGAGTACTCCATTTTATTTTTTTTGTCGCTGGTCTCCCTGAGCTCAGCGATTGCTGTATTGTTTATCTTACATATATAGCTTGACACAACTTTTTATTTTGAGAGGAAGTAGAAAAAAGCATAAGAAACAAATACTGGATCTTTATTTAGGACATCAGAATAATACATTTACACAGAGCAGTTAAAGGGTTTATCCAGCACTTCAGAAATATGGCCACTTTCTTCCAGAGACAGCACCACTCTTGTCTCCAGGTCAGGAATGGTTTGCAATGAAGCTCCATTCACTTTAGTGGAACTGAGTTACAAAACCTGCACTCAAACTGGAGAGAAGAGCGGTGCTGTCTCTGGAAGAAAGTGGCCATGTTTTTGAAGCCAACACATTCTGAGCCCCCTGTGGCCCTTAGTCCTGACAGGTAGCCTCAAACATGTTGGCTGTTCTGATGTTGTGAATATAAAGACAGTGGGGGGATTTATCAAACATGGTGCAAAGTGAAACTGGCTCAGTTGCCCCTAGCAACCAATCAGATTCCACCTTTCATTTTCCAAAGAGTCTGAGAGGAATGAAAGGTGGAATCTTGGGGAAAAATGCCTGTCCCGGCTGATGGACTGCACGCTCAGCCAGTCAGTGACTGGAGTGGTGTCCTGCCCCAGTCACTGACTGTCTGAGCGGCCAGTCCATCAGCAGCGTCGTGACGTATCAGCACCAGTTGGGGTCCAGAGGCCAGTCCCCCTGCTTACCGCGGGCATGGGGAGAGGTACGTTAGTACTTGTTACCCCTCCTGCCCCTGCCTGCTGCCAGATATTAGAAATCGTCGGACTTCTCCTTTTAAAAGTTTGCATTACAGACAGTATTTTGCAAGCAATTGAATGCCCCCTTTTTCAATATACAAATCCCATATCACTTGCAGAAGAAAAATGAAAAAGCGGCACTCACCCGATCTTCTCTTCACTCTTAATTGTAGTCAAGCATACGAAACACGAAACAGCCATCGCTCTGTGCACCAATGTTTGTCCTCCCTCACCTGTTCAGCGTCTGAGTGGACTTTTATGTATATTTGACTACAATTAAGAGTGAAGAGAAGATTGGGTGAGTGCCGCTATTTCATTTTTCTTCTGCAAGTGATTTTGTACCTACAAACTGTGATCTTTATGCTGAGCACCACCTGCACTCTCAGTTGATAACTCCTGCTTCCCACAATGTTAGTGTGAGCATACCCCTGCCGCAGCCTGTGATTTGAGTAGTGCCGGTCCCTATGCGTTTTTCTACTTGGTGGCAACAAATCCCATATATATATATATATATATATATATATATATATATATATATAATTTTATCTGACCTCTAAGTTAGTGTGCACACCTTACCGCAATACCCTGTCTCCTCTTTCCATAGGATCAGTCCAGATAACAAATACCTGGCTGTCGGCTCGGCAGAAAACACAGTGGATTTCTATGATATCACTCAAGGTTCTTCACTGAACAGGATCGGTTACTGTAAAGACATTCCCAGTTTTGTTATACAAATGGACTTCTCTGCCGATAGTAAATACATTCAGGTACCTTACTCTACGACACAGGAATAGTGGCAGTATATATCAGGGTAGAGTAGGGACCCGTGTGAACCAGGAGACCTGCACGTGGTACATGGGGCAGTATGGTTTGATCAAATTATATACCGACATCCTGGCGTTGGTTTTTTAAATTAGCCGAGCGGCACTAGTATCAGCCGTAGGTGTGATGTGCAGTAGCTCCCTTCTCTCCATGTCGCATATATCAGGGTAGTATGGTGTTACTATATGTTACTGTATCCTCCTATCTCTCTGCAGGTAGCAACCGGTGCCTATAAGCGGCAAGTGCACGAAGTGCCATCTGGAAAGCAAATAATAGATGGTGCCTTCATAGAGAAGATTACCTGGGCTACTTGGACTAGGTAATAACTGATATTACTTGTATTTAGCATTTGATTTTTTATAGCTTTGATATAGAATACAGATACAATGTATAATGTGTATGTACTTATCAGCATCCTTGGAGACGAAGTGATCGGTATCTGGCCACGTAATGCGGATAAAGCTGACGTGAACTGTGCATGTGTGTCACACGCCGGCCTCAACGTTGTTACAGGAGATGACTTTGGCCTAGTGAAACTCTTTGACTTTCCTTGCACTGAGAAATTTGTAAGTGTAAATGTAGTAAAGTGTGACTGTACTGCTGCAAAATACTGGCTTATTTTAAGTGAGGAAAATGTGCCCACTCCAGAAACTAGAACAGGGGTAGGGAACCATGGCTCTCCAGCTGTTGCAAAACTACAACTTCCATCATGCCTGGACAGCCAAAGCTTTCGCTTTGGCTGTCCAGGCATGATGGGAGTTGTAGTTTTGCAACAGCTGGAATATCCAAGGTTCCCTACTAGAGATGAGCGAACCTGGAGCATGCTCGAGTCCATCCAACCCCGATCGTTCGGCATTTGATTAGCGGTGGCTGCTGAAGTTGGATAAAGCCCTAAGGCTATGTGGAAATCATGGATATAGTCATTGGCTGTATCCATGTTTTCTAGACTACCTTACAGCTTTATCCAAGTTCAGCAGCCCCCGCTAATCAAATGCCGAACGCTCGGGTTCGGACGGACTCAAGCATGCTCCAGGTTCGCTCATCTCTACCCCTGTGCTAGAACAAGGCACTTATCATACTGTTCTCTGTCTTTCAGGCCAAACACAAACGTTACTTTGGTCATTCAGCACATGTGACTAATGTACGTTTTTCGCACGATGACAAGTACGTCATAAGCACTGGAGGGGATGACTGCAGGTAAAGTCCATTCTTTAGGAAAGGATCCATCAGAAATACTGTACAGCAAATATACAACATTATCATGGAGAGTATAGCCGTAGAGCATATATATATATATATATATATATATATATATATATATATATATATATATATATAGGTTTTCTAATTAAAGGAATTCTGATGTAATTGGTAGTGGTCACCCAGCCAGGATTCTCCAGAGCTAAACATAGCTACAAAGAGCATCTCTAACAAAACTCCAGCATGTCTATGTATTACAGTGACCGCCTGTTGACTTAAAGGGAACCTGTCACATTAAAATTGCAGTCCAGTCTGGAGACATAATGTTATAGAGCAGATTACTATATGGTGTTGTGGAAACTTTCCAGGTGAACTAGTAATTTATTCATATAAATCTCTGCTGATTCTGGTGATGGACAGCCCTCTGTATAAATGTACATGTAGAGAGAGACGTCAGTTTCCCAATTGACTACTTAAAGGGGTACTCCAGCGGGAGGGCACTTTCTTTGCTGGGACTGGGGAAGAGGTGGCTGAGGGAAAAGACGTCCACTCACCTCTCCGGTTCCAGCGGCGGGTCCCGCATCGCGGCGCTCCGGTCCCGGTTCCCGGCCGCTTCCTGGTATCTGACACGGGCCCGATACGTGACGTCTCAGGTCCGCTCAGCCAGTCTGTGAAGGAGGCGGGATCCGTTTCAAGTCCGCTCAGATCCCGCCTCTGTCAATGACTGGCTGAGCGGACCTGAGACGTATCGTCTCGGGCCCACGTCAGACACCAGGAAGCGGCCGGGAACCGGGGACCAGAGCGCCGCGATGCGGGACCCGCCGCTGGAACCGGGGAGGTGAGTGCACGTGGCAGCGAGCGGGGAACGAGGAGCAAATGAGCGCTAATAGCGCTCGTTTGCTCCTCTCAGTCGGCCCGTAGGGCCTTTAGCCCTGTATAGGGGAAATAGTCAAGCAGTCTTCTTAAGTGATTGACGACTAGCTCTATAAACACGCTTATTTACACAGATAGCTGTCAGTCTCTGAGTTGATCCGCCCACATGACTACTTAGCCCAAAATGAGCAGAGATTTACATGTAACCATGACAAGTTGTCCTGGAACTATTCCTACAGCACTATATATCACTCTGCTCAGCCCCTAATGCTGCTTGTAGATTGGACTGTAGTTTGCACTTGACAGCTTCTCTTTAAGGGTGCGTTCACACGTACAGGATCCGCAGCAGATTTGATGGTGCAGATTTGAAGCTGTGTTTAGTTATTTAGATCAGATCTGCTGCAATATGGTATGTGTGAAGCTACCCTAAAGGAGAAGTCTGGCCGTTTTTAAAATCCGGCAGCCAGCAGGGGGAAATTTGATAACGAGTAGGAACTTACCTCTCCCCGTTCCCACGGTGGGACCGACCTCCGGACTCCTGCCGGGCTCTGGGATCTCGGCGTTAGCATTTCACGAGCCGGCTCAGCCAGTGACTGGGACGGGACACCACACTAATAACTGATTGGCTGAACGACCAGTCCATTAGCCGGGACAGGCCTTTTCCTCCAAGTCGTGATGTCAAAACAACTCGGGGGGGGGGGCTCTTCTGTCAGGGGTCCTGAGGCTGGTCCCACCGCACTCTGCAGGCACAGAAAGAGGTAGGTTCCTACTTCTTGTCTCCTTTAAAGGGGTAGTGCGGCGGTAAAGAATTATTCACAGAATAACACACATTACAAAGTTATACAACTTTGTAATGTATGTTATGTCTGTGAATGGCCCCCTTCCCCGTGTCCCACCACCCCCACCCGTGTGCAGTTATGCTCAGCCAATCGCGGCTGAGCAGCCGATGACGCGGCAGAGGGGGGCCGGCACTCAGGACGGTCGGAGGGATTCGGCCCGGCCCTCCGAAGATGACTTCAATGACTGAGGATCGGAGGCGAGTTGGCACGTGACAGGTATGTATAGCGCACAACACCTCCGGGTACACAGGTGGGGGTGGTGGGACACGGGAAGGGGGCCATTCACAGACATAACATACATTACAAAGTTGTATAACTTTGTAATGTGTGTTATTCTGTGAATAATTCTTTACCGCCGCACTACCCCTTTAAATTGGAACTGTATAATGTCTTATGTATAGTATGGTGGCCATGTAGGGAATTTGAAAATATGCCGCCAGATTTCCCCACAGACCAATGGGATTCGCGTTATCTTGACACTCTTTATATGTTAATTACTAGGGGATCCATTTGACAGAGATTGTTAAAAACTAGTAGTATATCATGTTTGATAGTGATTGTGTGTATATTAATATATATATATACTGCATACAGTATATAACAGTTCAGACCTGTATGTTATGTATTATTATGCCTCTCTGGTTGTTTGGCCGTATGAAAGCTAATGAAGCCTGTGTTCTTTCCGTTTCAGCGTGTTTGTATGGAGATGCCTTTAAGAGCAGAGGAATGCTTCTATCACCAGTGACTTGAAACGCGTGGTGTCAGCTGCTGCACACGTCCTTGTAAAATGCTACATAGGTTTCTTGTGTCAACCGGACCTTAAAGACAACAATATCTAGATGGGACGTGTTATTTCAGAGTGATGTCATTTTTTTTTGTACAGTGCAGCATTTTACTTCTGAGAAGACTGAGCTTACAAAGACACATATCCATCCAGACATGGTTCCTTTAGCCTTTCACTATATTTTAGATTTTATAGAGGTGTAATCGAATCTATGTACACTTTGCAGGCCACTGATATCTGAAATGTGAATTTGTTTTCTTGACAGAATTAATAGAGCTGCATCCTTAGTGATTTACAATAATTGCACATTTTGTAAAGAAATCTGAGAATAATCATGCTATTTTTACATTTTATATTTTACATAAGCCATGTTTAAAGCACTTGGACTTTTTAGTTGCTTATGGTTTATTATTATTATTTTTAACTCATTAAGTGCCTTGAACTATTTGTTGGCAGCCAGGCTCAGTGGCATTGGTGCTATGACATCCTCAGCCATGGTGGCTTTAAATGGAGTGATGCTCTGTCACTCGTGTGACTTTCACTATAAATCTGCCCGTTACTATAATGCGACGACATAAGCAATCACTGTGTAAAAGTAGGATATGTATATCTGTTGAGTGTAGCCTATGTTAAGTCTTCCACAGGTATCTTAGACTGTGCCACTAAATGTTGATAGATCACTTCCAGTGTGATGAGAATAGCGGTTGCTATGATGTGTGCCCATTATATATATATATATATATATATATATATATATATATATATATATATATATATATTTATATATATATATATATATATATATATATATATATATAAAGAGAGAGAGAGAAAGAGAAAGTTGGTATATAATGTCATAGTATACAACTAACATTCTCCCAGATCTCGATCTTCTGCCCTGTTGCTAATGTGCATCATGTAAATACTTGTGCCATTCATGGTTTATTACTGAATTATTATTCTAGAATTATATGATATACTAAAATGCTTTTAAAGTAAGTCTTATAGGACAAATTACAATGGCCTCAGGTTATAATATTTTCAACATACAATGGTCTTACCTTAGAACAGGGATGGGGAACCTTCAGCCCTCCAGCTGTTGTAAAACTACAATTCCCATCATGCCTGTACAGGCATGATGGGAATTGTAGTTTTGCAACAGCTGGAGGGCTGAAGGTTCCCCATCCCTGCCTTAGAACCATACTCAATATACAATGCTGCTTACAGTTTGAGGCTGGGTTCACACTATGTATATTTGAGGCTGTATTTGTGAGGCTGTATAGCAACCAAAACCAGGAGTGGATTGAAAACACAGAAAGGCTCTGTTCACATAATGTTGTAAGTGAGTGGATGGCCATCATTTAATGGCAAATATTTGCTGTTATTTTAAAACAACGGCTGTGGTATTGAAATAATGGCCGTTATTTACTGTTATATGGCGGCCATCCACTCAATTTCAACATTGTGTGAACAGATCCTTTCTGTGTTTTCAATCCACTCCTGGTTTTAGTTGCTATGAGGACCTGACATGAGGACCAAATACAGCCTCAAATATACATAGTGTGAACCTAGCCCCCATCTGTAACATGTTTAATCACCGGTAAAGCACCTGTATTAGTAAAGTGTGTGCACCTGAATGTCTGTCTAGTAGCGTCTCTCCACAACATTACTATTACAGGTAATTATTAATGAACACAGCACTACTGTATAACTGATGTACATTAGCAATGGGGCAGAAGATATTTTATTAAAGGGGTTATCCAGCGCTACAAAAACATGGCCACTTTTGCACCACTCTTGTCTCCAGTTTGGGTGCAGGTTTTGAAACTCTGTTCCATTGAAAAAAATGGAGCATAATTGCAAACTGCACCTAAACTGGAGACAAGAGTGGTGCAAAAGTGGCCATGTTTTTAAATATTAAAGAATGATCAGTGTTGGACTCATATAATAATCACGTAATAGAACCCCCACGCCCCCCGCCCCCACCCCCCGAAAAAAAAAAAATCCACCACCACCACATGGCAACTCTGCCCAATATAGCATTCTGCTATAGATTACATTATTGTGCCCTATAATAAATATATAGAGCAAATTATTACTATCAAATTATAGTTATATCATATGTGTGCACTATAGAAGATATAGTGACCCTGATCTGAAGTGCAACTAGACATGAGATGCCTTACATAGAAGGGGCTAATACCATTCATATATGTACAGGAATCACATCCAGGATCTTGTCATGATGCCGTGACTGTTCTTCTCACTTTATTAGTACCACATTTGGTGATCTAGGCAGGTAGTCTCATAAAAAAAGGACATTAGCTTAAAAGTAACCCGTCTTTGTGAAAATGCTGTCTAATCTGTAGGCATCATATTATAGAGCAGGAGGAGCTGAGACGTTTACAATATGTGTTTGTGGGAAAAGATTCCATATAACTTTATTCATTGAAACCTTTGATCTTTCCATGCTAAGAAGTCAAGTGGGTGGTCCTTTCATTAAGAGACACCTCCCACTGGACTCCTAAGAATAGCAAGAGCAAGGATTTCATCCAAGAAGTGACAAGTTACACTTAGCTCTATGTATTAATCTGCCCAGCTCATCCTTCTGTATAATAAGGTAGATTAGATAGAATGTAAATTAGCAGTAGACAAACCCTGACACTAAAGAATAGAATCCTTCACAGATTTCAATGTGTTCCACTACTGCCCCCATCCCTCACCCCAACAAGAGGGGTGCACATTGTTGGGCCATTGAAATCCCATAGTTTTCCTTTGTCTTATGTTTATGGTCACCTACTTCATCGTCTTCATCCATTATAAATATATTTAATCTTAATGTGCCTAGCAGTGCCAAACGTCATCATTCC
This sequence comes from Dendropsophus ebraccatus, assembly GCF_027789765.1. Lineage (NCBI taxonomy): Eukaryota > Metazoa > Chordata > Amphibia > Anura > Hylidae > Dendropsophus > Dendropsophus ebraccatus. The sequence continues at coordinate 46,083,694 of NC_091468.1, forward strand.
AATTCAAATGTTTCCAATACATTTTCTAAATTGTTCAGTAGGTTTCTTGTATCCAGCCATTATTGTACAAGCTGACTGATAAATTATCGTCATTGTTTGGCAAAATAATGTTCTGTCTATGGCAGTTTTAAAGGAAACCCCTTCACGTGGAAAATAGAGGCCAGTATGCATGCATCATGTTATAGAGAAGGAGGAGCTGAGCAGATTAATATACTGTATTGTGGGAAAAGTTGTAAGGTAAGGCTCCTTTCACACTTCAAATACAGATAAATTTTCCTTAACAGGAAATCCGTATGGATTCCTGCCCCATAGGGTTCTGTTGGGCACGGACACCCTTCAAGATTTTTCCTGCTTGGCAGCCTGGGCTGACCCTGGCCCTTTAACTGTAGGTGTTCCTAATCAGGAGTAGAGACGGAAGGAGGAGCATGCCCGGGGACTGCCTGGAATTCAGGAGCTCAGTTAAATGCAGCATTGTGTTTGATGGGGCTGCAAGCTAGCCAGGGGCACCGCAGGTGAGTAAGTTTTTCTTTTTTCCTCCATTGTTTTTAGTCATGTTTCCTGAACCCTTATCGGTCCCTTCTGACCGTAAAACGGCCACAGAAGTGTGCAGGGGGCCAAACTTGTCATTTATTCATGTAAATCTCTGTTCATTCTGGGCTGAGTAGTCATGTGGGCGGTCCTATGTGATTGACAGATCTCTATATGTACAGACAGATGTCAGTCACAGAATAAGACCGCCTATTTGAGATTTATATGAATAGAAGACACTTTATCCTATACATCAGTCTGCTCAGCTTCTCCTGCTCTACAACATGACGTCTCCAGATTGGGCTACATTTTCAATGTGACAGGTTCCCTTTAAAACTTAATATATGGAAAAGCATTACAATGCACTATATGACAAGGAGGTATTCCTAGAATTGTGGACAAATCAATATTGGCATGTGACTGGGTTTTGTAGTGATGGTAGTTATGTGACTCATGTGAATGAGGCCTTAGGGAATTTCTGGGCTATTTGAAATCAAGCATTTGTACCATATACAAGTCTATTACCCTAAGATGTGCCATGTTTATCCCGCGCCTAGAGGGGGCATGCTTTCCTGGCATGATTTGTAGACCAAAATAAAGTGATGATGTGTAACTGCTTATATCTTTGACATAGGAAAAGCGAAATGTTATCGTCATTCCAGCAACCTCTGCAGTATGTGATATATTGTGATGTAGCAATTTCTAAGGATAGTTGAATGCTGTTCATTCCATTTCCATTCATATGCAGATAGTTGACTTAAAACGCTGTGTCTGGTATTTGACTGTGTATCCCTATAGGGCGTTTTTTATTTCTTTGTACTGTGCTATATAGAGGTTTACGGTTTACATCCCTTTATAATGTGTGCACATAAGGTAGAGTGTATCATATACCCCAAAGAGCATCCAGTACGTATGACATTTTTATATATAGATATATATATACTGTATCTGATCAATGCCTTACATTCATCCCTAAAATCAGTCCATAGGTGAGGAAATGCATCTCGGTTCCAAATTGATATACTGTATTGTATTATGTCTAGTGCAGAGTATGAGTATAAAGGGAGAATCCTTATGCTTTGCTCCCTCACCCCTGTACTAGACATGATGTGTAAGTGTTGCTCCTTTAAAGGAGAAGTCCGGCAATTTATAAAATACGGCATCCGGCAGGGGAGAAATTGATTACAAGTATGAACTTACCTCTCCACGTGCCCTTGGTAAGCGGAGTGACTGGCCTCGGGACCTGTCGGAAGTCATTTTCCCCGAGTTGTGATGACATCACAACTCGGGGAAAAGGCTTGTCGTGGCTGTTGGACAGGCTGCTCAGCCGATCAGTGACTGGAGTGGCATCCCGCCCCAGCCTCTGGCTGGCTAAGTCAGTCATCCGCATTGTGACGTGTCAGCGCCAGAGATCCCAGAGCCCCAAGGGGGTCCCAATGCTGATCCCGCTGCTCACCGCGGGCTCGAGGAGAGGCAAGTTATGCTTCGTTTACACAGAGCGATAATTCGCCCAATCAATCGATTTTGAAACGATTTGGTTTTTATAACGATCAACGTTTAGACGAATAAATGGTTAGAAAAACTCAAAGACCATCACAATAACGATTTTTCTTATGAAATCGCTTAAGCCCATCTTTCACATAGGGTGAATCTTTGAAAGACTGTTTACACGAAGTGATCTGCGAATTTTTAGCGAATGACGATTTGAGAACATGTTGAAAGATCAAAATGAACGATTTCTCGCTCGTCGCTTGATCGTTTGCTGTGTTTACATGGAAAGATTAACGTTAAAATGCGATTGTTATTGCGAAAATTCGAACGATAATCGTTCTGTGTAAACGCAGCATAAGTACTTGTAATCAATTTGCCCCCTGCTGGATTTTATAAATTGCTGGACTTCTCCTTTAAAGAACACCCATCACTAGTGCACTGTAGATTTGTGATGGTCCATTTATGCTCATAGAAAACGAAGGCTAGACCATCTGTTCTTATCCCACAGGAGCTACTGTAGCCCATATAGCTGAAAGAGTTATGATAGAAAGGAGGCAGAAGACATAGGGCATCACAGTTAGCTGTGTATGGGGTTCCATAGCCACAGACCAGAGTGCCAATGCTGACCCGCCCACCCCTTAAAAGTGCCTATAATGCACAGCTGCTCTATGCAGCAGTGGAGGAAGCTGTCCATTTTGTTTTACATCATATGGGTGGCCGGGTGTGGGCATCACTTACCTGGGGGAGAAGATGGCACCAGGATACAAGGAAAGAAAGTAGGCCAATGGAGCCAGTGTGATGCTCTGTGCATCGTTCTGCTGATATTGATCTTGATATTGGTGGGTCACTTGGACATGTGCCACCTACCTGAACACTGTAGAGATCAAGTTAACCCGTTCTTAACAGTGGGATTCCCTAATGGCACTGTCCTCTCTTCTTTTAGCAGTATAATGCCCCAGCTACAGTCTAAAAAATGTTCCGCAATGGTTTGAAGAATTTTGCAAAAATTTGAAGCTGTTGACTTGGCCGCCATATTTCCCAGATCTTATTCTGATCGACTGGATCTGATCTTGATGCCAGAAATCCTCGGACATTCTCAGATGTTTTGTGGCATCCATACTAGAGTTGTTTGACAGTATAAGGTGGGTCTACACAATCCAGGGTTAACTTTTGTTTTGAAGGCGATCATTTCTAGCTATGTTAGTGACAGGTTCCCTGTGATAGGATTGAGGGCACCTACAGTCATACATAGGCTAGGGAAGGCAGAGTGACTTTCTATCTTTCCACCAGTATTCAGGGCACAGGCTCTGGCATTCTCTCTGTAATATGATGGGGGACTAGGGATATTTTATAGTTCACCTGTGCTGCAATATGAAGAGCATAAGGATTTTGGACAACCAGTCTGGATAACTTGTAGTATGGCAGTGGGTCTAACATAGAACAGTTCAGCCCATGGCACAATTGTCTCCACTAGTGGTGAGCGAACTTACCAAACATTCAGGTCTCATCCGAACGCTCAGCATGGGCCTGGAGAAGTTGGATGCAGCCATAGGGCTGTCATAAAATCATGGATCCATATTTTCCAGGACTCCATAGGACTGCATCCAACTTCTCCAAGCCCTGTGAGTGAAATGCGGATGAACCAGAATGTTCGGTAACTTCGCTTATCACTATGCATTGATGATCCCTCTATTCTGTATGTAGGCTTATGGTCAGGATTGAGCATCTGGGGATAGATAGCTACATAGGCGGATTGTAGAAAGAACAGTAAATATCTATGCTGGTCACCATATTTACCTATGTCTTAATGTAAACCACACTGATTGTATCTACAGATTCATAAAATAGGATTGATGAGAGATATAGAGAGGGAGATATGATTGATATCTATGTATAAATGTGTGTTAGGCAATTGATCAGAGTTATAGCATTAGCAGCCATGACAGGTATATTATGCCGGGGTTACATTCGCTGGATCTCACCCAGGGTGCTGTTCAGTGAATTCCCCTTTCTATGTATAAAGAGGCTTTATTCCTAAGAGCTGTACAATATTGTAAATTGATATTAATGTATAAAAAATTATTTTTTAATCATTCTTTGTGCAAGTTTTAAACAATCCAATTTTGTGGTGAATAAATCTGTGTTGCATTTTTTATTGTGTAATGTTTGGTTATTAGAGATTTGATTAGAGAATGAAGCCTTGATTTACCTTTGAGGAACAACATGAATCATCTTCGGCAGTCAGACTGGATCACGGATTGCAGGTACACAACCTAGTCTCTCTAGGTATCAATCTCGCTCTCCTGCTTAGAGCACATGGTAATCCACAGTCCCGGTTACTGTAGTTTTTCCTACTGTTACTTGAGACACATTCTCCCTGACTATAAGCAGTGGATAGTATTGCAGTGAAGTGGGACACCTAGTGGCCAAGATGTCAGAGTTCGTTTTCTGGGTTAAGTAATATTTGGAAAATTAAAGTTATTTACAAATATGTTAGGAACCACATAAAGTTGAAGCTTTACATGAAGCTTTAGAAGTTGTTTGAAAGGACAGTGACCATTTAAGCCCATATACTCTTACTTTATAGCAATCCAGCTATACTTTTCAAGGTGAATGTGGGTGAAAAAAAAAAACACTAATATCAACAGAAGATTGTCGGCAGGTAAAGACCGCCGGTTCCATCTAGTTTGCCCCTTTTTGTATTTCCTTTCTTATTATCTTATGATAGATAAGTGTATATCCCAGGCAGTTTTAAAATTTAGTTACTGTGGATTTACCTTATCTGCTGAAAGTTTGTTCCCTGTATCTACTACTCTTTCAGTAAAGTAATATTTATACAGCTTGTGGTCATGGTGGATACTGGCCTCCTGGATGGAACAAAGGTCTCTACCTGGGCGGATACGTGGACTTTAGAATGTCCCCGCAGGACATGAAAACAGAGCCCCTTTGCCCCTCACTCCTGGGTGTCACTAATTGCTGGTTGGGATAGATTTGAAAGTACTTCTTTGAATGAGAAAAACACAATATAAGATTGTTTGACTGCAGTGGTTTGTCATGTCGTTCATCTCAAGTGTCTATTCACACAATCTGTATCCGTATCAGTGGGATTTACACATCCGCTACCACGTAACACTGGATCTTCTTTCGGTTCTCCTGTTAATGGCAGTTGCTATGCAGCGCTTTTATAATCTGTTCTAGTGAAAAAGATCAGGCAATCGTGATTGCTCAGGCTTGGATTATTCTGGTAGGGATCCATTCCATCTTTTTTGAGGACAGTTATCAAGTATGGCAGGCGTACGTTGGCAAAAAAGGCACAAACTTTTTGTGCAAACCAATCAGTTTGTGCAAAAAAAATAAAACATAAATGCACCTTTTGCCAACATAGACCTGGGCATTACCGTTTCCTCAGTTATGAATGGAAGACCCCCATATTAATTCTAAACTCCAAACCAGAGTGTTTTAAAAACCAGACAACCCATTTGAGGGAATGACTGGATGACAATATACAGAAAGATAAGAATATCCACAACCACATGGAAAAAAAATGCTGACTAGCAAGAACACACTAAATCCCATAGTAAGTTTAAACAAGTTAAGGTCTACAAGCTTTATTGATACTTGTTTTTTCTTTTGTTTTTACATACAGTATCACAATGCATTCCAAAGACTTGCTTCAGCACATTCCTGTAGCTGTGAAACACTTCACGTTTTTTTTTTTTTTTTTGCAAAGAGTAATTTTTTTTTCCCGCAAACAAATTTGCAGCGTTTAGCACTCGGTCCATAGAAAGTTCAAGTCACTGTAAATGTGTTTGTGCCAAAAAAAACAACCCTCACCTACAGAGCAGTAAAAAAAACGTGGACGTTCCTAAACTGGTATACATGACTTAATTGTTCATTAAACAGATACTAGTGTTTCTAGGAGAAGGATTTCCTTTACGTGTATGTGCTATTGAGCTACAAGTTAGAATGTCTTTTTTTCCTTCTAAAAAAAAAATGGAAAGCACTGTGGGAGCGACTGACAGAGCTATGCTCTCTGAAAACACTATAGATATTGGCAATTGATAAAACAATAAAATCACAAGATCTGAAGAGCTACAATCATACCGAAATGAAGCCGTGTGTTGTTTCTCTAGGTATGATCACAAGGGGTTTGCTTTGTAGCGGGTTCAGTGCTGGGAGGGCTTAAAATGCAGAGCGCTATGCATCGGGCGCCCAGTCTACACTGAAGCAAATCTCGACTTGCTGTTCATACACAGTGCAAGAACTTGTTAACATGATGCTCATGAAAGCTCGGTAAGTCTACTTCTGAAGCACAATATACAGCATGCTAGAAAACAAATAGAGTTCTGTATTAGACGGTGCTTCACACAGGAGAAACAGAAAAATAGTTTCAAACCCTTACATAGCAGCTTACAATACTCAGAATGAAACACATGGCAGTAAAACAATTGTTTCTTCCTTAAACACTGCGTTGCAAAAAAAAAAAAAAAAGAGAAAAAAGAAAAAAAAAAAACGGACAAAACCAAAAATGTAGAGATCTGGGAAATTGCACTGCAATGTCAAGGCTGGTCTTCCCTGACCCACCCAGTGTCATCCAAATACACAGCGCTCAAATTCCGAGGCTCCTATTGGTATCTGCGGCAAAATTGATTTATTTAGTAGAAGTTAATCGGCTTTGCGTTTCAGACCGGGGATTTTAGAAAGGATCCTGTAGAAAAAGAAGAATATGGGAAATTAGCAGGTGTTAGACATAAGTATCAGGCTGAATGACTGACAGAATAGGATACAGAAATAATAGCCACAAACACATTAGATTATCCAAATCCAATGAGCTTGGAAGACACAAATGTGTTTGGTGGCCTCCTGACTCTTACCTACCCAATCTTTCTGTCATCGAGAAGACAAGCTGCCACCAAGAGCCTTAATAGTAACAGATCACTGATCTCAGGGAGACCAGCCAAAGATAACACTGCCAGCTGCTAGTCAAAGCACTCAATGCAGTGAAATCATAGGTGCATTGCTCCCTGAGAAACATGAACATGCAAAAAAGAGCTCATTTAAGAGACTTGAAACACAGGACTAAACCAGCTATCCCTCCAGGAAGCACACAGCCAAGGAGCCACCCCTTGGCTGGGTCCTTCCCGGAGGGATATCTGGCTAGTCCTGTGTTTCGAGACTCTTAAATAAGGGCCCTATTCCACCGGACGATGATCGTTCAGATTATCGTTAAATCGTTCGAATCTAAACAATAATAGTTCGATTAAAATGCAGTTAACGATTAACGACCGAACGAGAAATCGATCGCTTTATAAGACCTGGACCTATTTTTATCGTTGCTCATTCACAAAACGTTCGCAAATCGTCCGCATTGAATAAGACGTCGTTCGCAGTAGATACGAACGCAATAGTGAAGAAAAAACGATCGCAAATACGATCATAAGTAAAGATTATCGTTCCATGGAAATGAGTGAACGTTTTCAGGTATTTCGCAATAGCGGTAGTTTGAGATCGTTAACGATTATGCGAACGATAATCGTCCGGTGGAATAGGGCCCTAAGGCTCCATGGGCTCCTTTTTTGCATAACCAAAAGAGCCTGACAGCGGCCTACCTGTCCTCTCCTCATTCACAACACACGAATGCCCGGCCAACCCAAAGATCGCTGTTGTCTGATCATCCAACCATGCAGCAAGTTCTATCCAACGTGACCACTTATAAACCTGAATTAGTTAGACGAGGTACATAGCCAAGATCTTGACTGTATCAGGATATCAGCTATTTTCTGCATACAACATTAAATACTACTTTTTCCTACATTCTTGTTCCTTGAGATTGGGTGTAAGAAGATACTTACAAGTCTGATATATTTTTAACATTCTTGTTTACGAGTGATAGGTAGTGATCAATCTGAGTCTGTGAGGAAAGAACATAGGTTGTGTTATTTCACAACAGTACAGCGGGTTCTTCTGAATGAATATACTAGAAGGCACAGCATCCGCTTACCTGATGTCTTTCATAAATAACTGGAATACTGAACAAAGAAATCAGTGCTGAAAAAACAAAGAAGAAAGCAAATTAGTTTTTTTCCCCTGATTTTCTACCACAAGCAAATGACCTATAGAGCGTTCAGTGAGTAACCTGCGTGATCCGGCTGATAAACGTAACCTCAGACGGGATCAATGTCTCCTGCTGCCACTCCTGTCTGTTCACAAGGACGCAGACACAATAAAGGCAGATGCTATAATCAGCTTAATATACAGGACAGAGTATACAGCGGATACTTCATTTAGTGGAAGAGGTCGAAATGATCTGCATAAGATCATGACCAAATAGACATCAGTTAATTGTAATCAGTTGTAATAATGGGGGTGGGGTGTATCTCTGAACCCAGTGTGTTATTCTAATCTTACCAAGCTAAACAAGGATCACCAGAGGGTTACAGCGTTACTGTCATTTAAAGGAGAAATACAGCAATTTTTTTAATTTGCCAGCCAGCAGGGGAGGGAGGGCAAGGCTCCTCTCCTGGGGCAATCCATCATCCGGGCATTCCCAACCCTGTAAACTCCCCCACCCCCGGGGCCATAACGACATTGGAACTCGGGATAAAATGTCTTCTGGCAAGGGTCCAGGGGCCTTTATGCAGGGCTTCACACGCCCAGGGAAATCCATGGACTTTTGACACATTGCAAAAGTTGGGATCATTCAGGGTATAAGAGCTGAGATCTCGGGAGACCCCTTTACACTTTATACTGATGGCTGACTAGCAGCAGGTTCAGCTGACATAAGTATACAGACTTTAACCCCTTGCCGCAAAATGACGTTTGGGGAACGTCATGTAAAGTAGGTACTTAATGCAACATGACGTTCCCCAAACGTCATGTTGTTCCTGCCTCCCCCCGCAGCCCGTAAGTGAGATCGGGCAGCGGGAGGAGGCAGGATCACACCACATCCCCCTGCTGCCTCTGCCCGGAGGGGAGCCGCGCTCCCCCCGGGCAGTTAACCCCATAAACGCCGCGGTCGATGCGACCGCAGCGTCTATGGGGGAGATGTGGTGTTTGCCGCCGATCGGGCGGCGGGAGGAGGCTGCAAGACGTTGCCTCCTCCCGCCGCCACTGTCACAGTGTCCCCTGGCCCCCCTTCCACTGCCGCCGGTACCGGAGATCGCCGATATCAACATTATACCGGCAATCTCCGGTACCGGCGCCGCCGACAGCTTTCATCTCCCCCCACCGTGAATCCACGGTGGGGGGAGATGAAAATGTAATAATCAGACCCCAGATCAGCCCCCCTAGTGCCCCGATCACTAACCCGCTCCCTCCCCGGGCGGCCATCAGATCCAAGATGGCCGCCCCCATCCCTGCGAATAAACGATGTTTATTCGCAGGGATGGAAATGAAAGAATGATCAAAGCCCCATGCTCTCCGCCACCGGAGGTAGCGGAGAGCATGGGGCAGTGATCGGGGACCCCCCTGTGGGGTCCCGGAACAGGCGATCGGCGGTATATACTATATACCGCCGATCGCCTGTTCCCAGTGCTGCCGGCACTTTTTATCCCCTGTCACCATAAATCATTGGTGACAGGGGATAAAAAGTGTCACCGTGCCCCCCCCCCAAGTCGCCCCCCACCCCCCCAGTCACCCCCGTCCCCCAGTCACCCGCCCTTCCCATTATACGTTACCTGATCCTGGAGCTCCTTCCTCTTCGGTGTCCTGGCTGCTTCTGATGTGCGCATGTGCGCCAGAAGCATCCAGCTCTGAAAATTTAAAGTGACAGAGACCAATTTGGTCTCTGTCACTAAACTATGATTACTGTGATAGAAAATATCACAGTAATCATAGTAATATAGTGAAAATGAATATGTAAAGTACAAAAAGTGACAAACACACAAAAAAAAAACACACACACTTTTTATTATAGTAATAATTGCAGTTTACTCCCAAATTACCCCTAACCCCCCCAGATTACCCGTAACCACCGCACGTTGCCCATAACCGCCCCAGGTTGGCCGAAATCACGCCAGATTGCACGGAACCACCACACATTGCCCGTAACCACCGCACGTTGCCCGTAACCACCGCACGTTGCCCGTAACCACCGCACGTTGCCCGTAACCACCGCACGTTGCCCGTAACCACCGCACGTTGCCTGTAATCATGCCAGATTGCCCGTAACAACCACACGTTGCCCCTAACCACCGCACGTTGCCCCTAACCACTCCAGGTTGCATGTAATCACAACAGATTACCCGTAACCACCCCAGGTTGCCCGTAATCACGCCAGATTACACTTAACCACCGCACATTGCCCGTAACAACCGCACATTGCCCGTAACCACCGCACGTTGCCCGTAACCACCGCACGTTGCCCATAACCGCCCCAGGTTGGCCGAAATCACGCCAGATTGCACGTAACCACCACACATTGCCCGTAACCACCGCACGTTGCCCGTAATCATGCCAGATTGCCCGTAACAACCACACGTTGCCTCTAACCACCCCAGGTTGCATGTAATCACAACAGATTACCCGTAACCACCCCAGGTTGCCCATAATCACGCCAGATTACACTTAACCACCGCACGTTGCCCGTAACCACTGCACGTTGCCGGTAACCACCGCACATTGCCCGTAACCACCGCACATTGCCCGTAATCACGCCAGATTGCACGTAACCACCGCACATTGCCCCTAACCGCCCCAGGTTGCCTGTAATCACACCAGATTACCCGTAACCACTGCACGTTGCCCCTAATCGCCCCAGGTTGCCCGTAATCACGCCAGATTACACGTAACCACCGCACGTTGCCACTGACGGCCGCACGTTGCCACTGACGGCCGCATGTTGCCACTGACGGCCGCACGTTGCCTCTAACCACCCCAAATTGCCAAAGACCCCCTCCAGATTGCCGTAACCAACCCAAATTACATATAAGCACTTCAGTTTATCCGTAACCAACCCACGTTGGCCGTAACCACAGCAGGTTACCTGTAACCACCCCAGATTGTCTGTAACCACCGCAGATTACCCATAACCACCTCCAGATTACCCGTAACCACCTCCAGATTACCCGTAACCACCTCCAGATTACCTGTAATCTAATTTTTTTATTGTATTTTAGTAACTGCGCTATTCTAATAACTGTTTCTAGCTGCAGTTTTGCTCCAGCAAATTGGCGCTCCTTCCCTTCTGAGCCCGGCTGTGTGCCCATACAGTGGTTTATGCCCACATATGGGTACTGTTCTACTCAGGAGAACCTGCGTTACAGATTTTGGGGTACGTTTTCTTTCCTGTTCCTCGTGAAATTTAGAAATTTCCAACTAAAGGAACATATTACTGGAAAAATTCGAGTTTTTCATTTTTACTGTCTACTTTTGAATACTTTCCTCTAATACCTGTGGGGTCAAAATGGTCACCACACCCCAAGATGAATTCTTTGAGGGGTTTACTTTCCAAAATGGGATGACTTATGGCGAGATTTTAATACGCTGGCACTACAGGTGCACTAAAAAATGCACCTGGCGCTCAGAAACTTCTTCAGCAAAATCTGCACTGAAAATGCTAATTGGCGCTCCCTTCCTTCTGATCCCTGCTGTGTGCCCATGGAGTGGTTTATACCCACATATGGGGTACCGTTCTACTCACGAGAACCTGCGTTATAAATTTTTGGGTACATTTTCTCTCCTGTTCCTCGTGAAATTGAGAAATTTCAAACTAAACAAACATATTATTGGAAAAATTTGAGTTTTTCTTTTTTACTCTCTACTTTTAAATACTTTCCTCTAATACCTGTGGGGTCAAAATGGTCACCACACCCCAAGATGAATTCTTTGAGGGGTGTACTTTCCTAAATGGGGTGACTTTTGGGGGGGATCTATTCTGCTGACACTACAGGGGCGCTGCAAACGCACCTGGCGCTCAGAAACTTCTTCGGAAAAATCTGCACTGAAAATGCTAATTGGCGCTCCTTCCCTTCTGAGCCCAGCTGGGTGCCCATACAGTGGTTTATGCCCACATATGGGGTACCATTCTACTCAGGAGAACCTGCGTTACAGATTTTGGCATGCAGCTTCTCCCCTGTTCCTCGTGAAATTGAGAAATTTCCAACTAAACGAACATATTATTGGAAAAATTCTAGTTTTTCAATTTTACTGTCTTATTTTGAATACTTTCCTCTAATACCTGTGGGGTCAAAATGGTCACCACACCCAAAGATGAATTCCTTGAGGGGTGTACTTTCCAAAATGGGGTGACTTATGGGGGGTTTCTCGTCTGCGGACACTACAGGGGAGCTGCAAACGCACCTGGCGCTCAGAAACTTCTTCAGAAAAATCTGCATTGAAAAAGCTAATAGGCGCTCCTTCCCTTCTGAGCCCGGCTGTGTGGCCATACAGTGGTTTACGCCCACATATGGGGTACCGTTGTATTCAGGAGAACCTGCGTTACAAATTTTGGGGTACTTTTTTTCTCTTGTTCCTCGTGAAATTGAGAAATTTCAAACTAAACAAACATATTATTGGAAAATTTCGTGTTTTTCATTTTTACTGTCTAATTCTGAATACTTTCCTCTAATACCTGTGGGGTCAAAGTGCTCATCCTACCCAAAGATGAATTCTTTGAGGGGTGTAGTTTCGAAAATGGGGTGACTTTTGGGGGGATTCTATTCTGCGGACACTACAGGGGCTCTGCAAACGCACCTGGCGCTCAGAAACTTCTTCAGCAAAATCTGCATTAAAAAAGCCAATTGTCGCTCCCTTCCTTCTGAGCCCTGCTGTGTGCCCATACAGTGGTTTACGCCCACATATGGGGTACCGTTGTATTCAGGAAAACCTGCGTTACAAATTTTGGCATGCTTTTTTTCTCATGTTCCTTTTGAAAATGAGAAACTTTAATCTAAACGTTTATATTATTTGAAAATTTAAATTTTCAATTTTTTTACGGCCTAATTGTGAATACTTTCCTCCAGCCCCTGTAGGGTTAAAATGCTCATTATACCCCTAGATTAATTCTTTAAGGTGTCTAGTTTCCAAAATGGGGTCACTTATGGGGGTTTCCAGTATACAAGCCTTCTAAATCCATTTAAAAAAAGAACTGGTCCCTAAAAAAAATCAGTTTTGGAAATTTTCACAAAATGTGATAATTTGCTAATAAATTTCTAAGCCCAGTAACACCCTAAAAAAGTAAAATATGTTTCCAAAATTATGCCAGAATAAAGAGGACATATTGGTAATGTGATTTAGCAACTAATTTATGTGCTATGACTTGCTTTTTTAGAAGCAGAGAATTTCAGAAGTTCATAAAATGCAAAATTTTCAAATTTTTCATGATATTTTGATGTTTTTCACAAAAAATACACAAAGTAGTGACCAAATTTTGCTACTAATATAAAGTGCCATATGTGACGAAAAAACAATCTCAGAATCGCTAGCATACGTTACAGCATCACTGAGCTATAAGCGCATAAAGTGAGACAGGTCAGATTTTGAAAAATGAGCCTGGTCATTAAGGCCAAAACAGGCTTTAGAGGCAAGGGGTTAAAGGGGTTATCCAGCACTACAAGAACATGGCCACTTTTCCCCCTCTCTTGTCTCCAGATTGGGTGGGGTTACAAACGCAGATCCATTGTAGTAAAAATGGAGCTTAATTGCATACCACACCTGACCTGGAGACAAAAAAGGGGGAAAAAGTGGCCATGTTTTTGTAGCCCTGGATAACCCCTTTAAGACTGCGCTTCAATTATTAGATTTAACCAGGTGAAGAGCTCAGCTGTGTGCTTCACTGCCCTGTCTGCTGCTCAGTCAGCACCATAGATTTATATTGCAATTAGTCACCTGCAATCAGTCAGACCAAGTGTCACACTTCACCCCTGGAGATATAGATCTCTCTATCTCTCGCGCGCTCGCTCTCTGGGGGTGAAGCGTGGTGCTCTGTCCGACTGGTTCTAATCTAGGTCTATGCTGGAAGTGAAGCACACAGCTGAGCTCTTCACCTGGCTATAGCTATAACTCTATATAACAATTGGATGGGTCTTAGCATGTAAACCCTGAACGATCTCAACTTTCTGAGCGTTGTGTCAAATGAATATTTTACAGGAGAGCAATGGTAATGGTGCCCTAAATTCTGTCCAGTAAACCTGTATGGCATCACGTGATGAGTTAATTGTCATCTCTAAAACATGAAACACTCACCCAGGATCAGTAAGGTCAATCCATTGAACAAGGCACCAATATAGGTGAATACCCACATCAGCACTGCAAACTGAAGATTAGGAAATGGTTAGCATTGTGCAATGGGAAGAAATAAATAGCAGGACATCATCTAGTAAGTAATAAAGACTGAGCCTAACTGCTTACACAATGATAAGAGATTTACTGGGACAAAGGCCACAATGCGGCAGCCCTAAGACACTCACTGCTGAGGAGCCAAAAAGTTTAGTGACCTTTAAGTTAAACTTGAGAACATGATTGAACATGCTTGACAGAGTCCCATCCCGGGACTGCACAGGCCACCGCTGCATAGGGTTACATAGGAGCTGCTAGGAATAGGCTCCGCAGTCTGGAGACTGCCCACATGCCAACGTGTCCTCAAGTTACAGACCAAGGCAGACGGCCATCCATGTCACCGCTGCTCCAGTCACTATTGTCACAGGCAATCGTCCCTTAATGTTTAAATCAGGAATTTAGATAACACAACGTTCTCGGTACAGTCAGTGGTGGTGACATATTGGCTCAGCTCTGCTATGCAGCACATTTTAACCAATACATTGTCAGATAGAGCAATTCTCAGCCATGTATGAATGCTGGCATGTTACACATTTACTTATTAGGTTATGTTCAGACTGAAGATCTCACTTAAATTCAGATTCTAAAACTACATCTCATTGTTTTCAAGGAGGATTCTGCACTGTAATGGGGATATTTCCTATACGGACTTGAAAATCCATGTTGGCAAAAAAATAAATAAATAAATAAATAAAATTTAGAGATTGTCATTTCACATAAAATATCCAAATAAATTTCTCGGATTTACCAGATGAAACAATTTGCAGTCTGAACATGCCCTTATTGTTAGGATGACACAATCCCCAACACTTTACATAGGCACGGTCACCTGTTACCTGTCACAAACGTGAAAGGTTTTGATCAGAAGGGATCCGATTGTTTAGATTCTTTAGAGTCCATTTACACAGAAAGATTATCTGACAGATTACCTACCAAAGATTTGAAGCAGGCCTTAATTAATGATGCAGCCCTTTCCTTTGATTAGCCATCAGCCACGCATCCCTTATTACAAGGAAAGATGTGCGACAGATGGAAGACATGACAAAAGACAGTGATCAGTCTGAACACCCAGACTCAAAGTGATAGGGTACACTGAGTTCCAGTGTGTCCAACTAGGATATAATGTGTGTCAGACACCTACCTTCAGAGAGTCCACCAAGTCCTCCACCAGGAAGAGGCGCCTCAGCTCCTTGATTGTGCAGTTAATGTGCGATAGGGCCACATTGCAATACTTCTGAACAAGGTCCTCAGAAATTTGGACATTGGAATCTAAAAAGGCTCTAAATAGAGAGAGAAGAGAGGATTAATACCCAAAGCAGAACAAAGCACCAATCTGGATACCTTGGCTAGAAAAAAATACAACATCTAAAAGCTAAAGGCACCTCCTTTAAATCAATAACAAATGGATAAATACCTCGGATATTGGAAACCATGAGGAGGAGGTGGCAAATGTTGAGTAGATACTAAGTCAGTGCTTTTAACGATAAGTACGATATCTAAAATATATACATACACACACAAACACACACATATAGGCATAGAGATATATACACACACACACACACACACACACACACACAAATTGTACATAACTCGGCACATGCCAATGTTTGGAAATTCCCAAATCCCATATACTGGCAGTCGCTTTATTCACTTCAGGAGAATGGAGGCCCCCTGATTAATGGAAGTCCCCAGTGGTTGGACCCCTATAATCAGCTACTTATCCCTCCCGTGGGCACAAATTTATCACAGGATTAAAAAAAAAACAAAAAAAAACACATAACTGCTTTGCTCTGTCCACAGGCTGTATAGGTTATTGCTGGTACCAGAAACTATAATGGACAGGTGTGGATCGGTTTCAGGAAAAAAGCTGCCTTTTCCTAATCCTGCTGAGGTATAAACATTTGTTTGCCCAACATTCATCCTGACTCCAGTGTGGAGAGGGCTAAAGGCAGTAGTATAAGAGATACTCACCTGCCCTGGTCACCCACCTCTTTACCACTTGTTCCTACTTCTGAGCCAAGTAGTGGCTGCGGCCAATAACATACTGTGCGGGAAGGTCCCGCAGAGACATCTTAGAAGCAGGAAGAAGCTGTAAATAGTGGAAGACTAAAAAGGCACTGGAATAGGGGGTAGGTGAGTATCACTTATTTTCCAAGCATAAAAAAAAAAAAAATAAATAATAATTGTGAACACTGAACACCCCCTTTAAAGTTGTCAGCAGGGGGAGGAGTCACAAATACTTTAGTAGTTTTCCCTATCACAACGTCTTCATATTCACCCTAAAAGATTTACCCAACACTCCACAAGATCATACAATGAAGCTTTGATCATAAGAGCTTAAATCCTGCTCTACTCCTGGATCCTACATCAAACCCCAGTGTGAGGCTATTACAACACTAGAAGCTCCTCTCGCTCTCCGCCATCATCCAGCTGGAGCCGTGAAGTAGGTTACCAAAAATAATCTGCCCTCTGTAAAATGAGAACGCTCCCTGGGACTGTGTCTATGGCAGGGGACGAGCGATCACATTCAGTGCACGAAAGGAGCCAGAGAAGAACGATTTTCTGAGGAGCCGAGAGCACTAGGACCCTGGTAACACCAGGCTGACCAGGGGGCACTACTCAACCAGCACTGGGCATGGCTGCCACCCAAGTAGTGTAGGAAAGGATACACTGAACTAAAGGAGTTGATATTTTAGGTAGCAGGGGTGAAGATGGGTCAAGCTGTTATGGCATTCCTGTGCTGGTGACCTTGAAGAATCCTATAGGCTTACCCTAAACCGTTCAGTATGCGGAGTATGTCTGCACTAGGGGAATTCGCTGGGGATGCACTGCAGGCTACTAAAAAAAGCATCAATGGAGGAGTCTGCAGCGTCAGCTTCTGTGCCATGACACGACTGACCGGACTGTACCGTACATCGACATAAGGACATATGGTTCCTCTCACGAAGTGTTACAGCCAGTTAAAAAAAATATCCAAACTTTTTGGCTAGGATAGTAACAATTTAACGGAGTATTCCAAGATTAGAAAGAGTCCGCCCTTGTCTGTGCATGCTGTCTGGTATTTTAATATTCAAGTAAATGGAACTGAGCTGCAATACCAGACACAGCCTGTGGGGGAGGAAGCGTCAGACCGAGGGGGCGCCCTGCTAAGTAAGCAATGGGATTTAAAGGGGTATTCCTACCGAAAGTATATAGTAATGTGCACATGGCATGGCTAAAATTATTAAAACCAATGGTGCACACAATCCATGCATGTTCCGGACATATTCTGGTGCATGAGGAGAACCAAAAAAACGATGTGTCAAGCTGGCCTTATTGGATATATCACTGTCTGTTACATGCGAGTCTTAAGGCTCCTATTCACCTTTAATAAATTACAGCCAAATGCTTGTACGGCCAGCAGTTATGTTGCCTGCCTGTCCTCCACATACACAGGCATGTTCGGCACGGTCCAACGTTCCGGTGTTCTCAATGAGGGGGAGAGGAAAGACGCAGCCAGAGAAGTAGCCATGTTTTTGTAGTGCTGGATAACCCCTTGAATCACAGGGGCCCCATACACCACAGACTGGTGTCCGCATTCGCCGTGAGGGACGGCTTCGGCCAACATAGGTGCATGGACAGAATTGTATTTGTGCACAGGGAAGCTCAGGATGAGCAATGACAGAGCGATCTGCCGGAAGGCAGAGGTCATTACTCATAGCTGAAACCACAGTGAAATAATATGTGAGCGCTGATAAATGTTCTCCAGTTTCCTCCCTTATTGGTCAATGCAAAAAACCAACGTAACACGGTACAGGCTGCACACAGGTCATTCACTTGGGAGGAAATTAAAAAGGAGGAGTATATTGTAGAGGAAAGCTGAGATTGTTCATGAAGAAAGTGCAGACCAGAGCAGTGGATGCTGAGATATCATATAGTCATGCAAAATGGCAGAGATAGATAGATAGATAGATATCTGAAAATATCAGCTGCAGCATTCATAAATATATAAGAAGGGGGGGGAGAAATCTGTATAGGTCACATGACATCATCTGTAACATGAGCAAAAGCCTTCAGCATCATTGCATAACAAATATTAATAGCAAACAGCCCATATGACCAGTGTTACAATACTGGTATGCTAGGAAGTAAGGGGGGGGGGGGGGGTCCGTGCACTGTCGGCTGTCTGACTGTCTGAAAGAGAAGTAAAAAGATGCAAAACACATTTGCTGGTTCTGCAATAATCTCACGTCAAACAGGTTTCCTAGTTAGTCTATGACTACTGCAAACTCTAAACCAGGGGTAGGGAACCTTGGCTTTCCAGCTGTTGCAAAACTACAACTCCAAAGCTGTCCAGGCATGATGGGAGTTGTAGTTTTGCAGCAGCTGGAGAACAAAGGTTCCATACCCCTGCACTAACCTCTGTGCATCTTAATCTTCATTAACCATATTCTGCATCCTGATCCCTTACAGCCGGACCAGACAAACACCAGGAGCCAGGTGGCTAATGCCTAAACAGATTACAGCAGGCAATGGTCGGCTCGCTCCCTGTAATTCACATTCCTGTCACTGCCCAGACATCTCTCCCTCGCTCTCTGCTTCACTAGCTCATTTCTACATTGCAGAAAAGAAAAAAAAACAAAAAAAACACTTTTCTGTAATGCCAAAAATATCTAACCACAGATCTACATTACTACATTACTCAAGGTCAGGCTGTCATTGACTGGTGGCTTATCTGAAAGACATTCACAGCACATTGGAAAACCTCACACATTCAGAGTTTAAAGGGGTGAAAAATCTGGCGGGGGGGGGGGGGAATCTTTCAAATCAACTGGTTTTGGGAAGTTATGAAGATTTTTAATTTAATTCTATTTAAAAATCTCAAATCTTTGCGTAATTAATAGCTACTGTATGTCCTGCAAGTAGTGGTGTCTTCTTTCCAGTCTGACACAGTGCTCTCTGCTGCCACCTCTGTTCCTGACAGGTGCTGTCCAGAGCAGGAGAGGTTTTCTATGGGGATTTGCTACTGCCCTAGACAGTTCCTGTCACAGAGAGAGATGTCAGCAGAGAGCACTGTCAGACGGAAGAGAATACACCACTTCATGCAGGACATACAGCAGCTGATAAGTAGTGGAAGACTGGAGATTTTTAAATAGAAGTAAAATTACAAATCTATATATCTTTTTGACACCAGCTGAGTACCCCTTTAAAGGCATCCTAAGATTCCCAGGATTTTCAGCCCCATTAGTGACACAGTAACAGCCCTGGTCCTTCTGTCTACTGACAGATACCAGAAATACTTCATACCATGGATAAGCCCTGCAGAACATTGTTTACATAGAAAACCTATAGATAAAGTAAGTTTTCTTACTCAAATGAGCAAAGTCCTGCTTCATGCTGCACCCCTCAACCCTGCACCAGACATGACGTGTATTGTCTCATGTAGGCGAGCAGGTAACACCATGTCTTATGGCGGCCCTCTACAGTTTTTAAAGGATACCTGTCCTACTGAAAACTTTACATGTCACAGAGACTGCAACCAGTGAGGAGAAGGAACTGGGGAAGGCTCTGTGTCTATGGGAGCAAGACTACCCCATTATGCGCCTGCTTCACATGACATGGAGTCGGGAGAGAGTGCCCAGCTGCCCTTTTATTTTCCCGATTGGCTGATAAATATTTTTTACCTGTCTCTATGACATAAAACTTGTTTTGAGACTGTGCTTATTAAGGGGCAGTTCACACTAAGCAAAATCAGGGGAATTCCATGGTGGAACTCCGAGTCCTGCCTTCCTATATGTCAAACAGTGTCTCTATGGGATTGCTCCCACGAGAGCGGCAGAGGCGAAGCGCGCGAGCCATTGCACAGAGACACTGTTTGACACTGGGGAAGGCAGGACTCTGCGGCGGAGTGTTCCACTGTGGAATTCTGCTGATTTTGCATAATGTGAACTGGCCCTTAAAAGAGAATCACTAGGACAGTAGAGAACAATTCAGCTCACCGCACTGCTGAATTTTACCCCTCCAGATGCTCGGACGTGTCGTCTTGTCAAAGGAAATACGGATAGAATTGTTTACACTCATGGTAAGGTCCTGAAATCTTTATTTCTGCACCTTATTAAAAGCACAGACCTTAGCAAGGTAGTGTACCTTTCTGAAGTCTTTTTTTTTTCCATGTAGAAATAAAGCTATTGGGACCATACCGTGAGTGCCAGAAATCCTATCTATAATCACTAGGAGAGGGCTACTTTATAAGCAGACAGGAGGGCAGCACCATAGCTAGCAATGCTGCAGTGACCACCTAAGCTTCTGCATGAGGGTTATTATGTGTGGGGGTCTCTGCTTGGTTCGCAGCATTCCTGCCCACTACAAAAATATACTAGAGGTATAGACTGAGGTATAAATAGAGGTATAGACTGGTATGGACTGGCGTCCCAGTAACATGTAATGGCAATGCCCGTACATCTGTAAAGCGTAAAAGGAATCCTTAAAGTTGTCAAAGCTTTCAAACAAACTTAACACGTCAGAATTGTGGATCAATGGGTGTCCAGGTGCTAAGACCACTAGGACGAAGGGACAGAGTTGCTTGGCTGAGTACTGTACCATTTGGTCTCTGCTCAGCTTTTCCAGGAGATTCTGAGACTTTCACAGCATCCATACTCCATGCGTTAGGAAAGCCAAGAAGTCAAAATGGCACAGTGCTCCCTGTCATAGTAATCGGACCCCAATGATCCAAACTTCTGACATGTCAGGAGCCCGTTTAGTAGTTTAGGTGCACGGTGACCAGTGGGACTTAATGAATCAGCAGTATAGTTGACAAACCTTTCCATACTAAAGATATGCTCACACTATGGAAATCACAAGGGCAACTTGCTGCGGATTCCGCCACTTGTCCCGCACGATTTCGCTTCACTTTCCGAACAGGTTCATTTCGGGCGGACGGTAGAACCCGCCTGATCAAAGAATGGAGCCTATATGATGGACAGAGAGTGAAGCGGGAGCGCGCAGAGACAAGCGGCAGAATCTGCGGCAAGTTTTCTATGTGATTTCCATAGTATGGAGATACCCTAAGTGCAATAGTTCAGACAACGGAGGAAGAGACATAATGTACATAATGTGAATGGGCTACTTACTTGAATGGGTGGCCTTCATCGGATTTCTGAATGGCTTGCAAAACCCCTTTGTATATTCTAAAGCTGATGGAGACAGAGAGCAGGGCCAAGGCAATATATGCGGCCACGCTGACGATGCTAAAGACGGTCAGAGACAGCAGCAGGAACAGACTGGCGCCAAACACCGCCCCGGACTTCTTTATGTCCCGCCAGTACAGGAGGTCAACAACTAAAGAGGAGAAAAACATAACGTCAACTACATAGGAAATCTATAGTGCAATAACTGACTAAATCTCAGTATTACAGCACAGCTGGCAATGTATGGTCTCACAGGTTCAAGGGGCATTGGGAACGTGCGAGTATAACGTCACTATCACCACTGTGGAAAATTCCCCGGCAATGAAGACATATAGCGATCACTACAGAAGGATGGCCGCATACTTATCCCATGTCTATGGCTGCCCCGAGACTGCTAGAACATAAGGCAGCGTACAGCAATGTCCCTGAAGCAATACAGCACAGAGTGTAAGGAATGGCGCAGATACCTGGCATTGGGCACAAATAGGGTTAACTGCATCTAATACACGTGTATAAACCCCCCATCGGGAGTACAGCGTGTGTCACACAATGGGTTTCACTTGCTTCTAAATATGGTTTAGTTCACAGTAAGATAAACATGGCAAAGGCCCATTGCTCAATACCTCACGGGGAAAATGCCAAACATGAGCAAAACGCCATCAAACAACAGCGGCCAGTCATGTCTACTATGTATTACTGCAATAGAGAGGAGTCACAGGGGTCCGGGAGGCATCTGTAACCCCATTCATATCATGAAGTGACCTGAATAACCACAAGTGACATTAATAAGTATTCAGGTCAGTAAGGTCACTGAACTATTACACCAAACGTCTGTGGATAAGAACGTCTGCCGGCAATGAGTGCTGATCAATAGTCAGAAGGTAGAAGGGTATCACTGGGTGAGGATACAGCTACATGGCAAGATCATAAGGACTGCACAACATTGCCTGTAATGTTAGGGAACAACTTTCATACTGCGATGTGACAGACGCAGAAAGTCCACCCTGATGGATATTCAATGATCACCATATACACAGTGTAAGGCCCTCTTAGGGGCCTATTCCACAGAGCGATAATCGGCCGAATCTTTGAAATAGAGAAAACGATCAGCCGATGATAGTGTCATCGGCTGATCGTTTATTTAGGCCCAAACCTAAAATCATCGGTCACCCACCATGCATCGCTGCGTGGAATAGCGATGCACGGCGGGCAACTGACGATTCAAGCAGCATACATTACCTAGCAGGGCTTCTCCGCTCAGTCTTCATCCCGGTCCCACGCGCAGCAACAGCTTCGGTGCCGCCTGACCGAGCTGTCAGACCGCTCAGCCAATCACAGACTGGGACCGCCGCGGCCAGTGATTGGCTGAGCGGTCTGACAGCTCGGTCAGGCCGCTCCGGAGTTGACGCTGCGAGTGGGACCAGAATGAAGACTGAGCGGAGGAGAAGCCCTGCTAGGTAATGTATGCTGCAAGGGATGCAAGGACATCGGTAATGATGTCCCTGCAGCCCTCGCTAACCGATCGGGCCATTAGAATAGGCCCAGTAAACGAGCGCCTTTTACATTATTGATCGGCCCGTGGAATAGGGCCCTTAGGGCCCAGTGCAGATGGTTCATCAGAGTGCATGGCAACCATAGATTCTTGCAGTATACCCAATGTTCAGATACAATGGGGGAGATTTATCAAACATGGTGTAAAGTGAAACTGGCTCAGTTGCCCCTAGCAAATCAGATTCCACCTTTCATTTTCCAAGGAGTCTGTTTGATAAGTCTCCCCCAGTGTGTAAAGGCCCTAAAAGTTTGTAAAACTACATCCACAGTACGCCCTTCTCCTCCACCAAAAGACCACTCGCTGACCAGCAGTAAGCAGCCATCTGTGAAACTGAATCCTCTTCCCTTCACAGGGTCAGAGCTGTGGAATGATGTGTCGGACACACAGACTGGATGAGTGTACATAACACACTGGTCATCAGCCTTACATGGCCGTAACTGAACCTACCCGCAGTGTATACAGCCTATGATGGGGAACCAAGCTGATGCAGAATATCCCCTCCACTACACAATGACCATAGTAGAAGCCATTACTGAGGCCCCTGCAAGGATTAGAGCACAAGGAGCTGTACCTGTAGCCTCATACCATTGCAGTCAGAGTAATAACAGATGGAAGCCGCAGCCATGTGTCCTCCTAGCACTATGGCTATAAAGCCTTGGAGTAAAAGGGAAGGAGGTCAAGCAATAGAATCAGGTCTATGTGGCGGCCGGGAAGAATGACGTTAGGAGAACACATGGCAGCATCAAAATGACACCGTGCTGACTCCGGTAATCTTTAATCCACAAAATACTGAGGCCAGGAAAAGCCTGCAGCTCGGAACATAGAAGGCAAAGGCAAGGAGCCACCCGCACACAGTGTATCAGAAGACATGATGTGGCCTCAACATAGGAGAGGAGCATCACATGGACACCAGGGCCATAGTTACCCCATTCTTACATAACTGTACTAGGGCAGAGGACAAGCCCTGATGTAACAACGGGCAGGAATTTCAACGCCAATAAGAAAACGTCTCCAACACCTAATAGCCTTATGTGCCACCTACGACTGCTTATAGGGTTCCCACACTTGATAAACGCGGGGGGTGGGGGGTTCGGTTAGCCTTGTTTCAGACGCATGCGCTCTATATGTACCTATAGTTAGATATATGATTATCTAATCATACAGAAACCACTGTGTAGCATAAAACAGGGGAAGAACAGCCAAACTCTGCAAAGTTAAGGTTATGTACATGTATACACACAAAAAAAACTATTATATTATACCCACAAGCCTGGTTTCAGATGCATGCGTTCCTATGTATCTATAGTTAGATATATGATTATCTAATCATACAGAAACCACTGTGTAGCATAAAACTGGGCGAGGAACAGCCAAACTCTGCAAAGTTAAGGTTATGTAAATGTATACACACAAAAAAAAAAATTATTAATTATTATTACACACAATAATATATACACATACACACCCTTACCTTCAATGAGACTGAGGATTCCAGTGATGACAATCTTGTGCTTCCAATCCCTATTCTATTAGAACTGTAGGGATTGGAAGCAGCAGGTGATTGCCATCATTGAAGCTCTCATGCATTGAAGTGTCCTGACAGCTGGCAAGCAAGCGGCGCAAAAAAAAAGGAGCCTACAATTACTAATAAAAGTATGCCATGGGTTATTAATCCCAGAGGCTAGCTCAAGTAGAAGTAAACTACAGAATGCCACAGCAGTAAGAAAGTAATACAAATTATATATACTTACAATGATATTATAATTAAAAAAAAAAAAGTTAAAAAAAAATTACAGCATATATACACATGCACTTATATATATATATATATATATATATATATATACATATATATATATATATATATATTACAGCACTGTTTGTTCAGCACTTAAGGGGAATAGATATATAAAAGAGTATAAGGTGGCAAGGAAGGTCACACTGATAGGATTACACTTATTGGGCAGCACTACACGGGGTAACCACATGGCGATAGTAATGCAGATAGACGGCACAGTGAGAGCTCACAGCATATGGACGTACCTACAGCTCTAGTCTGTAATAACATTATAATGATTCTCTATGTAAACGCAGAGCCTTCATCCAACAAACCCGCAGTCACAAAACAGCATTCATCTCTTATGGGAGCCCGGCGATTAACCCTTTACAACCCTCCCACCACAGTTCTTAGGAGCAATTGAGAAAAATACTAAAGGATGAGAAAAGGGAGACCTTAAATAAGGAGGCTGCAGCTGGCGCCATTTGGCGAGGAGGGATGTAAGAGAAGTGGCATCTGCTAGCACTAAAAATAGCAGCCTGCATCTATGCCGTCCATGTAGAGCTCACCCTGCGGGAACACAGAGTCCGCTCTCTACAAGTGGCAGGAATACGCTAGAATCTCACCCACCTTCTACCAGTGCAAGATGCAAAAAAAAGAGCTAGAAAGTAATATAAACTGGAACAAAGACAAAAAGCATGCCAGGACAGCCCAGCAGGGCAGGGGGGAAAGGCAGTGTGTAAGTGCTAAATCATCAGTAAGACATGCAGTAAGACAGGAGCCATGGAGGAGAGGGGCTCAGGGGTACACGTGAGCCCGCAGAGAGCACTGACCGGCCTTGGAATCCATCTTGGAGCTGCTCGCATGCACTGGGACCTTCCACAGCTGACTGGAACTCCTATCACTTCCTGCGGCTGCGTTCAGGAGGTCACAGTGAACACGCCAGTGCCTGCTGTGACTCAGCCATGGGCAGAACACACCCCCCGACCCCGGACTACAAGCTGCTGAGCCGCAGCATTCACTCAGGCAGAGCTGAACTCCACACTGGGCACAGAGGGGGAGGGGGGCTACACATATAGCTGCAGCAAAAAAAAGCTGTCTGGATCCCATCAGCTCTGCTGGCGATTTCTCGGGGCGCTAGATATCAGACAATGGCTTATAGCAAAGGACAGGAGAGGCCCAGCTCTATGCCAGCCGCCTACACTTAGAGCAGTGTATAGTATATATGCCTATAGCTCAATGCAGGGCTTTGTATTACAATATAGATTTAGGATAGTACGCCCAATTGTGTGCTGCCCAGCATTAAAACATTGCTGACAGGTCCATATTAAGAATAGGCCTTTCATAAATTATATGCCAGATATGTTCATAGTAAGATATAGACAGTTATAGATCCTCACCACCAGGACTGGACGTTACATAAGAGCCGCTGAGGAAGACGCAGCCTTGTAAGATTACGACGCCACGTCCATGTAAAGGACATATGGAGTATTAGGGAGAGTATTAGGGAGGTTTTCCTTTATCTACAATACACATTTCGTTAAGATTTTAGCAGCTTGCTGAATCCAGAATAATCTATAAAATGTCCAGTCTGTCTACCCCGCTATGCAGGTCTAGGAAGAAATATACATGAAGGTTCATATAGGCCACAGCTTTTTGGGTGACTCTTTGGGTGCCATAACCATGTGCGTTTGTGTCCATCCAGTGCATGTTTACTTGGACTGGACCATGAGGATAGGCGGCTCCCTGGCATCTCTAGTGACGCCTTTTTCCCCATGTACACTGCCACCTGCTGGAAGTCTATGGGACTGCTGGGCAGAGGGATACACTGCATGCTGGACCACCTGTGCAGGGAGGAAGAACAGGCGAGCTGTTGTGGCTTATCTAGGTGACAATACATACGTCATGTAACCTCTGGAAGCATTCGTGCTCAGCTCTATATCACCTGATAAGATTAGGAGTAACAGGAGGAGACAGGGAATGGAAGAGTCATTGACCCTTGCACCGCAGATTTATTCTTCTATAATATCTTCGGCCGTTTAACAATAGGTGTTTCATACTTACAATGTGAGGCCATTGCTGCACTTCTCATCAACCCTCCCACTCATCTATTAAAGACATTTACCAGGTTTAGAAAAACAGCACCACTCTTGCTTTCAGGTCATGTGTGGTATTACAAATTGGGTTCTGCATTTGAACTGTATCAACGCTTGCAAACTGGGGAAAAGAGTGGCGCTGTTTCTGAAGGAAAGCACCTACCTGGATTCTCTGCGCTATACCCAGGACTGGTGTCTTCCTAGCACTATAGTTTACTGTGTAGCACTGCATAACCTACGTATTATCCGCACAGAATGACCACATGACGGGTGGCATCCTTGCCAAGCAAAGGCGGCAGATTAGTGCCAGCAGGTAACATTACACTAGATGGCTTTGCACTCCACGTCCAAGTGTCAGCAAAACACATAAAACACGGTATAAATACTGCGATGGAAACTAAATAAAGTACTGTATAACACTATATAATAGATAACACACTGGCCCAGAGCTGTACAGCTAGATTCTTACATATATACTTGTGGCGTGCAAGCAGATAAAAGCCGATTAACACCTCTTAGGATAAACCCCTCCAAGGGCCGAGAGGAAAGCAAGAAGCTGCTGAGATTTTCTGCACCATCTACCAGGGTAAAGAGGGAGAAGTTACCTTTCTGTCTCCAGGTACTCTGCTCACTTGCCATCTCTGATGAAGAATAAACTCCGTGCCGGCTAACGTCAAATGAGCAGCATGCCCCGATGGCAGAGCCGAGGCAGCCTCCGAGCCCGAGACATGAACTGTGGACTGACTAGCAGACAGATTACCCTCTGCTCCACTGCTCAAGGGTCACCTGACTGCCACATGGGCGGGCGGCATGTGATGTCAACAGGAGCCGTACACATCAGCAATTGCCAAAAATCGAATTGTTTAGATCAAATGCCCCCTGCTGACCGAGTCACACAACGTACAAGCTGTGCCCTGCAGCCTGAGGGCCAATACATGCAAGCTAACAGAGGAAATGCTAAATGGGGATTTTCTTTTTCTCTTTTTTTTTTTTGTAGACAATTGTTATAGAGCTTGATGGTTTTCATGAGAAACTGGCTGAATAAAGCTTAAGGGGAAAAAAGATGAAGACTGACAGATCTAGAGATTGAAAATTTCCATATTCTGTAGACTTCAATGCAAAACAAGCAGATTTTTGGCACATTAGCAGTCTGAGGTCTAAGGTCACCTTTATAAAAACCAAAACAGGTCAAGGATGCTATCGGGGATGCACATGATTGTGTTGAAGGAGAATTCCAGGCAGGAGACTTTTTTGCCAAAGTGCAGGGGAGGATTAAAGAAATAACGTGCACTTACCCCCCCCCCCCATGCTCCAGCACTGGTGGCCGTATACCGCAGCTCTGGTTTCCCATACCCTGGTGGCCGTATATGCAGCTCCCAGCCGTTTCCTGGTTAGAGAGAGGACCTAGAAAGTAACGTTCTAGGCCTGCTCAGCCAGTCAGTGGCCAAGGTGGGAACCGCTACAGCCGCTGACTGGCCGAGCGGGTCTGAAACGTTACATCCAAGGTCCTCTCTCTAACCAGGAAGCCGGCGGGCACCAGCGCTGGAGCCAGGGAGGTAAGTGCACGTTATTGCTTTCATCCTCTGCTTCCCCCGGACTTGGCAAAATAGCCCCCTGCCCAGAATTCTCTTTTAAGGCTACATACAAGTTTTGAGATGTACAGCATCCCTATGGGCGCAGACTATACAGAATCTCAGAACTAAAATGACTTCTATTTATAAAAAAAAAAAAAAAAAAAAAAAAAAAAAAAAAAAAAAAAAAAAAAAAAAACACCCTTACAGGCTGTATGGACAAACCTTGGTGGTATGCATGAGGCCTTCCATGTATAAGCATGTGAAACTCATTTTCTATTAGGTGGAGATACATAAATACTATATGCATTAAGCGCAGGATACATGGACATCTACAACATAAGAATAATAAAAAATGTGTGATCCAAACCTCACATAACCATTAGGGGATCATCAATGAACGCACTCTGTATAAAAGGTATTTCCAATGCAACTTCTATACCTACCATAGATTTCATTTAAATTTTTATCACAATCTAAAAAGGTTAAGAAATGACACTACAAGCCTCAGTTAACTCAGATTTTTATGTATAAAAAGGGCTAAAAGAAAAACAAAACCTTAGACTATCCTAGTAGTATGTTGAAATCTGTAGTGTTACCTAGTGAACAGCAGGTGGCGCTATAACCAAAGGCTAAATTTTGCAAACTCAAATCCTACCAGATGTTTCAGTAATCTTAACAGTCTCAGATAAATTGATTTGAAGATTTAGTTTTCTTTGTAATGGAGTTTTTCAATGGCATGACTATGAAACAAAATGCAAGTGTCTTTGTTCATACAAAATAATACACACTAAATATATGCATCCCATGCATGATTACTGATGGCAGATGCATTGTCCTGAAAACTGGCATTTTTATTTATTTATTTATTTATTTTGCAATTTCATGTTTGATAGATGAAGTATTCGTCCTTCCAGCAAAGGGTTAAACACTCTAGTAGGATTAGTCCTATACTTTATGCAAGGCCGCAAAGGGGGCAGTACAACACCACCAGAGAGAACCCTTAAGTCATGCACTGCCCTCTCTGGGCCTACACATAGTAGGACACTGTGTGCATTTGTTTTGCTTGAGGTTTCTTCAGCCACTGTATAGTCGCTGAAGAAAATGTTTTTCTTTCAAATAAACTGGTATCAGCAAGTTATATAGATTTGTAATATACTTCTATTGAAAAATCTCAAGTCTTCTCACACTTATCAGCTGCTGTATGTCCTGCAGGAAACATTTTCTTTTCAGTCTGACACAGTGCTCTCTGCTGACATCTCTGGCCGAGGCAGGAACTGTCCAGAGCAGGAAATGTTTTTATAGAATCTCCATAGAAAACAGAGTTCCTGTCTCAGCCAGAGATGTCAGCAGAGAGCACTGTGTCAGACTGAAAATAAAAACATTTCCTGCAGGACATACAGCAGCTAATAAGTACAGGAAGGCTTGAGATTTTTTTTTTAATAGAAATAAATTACAAATCTTTGAATGATTTGAATGAAAAAGATTTTCGCTGGACAACCCCTTTAACAGGAGGACAATTTAGCCATTTCTCACTTAAAAGGGACATGAAACAAGGTGGCTATCCTTTTCTCTGACAAATGTTGCACATTTTTCTTACTTGCAAGATTTCCTCAGATATACGACATGCTCATCTGTTGTGGATTTGTAACACATGGCAAACCCAAACTGATCACTAGAGCTGGGAAAAGCTCACAAATGAGCGCTTCAGTCTCACTCGTTGCAAGTTTACTATGAAACCAAATCTCTAGCAAGGAGCTAAACAGAGCAGCAACCCTGAGAGTGAAGCGCTCAGCCGTAAGCTTCTCCCGACTCAGTTTAGTGATCAGTTAGGATGTGAACACCCAGAACCTGACCGATCAAAACTTCTATTGTCACGGTGTTTTCTCTGAGTGAAATGACTGGAAATAAGTGGCAAGATCCAGGAGTAAAAAAAAAAATAATAATTTGTCTTCTTTTGTTTGACACTGGTAAAAATAGGAAGCACATGACCTGAACGATTTAGGCGGCCTAACACCACAACACGCCGTTCCTGTTTATAGTGACGGCCTTCAGAGAAACACTCCCCATCCACAGAGACAACTGTTATCCCTAGAGACCTGCATGAAAATAGCTCAAAAACCTGAGTGACCCTGCACAATGACAGCTCATTGGGACCCTGGAAACACATGCGGCTAGTATAATATAAGATATGGCACGTAGACTGGCAGCACATGCAAGTCATTACCTGAACCCTGGAAATTGCAAGGAGCCAAGGAGATGATGACTGGAGGGGTCACTTTCTTGTCCTTACTGGCTGGAGTGACGACACTGGGTTCCTTTGTGGGTATCGCAGGCTTAGACACTGGTTCTTCCTTGATCGAGGGCCTGGACCCTCCTTTGCTTAAGTCAACTACTTTATCAGAACTTTCTTTGGCTTTTTCCTTCACATCTTCCTTCACCTTAGGCTGTTCTTTCGGGGTCGGCTCTTCCAGCCACTTAGGTGCCTTAATGTCTACTTGTTCGTCTTTATGAGGTGCAGAAATCTCTTTTTTAGGTGCAATGGTGGATGCAATTCCAAAGTCTTTAGAGTAATCAGCTTTTCCAAAGTCTTCCATCTGTAGAAGTTTATCTGGCTTGGATATCGGAGCGGCTGGTTCCTCTGCTAGGACATTCTCATAAGACTCGGGCAGGGTAGACTCTAGGTAAGATTTGCTGGGTGAAGGCTCCTTCCATTTAGCGACGTCACTTAACACTTCCTTTTCTTCCTTAATGCTGCGATCAGAACCTAAGACAGTAGCGGCCGCTGCCTTTGGAATCACCTCCGCCTCCCATAGCTTGTATGAAGGTTCGCTCTGGTCAGACTCTGGAGAACTTTCGTCGAAGTTCGAGGAAAATTGAGAGTCAAATTCACTCTTTAATGCCTTGGAAAAATCTGACGCCACTTGCTCTGGTATAGTTTCCTTTACGAGGTCACATGCTATGGATATGTATGGCGTTTCAGGTTCTTCTACGGCTGCCTCCTTTACAGTTTCCACACGTACAGGAACGTGTTCTTGTTCCTTTGCGCTCGCTTTATTGATCGCTTCCTCGTAAGACGGTGGCTTCTCAGACTCAAACTTTATTTTCTCTTCGCTCACTGGCATTACGCGGCCGACTGGGGAAACATCAGGTTGGGAGGCCGCCGCAGTGAGACCAGCAGGGGCGGACGTGAGAGGGGCTTCCATGACAATGTCAGGCAAAACTGGTGAGGAGACAGAGTCTGCATCCTCAAACAGCGCCACATTCTGGACTGAAGGGCTGACACTTTCCTGTGACGCTTTAGCAGCAGTCTGAACCAAATCAATCTTTGGCTCGTAGCCGAGTTTTGGTACGCCGGTGTCATGGACTTCGCTTTCATATGCTTCTTGCACAATATCTGGAGTGAGCCCTTCTGCGACACTTCCGTGCAGAGCATCGGTTGAGACATAGTCTTGGTCGACAAGGAATGGGTTAACCGTTGCGACATTTGCGCCCAGGCGAGAGGAAGGAACGTGGGTTTTCAGGTCTTCCATTTTTTTCTCATCGGTTACATTGTTAGACACTTGATTTCCACCAAAGGCAAAGGGATTGGTCTGCTTTAAGGGGGCAAACATGTCGAAATTTGGAGAGTCTGAGGCCGCCTCAGGCGAAGCTGGGGATATGTCATCGGATATATCTACATCCCTATCTTCGTTATATTTTTCCTCAAACTTTAAGGAGGATTCAAAAGGAGACTTTATAATGTTGCTTTTAAGGTCTACAGACACATCTCTAGGGTCAAAGTCATAGCCCCCTGTGCTGGCGAAGGGCTTGAAATCCACATACTGTTCATCATGACCTTCTTTGAGATCTGAGAACTCCTCATGAGGCGGTCCGACAGACTTAAGCATTCCTGAAAACATCTCCTTAGCAGACTGGGTATACACCTTTGTGTGGTCTCCGGAAGCAGACTCCAGAAAGGAAGTGGGGTGCTCAATAGTATGACCTCTCTCGGAAAAGAACAGGTCTTCCGCAACAGAAGAGCTTTTGTGATCGGTCACTTCATGAAAACCATATTCCAGGCCGCTAGCTAACTTCTCTACCTTGGGAAAATCATCTATGGTCCTTGACACTGCCTTCTCATCTCTAAAGGGATCGGTAAAAGCTTCTGGTGTAGTGGAGTCAGCAGGAAATGCGACAAGCTGCTCTTTAGAGGAATCAGCAGAGAGAGGAGATAGAGAATGGAGGGAAGCGGTAGACTCAAGCAGCAGAGATGAAGGCTCCTCGCGGCCGGCAGGCGCAGTGCCAGAAGGATGCTGCAAATCCATTATAAGGTCTGTGACGACGAACAGAAAAGGAAAGAGGTCAGTGGCAGACAGAAGCAAATGACTCCATAGAAAACGCAACTGACATAGCTACTATAAGAGATAGAGGATCATTACAAAACGGTACCAGTCACCACAGATTCTATATGAATAATTCATAAATGACTTAAAGTGGCCATACACCATCAATACCTTGGTCGATAATTATCTCTTCGACCCACTGCCCATCCTCTCCATACATAGGAACATCCCTCAAGGGCGAGTGTTCCTATGGGGAGGGGAAAGCTGCAGCAAGAGAGCCCAACCTCTATCTCCATCGACATGCTCTGTTGGTGGTCATTTGGGAGAGCCCCACATCCACCATAGATTGATAGAGAAACCCACCACAAGCAGAGGGTACAGCAGACTGTGGTCTAAGGCATGGGTCTCCAAACTGCGTCCCTCCAGCTGTTGCAATACTACATTTCCCATCATGTATGCCAAAGCTTTAGCTGTCTGGGTATATTGGAAATTGTGGTTTTGCAACAGCTGGAGGGTTGCAGTTTGGAGACCCCTGGTCTAAGGTGTATGGGGACCTTTCCACAGGCTATCCTTTCTGGCAAAGGCCTAAATCTACCTTTTCCAATCACTAATAAACACTATGACATCTGCTTTCCATGACCACATAACCCATCAAAATAATGCCCACCATAATCTAACATTTCCAAAAACTTTCCCAACCCCTTTCATTGGGTGAATCTTCTTCTAAGATAAGGTCTAGGGAATACGGCCATTATAGAGCCTGTCGACCACTCCGGATCTCAGTTTTCTGTAGGTGCTACCGAGTGGGTATTGTGTCTCCCTGAGCAGTGTTCTAAGCCATGCAATGCATACCTTCCCAAAAATTAGCCCTCCAGTAGGTGGATGTGAGGGGCATGCTTTTTGTTTTCCATGGCAGTTTTTTCATCCGTTTTATGCATTTTAACAATGGAAGATAATGGATGAAAACGAATGCATCTGCTTTTTTAGCAGTTTTTTTTTTTTGTTTTTGCATAAAAGATGGAAAAAAAAAAAAAAAGGACTGCAAAAATGCAGTGTAAACCTATCCTTAAAATATATATAATATATCTATCTATCTTACTTTGGAGCCTCCACTGTAGCCCAGACCAATTGTACAATGAGCTCCTTCATCTCTCTTTACCATGCTTCCAGCAGTGTCTGTCCTCAAATAATATCTATGGTGACTGGTACACCTGAACAGTTTTACAATGAACCCAGTTAGTCAGAAGTGAATAGAAAGCATACACAGATCTTAAGCTATAGAGCGAGAGTGTTAGAGCAATGCCAGCACAGAACTTGCCTGAAGAGGAGTGCATCAGAGGTGCAGATGAAGCAGGAAGAGGAAAGAGGTTCACATCTGAAAAACAAACACAACAAGACCTCAGCAGGGGTGAAGACTGGTAACATACAACGCACATCACCCACAGAGACTACTGGGACTACTATTGTGTCTGTTATTGGGCACCCCCTAAGTATGCGCGTCACACAATGCAGCCCGTAAAGGGCGCTCAACATGTGGCAATCCAGATGTGACTGCAGTGGTGTTGCATCCTGCAACAGAGATCAGTATAGACCAGGGGTAGGGAACCTTGGCTCTTTAGCTGTTGCAAAACTACGACTCCCATCATGTCTGGACAGCCAAAGCTTTGGCTGTCCAGGCATGATGGGAGTTGTAGTTTTGCAACAGCTGGAGGGCCAAGGTTCCCTACCCCTGGTATAGACTTTTTTAAACTACTATACCTGGTGCTAAATATACGAGACCCAATACTAATGTAGCAGAGCTGACTTCATATAAGTGATGAAACTCAACGTGTTTAGCTGCAATCCTACGGTTCATTTCACATTTTCCTATACACCGGCAGAAAACTCTACAATACAACTCCGACCTTTGTTCATGGCCTGTATAATCAAATACCCATCTCTTATTATATACGCCTATAGGAGTGTATACACAGTAGATTCACTGCATGAGTCGTCTCCTAAGTATAGAAAGGTAATTCTGACTCATTTCCACTTCTCCTTTACAGAGACCAGAAACTGAGAAATAAAAGTCGGAGTTGAGTCAACGATCCGGTAATGTGAGCGATAGACCTGGTCGGCTCTTCTATAAGCCGATAACTGTATCTCAGCAAGAACGTGTAGAAATATATAGGATTTAGATACTTCACATACAGCTAAGACACCAATTACATCACCCAAAACAGCATTGAAAACTACAATTCCCATCATGCTTTAGCCGTCCAGGCATGATGGGAATGGTTGTTCTGCTGGAGGGCTGCAAGTTTGACACCTGTGGTGTAATATATGGTGTAATAGGTCTTCTCCAAGATGTGGTCTTTGGAGTGATCTCACCGTTTCTGTAGCATGTCTATAGTAAAGAGGGGGTTTTCATGAGAATCACATTGGCGTCATCTCATAGCACTAGGAGCAATACTGCAGTCATAGAGAAACAGCAGGGCCGAGGACAATAGGTGGGATAGAGGATATAGTGACAGGAAAGGCTGGCAATGCAATCAGTGATTAGGACACGAGCATTAGTATGAGGTTATTGTACAGGAAGTAAAGTCACTACAACCCCCAGCATGGAACCGCAAGCAGGAAAGAGAAGTAGCAGGTCTGATAACAGAAATGTAGGAGTTGTCTGGTCTTCAGAGATAAAGCAGCAGCTATAGGCGACAGACCATGTGCTGTATATGAGCTGGATACAGATGTGCTCAGTGTACACATTAGGCTCTGTTCACACTATTGCGGTCTGTCATACAGAAACCTCAACAGTCCCAGATCAGTCACCTGGACAGGTACAGATGGACCTCAACAACTCATATTGGGCTGTCAGCCAGGTGTATGTTACTTTGACAGGAAGAATGACACCTTGTGTCCTATGAAATAGGACAGCACCTCTAACAGGAGAGTGAGCGCAGCCTGATATTGTGCCCTTTAGTCTATGTATTAGGACTGCCTTTACTGTATACAGGATTGTAAATCAGATCTCTCACCATCCATAACATCTGCAATGTTGTCACCACTGTTCTACCCGTATATAATGGAATATCCAAAAAGCAGGTAGCTCAGGGTGCCATTGCCTCTGCCTAGCTAGGGGAGTGCTCTGGTGTATAGAGAGGTGCAGGACGCATGGTACAGTCAGGTATCTGTCATCTGTAACCTGCTATAACAGATCGCTCCATTTAAAGGGATATTCCTTCTCCACACACAGTAGCTCCTGGACCAGCTACTCAACTATCTTGTTTCATACGCCATCTCTGGGCTACATGGAGTCAAGGTCCTAGGTGCCCTCACTGGAAGGGAAGGACTTACTAGCCAATGACATGATAGAAGCCAAGGTGCCATCTGTTATTGCAGTCGGATGGGTAACATCATGGCCAGTAGAATAGCTGTTTATTGCTGGGGTCAGTAATGACTGTCATACCCCGATGGCGTTCTGCATGGCCAGACATTGCTGTACGTAACAGGACGACGCTGCGTTTAGGGCTTGTGGCCGAAACACCGCGTCCTCCGGTTCGTACCTGTACTATGTGACACTTCAATAAAAGAACACTTAGAATTGGTGAGTGGCGGGATCATCCTTTACTACTTGCTGGGACCAGTTCCAACCACGAGCACCACCCTTTTACAAAGTACCGTCTTACTCCAGTACCATTGCTGTACGTAAGGCCTACCAGTGTGTCACTTACGGTATAGGTAAGGTCACTGCTTAGCAAAGGAGTGGGACTGAGCAGTGAAAACATGAAGGGGAAGCAATCCATCATATTAGTAATGTGATTTAAGGGAACAAACTTAAAAATATGAGTAAACCCTGATTTCTACATCTGATTCACTTTCTGAGATCACTGGAATTATAAACAAGGGGGAAAAAAAAAAAAAAGTAAAATCCCACAGAGAATATCATCCAAGCTGGCCCGCGATTACACCCCCGTCTCCAGAGCGCCAGATCTCCACCCCCAAACCTACACATTTTCCATTTTTAATTTATCCAAAAGTCATCTGTCCATAGATTACATTACAAAAGGCCATTATTCCTAAAATACGAGCCATGTGTCGGCTAGCAGGAGGGTTCCAAGTAATGGAGTAATGCTACTTGACCTCTGGGGGGCGCTCTCTAATGAGCAACACATGACATATAGGATGGCACCTGGTGGGTACCATTGGGCACAGGAGGAACCCAGCACACAGCAGTAATGAGAATATAGCATCAGTCCCATAATAATGAATGGGAAGTATGACAGGAGAGGAGACATCACATGTATGGGCTCCGGTGTCTCCGATGGAAAGCTCACAAGCTCTCTAGTATCTTAGCATTAATGGCCTTTATATGAGATTATAGGTAAATTACGGGAAATCATTGGCTATTATCAGCTATTCCCATTAACAGATGCAACTTTACCTTCTCCTCGAAGATATTGTGCTAAAAATGTATAGCCTGTGAATGAAATAGAAGATGCAAGTCAGACAACAACCAAATAGGGCTGAAAGGAGAGCCGGAGGAGGCATGCAGCCCTGCCATGTCTTACTATGAGCCCAGGCCCGGTTAATGCATATAATGTCTGTGTGCGTATACTGGAAACGTGACACCAGAAGTGTAACATTAACATGAATGTAAAAGCTCAGGCGTCAGCTATTCCAAAATAGACCCAATACTCCGAATCCCGTCATACTGGGGAGCGCACCTCACCCTGCAGTCCTGAGGCCCCCGATCAGTATGGGGGAACCTGGATGAGACCCCAGGGCAGTGTTTACGACAGGGATGGGGAGCCTCCGCCCCTCCAGGTGTTGCAAAACTACAATTCCCATCATGCCTGGACAGCCAAAGCTAAAGCAACACCTGGAGGGCCAAAAGGTTCCCCATTCCTGGTTTAGGACATCTATATGGGATAAAGCTTATGTATGCCCATTGCAAAGACCCTTTAAATAAGAGTTAATGCTATAAACGTCAATGGCCTACTTGCTGAAAAGGAGAAATCATTGTCTATCCCTGTGAGCGACTCCTGCAATGCAGCATAAAGGTGACAGCGCTGTGTAGTCCCCAAGGACGCATATGGTGAGCAAACTTGGCGCCCATTGGTTTCTCATACTAAAAGCTTATGTGACTCAATGCAGGATAACATGGGCTCAGCAGTGTGGGGTTGTGTATGAAGCGGTGGGCTCTCCGCAAGCCTCCTCTGTGATGGCTTCTCTACAAGATGGGGGAGAACATCCCTGCAATGTACTACAACGATCCAATGACATTCAATGTTCCAAGTTCAAGAACGTCTAGGAATGTAACATATCTGGATGGTCCTTAAACAGTCCTCCTCTATTATACTCAATATGGCCATAGACCTACAATAGTGTTGGAAGATTCCCTCCTATACATTTGTCTGAGCATGCAGGCGTGGCTAAGGGGGAGAAGAGACGGAAGCCGCTGCCAGACACCTCATAACTAATGGCGTCCTTTAGTGACATCTGTTCCAAGGTAAGGTTTGGGTATGGGTGGGTATAGGCTACAGCATTGCTCCTCTACTTGTCCCCCCACCCCCGTCCTGGTTGGCTGAGGTACAGGGTTCAGTTTCAGTGCCTGGATAATGTGCATGTAACAGCGGCACAGGTGTAGGATTTGTAGACAGGACCGGGAGGTGTAATAAGGTGACAGATAGGCACGAGCCGTGTACCTTCCTGGTGATCCAGCTTCTCTAAGTTACTATACAGAACAGGAATGGGTAACCTTCGGCCCTCCAGCTGTTGCAAAACTACAATTCCAATCATGCTTGGACAGCCAAAGCTTTAGCTTCGGCTAACCAGACATGATGGGAATTGTAGTTTTGTAACAGCTGGAGGGTGGAAGGTTTCCTATCCCTGCTGTAGAATACCCTCCTTGTTAGCACATGGCAGACACTGTATCAGGGATGATAAAAGGATTTCTCTATGGGATTACAGATCTACGCCTGGAGGATGCATGGGCCTTGTGAAGTTCAGCCAGCATTATCATGTGCAGCAAACAGTGAGCGGCCCATCGCCAACTCATCAGCTAAAGTGTTTGCTTGGAAACTGTATCAGAGAATTTGACGTCGTGTCAAGTTACGGCCGACCTGTAAGAGGTACTTCCATATGTAATTGCCCATATACACCTTAGCCAGGGCTGTGGAAATCCTTGAGTCGGGTGGTCCACTCCTACAAGATGTGAGAAGTATTGATCTGCGGGGATCCGGATGCTGAGACCACGGCCGATCGATGAACTGAAGGGGTAGCAATGCTCAGCTGTGCACAGCGTCCCATAGTGATTGGTACCCTTTTAAAGCACCTTAATACCCCAGAATATTGTATGCCCGCAGTTATTTACCAACAGTCTGACAACCTTAGCTCTATGCAAC
This sequence comes from Dendropsophus ebraccatus, assembly GCF_027789765.1. Lineage (NCBI taxonomy): Eukaryota > Metazoa > Chordata > Amphibia > Anura > Hylidae > Dendropsophus > Dendropsophus ebraccatus. The sequence continues at coordinate 46,122,862 of NC_091468.1, forward strand.
CCTTTGCAAACCAGTTAGGGGTCCCCCAAAAGATAGAGTTGTCACTTTAAGAGCAGACATAAAGGCTTCCTATGAAAAAGGCTAGGAAATTCCGACCTAGATACAGGGACTATCTGCCTCATGGGATCAGTGCATAACCAGCAGCCAGCAATGCAGCATGGAGCTGGGGGATCAGGGCATAACCCGCAGCCAGCAATGCAGCATGGAACTGAGGGCCCTATTCCACCGGACGATTATCGTTCAATCGTTCGAATCTGAACGATAATCGTTCGGGTGAATAGCAGTTAACGATTAACGACCGAACGAGAAATCGTTGAACGCTTTATAAGACCTGGACCTATTTTTATCGTTGCTCGTTCGCAAAACGTTCGCATTGAATAAGACATTGTTCGGTCGTTCGCAATAGATACGAACGCAATAGCGAAGAAAAACGGTCGTTTGAGATCGTTAATCATTAACGATTATGCAAACGATAATCGTCCGGTGGAATAGGGCCCTGAGGATCAGTGCATAACCCGCAACCAGCTATGCAGCATGGAGCTGGGGATCAGTGCATTACCCGCGGCCAGCTATGCAGCATGGAGCTGGGGATCAGTGCATTACCCGCGGCCAGCTATGCAGCATGGAGCTGGGGATCAGTGCATTACCCGCGGCCAGCTATGCAGCATGGAGCTGGGGATCAGTGCATGACCCGCGGCCAGCTATGCAGCATGGAGCTGTGGATCAGTGCATTACCCGCGGCCAGCTATGCAGCATGGAGCTGGGGATCAGTGCATTACCCGCGGCCAGCTATGCAGCATGGAGCTGGGGATCAGTGCATGACCCGCGGCCAGCTATGCAGCATGGAGCTGTGGATCAGGGCATAACCCGCAGGCAGCTATGCAGCATGGAGCTGTGGATCAGGGCATAACCAGCAGGCAGCTATGCAGCATGGAGCTGGGAAACAGGGCATCCCCATTATACTGCATGAAAATAAGAACTATATAAGCACTGTGACACTCTCTTTTAGCTACTCATTACCATGGGGGAAAATTACAGACTATGCGGTCTCAAAGAGCTGTATTAAAGATGATAACTACAAGGCTTAGGAACCCATCACCACCCATGGATGTGCCAGATTCTTGACATCTTAGAAATCGAGTCTGTTGGCATCTTTCAGTATAATATACCATACCTGAAGTGACTGGCAAAGCGAAGGACAAAGGCGTATATCATGGTGATACACAGCTACGAGACTCAGCTCTATAAAGGAGAGCAGCCCCTTGTGTATACAGCACTAAGGAGGAATAAGAAATGCGTATCTGACAAAATGATACGCTAGATGGTAAGAATCTGGTAGGGACAAGCCCCCATTGTACTCTCTGCGTGTGCTGTGGGGGTCTTGTGATGGGGCGGCTGTATTCACACCAGACAGTCTGATCTGCAGTGAGGCTGCCAGCTGGCGGCCATACTGTCCTGCATCAGACGTGTGTACAAATATATGGCTGCCAAGGCAAATCACCATCCCATACTACATCTCTGTAATAGTGGCAGGGCAGGAATGGCATCCAGCTAGAGGGAAGAGATGTAATACAATCATTAAGGATAGGCTTAGCACCTAGATCCTCCAAAGTTAAATGGTATTTTATGTTTTTCTATTTTCAAAAGAGACAAGAAAATACTTAAAGGGTCCCCCCCCCCCAAAGCAAAGGTTGACAAAGAGCTGAGTGCTGCACTCAAGTGTCTGCCTGGCCCATTGAACTGAATGGAGCAGCAGGACCACCACACATGTCCAGCCCCCATATAACCAGGGGGCACAGGGCGGCTGTTCTCATCTCTAGGGGTCTCAGCAGTTGGAACACCTAAGATCAGATCCTGTAGGTAGGCCATGAGAGCTGGTGAACAACCACTTTAAGAAATCTATCTTCTGAATAGACAACGCTTGCTTAGGTCCTTGTACCTCATCCCCACAAGACTGAAGCACATAGAAGTATGTTGTCAGCAGCCTCCTTCGTCAGCATCTGGTGCACACGCAGCACATCTGACTTCACTGGGTACGAAGCTGATGAAGCCAAACCTAACTAGTGATGGTGCAAGACTGACTCTTCAAAAAGATGTCTCCACCCCCATGACTCTTTACAACTAATCTACATAAAGCCTGCACTTTTGCTTTTGCATTTTTGGCCTGAAAATACAAGAGCATCAGCGTCATCCTCCTCCTGTCCTGGAGAGTGGGCTGATGGTGGTGGTTAGAGGCCCTAAATAGAGTGAGCGTACGGCATTTGGCTGCTGAAGCTGGATAAAGCTTTAAAGGAGAAGTCCGGTGAAAATTGTTATTAAAGTATTGTATTGCCCCTAAAAGTTATACAAATCACCAATATACACTTTACGGGAAATGCTTATAAAGTGCTTTTTTTCCCTGCACTTACTGCTGCATGAAGGCTTCACTTCCTGGATAACATGGTGATGTCACTTCCTGGATAACATGGTGATGTCACGACCCGACTCCCAGAGCTGTGTGGCTGTGGCTGCTGGAGAGGATGATGGCAGGGGGACACTGAGGGACACAGGGCACTGGAGGGACACTGAGCATCCCTCTGCCATCATCCTCTCCAGCAGTCACAGCCCGCACAGCTCTGGGAGTCAGGTCATGACATCACCATGTTGTCCAGGAAGTGACATCACCATGTTATCCAGGAAGTGAAGCCTTGATGCAGTAGTAGATGCAGGGGAAAAAAGCACTTTATGTGCATTTCCCATAATAAGTGTATATTGGTGATTTGTGTAACTTTTGGGCGGCAATACAATACTTTAATAGAAATTTTCGCTGGACTTCTACTTTAGGGCTGTCTGGAAAACATGGACCCAGTCTATGGCCTATGGCTGTATCCATCCTTTCCAGGACTCCCTTGGAAAGAATCATCCACAGGTAATCAAATGCCGCACGCTCTGGTGCATGCTCGAACTCTAACCCTAAATTTCCTTTACACAAAAAAACCACAACGCTAATCATGGAAGGAAATTACAGGGGACACAACCAGCGCATTTCCCTCTCAGCCTCCATATAACCTACTAAATATTTATGCAGCTACTGGCTCTTCTCTATTCCTCCTCTCTCCATCACTACATTTCCCATCATTCCTCTCACTCATCACCCCCTGCTCCCTCCAGGTTGAGTTTTACCCCAATAAGCTCCAGCCCACACCTTAGTTTCTCCATCTGTCTTAGGGGTCGGGGGTCCATCATATCACTCCCGGAGCCAAGATGCCTGAATATTGAGAGACTATGCCAGCAGACAGCAGTAATACACGGTCAGTGATGATGCCGCCAGACACAGTGACTGTGCTGCTCCTAGAAGGATGACAGTGACGCAGGCGTCTGCTGCATACAAAGCATGAGATGACAGCAGATACTGGAGAGATGTGATGGGGGCGCCTGACACCGGGCACCCCCCTCCCCCGAGTCTCCTCCAGCAGCTGGCACCCATCAGACCCCACCCCACCACCATCTCTATAATGCACACTCACTGCCCACACTCCACCCGCCAAACCAAGGCATATGGGCAGAGAATGCAGAGACACAGGGCAGCATGTACCAGCCTAATGGCCTACATCACCAGCCGCTCCTGGAAGACATATATACACCTATATTACCTGTATTTAAAGGGCCAGCTGTGCATCTGATCCCCCCAGCATGGATGCTCACGGGAGACAAGACAATTGCTGCGTCAGAACAATGGAGAACACATATCCGAACTGACGCGTTTCGAGCGCTGCTATTGTAGTATTATCGATTGTCCAGAGTCCTGGCGTTGTAGCATGCCCAGTGTGAGCGTCACTAGGACCACCCCTAACACCATGACCACCCACCTGCCACAAAACCATAACACCCAGCATGTCTGGGCCACTAGAGGTGATACTGGGAGTTGTAGTTGGAGATCACTACCCTGGTATGCCGGTCAGGTACACCATATACCATGCCAACCACAGCCCTACAGCAACAGTGTGCAGGAGGGGCATACAATGTAACTGATATGATGGGGAGCCAAGGGGATTGGGGTCCAATGAGGCCTGCTGGGGGAGGGGTCCTATACACAGGTCCCACAGTGGGTGGGTGCCATAAACCCTATAGATACATGAGGGGGTGGGGGTCCCCATACACACTACTGGGGAGATACATGAGGGGGGGTGGGGGTCTCATACACTGCACTAGCAGGATACCTAAGGGGTGGGGGTCTCTTCCCCCCCCACTAGGGGGACACATGAGGGAGGCAGTCTCTTTCCCCTGAGGGGTGGGGGTGACCTGAGGGCTGGGGGTCTCTTTCTCCTGAGGGGTGGGGGTCTCTTTCTCCTGAGGGTGGGGGTCTCTTTCCCCTGAGGGCTGGGGGGGGGGTCACCTGCGGGCTGGGGGTCTCTGCACTCACCGGCGGAGCGGGGCCTGGCGGGGGCGCTGTGCGGGACAGCCGGGGGCTCCTCCTCGGGCGCGCTGGGGATGACCGTGGCTCGGGGCAGGTCGCTGCCGATGCTGCTGGGATCCTCGTCCTCCGGTGACGGCTCCAGGCTGTCTGAGTAGCTCTTCTTCTCCTCGTCCTCCTCCTCCTCGGCGGTCCCCTTGGCCCCGGGGAAGGTGACGTTGAAGGCGGGGTGTGAGAGCTGCCCGGCGCCCCCGGTCAGGTCCAGCACGTCGTCCATGTCCCAGGGCGGCTGCACCCGGGGCTCGGCCTCCTCCGCTCCGCGCTGCCTCTGCTCCGCAGCATCCTCCTTCCCGTAGCTGCTGGATGTCACGAACGGGGATTGGTCCTCCATGGCGGCTGAGGGGCTGTGACCGGCCGGACAATGTGCGCTGCCTGGGATGCCGGGCTGGAGAGAAGAAGTGCGCCACCCGTCTGAGCGGCCGAGGGAGCGGAGCGATAACAATACAGCGAGGGGAGGGAGGAGGACGGCCACGCCCTGGTGACTCAGGCTCTGCCGGCAGCACGCATCATGGCGGGGATGCTGCTCTCCCCACCTAGCCGGCAAAGAACCAACCAGCCGCGGCAGTGGGCGGGACTAACTCATCCCTACTGACGTGCTGCTTCACCAATAAGGAGTTGGGGGCGGGGCCATGGAGGCCCCGCTGGCTAATGATGAACCAGAGGATGGTGGTTGTCATGGTAACCGTCGGGAGCCGCTACGCCTCACTGCTCGGGGAGGACACGCGCGAATAGCAGACATTCCGGAACTGAGCGGCCCGGGGATGATAAGAACACTCTCCGTGACTCTGACTCATCCCGGGACTACAAAGGGTTAACACCAGTGCGCCTCACTCCTTACCGGAGACGCTGCTGCGTCTAGCCCACCATGGTCACGTGACCGTAGGGGCGTGGTTAGTGTGTGCAGCTGCAGTGACGGGGGGAGCAGGAGGTCCCTGCAGGTACAGGAGAGGGGAGGCTGTGACAGGAGCCTCCTGTTACCTCACAGGTAGGGAGGGAGGCAGTGCCCTGGTCCCTGAGGAAGGGAGTGGCTTTCATGTTAGAGGGGCTTCCTGCTCTAAACAGCAGGGGCTCTGTGTGACTTTATCAGGTCATAGATAATAGGTGAACTCTTACCTGGATCAGTCTACAATATAGGAAGTACTGGATATTAAAGGGGTTATCCAGCGCTACAAACACATGGCCTCTTTTCCCCCTGTCTTGTCTCCAGTTCAGGTCCGGTTTGCCATTAAAGGGGTATTCCTCCCAAGACCTAAAAAAAAAAAAAAAAAATGCTCCCAAACCTAGCTGGTCTTACTCACCAAGTCCCCCTGAGAATTTTGAGCCATGGCTTGTCTTTCTAACTCTTTCCATTCCATAGTTACAAGTTTTTTTAAAAAGCCAAACTATATCCAACATGGTGCCGGCCAGAAAACTACATCTCCCATCATGCAATGCGTGTGTCTGATTGGTACATGATGTAGCAGAGTCGAGTGCGCTGCACAGCAGAGTGTGTTAGCTTAGTGGGACGGGGCCGAATGCAGCCGCGGACACCGTAATCCTTCACTGTGCAGGCAAGATGACGGGAAGCAATAAGCAGAGGTGTGGTTGCGGTGAGTTCGGGGTGGGGTGCGGATTCTGCTGGTGAGTTCGGGGGGTGGAGCTGTGCAGGTGCCATTGGTGAGAGTTGCGGGGTTGGTGCAGGTATCGCCGGTGAGTTCTGGTGGGGATCTTGTGGTGCCGTTGAGTTCCATGGGGGGGAGGGGTGCTGGTGCCGCCGCAAGTTCCTGGGAGGGGGCTTGTGCCGCCGCTGAGCTGCGGGGGGGGAGGGGGCACAGGTGAGCTCAGGGGCGGTGGAGTGAGGGGGCACACAGATGACCTAGGGGGAGGAGCATCAGCAGCTGTCAGTGTCCTCCCTCACTTCAATGGGCAGGGTTAGAATCGCTAACCCAGCCCATTGAAGAGACTGAGGACACGTAATCCCGTCTCGGAGGGTGGGGGCCAGGAGCAGGGAGCATGTCGGGTTGGACTGAGATTTGATGATTCTATGTGTTTGGTGGGGGTGAATGCATCTAGATAATGGCAAAACTGTGCAGAATCCATAATTAATTGATATTGGAAAGATGGAAAGCTATGGTTGGGCAATGTATTAATGCAAAAATAATTTTTGGGGGGATACCCCTTTACTTCAATGGAACTGAGTTTGAAACCCCACCCAATCTGGAGACAAGAGCGGGGCAAAAGTGGCCATGTTTTTGTAGCACTGGATAACCCCTTTAACTCATGGTAGCCTATATGTGAGGTACAGTGTACCAGTCATGACGTACGCTAACCGGAATGTCATGAAATCTATCCTGCCGCTGGACGTTCCGGTATCCATGGATACGACCACACCGGGTCAGTTCTGTGCACGAGCCCTATTGTATTAGAATGGGGCTCACATACAGTACCTAGCCAATGTAGTTGTAACCATGGATACCCAAACGTCCAGCAGCTGGATAGACTTCATGGTGCTCCGGTCTATGTACATCATGACTGGTACACTTTAAAGAAGCTCTGCCCCCAAATTCTTTTATTGCCCCCACCTGCTGCAGGATGGCATGTACTGTATACTCCCTTGTAATGATCAGTGCTTTATTTCGGTGCTACGACAATGATTAAATCCTGCTGGTGCCCACGTGGCCTCTTCTCTTTCTGTCCCGCATCTTCAGAAGTCAAAGCTTTCTATGCATGTCTATGAGAGTTCATAGAGATTCACTGAAGATACTTATTTCCGGTCTTCGAAAGCCCAGGAGAATCAAGAAGATCAGAGGAGATGTGACATCAGCGCCAGCGGGATCTCAACGGCATCACAGCACAAGCCGCACCCCCATGTGAGTATACAGGCCAGCCTGCAGCAGGGAGCCAACAAAGAATTAGGGCGGAGGGCTTCTTTAAAGGGAACCTGTCCTCACTTTCATGCTGGCTGAACCACCAGTTGTTAGGGCAGTGTCTCTTGTCTTATGCCTGCCATGCTGGCCTTAAAGGGGTATTCAGCGCAAACTAAACTTTTAATATGTAATATTAGGAGCATGGCCGTGTCATCTGGCCCGCTCCCTTTTAATGATAATCAATAGAGTGGCGGGCTGGATGACGCGGCAGTAGGACCGCCCACTTGACTACATAGCCCACAATCAGACATAGTATTGTGGACTAATGGAAAATTTTATTCATGTTTTGTACTCACTCCCTATTTTAGCTAAAATACTGACCACAATACTGTGTATAACGTCTACCTGGTCCCAGCTCCGTTTATCGGTACCAAGGACTGAGGTGCTCTTCCCACCCCACACACTATTCCTATGATGAAGAATTGACCTTTGTGCTGTGACGGATTGAGATGTCTGGGTCAGTAGTCCCAGATTCTGCTCCATAAAACAACTAGATCACCAGTTAAATATTTCTATGAAAAGGAGTGGTTATTGGGTGAGGTCAGGAGAACTGCGGTATTTATTATGTGAACTGTATTCGGCTCTGGAATCTACCATATGACTGTCTTTTTTTTCCTTTTTTTTTTTTTTTTTCTTCTCAGCTTTACACGCAGTATCTCTTATCAGTGCGGCACCATTGGTAACAGAGGATTGCCAACAAGCTTGATCGATCAAATGCGATCATTATTGCAAAAATTTGAACGATAATGGTTTATTCCATCAGTTGTGATCAGTTTTTTCCTCGACATCATTACAGGGGGCCATATATTATAGGGGGCTGCAGCACAGGAGGCCACCTACCTTAGGGGTACACCTCATGGGGGGGGCATTTACTACAGAGTCAGCTACTATAGGAGGCAGCACCAGATGCAGGTGATCTACTATTGGGGCGACCACTCACATGGGAGCCCTCTACTGTGGGCAGCAGGACATGGGGACATCTCCTATAGGGTTCTGCACATGTATAGAGGAGCTAGGGGGCTGCCCCTCCTGCCAGGGGCTACTCTGCTGCAGGGCCAGGGTCACAAGGGTTAATGGGGGGGCTAATGCCATAGATATCTTGTTGGAAACATCTTCTCTCCTTGTGTCTGTACACGGCATGCCTTGGGCTCTCCATTAACTTTAATGGATGGATCATCGGGCAGACTGCAAGATGCGTTCTAATGTAGGGCCTGTCTGCCAGTCCACCGTCCCTATTACCACGTCAGATCTTTCGAACTGTCTCATTGAAATGAATGGGATCAGTTCAAATATGTGTTTCCCTCCAGCGCTTTACTATGCCACCAGATCAATATAAACCTAGCCTTAGCCTGGTTCTTATGGGGGCTCTATTAGCCTGTGAGACAGGTGTTAGTGGTCATATTGGACCCCTGACCTCCGACTAGGAGGATTTGTGTCACCCCATGTAATAACTCTGGCGATCAGCTGACAAGAAATGCTAATTGTTTTTGACCCATTAAAAATGTATTGGCATCAAACTGATGGCAGAAATGGGCTGCACGAGTGATGTAGCAATAGATGGCGCAGCACTGGCCGCACAATTACTAAGCCATGTAAGGGTATGTTCATATCTCGTTTTTAGCCGCAAAAAGGATGCTGCCGTGCAGCCCGATGTGCGGCCGACTGCCACATGACGGCCACATTGACTTTAATGAGCAGGACGGAGTCATTATGTGACTGTGTTCTGCTCATTTACCGGACGTACACGGCTTCTGTGCAGGACTCAAAATCGTGGTCGACTACGCTTTTGAGTCCTGCACAGAAGCCGTGTACGTCCCGCAAATGAGCAGAACACAGTAACATAATGACTCCGTCCTGCTAATTAAAGTCAATGTGGCCATCGGGCTGCACGGCAGCATCCTGTTTTCACTGATTTCCGCCGTGTAGCCCGACGTGCGGCTAAAAACGAGATATGAACATACCCTAATAGGCTGTGTATACAGGCACAGATCTAGGCAATCAACGCTCATTTACACCTCGGCTCTGGCCGTGTAATACCTCCCTAAGTATACTGTTACCATAGCTGTGTCAGATAACAATAGTCCATAGCCCATAAATCATCTAACCTGGTTAGCTGTTGTGTCATATGTTTTCATCCCATTGCGACTTCATTCACACGTCTACAATTGCAGACAGGACATAGGACCAATACATTTTAATGGCCCCGTTCACGTGTCCTTACGTGCATACGAGTGCATACATGATCTGTGCCGCAAAAAGAAAGGACAGGTCCTAGCATAAACCCACAATTGCACGAATCTCTATCAATCAATGCAGAGGTCTGTGAATTACGAGCAGCACTACAGACATGTGAATAAGGCCTTAGGGTCCTATTCCACGGGCCGAGCAGGGCCCGATCAACGATGTAAACAAGCGCCGATCTGCTAGATCGGCGCTTGTTTACTGGGCCTATTCCACAGCCCCTATGATCTGTTAGCGAGGGCTGCAGGGACATCGTTACCGAAGTCCTTGCAGCCCTTGCACCATACATTACCTGGCAGGACTTCTCCTCCGCTCAGTCTCCCTCCCCGGGTCCCGCGGCGCAGCATCAACTCCGGTCAACTCCTGTGATTGGCTGAGCGGTCTGACAGGAGGAAGGAGGAAGACGGAGCGGAGGAGAAGTCCTGTCAGGTAATGTATGCTGCTTCTCAAATCGTCGGTCGCCCGCCGCACACCACTATTCCACCGTAGCGATGCGCGGTGGGGGACCAATGATTTTAGGTCTGGCCCTAAATAAACAATCAGCCGATGACACGATCATCGGCTGATCGTTTTTCTATTCCACCGAGTGATAATCGGCCGAATCAAACCGATTCGGCCGATTATCGCTCCAGTGGAATAGGCCCCTTAGATTGTAAGCTCCTGTGGACATGGTAAAAGCTAAAGGTATAGATGTCCCCTAAGGTCTTTTTACGTTAGCATTTAACATATTTCCCTGATGATTGCCCTGTGAAGAGACAGCGATCAGCTGACGAGCGCGCAAACACTCGTTAATTGGCAGTGGCCATATACATTTTCACTATTACCCGCCATCATCTCTTTGTCTAGCTGATGTACCACTGATAAAAATGCATTTAAATTGCCGAACAAATCATCCAGCTATTGCTGAGGCCGCGAGATCTCACTAATCGGCTCTGGTACTGAATGGGGTAAGGTTTCTGGGCATGCTATGTGACCTGTGCAGAGATAAATTGTTAGTGGGGGGCTGAACTGCGGAATTATTCAGCAGGGGACCCAAAGACACAGCAGAAGGATCCCTGGCGGAGCATGGGAAGGTAAAAATAGCTTCTTTATTATTTTTCTATATAACTGCAGCACTATATAAAAAGTTTTCTCATGCTAGAGTACCCCTTTAAGAGGCTCAGGTATATTACTGTTTGATCAATCGCTGCACATGACCAGGACCTTCATATGCCTCTCATACCTATGGCATACTGGGCAGGGCAGAACTAAACATGAGCACAGACGTTCATAAGAACTGTACAATCTATGTGCAGGACCCATTGCATCATGACGTTACATGGTGATGTTTATTACATATCTTATCCCAGAATGCTTTGCAGAAATATCAGTATCTCTGGGCATTGCTGCCTGGAAACGCTGTCCCCAGGCTACAAAGACGTCTTAAATTCTATAATAACAGTAGCTTCATTAGATGAGAACTTCAGACATTTGCCTTTGAGAAGATTTTCATCTCTTGTGTTCCTTCACGTGGATTACTGTCATGCCGCAGTCTCCATTGTCATAAGTGATTGACACATGATAGTCATTCATTCTCATCTGGTAGAATAAAGCTAGTAAGAGTGCTGTGTTGTGGAGTAAGTGGCCGGCCATTGCTGATATGAGCCGAGCACTATGGAAAGAATGTCAGTGCTATCATACAGATGGAATGAGCCTGCTGCAGCTTACATGGAAGTCTGCTGTATACTGTCCATCCATTCACAGTGATGGAGTAGTTTATAAATAAGCTGAGGGGGGGAGGCTAAATTTACTTTCCATTAAAACAAACCCAGACTATGTGCTGTATTAGAGCCAATGGGATGAGTGGGGTCTTGTTTAGGAATATCCCCCAAGAGTCGATAAATTTACAGGTGTCAACTTTTATACTTTTTAACTTAAAAGAGGTAGCTCACAAAAAATTATTTCAAATTAACTGGTTGCAGCAAGTACCAGAGATTTGGAATTTACTTCTATTAAAAAATCTGAAGTCTTCCAGTACTCATCAGCTGCCGTATGTCCTGCAGGAAGTGATGTTTTCCTTCCAGTCTGACACAGTGCTCTCTGCTGCCATCTCTGTCCATGTCAGGAACTGTCCAGAGCAGTAGCAAGTCCCTATAGAAAACCTCTCCTGTTCTCCAGACTGGAGAGAATACACCTCTTACTGTAGGACATACAGTAGCTGATAAGTACTAGAACACTGGAGATTTTTTTTTTTAATAGAAGTAAATTACAAATCTCTGGCGCCTAGACCCAAACTGTTCATTCTTCTGGCATACAACTGTTAAGTGTCCCTGCATTGACAATGCTGTCATGTCAAGCGCTGACACTCCTGTAGTTCACACCAGTCACTGTTTACATTGTTGCAGTAATGATGTCATGTACATTCATGTGACCACTGCAGCCAATCATTGCTGTAGTTAAGTCATCAAAGACTTGCACTAGATGGGGAATTTAAAGGGATTTTCCATTAAAACATTTTCATACAAGCTAGTAAAGGGGTGAAAAAAGGAAATCTACTTATCCCTCAATGTCATGTCACTTCTTTCGGCGGATAGCGGAATATGCCTGCCCATAGAATGGTGTCTACGGAGCCAGCGGAAAGGCGTGCGGATAGCCGACGGAATTCCGCAGAGTTTGTCCGCGAGAATTCCGTAGTGTGAACCCACCCAAACAGAGGCAGCAGCAGAGAGCACTGTGTCATACTGGAAGGAAAAGACCACTTCCTGCTTCACATACAGCAGCTGATAAGTACTGGAAGACTTGCGATTTTTTTTTTTTTAATAGAAGTAAATTACAAATCACTGTCACTTCCTGGCACTATTTAATTGGAAAGGAAACATTTTTCGCTTGCATTGTTATAAAACCTATGAATGTTTTTCTGAGGGAGCTTCTTGTCTCCATTCTGTGGCCACAAAAGCTTTATACAAAGTGTTTTTTTTGCTCTGACATAATGCTTAATTGTCTCAGTACAAAATATAGTATCCAGAAGGCCAAATGTACCACCTGCGTAGTATCCAAAAACAACAACAAACTTTACAGAAACCAGAAAGTAAACTACACACTTAAAGAAGCTGTAAACTAAAAGCAGAAAGCTTTCTACAGTACAGCTAAAGCGGCCGGATACTATCACTTCTATAACATGTATCTAGCAGGTATCTGAACAATTTATTAGTGTTAGCAGTAGGGCATACTAGCCTTCATACTGTACATACACTGAATGCCTGCTTCCTTAGAGACCCCCATCCAGTAGTGTGTCCGACCTCCTGGGGACTTACAGAATTGCAGCAATTCGTCACGCTATAGATTACAATAGGTGTTAAATCTGTTCTGCTTGTATATAGGCCCAAGGGGACAGAATAGCTTCTTGCAGATGCTGCAGATTAGATGTAGGTACTGATATACCAGAGAGGTTTAATAGGATTAGGATCTGGCAACTGTGAAGGCCAAGAAAAACTTTCCATGTTTCACCAGTCCATGACTGCAACCCTCGTGGCATGTGGATGGTGTTGTTGTTGTGCTATATAGTAAATAGCAGCCATGAATGCTCAGACAAGACCTACTATCCAAACATCTATCCATAGGACTCAAAGGACCCAACGTGTGGTGAGAAAATAATCCCTGTGCTATTACATCACCTCCACCAGAACTGTTGACATCTGGAAGGGCTCATTGATTTAGGCTATGTTCACACAACATATATTTTCGTAAAATTATTACGAAAATATACGTTTCCTCTCCGTCTATGGCATGGGTCTCCAAACTGCAGCCCTCCAGCTGTTGTGAAACTACAACTCCCATCATGGAATACACCTATAAATTCTGAATTCTGCAGTAAACAAACTATACCCCAAAAGAAAAAAAGGGGGGGATACCCGAATGGTCCCTATTCATAGCACTAAACACCTATAAACCCATCCGGTGTGAATGTAAAAGAAATATTGAAAATTCACTGATATATACAAAAGACTTTATTGAAAATCATTGCAACAATAAAAAGGAAAAGGGAAAAAGGAAAATAAAAACAAAGACCTGGGAGGTGGGAGACCATACAGGAGGACAGGTATATGTTACAATTAAAGTGCAAGTGCAGATATTAGGTACAGATAATATAGCTCATTACAGCCAGGTTGTAAACAATAATATAAAGTGCAAGTACTAAAATATATACCAAACCACAGGCTGCATAGCTAAATCTACCCAAAATGTTAGCAAGTGCACATAAACAAGATTACCCGGGAATACAATTCCCAAAGCCTCAGGCCTCCCACCTCACACTCCTCCAACATCGTTTCGCTATTGGCTTCTTCAGGGAGTCGGAAACGATGCCTGGACAACTAAAGCTTTGGATTTGGCTGTCCAGGCATGATGGAAAATGTAGTTTTGCAACAGCTGGAGGGCCGCAGTTTGGAGACCCATGGTCTAAGGGATCCCTGCCGGTGCGTATACACATGGTATGCACTCCGGCCAGGACCCCTAGTGGCGCCGCAAACAACTGACATTCATTAAATAGTGGCCGCAGAAAACCCTGTCAGTGCACACTATGGAGCGAGCAGCTCCCGCCGCTCGCTCCATAGCATACAGTGGAGAGTTCTGATGCAGGCGTGCATGGATGCGCCCACATTAGAACCCTGCGGCCGAAAATCTTTTCAGAGACCGGCTGTTTCGTGACCCGGCGGGGTCACGGAATGGCTGGTCTCTTACGGCATGTGAACATAGCCTAATGCTGGTTGTGTCCAATTCTGACACTCCCATCAGCATGGTGCCACAGAGATCTTGATTCTTCTGGCTGGACAGATGTCATGGGGAAGGGTAAGTATACTATTTTATGTTCTCGCACCCCCGGCATCCTGTCATTTTTTAGTTTAAAGGGACTTCCCTTATCAATTTTTGTCAAAAGTTATGTTACATTAGCTGTCGCCATGCCGCCTTCCCCTCTGTTAAGCCGCACCCACTTCAAAAGAAACCTACTATTACAGTGTTATCACTAATAGTACTAACTCCAGCACGCTTTTCCATAATTAATTCCTGTTTAAAAAAAAAAGGTAGAACTACAAAAAATTTATTTTCTACAGCTGCCCGACTTCTCCCTCTTCCAGAAGACAACGCATCATCTTCTCTCTTGTCTCTGAGTTCTAACCTTGCCCTCCTAAGTGATGTCACCATCTTTTGCTAGCCCCTCTAAAGCTATATCACATCCCCTCACCCCCCATATTCACAGATGCAAATACAGTGGTGCCTTGGATTACGAGCATAATTAGTTCCAGGACCAAATCCACTCTTAAACCAAAGCAATTTTTTCAAAGAAATCATTGAAATCCAGACAATTGGTTCCACACCCCAAAAATAATGATTTTTTTATTCTGAATAACATGTAAGACAACTGGAACAAACATTTAGAAATAGCTGAATATTTGATACTATAGGTCACTGTACAGTATAGCAATCAGCATGTGGGGTATAATGTATAAAGGGCATAAACCTGAAAGAACAGCAGAAGTTTGTAGATACAGGATGGGACTGAAGATCCCCATAATGCAGTAGCGTAGTACAACAGGCTAGAATAGAGAAGCAGGGCTGCTGTCAGAGGTCTGTGTGGTCACATGACAGCAATGGGGAAGGGAGTTGTGTTCAGCATGGACCAATCAGGAAGTGAGAATCACAGAGATGTGCAGGAGGACAGTGACAGAAACTTCTCTATACAGCAGTGTGAATGATAAGGATGGGAAACATGATTTGGAAGGGGAGGGAGACTTCTTGGGTCAGAGTACAGTACTGTAGACCCCCTATGCAGAATATGTCCTTCTCCCACTCCCACCCAGTACAGGGAGCTCTTAAACAAAAGCCAGGGGCATAACTACCACTGTAGCAGCCATAGCGACTGCTATGGGGCCTGCTGCATCAGGGGTCCCCATTGCCTGTTCTTTCAATAGAATGTGCCCCTTGAGCATTTGACGTACCAGGTGGCCAAGCGGGCCTTCCAGGTTCTGCAAATGTCCCTTTAACAGCACTTGCAGTAATGAAGTTACGACTACACTTGATGGCTTAGTGGTCAGTCAGGGGGGCCAATGAAAAGTTTGCTATGGGGCCCAGCCATTTCTAGTTACGCCCCTGACCAAAGCAATGCTCTTAAACCAAGTTACAGTTTTGAAAAAAACAAACGCTCTCAATCAAAGTTACTCTTAAACCAAGGTATCACTGTATATCTATTGTGATGTTTACAAATAGGAGTTTTTACAGCATGCTGCCTTGTGATGAATGATGCTAGAGAAAGTGAAGACAGCAGGTGCTGCAGCCTCAGTTATTTATTACTTATACCGCTTATGGCTAAAGACCAAGACATAGTATATTAGCACCAATTACAGAAGGGAACAGCTGCGTATTTCTAACTTTCAAACCTAAAGCTTGGATACTGTGCGGTGCAATAACTGCACAGTGATTGATAAGGCAGAAGACATTAAGAAAAGACATTTATTTCCCTTGTTATTGATCATTGACCTTTCACTAAGCAAGCCGCATTTCTGGTGCGTTATTAAGGACCCTGACTGCCCACCATCCTGTCATTTGAAAGACAAATGGTTAAATTAAACTAGCACACGCTACCAGTATTCTCCATCATCCACGGCCAATATACAATGCATTATATATCACTACATGTGGAGTAAGAATTATTGCTAGAATACATTCTCTCTTTGGATCCTTATGGTATCATTGAATCCGATCAATGTGTCCTGCAGCGTCGGCCTGAGCTGTGAAAATAGAAAAAAACATAGTATACTGCAGAAAGACAAAGAGATGAGGCTGGAGGTGGAGCCGACTGGTTTTAGTAACAGGTCCTCCCTGCAAGTATTTAAGGAATGAGGTCAGCTCTTGTTCTAAAGGGTCGAATGATTCAGCAGGATAAAATTCCTCCCTCTGTGCCGTCATATACAGAAATGAATGAGTGAATGTGCCCACACTGTGGGTAACACATGGGCATTCAGAGGACCCGGTCTATTGTGTTGCTGTATAAACACCTGGCTACCCAGATGAGCTCCATATTGTATTCCCCCCCCCCCAAAACATTACTATATGCAGAAACCTTAAAGGGGTTATTCATCAATTTTATTTTTTTTTTTTTTCAAATCAATTGGTACCAGAGATTTGTAATTTACATCTGTTAAAAAAATCTTTAGTTTTCCAGTACTTATTAGTTGCTGTATGTTCTGCAGGAAGAGTTGTATTTTCTCCAATCTGACACATTGCTCTCTGCTGCCACCTCTGTCCATAACAGGAACTGTCCAGAGCAGCAGCAAGTCCCCATAGAAAACCTCTACTGTTCTCCAGACTGGAAAAAATACCACTTCCTCCAGGACATTTAGCAGCTGATAAGTACTGGAAGACTTGAGATTTTTAAATAAAAGTAAATTACAAATATCTGGCACCAGTTGATTTTAAATTAAAAAAAAATTGGTGAAGAGCCCCTTTAATATCAGTTTGCACATAGCAAATATTGATCAAATCAGATTTATTATGAGCCAGAGTATCCATGTTGGAATCAGTATATCTGTATTTTATAATTCTGTACAGAATCTGTATGGACCATTACCCCGGCCCAGATACCAAGCTGCACAGTATTTCTTTCAGAGTTCATACCTGTGTGCTATGTTAGATGGGTGTTATGGTAGCTAGTGATTCTCTTTTGCCTAAGGGCCTATATATCTGTCATTCTGCTCCGGCTTGTAGCTGCAGACATGTTGTCATGCAAACATTGCACATACCTATACACTTATAAACAGAGATTCTGCTTTTAGCTACTGAATACCTGGTAGACAAAGGAAAAAGTAAGAGAAGGAGTTTAGTGAGAAGTGTGACAAAGGTGAGCGGGTGGGCAGCAGCAGGAAGTGACAATGGCGTAGGATCAGGCACTGCTTCTCCGTGGGTCAGCAAACAAAATTACACCCAAACTGGGATAAACTTTGTGTGCCCAAAAACTGCTTGATACAGAGATACATTTATACATATATACATTTATTCATGTAACGGTGCATTTACACAGAGAGATTTATCTGACAGATTTTTGAAGCCAAAGCCAGGAATGGATTTGAAAAGAGAAGAAATCTCAGTCTTTCCTTTATGACCTGTTCCCTGTTTATAAGTCTGTTCTTGACTTTCGCTTTAATTGCACGTTCGTTCGCTCAAGTTCCGCACTTGTTTACTAATCGTTCGGTGTAATTGCACATTGTTCATTGTTTTGCTGGGATCAGAAGGAATAAACGATCATAGTAATGATCAAAATAACGATCGTAGTAACGATTGTAACTAACGCCCATCGTCCTGTGTAATACGGGGAAGGATTTCAGGTTGACAATAAACAATCTCCTTTGCGATCGTTTATCGGTAATCGTTAAAAATCGCTCCGTGTAATAGGACCCTAAGTGTCAGGGAAGGTGTAAGGGCTGGACCTATGTCCCGTAAATCAGACGGTATCTGTCATGCGTTGTTGGTGTCCAGCATGCTATGCATGTGATACCGAAGCAGAAAAGAATAAACAGTGCAGGTGTGAACGCTGCCTAAAAATCCTTATCTACTTCTCCAGGTGACAACAATAATACTCGAGCATAGTCATCTTAGTGTAAGGGTGCCAGATTGACATGTACCGGATCCGCATTGGATTTCACGCTGCAAATTCGCCATGAAATCTGCTGCGGATCCCTTGCCTGTTAGCTTCTATGAGAATACATACTTGCAGAAGGATTGTCATCCCGCTGTGAGTATGTAAGTGACAGCCCCTTTAACCCCTCGCAGGCCAAAGCATACATTAACTGCTCCACGCTCCAGCTTGCTTCAGGGCTCCCGGCGTCTGGACGTCCTGTTCAGCCAATGAGTGGCTGCGGTGGAGTAAGCTCGAGCGTCGAACAGGTAATGTATGCTTTGGCCTGCGGGGGGTTAAGGGGGCTGTCACTCACATACTCGCAGCAGGAGGACATCTTCATATATCTAGGAATATAGGTGAACACTGGAGATAACAATACGCTCTTCTTATTCAGGGTATTTACATAAAAGGCTGGGGTAGCAAAATGAATATTTGCCCAAGGGTAAAAAAGAAAGTTTGGCTGTGTGGGGAATGGTCTGTAAGTAGTTACTAGTGCTGTACTTGTCTGCCGTGAGTATACTTTATTACCATTATGCAGGATGCCTCAGTGTAGTGTGTGAACTCGGCCTTACCTGTGTTTTATATAATCCATGTGTAAGTGAATAGTGAACATGTGCAGTGTATGGATGGGTAACTCCTGCCCCAGCCTCCTCACACCCTTGGCATTGGTCCTGCTCATCCGTAATGCCGCATCATGCCGCCTTATAGACCCTGATCAAAGTGTAAACAGGAAACCATCACACGCCCAGCATTATAACCCGGCATAAGTCATTTCAATTTAAGATGATAATAATTATAAGTGCGGATTAAGGATGACTAGTTATTCTTAGTATCTACGCTTACTACAGGCTCAGAGAGTGTTATTACAGGGTTACAGACGCCACTATTTTATACCGTTACCCTACACCCTGAGCATTAAAGAGGAACTCCTGCAAGACACTGTCATTATTCAGACTGGATTATGTCCAGGCCGGTGCCTGGCAACAGACGCCACAGGGAGCGGATTACACAGCCGCATCGCTATAGTCCTGTGGGGATCCAGATGTGACATTCGGCCTACTGGTGAGAGTCCGGTGGGGGTATGGATATGCACCAATGCTGGTACCAGCCTGCTGAGATTGGAACAGTCACCTGTCTAGTCTGTTTTTATCATGGACTGTTAACAGTGTATGGAGCAAGCTGATGCCTGGTGACAATGGCCGGCATGGTGTGATCTATAATGTCAGCTATTTAACTATTTAGATCCTGACATCAACAAATTACAGATCATGGCACAAAAGATGAGCTTACACACAACACATACAACCCTGCAGAATAATAAAACAAATGACAATTGTATATGGCAATTCAAAGCATTTTTTAATATTATTTTTTTTTACATTAAAAGGGTACTCCAGAAATAAAATGGTTTTGAATTAAACTGGTGTCAGAGAGTTAAACAGATTTGTAAATTAAGCCTTCCAGTACTTATCAGCTGCTTTATGTCCTGCAGGAAGTGGTCTATTCTTTCCAGTCTGACACAGTGCTCTCTGCTGCCACCTCTGTCCGTTACAGGAACCTTCCAGATCAGTAGCAAATCTCTATAGAAAATCTGGACAGTTCCTATCACAAACTAAAAGGATTTTTTTTTTACAAAGAAATATAATTTTTCATTTGAAAACGTTTTTCTCAAGAGTTCCCCTTTAAGGGGTGAGAAAACAGCTTACACATTAGTAACCATTTTTTTTAAAACCATTTAAAACAACTGCTAAATATTCAACTGTTTTATGTCTTCAGCTCCTATGTAGTGGTATAGCACTTTACACACTACAACCAAACCCTGTGTACTTCCTGCAGTCAGATCTCCTTCCATCAGCCCTCGCAGATGTTTACTTGCTATTAGTGAACACAAACATTCTTCTTTTTATTGTATGGTGAATAATCTTTGCTTAAAACCAGAATACCCCCTTAGGCTATGTTCAAAAAACATGTAAAAACAATGGCCGTATTCCATAACAACGGCTGTTGTGCAAACCTCTGTTATGAAATATGGCCATTTTTTTTTAATAGTGAGAAAATAGCCTTAAACGGTAACTGGCAAAAAGAAAAATTTTTCTTTTTAGATCAGCTGGTGTCAGAAAGTTATATAGATTTGTAATTTACTTCTAATTAAATATCTCAAGTCTTCCAGTACTTATCAGCTGCTGTATGTGCAGGAAGTGATGCATTCTTTTCAGTTATGCTATGGCTATGTTCACATTCTGTATGAGACCAGCCGTTCTCTGAAAAGATCATCCCGGTATTGCAGTACCGGTCAGATGATCTTTAACGCCGCTTAGTTCCGCATCAGAACTCACCACTGCATACAATAGAGCGTACGGCCGGAGTCACTCGCTCCACCATGTGCACTGACAGGGTTTTCTGTGGCTGCTATTCAATGAATAGCGGCTGCAGAAAACTGACATGTCAGTTTCTCGTGGCGCCGCTAGGGATCCCGGCCGGAGCGTATACTAAGTGGGACATAACATATACAAATGTGTCTCCACAATATGGCAGCTAGATTGGGGTAGATGACACCGTCCTCCTCCTATGGATGTGTTCATGCTGAGGCACAAGGTAGATGCCATATTAAAAGCAAAATAAATCTCGGACTATTTTAGACCTCTGCCCCGAGTCTCATGGCCTGGGTGTGTCGGTATCATGTTTATACAATGATTGAAGCTATGTATAGAACTTTTCATCAGTCAGGTCAGTACAGACTGTGGTTACCTTTGTGTATGCCTGAGTTCACACATGAGCAGATATACGAGACACCAGGTGCAGTTTACAGAGTTAGTACTTAGATGGGTGTGTTACCCAAATATGCTGAGCCTGAATGACAAGATCTGTCAGCAAATCTCCTCCACTTATTATTCACAGTGTATGATTCCAGTAAAAAAAAAAAAAAAGTGAACATATTTGTCCTTTTGCCCTGACGTTTTTCAGACACAATAGTGTTTTTACAGCTATGTGGAATAGAAACAGTAGAACAGAGAACAGGGGATATAATAATTATTCTTACTGTCAGTCAGAAGCTTGTGTGGCCTGTAGATCCCAAATGTCACCATACACGTGCACACTCAGCTCAGCTGTGCATGCCGGTTTTACAGCAAGAGAAGGAAATCAATCCATGGCCAAACCATCCTAGGTAACAAGGTAAGGCATGCTGTACTCTAACATCCCTGAGACTTTTTCCCTGGCAGAGGAAAGTCAGTAGGACCCCATACACATTAGATAAGGTTTATTTATAGGAATTTTAATATAAGTTTAGGCTATGTTCACACTATGTAAAAACAATGGGGGAGATTTATCAAACATGGTGTAAAGTGAAACTGGCTCAGTTGCCCCTAGCAACCAATCAGATTCCACCTTTCATTTTCCAAAGAGTCTGTGAGGAATGAAAGGTGGAATCTGATTGGTTGCTAGGGGCAACTGAGCACGTTTCACTTTCGTAGATCTCCTCCAATGGCCCTATTTCATAACAATTGTTAAAACAATGGCCGTTATTATGAAATACGGCCATTATTTTTACATAGTGTGAACATAGCCTAAATAAAGGTATGTACACTGTACGGAATCCAGGTGGATTGTCTGCCGCGGATGACACCGCTCACGCCCGCCCGCATCTCTGCCCGTGCCATAGACTCTATTCCATGCACAGGCGGATTCCGTCTTCCACCCAAAGAACGGACAGGTTCATTCTTTGGGCAGATGGCGGAATCTGCCTGTGCGTAGAATGGAGTCTATGGCACTGGCGGAGATGCGGGCGTCGGAACTCACGGTGGGTTATCCACCCGTATTCCAATTCCATAGTGTGCCCATACCTTTAGGATGCATTTTTGCACTGGTAATTTGATTGTAAGTCGTAGGCCCGGCCATTGGTGTGATGACCTGAATAAACAGCTGTCAGTCCAAATCACCAGACCCAGGTCATGCCAGGACTTTGGCCACAAAAATGTGTCTGCAATATGCTTATGTGAATCTGGCACTTGGCAATGTTCATGGGGAATAAGTGGAACACTAGCCATGAAAGTGTGGGGAGCACCCTTTTATTCTGGGGGCAATTTTGTCCCTGTTCTGTGGATAGGGAGTACCCCTTAAAAGGGTTGTTCTGGCCGCTTTGTAACAACGACCATAATGCCCATGTGGGGTCGGGATTAAAAAAAAAAAAACATACCATGCCCCAGTCCCCCACTATCCCCATAGCTCCCTGGCAGCTTCCATTTGGCTCCCAAACACGAGACAGGGCACCGCTGTGTTAGGTGAGGTGGCTGGTCCTTCTCCAGAACGCAGGAAGAAGAGAGGAGATATCAGTCCGAACATTGCCAAATGGGAGCTGCAAGGTCATCGGACTTTATAGCCAAACAGAAGCTGCGGGTGGAGCAGCATTAAAGGGGTTATCCAGTGCTACAAAAACATGGCCACTTTCTTTCAGAGACAACATGACTCTTGTCTTTAGTTAAGGTGCGGTTTGCAATTAAGCTCCATCCACTTCAATGGAACTGAGCAGCAAAACCCGCCCAAGCTGGAGACAAGAGTGGGGCTGTCTCTGGAAGCGCTGGCCATGTTCTTGTAGCGCTGGATAACCCCTTTAATTTACACATGGGCTAGAATACCCCTTTAATTTATATATGTATTGCAGCAAAATGAAATATGTTTGCCCTTGAAGGCTGGTGTGCACATTTTTCTGAGAACCAAACTGGCGGCCATCTTGGAAACCTAAACCACAATATCTGTTATTCAGTGACATTAGTGACTAATTTGTTGCTGCGCTGCAGAATCTGTTGGTGCTATACAAATAAATTTTATTAATGTTATTGCTTTATTGTAATCAAAATCCCATTGTGATTACTGCACCCAAAGTGGGAATACTAATGTTGGATTGCCAACAGTACTGTGGGTTTTGGGTATGGGTATTAAGTATGTTATAACATGTATAGTATGAAATAACATTTAGTATAATAATGTGTGACAAATACATCCCCTAAGGCTCCACCTGTAAGCAGCAGACAATTAGATCATGGATATTGTACATCCCTTTGTGCCACTATCTCATTGTTTTAGCCATGTCCCTCCTGTGGCCACTCAGGATATTTAACTTCCTATACAAATCCCTGTTTCATTTACTGTCACAAGTTTCCTTGGTAACAAACTGAGCTGGAGACATTTCCTCCAGGATATTACATACAGACAATCTTCTAGATTACAAATGACTCCAGCCAGGCCCCCCCCCCTTTACTTTGTATCGGAATCGCTTTTAATCACCTTTTAGAGGGGTTATCCAGTGAAAAAAAATTATTTCAAATCAACTGATTTCAGAAAGCTTTATAGATTTGTAATTTACTTCTATTAAAAAAAATCTCAAGCCATCCAGTATTTATCAGCTGCTGTATGTCCTGCAGTAGGTGGTGTATCCTTTCCAGTCTGACACAGTGCTCTCTGCTGGTATATCTGTCAGCAGAGCAGGAGAAGGAGAAGTTTTCTATGGGGATTTGCTGCTGCTCTGGAAAGTTTCTGTCTCGGACAGAGGTGGCAGCAGAGAGCACTGTGTGAGGTTGGAAAGAAAACAAGTCTAGAGATGAGCGAACCAGGTTCAGGTTTGAGTCCATCCGAACCCGAACTTTCGGCATTTGATTAGCGGGGGCTGCTGAACTTGGATAAAGCTGTAAGGTTGTCTGGAAAACATGGATACAGGCAATGACTATATCCATGTTTTCCACATAGCCTTAGGGCTTTATCCAAGTTCAGCAGCCACCGCTAATCAAATGCTGAAAGTTCGGGTTCGGATGGACTCGAGCATGCTTGAGGTTCGCTCATCTCTAAAAACAACATTTCCTGGATTTATCAGGCGCCGGTGCGTCAGGATGTAGGACGCACAGCTCCGGTCTCCTCCCCCTCCCTCCTGAATCCCCGCCGCCTTACCCCGGACGCTGAGTGAAGGCTGGGTTGTGCTGGTGGGGCCCTTATGACTCTGAGCGGGTCAGAGAAATGCCCGGCCTAACGGGGAGTTGCTCGCTGTTGCTGCGGTGAAGGATCTGGAGCACCGAAGTGGAGAGTGGCCGGATCCCAGTCTTGATGTGGCGTGGAGCGTTTTCCCTCCGTAGCGGTATGTGGGTGATGGCCCTGGCGGCGGGCAGGCAGCCAGCCGGGCAGCTATGGTGGTCACGTGACCTGCTGGGGTCCTTGAAAAAGCCTCGAGGCCCGAGATTGAGCGTCTCTCCGACGTGTTTGTGCAGAGGTGAACGCTCTGATGGAAGCAGACTCTCCTTAAAGAGAACCAATCACCTAAATTTAACTGTCCCTATTATGAAAGTATATCTCTCCCTAAGTCTATTCATGAAGATACAGACTGCATTTGCAGTCTGTATCTTTATACTTTACCTGATCCTCTGTTCCCTGGCTGTTCCGGTGGGCGCCGCCATCTTGGTGACGTCACTTGCGTTCCAGCGGTGCGTTCTAGCGTGACGTCATCAAGATGGCGCCGCCGCCGGAACAGCCAGGGAACAGAGAATCGGGTAAAGTATAAAGATACAGACTGCAAAGGCAGTCTGTATCTTCATAGATAGACTTCATGAAGATACAGACTGTATTTGCAGTCTGTATCTTTATACTTTACCTATCCTCTGCTTCAGTGCCGCACGGCCGGGCGCCGCCATCTTGATTACGGGCCTTGCGTTCCACCGCTGGAACGCAAGTGACGTAATCAAGATGGCGGCGCCGGCCTTGCTGCACCGAAGAAGAGGATAGGTAAAGTATAAAGATACAGACTGCAGAGGCAGTCTGTATCTTCATAAATAGATTAGAGAAGAGGGACTAGAAAATACACAGCGATCTTGCGCTGTATAGCGCGAGATCACTGTGTATTAACGGAGCGGCGGCCAAAGGATCATGGGAACCTTTCCTGCCGCTCTGCATGACGGGAGTTTCCTGTCTCGCGCCGACTCTTTTGAAAAGAGCCGGCTCGAGACAGGAAAGTAAAAAGTGAATAATTAAAAACGTGGCAATAAAAATAATGAATTATATTTACAAATGTCAATAAAATTATGATTTACATCTAATTAGGGAATACAATTTTTTTAACTTTCGTCCATGATTGGTTCTCTTTAAGCTTTAGCTGCCTGCCGGTAAGCGCTCCATGTCCCACGCTTTTGGCCCTGGTAAGGGAGTATGGCGTGAGCGGCGGCTGGCTTCCCTCCGGGGTCTGGGGGCCGGGGGGGGGCATGGGGGGTCCTTGGCTACTGTCGGGTTTCCCCCCCCCCCCCTCCCGGGCGCTCCGGCGTCGCGGTCCGGGGGGGCGCCGGCGGCCTGTACTATTACGAACGACTGGCCAAAGACATGAATTGTTTCCTGTGCCTCCTGTTTCAGCTGCCCCATAGACCAAAGGATAAAAGCGCTGTAAGCCTGGGAATAGAGAGATTTTTAGCAAAATTATAATAGAAAGATTTACATATTTTCTGTGTTTTTAACCTAGTCCTGTTTTTGGGTAAAAAAAAATGTTTAAGGGTATGTTCACATGTACAGGATCCGCAGCAGATTTGATGGTGCAGATTTGATGCTGTGTTCAGTTATTTAGATGAAACCCGCTCAGGATCTGCTGCGGATCCGCAGCACAAAATTCGAGGGATGGAGGAACAGGGTCCCCCTTTTTTTTTTTTTTTTCTCTCTTTGGGATAAATGGCGGAGGCATTTAAAATTTTTATGTGGAATGTGAGGGGATTGGGGGATAGGGCTAAGAGGAGGGCGGTGTTTGACTTAGTACAGAAACATCTGCCTTGTATTGTCTCCTTAGTGGAAACTCACTGCACGTCAGATTCTCTTATAAGGATGAATTGTAGATGGGCTAGCCATTCTTTTCATGCAGTTGCTTCTAGTTACTCTTCTGGAGTATCTGTATATATACATAAGAATATCCCTTTCAAGCTGATAGAGAAGAAAATTGATATAGGCGGGAGATATGTTTTTTTACATGCAGTGATTTATAATATGGAGTTGATTATCGCCTTCCTCTATGTCCCTCCCCCGTTCTCTTCACTTATTTTGGTTGATTTTCTTAAGTTTCTGCTTTCCAAAGGGGATGTTCCCTATCTGGTTATTGGGGACTTTAATTGTGTTCTGGACTTTGCAAAAGATCGTAGGGGTCCTCCTTTGAAACAAATAAGGGGGCGTACTGCACTAAGTAAATTTATTGAAGAAAGCGGATGGATTGATATATGGAGATGCTTAAGGGGTGATGAGCCGGTTTTTTCTTGTTTTAGTTCTTCTCATGTCTCTGTTTCTCGTATTGACTTAGCCTTCTGCAATAGTAGCATGATAAAATATATAACTGGTTTATCATATGAGACCCGATCATTATCGGATCACTCTCCTTTGGTTGTGTCTATTAGTTGCCCTGGAAATAGGAGTAATATAAAGTGTTTTAGGTTTAATCCTTATTGGCTCTCTATTCTGGATCAAAAAAATAAAATTAAAATTGAATTGCAGGAATTCTGGGCAACTAATAGAGGTTCAGCCCATCAACACATGGTATGGGATGCGTTAAAAGCCTTTTTAAGAGGTGTTCTGTGTAAAGAAGTAAGTTATAAAAAGAAACTTTTTTCTAAACAGGAATTAACTCTCAGGGATGCGGTGGGGAGGGCGGAAGTGGGGTTTGCCCTGGATCCCTCTCGGGGGAATGGGCTTCCTTTGAGGGGGGCACAGGGCGAACTCTCCACTTTTTTGGTTAATAAGGCTCAACATGCTATGTTTTTTAGGGGTCAGAAACGATTTGTGGAAGGAGGTAGACCTGGTAAGTTTCTGGCTTCCAGTATAGGATCTCATGAAGGCAAGGTCCATATCCCCGCGCTATATAATGCAAATAACATATTGTGTAATAACCCTGATGATATTAGACTGATTATATATAATTTTTTTGTAGGATTATACAATAAGGAGATTGTTGCGCCCCAGAATGTTATTAATAGTTTCCTATCTCGATTATCTGTTCCAAAGATTGACCCTGGCTTTAAAAAGATGTTGAATGCTCCCATTACTATACTGGATTTGCGTATTGCATTGGATAGTTTTAAGGGACAGTCAGTTCCAGGACTAGATGGTCTTCCGTATGAAGTTTACAGTGAATTTGCTAACATCCTCCTTCCAATGCTCTCCGAGACAATCAATGAATCCTTGGAATATGGGTCCCTCCCCCCCACGATGAGAGAAGCTGAGATTGTACTAATACAGAAGAAGCAAAAAGACCCCCATAGAATAGAATCATACTGCCCGATATCATTATTAAATTGTGATTGCAAAATTTTCGCTAAGGTCCTTGCTCTTCGCCTGGCTAAGGTTGCTCCTTCCCTTATTGGCACGGAGCAAGCAGGGTTTGTGCCGGGCAGAGTTATTTATGATAATATTACTAGAACCTTTGCGAATATGCAGTTGGATAGTGAGGTTCCCCGTTCCATCCTGTCTCTTGATGCTCAGAAGGCATTTGACAGAGTGGAATGGGGATACCTATGGAAGGTCATGGAGTTTTTCGACCTGGGACAGGAGTTCATTGCCTGGGTAAGGTTACTCTACTCCTCCCCGGTCGCAAGGGTCTCATATAATAATACCTCCTCTGATTGGTTTGCCCTTGAAAGAGGGACTAGACAGGGTTGCCCCCTATCCCCTTTGTTATATGTCTTCTTTATTGAACCTTTGGCGTTAACTCTGAAAGAATCAGCAGAGGTGGAGGGGTTCGGTATTGGGGGCAGAGATGAGAAACTACTCCTTTATGCTGATGATGTGTTGCTTTTTGTGAGGGGGCGGGAACAAGCAGTCGAACGTGTAATTAATATTGTCTCGGAGTATGGTATTATGTCAGGTTTAAAAATTAATTGGGGGAAGTCAGCATTATTGCAACTAGATGAAGGTGACAGATTGTCTTTGACTTCGGTGTCGGTATTGAGACCAGAGGAAACCTTGGATTACCTTGGGATTAAGATCCACTGGACAGGTTCATTCAATGTAACCTTGCACCGTTGCTGAAGAGAATCACAAGTAAGATAGAATTTTGGGGCAGACTGCCAATCTCTATGGCAGATAGAATGGCAATAGTTAAAATGACTCTTTTCCCGCAGATTTTGTATTTGCTATATGCTTCCCCCGTATGGATACCTGAATCTTGGTTTACTAAAATAACCCGCTTATTGAACGGTTTCATTTGGGGGAAGAAAAGGCCCAGAATAAAATATGATATCTGGTCTCAGGGTGAGGGCGAGGGTGGCATGTCCCTTCCTCATCTGCAATTCTACTTCTTTGCAATTAACGCTCAAATCCTCAAAAATTGGGAAACTTCTGTAATTGTACAATATATCTTTGGGAGTTTAGGAGGTAAATTTGATGACTTTTTTGTAGGGTTGGAGGCTGCACTGGGTGGCGTAAAAGTTTTGACACAGGGAGACTTATATATTAAAGTGTGGCACGCAATTAAAAGAATATGTAAAGTGAATGGGAAGTGGTTTTCCTTTTCACCTATTTGGGGAAATGTCCACTTAAAAGAATTTTGTAAGATGGTAGACTCACAGTTTTGGATAGCTAAAGGGGTTAAATATATTTCACAGCTAGTACAGGACGGTAATATCTGCCCATTTAATGTATTACAGGATAGACACTCTTTGGTGGAGACACAAAAACTATGGTATTATCAATTAGTGCACGCATTTAGAGCAACAGGGTCTGAAATGGGGTGGGAGGTTGTTGCACATAAAGTTATAGATTATATTAAAGACCCTCCGGAAAGGAAGAAACACTTGGGCGTGATTTATAGGATGTTAATAAAGGAAAGAGAAAGGGGTGCACTGATAAAAACAAGGGAGAAATGGGAATTGAGGATAGAAGTGGTTGCAGATGAGGTTTGGGACCGTGCGGTAGCTAATGTTCAGAGTTGTTCGGTTAATACAGCTCATAGACTTATACAGCTCATGTTTCTTTATAGATTATATCTCTCCCCCCCTTGATCTTTATCAGAGAAAATGCAGGTCTGACTCGGAATGCCCGAAATGCCACTTAGAGGAGGCGGACTTCTTTCATTTATTCTGGGAATGTCCCCATTTACAGGGATTCTGGGACGAGGTCAGAGATTACCTCTGTAGAAGTAAAATTTCAATGACTGAACCAGATATTCCTGTCTTGCTTCTTGGTGCATTTCCGGGAGATGGGGGGAAGGGATCCCTGTTGAATAAGTTGGTTGCCCTGGTAAAGGTCCTTATTGCTAGAAAATGGTTCTCTGATACTTCGCCAAGATTACAGGAGTGGGTTGGTCTGGTTGAGAGGGTATGTAAATTTGAAGAGTATAAAGCTAAATCATGCTCCTTAAAAGCGGTCCATAAACATAAAAAAATTTGGGGAAATTGGTTAAGGTTGGAATAAGTTAATTAATAAATGTTTTTTTGGTTTTTTTGGGGGGGGGACTCGTTCCTCTTTTCCCCTTTTCCCTCTCTCGTTGGGTTGGGTGGGGGGTGGGTCTTTAAATAAATTTATTATTGTAATAAGTATTGTTAATGAATTATTCTATTATTGTATGACTTTATATATTAGTATATATTTTCTTTGTCTTTTGGAAAATAATAAAAAGATTAAAAAAATAAAATAAAACATTTCCTGCAGGACCTACAGCAGCTGATAAGTATGGGAAGACTTGAGAAGTAAATTAAAAATAGAAGTAAATTACAAATCTTTTTTTTATAACATATTTTTTATTGAGATTTTCACAATTTTAAACATACATCAATATAGGACGAAAGTACGTCCCAAAACAAAGAATTAGTACAAAACAAACGAAAACACAACAAAACAAACAGTAATGGCAGCTCTCATAGAATCAAATATACAAAATCGTGAAGAGGTTAAACTGTACAGCTCAAAGGTATATATGCACACAAATGATAGTAAGCATATGTACATCTCTCTAGAGAAAAGGGGGATGGTTGTACTCGTAAGGTTTCCCTCTTATACAGGTCGACAAGAATAGCTGGCAGTATAGTATGTATCCCATTTATCCCAATACTGGTTGGAAACGTCTTTCCGACCCAAAGAGACACCTATCGTTTTCTCCATAGTGGAGTTAAGTTGGACTGTGTGGGCAATCTCCGCCATCGTAGGGAGAGAGGTACTCTTCCATTTTTGGGCAAGTTTAGATTTGGCTGTTGTCAATATGTGAACTACAATAGACAAATCGCGTAGTCTCAAATCTTCTAGGTTCAGATGTAATAGAGCCGTCCCAGGACCCCATAGTGGATTAAAACCCAATACCGAACCTAGTAGTATTCGTATCTGGTCCCAAAAAGGAACAACCCTCGGGCATGTCCACCATATATGAAATAAGGTGCCAACATCTGTATTACATCGCCAGCAGACATTCGGGCATGATGGGAAAATCTTAGCAAGTCTATGTGGAGTGAGGTACCATCTATACATTAATTTCCGTGAAGCCTCAATATGATTAGCGCAACGTGAAAATCTATGGTTATAAGTATATATTGCAGCCCATTGAGAGCTGGTGATGGGAGTTTGTAAGTCTTTTTCCCATTTATCCTGGAAAGGGTAGCTGTTGGCTATAGGGGTAAGGGCAGTGTATGCAGCCGAGATGCCATGTCGCACCTGTGAGGCGCTCTTGAAATATAGTTCATATTTGCTCATTGGTAAATTCTGGTGAGGCGGAAGGGAAGCTAGAAAGTGGCGAAATTGGAGATACTTAAAGAGATCCCTGCTGGCGATGCCATACCGCTGGACTAGGCAGTTGAAGGGAAGTAGATTTCCGCCTTCTAGCGTATCTTTAATAGTTTGTATCCCTCTCGCCACCCAATTGCCAAAATTAGAGTCAGGGATGCAATGCTGAACCACCTCTAGAGGAATGTCCTGGGTGCGTGTTGGAAGGAGATCAGGCCTATTTGCCACTGCCGTCCAAACCTGGATAACGGCTTTAACTGTAGGGAGAGTAGGAGGGGGCCTTCTACTGGGAAGTCTGGCTTGCCAAAACATAACTTGAAAGTTTGGTACCTTAGTTAGTACCCTCTCTATTTCAACCCATTGTTTGGAAGGGTCGGCTATCCACATGCTTTTAGCTTGATCTAAAATAGTGGCCTGGTAGTATTTTAACAAATTGGGACACCCAATGCCCCCAAATTTCAGAGGAGCGCATAGAACCCTCTCCGACACTCTAGCTTTCTGCCCGTTCCATACATAGGACATCAGGAGTCTCTGCAGATGACGTATACGCGCTCTAGGCCATGGAAGAGGTAGGTTTCTAAAATGGTAAAGTACCTTCGGGAGGAAAATCATTTTTGTTATCGCTACTCGACCTAACCATGATATAGGCATAACAGAGAAGGATTGGATATCTTTACGAAGAGAAGAGGAAAGATTATTTAGATTAGTAGGTATTAATTTAGAAAGGGGATAGGTGAGGGTAATGCCCAAATAAGGTAATGAACCCTCAGACCAGGGGAAGGGGAACCGTCGTTGGAGGATTTGCTGGGATTCTGGAGAAATATTCATATTTAGAATAAGGGATTTAGAGTTGTTAACTCTATAATAGCTATGGCGCCCAAATTCGTCCAATATGTGCACGATACCCTCCAGAGATTTATCAGGAGATGATAAGCATAGTATGACGTCATCTGCAAAGAGTCCAATGCGATGCTCCTTTCCCCCAACTTTAATCCCCTGGACAGCCGACGTCTCCCTGATTTTTTGGGCCAGTGGTTCCATAACCATGGCAAAGATCAGCGGTGATAAGGGGCATCCTTGGCGGGTGCCATTGGTTATACAGAATTGGTCAGATAGTGTTCCTGAGGTATAAACTCTCGCAGAAGGCGAGGTATATAATGCCATGATTGCTTTATGCATGTCCCCAGTAATCCCAAATTTATCAAGGACTAAGTCAAGATACCCCCAATGCACGCGGTCGAACGCCTTCTCCGCATCCAAGGTGAGGAGCAGAGAAGGCGTTCGCCGGCGCTCAACAATAGAAAGTAAATTGATAAAGCGGCGCGTGCTGTCCAGGGTCTGGCGTCCTTTCACGAAGCCCACTTGATCATTGGAGATGAGTGTAGGAAGGATGTCAAGCATTCGTTTGGCTAGGACCGTAGCGTACAACTTTAGGTCGACATTGAGAAGTGATATCGGCCTAAAGTTGGCCGGGATATCTGGCGATTTACCCGGTTTGGGCAAGGTCACCACTAATGCCGCCAGCATTTCACTAGGAAAAGAGCCTTCTTTTATTGCTTTATTATATATTCTAACTAGATAGGGAAGTAATATGGGTTCATGGAGTTTAAAATATTCACTAGTAAGGCCGTCGGGGCCTGGGGATTTATTGTTTTTAAGGAGTTTAATAGCAAAGGAAACCTCATCTGCTTTTATAGGAGAAGAAAGAAGGGATGCTTGTTCTTTCGAGATAGAGGGGAGCGACAGGGATTTAAGATAATGATGTATTTCTACGTGATCGGGTTGGGGCGTATTGGGATCATGGCGTAAGTTATATAAGGAAGCATAAAATGCAGCAAGGGTGTTAGCAATACCTTTGGGGTCTACAATTTTTTCCCGTGCAGAATTGTATATATATGGAATACGAGACTTGAGAGCCTTTTTATTGACTTGCCTCGCTAGTTGGGCTCCTGTTTTATTGCCATGCCAATAGTGCGATAGTTTAAGCCTCTTTAAAGCTAGCTCGTACTTATAGGAGTTTAACTCATGAAGTTTAGTCGAAACGTTGGAGATCTCTTTGGCCCTAGACTGGTCATAAGTAATTTTATTGAGTCTGTGTAAGTCTGAAAGTAGAATTTGCAAACGGGTTATTTCTGCTATGTGTTGTTTTTTAAAATGCGCGGCCTGCTTGATGAAATGGCCCCGTATAGTGGCTTTATGCGCACACCATAGCGTAGAATCGGATACTAAATTATTGTTGTTAATTTTAAAATATTCCTGGAGTGCTAAAGTAGAGGCAGGGGAGTATTTGGGGTGGGATAAAATAAAGTTATTAAGTCTCCATACCGAGTCGTACGAGTGGGCAAATCCATCAAGCAGGTCTAGAGTTATAGGTGCATGGTCTGACCACGTGATGGGTCCTATTGATGTGGTCCGAATTCGGGGAAGGAGACATCTATCTGTTAAAAAAAAATCAAGACGAGTATAAATCTTATGGGGGTTGGAGAAAAAGGTGAAGTCTTTTTCTTGGGGATGTTGGATCCTCCACGGGTCGATCAAATTATGTAGGGCCATTAGCTGGCCTAGAGGGGTGGGTTCTGGGCCAGGTGAAGGAGAGGTGGAATCTAAGGAGGGCCAAATAGTGAGGTTAAAATCACCTACAATTAAGAGTTGTCCACACTTAATTTTCATAGATTTTTGAACAATTTTCCTAATGAAAGCCTGCTGACGTCTGTTAGGAGCGTATATTGACACCAGGGTGTATGGGGCATTATTTATAGTGCATGCCAGTATCACGTACCGACCTTTTTCATCTATCAGGTGCTGTTGCACCGTAAAAGAGACAGTATTCTTTATCAGTATGGAGACACCTCCCTTTTTGCGGATCGCTGGAGCTGAGTAAATTTGTGGAAATTCTCTATATTTTAGTCTATGAAGGTCTTCTAAATTCAGGTGAGTCTCCTGAATGCAGCATATATCAGCTTTTAGAATTTTCATCTCCTTACCCAGGAGAGACCTTTTAAATGGGGAGTTGAGACCCCTAACATTCAGGGAGACTATGCGTACCCCCATGATAGAAAATAGAACTAGTGCTACTCATATCGTTGCTTATCGCATAAATGGGAGGTGTCACCAGTAATAATACACATGAATAATTAAGCATTGCTGTACCGTTATGTGAGACACAATTTGCCATTACAGTTAAACACATATAACCATAAAAAATCAAACCAGCAGTAAAAGAAACAAGTAGAGTGGGTGATGGGGTGAAGAGGCCCATCCGTGGGGGTTAACTATCAGGCAAAGAAAGTGAGAGAAAAAAGGAAAGGTGCCTGAAGCATAAGTGCCCATCCGGCATATGGGTAAAACAATACCGTAACCCGTATAGGTAAATACAAAGGTGACAACAGGGACTTCTAAAAGGAAAAATTGGTTAAAGCATGTAAACAACAGGCCTTAAAGCCTGAAAGAGGGACATCAGGGTCATCTTCAACGTTGTCGTTTCCT
Organism: Dendropsophus ebraccatus; assembly: GCF_027789765.1. Taxonomy (NCBI): domain Eukaryota; kingdom Metazoa; phylum Chordata; class Amphibia; order Anura; family Hylidae; genus Dendropsophus; species Dendropsophus ebraccatus. The sequence continues at coordinate 46,157,309 of NC_091468.1, forward strand.
ATTGTAGGTCACCGTGGACCATTCAGGTGATAGAGAGCGTTGTGGTGGACGCTTCCCTCCATTGGATACATCTCCGTTCGGGATCAAGTCCCATTCCAAACACAATCTGTTTGCATCTTCTGGAGTGTTGGCAATGATGGTAGTGCCATTCCTGGAAATGATCAGTTTAACAGGGAAGCCCCATTTGTACAAAATTCCTCGATCTCTGAAGATCCTGGTGCTTGGTGCAAATTCTCTTCTGCGCGCTAAAGTTGTAGCTGAAAGATCAGCAAAGATAGCAATGGAGGAAAATCGTTCTGGGACATCTGCGATTCTTCGTGCTGCTTCCATGATCTGCTCTTTTATGTGATAAAAGTGAATTCGTATTATCACATCTCTTGGAGTAGTTGCAGGCAAACTTTTCGGCTTGGGTAGCCGGTGTGCTCTATCAATGAATAGATCCCTGTCCCCAGCAGTTGGAAGCAGTAGTACAAAATAATCAGTTATGAACTCTTTCAGTTGGTCTGGTTTGACTGTCTCTGGAATACCTCTCAGGCGCACATTGTTGCGTCGGGACCTGTCCTCGACATCCGCAAGTTTTAATTTTAAGGCCTCCACCTCCTCTTCCAGTGAGTTGTGAGAATCCAGTAAGTTGTTATGCGAATTGGTAAGTTCAGCCATTTTGGATTCTATATGGGAAGTTCTTTCCCCAACAGCATCTAAATCAGAGCGTACCTTAGAGATGGCCCGGTCAATCTTTTGTTCTATAGAGGTATCCAGCTCCTGCAATAAGAGCCTCATCACAGACTCAGTGACCGGCCTGTCGGTGTTTGCCGGGTTTGTGACAGGACGCTGTACGGGGGTCCCCTCTCTGTTTAGCGGCGTAGTCAAATGTCCCTGAGAGTGGGTCACCTTCCATGATAGTGGCGTGAGCGGAAGGGAGGGAGTATCTGTCTCTATGAAGGGACCCGAGCTATAGGCCGAGTGAGTAATGGCGTCCACGCGGCCTTCTGTTATGCGGTGGGGTGAAGGGCTCACTGCAGAAATGTTATCGGGGGACGAATCCAACATCAACATAGGGGCCGGGGAGTGCAGCGGCTTATTTACCTCCGATCCTGTTGTTGCAGGAGACTGAGCAGAGGCCACTTGTCTGGTGCGCCGCGGAGGAGCTTGTTGAGCCGGGCCTGCAGTGCCGCGCTGACCGGCGCCATCTTGGATTCTGTCCGTGGCGGACACAAAGTCAGGTATTCTCCTCAGTCCCTTCTTCTTTTTCGATCGGGTCATGTCCAGGCTCATAGAGTGTCCCGAGAGGGTTTAGAAGGTGTAATTTCGGGTCACAGGAGGTTGTTTGAGCTGCGGTGTAGCCGGTACCAGCAGGAGCTCAGGACTCACACGTCCGTCCTCATCCGCAGTTAGGCACCGCCCCGTAAATTACAAATCTTTATACTTTTCGGACACTAGATGATTTAAAAGAAAAAGGTTTTCACTGGATAACCCCTTTAAGGCCCTAAAATGGTAAGATAAGCCAGACATATTGTGCAGTCAATGCAATCATAACTCTTTTTTATGTAATTCTGTCCTTCTAGCCCAAACACGACATGACATGTGCCTCCAGGCTAATAGGAGGTATACAGTGTACCTATAGATAGAATCTGCTCTCCCCACTGCTTAGAATAAAATGCTCCTTCACATCCGCTTTAACTTGAGTTTTTGCAGTTGCTTATTGTTTTTAATGGTAGGAAAGAAAATTCACTTTATCCCAGCATCCGTTTACCCTTCCTTGCCCAAAAAAGTCTCGTATGGTGGAATATGTGCCTTACTTTACATTATAGTAGTTGTGTAAGTCATTGCATAACAGCATAAGCTCAGTCACTGGTGGTAGCCTACACCACAGACGCTACTCCCTCCCTCTTCCTTTCCTTGGGTTGTGTTATTTCCGGCTGCTGAATTTTGTGCTTTTTCCACTTCTTATCTGGTTTCCCAGTGAATCACAGTTGTGTGACCCTCTGTAGAGAAGCACAAAGCTCACCGCAGTCAGTCACAGCCACTTGAATGAAGTCATAGCTTGGCCACAAACTGGTATTGGCAGTGATAGAAACCCTGAGTTGTTCAGCTTAAAGTGTACCTGTCATTATAACTTTGAAAAATCTAAATTAGCGGTAGATGTGATATAAAGAAAATTTGCAATTTACAGTACATTCTTTTTTTTTTTAGTCATCATGGAGAACACGGCACTTCCTGTTTTCTGACTTTTTTTTTTTTCCTCAAAGAGTCAGAAAACAGGAAGTCCTGTGTATCCCAGGACATCTGAGCGCTCACAGAGAGAAGGCAGTCATGTGATAGATGGACACATTGAGCCGTGACTCTCTGTACTGGCCGGAATTCCTGTGTATAATCTGTTTTTTTTCAACCAGCACAAGACTAAAAATCTGCCTTCAGGAGACTGGACCTGGATACAAGTAAGTATAGCTTTGTTTTACAGCATGATAACTTGGCATGGCATAGCAGAGAGGAGTAGGTGCTGCCCTGTAGTTGGCAGGAGAAGTAAGGGAAAGGAAGGCCTGGTGTAAGCACTGATGGCAAACAACCCAACTCTGGTGGAAATGAAACGAATGACGAAGCTGTGCACCATAAAGGGGACTCTTAGTAGCTGTGCACCATAGATGGGACTCTTAGTAGCTGTGCATTATAGATAGGACTCTTTGTAGCTGTGCACCATAGATGGGACACTTAGTAGCTGTGCACCATAGATGGGACTCTTAGTAGCTGTGCTCCAAAGATAAGACTCTTAGTAGCTGTGCATTATAGATAGGACTCTTTGTAGCTGTGCACCATAGATGGGACTCTTAGTAGCCGTGCACCATAGATAAGACTCTTAGTAGCCGTGCACCATAGATGGGACCCTTAGTAGCTGTGCACCATAGATAAGACTCTTAGTAGCTGTGCACCATAGATGGGACTCTTAGTAGCTGTGCACCATAGATGGGACTCTTAGTAGCTGTGCACCATAGATGGGACTCTTAATAGCTGTGCACCATAGATGGGTCACTTAGTAGCCGTGCACCATAGATAAGACTCTTAGTAGCCGTGCACCATAGATGGGACTCTTAGTAGCTGTACACCACTCTTAGGGAGAGAGCCTAAAAATCACTTTGTCATCAATCTAAAGGGTTAGGTTAAAGGAGTAGTTCACCAAAACATTTTTTTTTCTCTTTCAAATCAACTGGCCCCAGAAAGTGCCAGAGATTTGTAATTTACTTCTATTAAAAAAAAAAATCAAAGTCTTCCAGAACTTATCAGCTGCTGTATGTTCTGCATGAAGTGGTGTAATTTATCCAGTCTGACACAGTGCTCTCTGCTGCCACCTCTGTCCATGTCAGGAACTGTCCAGAGCAGTAGCAAACCCTTAGAAAACCTCTCCTGCTCTGCCACTTTTTGGCACCAGTTCATTTGAAATAAATAAATGGGGGGGACTACCCCTTTAATGTTTTATCTTTTAGATGAATAGGAAAGCTTTATGTCTATGTGTGCACACCGGAGCCCTTAGTATATGTAAGAAATGTGTTATAGTTAATAAGTACTGTCCCTTATGCTGTACTTTATCATTCAGGCTTTATTGCTAAGCGACATAGTCTTACAAACTGGTTTTACAGACACAGTAAATAATTCATAGGACTGCAGAATGACAGGATTAATCTTGCATGTGTTATGTACTTCAGCCCATAAAGCAAATCTTTCCAATTTGGAGACATTCCTTGGGAGATTTCCCATGATTCACCTGTGAGGCTGCTTGTCACCATTAATCATCGTCAATAAATAATCAAAGTATATGGAAGCTTTGTGGAGATGATAGCTTGTGTTTTACAGTGCTACTAGAAGTTTATTTGTCATCATTCTAGATAATGGGACGGTATAATTTAAGGTGAAGCTCCGCCATGGAGCTATTCTTAACAGCTATCATTACCAGCAATTTCCTAATAAAATCTTATTAGCGGAATCCCTCCCTTTACAAATAAGAGCGCTCTAATAACAACATGCCGGCAATGTCATATCCTCTACTACTGCCCTATAGGTGCCCGGAGTAGGATGGAGTACAAACACAATGGTACTGGTAATGGTTCCATACAAGTGGCAGTGCCTAATACTGCAGAGCACCCTGTTCACTTACCTGGTAGACGCTGCAGTACCAGGAACAGATATGTAGTATTGAAAGCGACACAATATTCTTTGTCCTGATTGGCAGGGGGGTTGTAGTTGAATTGACAATATGGCAACTTAAAGGGGTACACTTAAGATTTTTTTTTTTTTTAATAAACTGGTGTCAAATTACTCCTATTAAAATTTCAACTCATTCAGTACTTATCAGCTGCTGTATGTCCTGCAGGAAGTGGTGTATTCTTTCTAGTCTGACACAGTGTTCTCTGCTGCCACCTCTGTCCATGTCAGGAATTGTCCAAGGAAGGAGAGGTTTTTTGTGGGGTTTTGCTACTAATATGGACAGTCCCTGTCACAGACATAGAAGGCAGCAGAGAACAATGTGTCAGACTGGAAAGAACACACCACTTCCTGCAGAACATAAAGCAGCTGATTAGTACTGGAAGACTGGAAGAATTTCTAAATAGAAGTATACCTTTCTGACGCCAGTTGGTTTAAAAAAATATTTTCCTTTCCCTGGAGTACCCCTTTAATTAAGCTGAATACATTTCACTGAATGCAAAGAAAGGACATTAAAGGGGTTATCCAGTGCTACAAAAACATTGCCGCTTTCTTCCAGAGACAGCACCACTTGTCTCCAGTTCTGGTGTGGTTTACAATTAAGTACCATTCACTTGAATGGAAAAGAGTTACAAAACCTGCACCCAAACTGGAGACAAGAGGGCTGCTGTGTCTGGAAGAAAGCGGCCATGTTATTGTAGCACCGGATAATCCCTTTCAGCTAACAATTCACCAAAGGGCACACAGGGTGCAAGCTATACAGGATATGAGCCTCTCAAAGCAGAAAAAAGGATCAGGGGTATTTTTGCAGGACATCAAAATAATGATGGACGCAGACGGCAATTTCAGCAGACACAATCCGGTTCTAGGACTTGACCTTGGATTGTGAATCACGGAGGTGAAGGTGACTGTGGAAGGAGCTGTGCTCCTGAGTCTGATCACCTGGGGGAATTACAGAAGGGGGAGGAATTCTCGAACCTATCCCAACATGTATTCTCATTCTTTTGCTACTAATGATATATTTGTCGATATTCAAGGTTGTCATCTGATTGGGATCTGAGACTACGTTTAGTACAGCGGTCACCGCCAGACAAGAAATATATTTATTTAGCTTTCCTTTTGTTTTCTCTGCACAGACAGAGAGTCAGGTAATAAATATCTGTTAACCTGCCCCTGCCCTTAGAACTTAAAGGGAACCTGTAGTCACACTGCATGACTCATGAGTGATCAGGGAAGGTCCCCTGTGGCTTATACCTGCTCTGCTGTCCTGATCGATAGATCCCTCCCTATACCCAAACAGGGTGAGAGCTATCAATCAAAGCTGGCAGGGTGGAGAGAAACCGCCAGGGACCACCCTGATGGGTCAGGCAATGTAAGTGGTGGTCAGGGGCGGATTAACTTTACCATAGACCCCGGGCTGTTCACCAAGCCTGGGCCCCCCCACCCCACTGTAACTATGGCAGCACTACCCTGGCGTTTGTAGTACAGGACAGATAATGTCATGATGTCCTGATTTGTGCAAAATTGCCATAAAAAAAACTGTGATTTTTTGCAAATCATGGCGGAAGGGTAGCCAGGAGACAGTACACCACTGAAAGTATAAGTCTTTTTGGGTGGTCATGGGCCTCCCAGGAGCTCAGGGCCCCAGGCTGCCGCCTGAAACGCCCCTATTATAATCCACTACTGGTGGTGGTGGTTCCCTTTAAGTTCTGACTGTTTTAAAATTGAGTCTACAACCCCTAGGATCCCACCACTATGCTTCTTACCAACCATGAGAGCGAAGATCCCTTTCCCAAAGTCCTTTCATTTCTAGGTTTATAGTCCCTTGTGGGCATACTTGTCTCAAAAAATCTATTTTCATATTATGTCATAGAGACTTAAACAAAAGTTTTTACCAGTCAGAATCTGAGTGTTCAGATTCTGACTTAGCAGGAGAACAAGCCAGGAGAAGTCTGTGCTTAGCGTATTCTTTCCTGACTCTGTGTCACATGACCTGGATGGACAATATAAGTCTATGGGCCCGGACAATATAAGTCTATGGGCCAGTATAAGTCTATGGGGACAGGAGTGTGCAAAAACATGCTACACTCTCAGCTTGTTCTAATGATTGGTCGGGGTCTATTTGATTACCATTTAGATCAGTCATCTAATATTTGTTAAAAGTTATGAAGCACGTTGGTTTCCCTGACAACAGTGAAGCTGTCATGTCCACAATGTATTCACACTCACACAGGTGGAGCCAGAGGATCTGTCTAACAGGTTCATCTGCTTATGTAGTCAATATGTTAGACACCTCTGCTTAGGAAACATTATTACTGGAGTGACAGGTTTTATGGAGAGTCAGCGCCTTGTTTTTAAATTCCCTGAACATGTTGATCCATATTCATGATCTGTAATAGACAGAGAGAAAAATGATTGATCAATGTAAATGATAAAGCTCGGCACATGGCAAGATGAAATGGAATGGGCCGCACTAAATACGCAGATAATGTCTTCGGTATCTATCAGAATATACTATATATATATATATATATATATATATATATATTGACTGGAACATGGCCGCCATCTTGACAGCTGCCATATTGGATCAAGGGAAGGTTTTTCCCCTGGGAAGGTGGTCATGTAGCATATTAAAGAAGGTTTGGAAATTAGTTGTCACAATCAAGGTATCTTATGGTTCAAAAGTTATCAACAAAGAAATTTGGTTTGTGTTCAGCACCATGGACAACACATTGAACATGCCAAATAGCTGGTTCCTGGTTGTTGTTGCAACTTTATGTACTGATAACTTTTGAACAACTAAGGATATTGCAAATGTGATTGAGGCAATTGATTTCTGAGACAGCCCTGGTCTTTGAATGCAAGAATGAAAATAGGAACACATTAGGCAGGGTGTGGAGCACCCCATGGCATTTCTTTTTTTTTTTTTAAAGGTGTAGTTCAGCAAAAAAAAAAAAAAACTTCTATCAAAAAAATCTCAAGTTTCCCAGTACTTATCAGCGGCTGCAAGTCCTGCAGGAAGTTGTGTATTCTTTCCAGTCTGGAGAGCAAGAGAGGTTTTCAGTGGGGATTTTCTACTTCTCTTGATTCCTGACTTAGAGGTGTCAGCAGAGAGCAGTGTGTCAGACTGAAAAGAAAACATCCTGCAGGACATACAGCAGCTGATAAGTACTGAAAGATTTCAGATTTTTTTATAGAAGAAGTAAATTACAAATCTCTGGCACCAGTTGATTTTATATATTTTTTTGCTGAACTACCTCTTTAAAGCCCCTATTCCACGGGCTGACTTACAGGAGCAAACGAGCGCTGTTAGCGCTCGTTAGCTCCTCGTTCCCCGCTCGCTGCCGCCGCTGTTCCACGCAGCAGTGAACGGGTGATTTCGGAGGGGGGGGGGGGGGCGCGGGGAGGCCCATAGCTTACAGCAGCGGTCTGCTGCCGCCACTCCTATTCCGCAGAGCGACGGCAGCAGATCGCTGCTGTACGAGTCGTTTGTCTTTCAACATGTTTTCAAACAACGCAACGATCATCAAACATGAATAATGTCGGCTGATCGTTGCCTTCTATTTCACGGGACGATTATTGGCCAAATTAGGCCAATAATAGTTCCGTGGAATAGGGCCTTACAAAACAGTCAAAGTAGTCCCCACGGAAGTGAATCTGCCTAATATGTGTCACAGGAGTATACCGTGTTGTAAACAGATATGGTTAATCTTTAAATGTAATCTGTCTCCTTATTTAACAGCACCAAATATAATGTGAACAGGGGCTTATATGTCTCTATTCACATGAGATGAATATTACATTTACAAATCTGTCATCCATAGGAGTCTTCTATTGTTGTGTATCAATAAACAAGAAATATTTCCTTCCTTCCTTATTGTGCGGCTGCTGATCCTCCTTACTGTTATCATCATTGTAATCCGACCAATATCACTATGAGTAGACGCACCTTGGCAGCAATGCTCGGGGCCATCATTCACAGCATTGGCTATCTGCAAGTCACTGACAAACATCTTGTTGTTCTCTAATGAGGATGACACAAGCTCCGGGATGACAGCCTAGTCCTCATACCAAACCAAGGTAAAATCATACAGCGCACAATCCTTCCATTCATTGCTGCTTTGTTTTTGGAGAGATCACAAAAATGACACTTTTTTATGCATGAACAGTTCTGTGTGCAGCTGAATGAACTAGGCCGAATGGCTTCCCCAATGCTCCTTGTGTTTTCTGACAGGATAGACAGATTATAGGGGACATTTATCAAACATGGTGTAAAGTGAAAACTGGCTCAGTTGCCCCTAGTAACCAATCAGATTCCACCTTTCATTCCTCACAAACTCTTTGTAAAATGAAAGGTGGAATCTGATTGGTTGCTAGGGGCAACTGAGCCAGTTTCACTTTCCACCATGTTTGATAAATCTCCCCCTATGCGTCCATGTTACTGTGTCACCATGGTTTGGGGTCAAATAAATAAAGGTTGCTAATCGCATCTTCCTTCTTTTTTATATAGACATGATTTGGTTACTCTATTTAAGATTATAAACTACTATACGCAAACTTGATGGTTTTAAGATCTGGCTGATGATTAAAGGTGCCTTTACACCTTCAGTAAACCCCTACCTTCCCTATGTTTGGCACTAAGGGGTAAGCTGCAGAACAAAGGCGTCATGCAATGAAAATCCATGACACCTGACCCCTACCACCTCCTCCCTATACACACTACACTACAGGCTATGTTCACACAACATTTTATTTATTTATTTTTTAATTAATCATGGCCATTGTTGCAATTTGCAACAACGGCCGTGATTAATTTAAAAAATACTTCAATGGAAAATGAGTGGGATCCCAGCTAGAGTGTATACACATAGGGGGACATTTATTAAGTCCGGTGTTTTCTGCGCGGGACTTAAAAATGTCCCCCCAGCTCCGGCAGTACAGGGATTTGCCGGACTGCCTCTACATAAATCCTGTGCACACCAGTGCATGCGCCAGAAAACCTACACCAGCTCAGAGCTGGAGTAGGTTTCCTGACTATTTTTTGGCAAAGATAACGATGAATAGCGTGGACTCTGAGTCCGCGCCCCCGTTCTGCCTCCTTCACACCCCCTCCCCGCCCCTCTGGTGTACCGGGCGGATTGGGGCCCGATGTGAATATTTTATTCACAAAACGACTATTTTCGAATTAATTTATTCGCATCTGGCCCCTTTCTCGCCGAAAAATACGCATTTTGACATTGATAAATGTCCCCCAATGTATACACTCCATCTGGGATCCCTATTCATTGAATAGCAGCCGCACAAGCCTGACAGGTCACACAAGGCCACAGCTCCAGCCACACTCTCCATTGTGTTCAATGGTGAATTGGGATGCGGGCGCATCCGTGTGCGCTCACATCCCAATTGAATAGAATTGAAGTTTATCCCGGTTGGTAATGCAGTTCCTGTAGTGTGAACCCGGCCTAAGGCTGCATTCAGATACCAGTATACTATGAATGAACTGACTAGATATACCACTATACAGTAGGGCATCATCACCTTACAGACTGGATAAGGCGAGATCACCATATCAAGCGCAGCAGCCATTGTCCCACCCCCATACACAATGAACCTACCAAAGAGTAACGCAATAATCACTTTAGCCACTGGAGCATTGGGAGAAATTACTGCGCCCTAACCCATAGTACCTCTGAATTACATTATTATGTTAGAGGCTTCTTAAGAAGTCCCATTAGATCTGACAGGAAGAATAACACAGCACATGCACTATTCTTCCTGTCAAAATGATGGAAACCAATATAAGTCAGTGGGGGTCATCAGATGGCGTCATTATCCTTTGTATGATGGACACATCACTGCCGTCACTGTGACTGTGGTGTGAATAGATCCTTCAGTACTGAGAACTTAGACTTAGTTCTGTCATTTACAATGCGATCACCTAAAAATACCAGTGATACTGGAGCCAGTTCCATATTGACTTCCTCTAACAGAATCTAGCAAATAGTATGACATATGGAAAGGTCACCCATCTGACATCCAGCACATCCAGATCATGGGCATTACATCAGCCGCCGCCATCCTTGAACTTTTGTTGACTTTCTCTGTTTGCTTTGCTGCACAGACAGAGATAGAGCTGGCACTGCAAAAGGTGGAATCACCCCAACCAGTAACTAAAGTCAACAGGCTGCTGTCATAAGCAGATAACAGAAATTCTTGTTTCACGTCTTATGGCTCCATACTACGAAACTAAAGATGGCCAGACACAGTAAATGAATGGAGGTTGAATATGCAAATGGAAGGACTAGCTGACCATCTTATATGTATGTGATGTCCATGTCCCGATGGCTGATTGGGGAGAAAAAAATAGGAGGGGTAGATGTCTTCACCCTCTTTTTAGGGATAGGTGTCTTACAATGGCTTATCCCTCTCTCTTTTATGGAGTGTGGTTGGAAGGAAAAGCTGTCAGTTGAATGAGAATTTATATAGCATAAAGCAAAGACAGAAAAAGCAGGACTGCAGCCAAACCACTAACTCAGACCACATACACAAGTCCAGCAGGACATGTACTGACTGTAATTGATAATCAATAGGATGCAAAACACAACATTATACCACCTGAACACTTGGTGACTGTGGCTACTGGGGACCTCTATCTAGTTCCGCCTGGAAAAACAATTGTGTAACCAGTACTCAGTATTGCTGCGGGGATTGCTTTCTGCTCCCCGCCTTGCCTCACTCTTCTTCCAACATATCTTCTATCTTCATGGACTTGCAAAAGAAGAGCCCGTGGAGCCTCATTGAAGAGTCTCAAAACACAGGACTAGCCAGATATCCCTCCGGGAAGGACCCAGCCAAGGGGTGGCTCCTGTAAGGAAATCACCAAAACCACCATATTAAGTGGTCCTATCAGTCAATGTAATGACAAGGGAAAAAACAAGGCCAGATAACCATCCACAGACAGCTGTTTCAGGGTGTTGCCCCTCATCAGTGTGGAGCAGGATTCTGGCTAGGTGGGAGCAATGTCTAGTAAAGCCATAAGAGAAACAGATTGCTGAACTCAGGGAGACCAGCCAAACGATAACACTGCCGACTGCTAGATTTCAATGCAGTGAAATCCTAGGTGCATTGCCCCCTGGGAAACATGAATATGCAAAAGAAGAGCCCGTGGAGCCTCATTGAAGAGTCTCAAAACATTGCTTCCACCTAGCCAGAATCCTGCTTCACAATGATGAGGGGCAACACCCGGAATCTTAGCAGATTTTTCGGGGTTCAGAAGTCTTCTTATATGGCAGAAAATACGGTAGTTATCCTAAGATAAAAACACCAAGGTGAGAATGTATAAAAGAGGACTGGATGGTGTGTCTATGTTTCTACCTCATGACGTTGTATACTCACATCATGGCTGACGTATATTTTAGTTTTAGGAGCAAAGACAACCAATAGTGCACAAAATCTAATATGGTCTAATACAGGAATGGGGAGCCTTCGGCCCTCCAGCTTTTATAAAACTACAATTGGATTGTACAATTGGATTGTAGTTTTGCAACAGCTGGAGGGCTGAAGGTTCCCCATCCCTGGTTTAATAGATCTGGTACACTAGTAAACTAGTGGCCTTCCATCTTCTGAAAAACTACAATCACATCATACCTGGACAGCCAAAGCTTTAGCTTCCCAGGCATGATGGGAGTTGTAGTTCTGTATTAGCTGGAGGGCTGGAGTCTGACACCTGTGCTCTAGTCAGTGCACTGATGTTTAGACTATGTAAACCCTGATCTTCAGTAATTCTCCCCCATTATATTTTTATGGGGTTAAATCCTACAATTTGTCTTTAGTTACCAAGAAATCAGTCTCGATAGATCTGGCAGCATATCCAGTCATTCTAGCAGATGAGGCTTTTATTGCAGTCATAATTGGCTTTATAAATTAAGTGCTCGGCTTTTAAAACCATGTAAGTTCCTACTTGATGTCAGATGTGCTCATTTGTTGTAAGTGATGAGGCTAATGCATGTAGGATCCGAGGAGCTTTTGTCTTTCTATTCACAGGCTCGGTGACTCACAGTGATCTCATTGCCCGAGATTGTTATAAATGACTTTATTAGATATTTTAGTATAAAAGGGTCCAGTCCGTAATAATATAAGGGGTCCTGTTTCAGAAAGAGCATGCTGACCTGTGATGGTATAGGAGTTGGTAGGGGAAGGTTAAACTTGGTGAACATAAGTCTTTTTTTAAACCATACAAATACATTTTTTTAAATTAAAACAAATTTACGAGCGCATCCAGGAAATTTCCTATTGGCTGAATCATGCCCAAGGAAGTAAATAATTTCATCGTACGGCAGGGAATTTGAAGCTGTGTATCAGAAAATCAGCTTTGAATTTTGACATTTAAAGCGAAAATCTTTTTCTTTCAAATCAACCGGTTTCAGAAAGTTATATAGATTTGTAATTTACTTCTAATTAAAAATCTCAAGTCTTCCCATACTTATCAGCTGCTGTATGTCCTGCAGGAAATGTTTTCTTTTCAGTCTGACACAGTGCTCTCTGCTGTCACTTCTGTCCGAGAAAGGAACTGTCCAAAGCAGTAGCAAATTCCCATAGAAAACCTCTCCTGCTCTGGACAGTTCCTGACACAGACAGAGGTGTCAGCAGAGAGCACTGTGTCAGACTGAAAAGAAAACACCACTTCCTGCAGGACATACAGCAGCTGATAAGTACAGGAAGACTTGAGATTTTTAAATAGAAGTACATTACAAATCTATATAACTTTCTGAAACCAATTTATTTAAAAGAAAAATATTTTCGCCGGATAACCCCTTTAAAGTAAATATGATTGACTGGTAACCTTACCTGCAATGATCACCTCACCAGTATTATCAACTTCACCACGTTAGATATTAATCAGACAAGGCTCCTTTCATGGCTAAATAGGCCACCAGGCCCAACCATTTCAGAGTGCATTGTTGTTACAGTAACCTGACCCATGTGGTGGCTCCAAGAAGGGAAGTGAGGGTAGTGACCAGGAAAGTGTCACTGGGTCAGGGTGAGGTGAGTAGAACAAACTACTCTGCTTACAAGATTGTTCAAAATGCAGTAATAACTGAATGCACAATTGATCAGCAGTTGTAGCCCTATTGATCTGCCATGGTGGAATATTAATACTGTACATTTAAAAATGTTTAGGTTAGGGGTAAAAAAATAAAAATAAAAAAGCTGTACTCACCTGCCCCCCGATCCCCTGTCAGTGCAGAGCGGTGAACCGCCTCAGACAGTGATTGGATGAGCAGAAAATTACTAGTTGTCAGGATGGAGAACAGAACCCCTGGTATTGCCAGAACAGGTGAATACAAGTTTGTTTCCTAATCCCCCGACCCTGTGTAGTTGTAGAAATATTTCTCTGGACTCCCCCTTAAAGGTTTGTTTCTGGTTTCATAGCTTTGTATAATGAAGAACAACCAAAGCAAATGATAAAGGTCACTTCTTTTTTCCATGAGGTGGTTTTATCTCTGATGTGGTTTGGTAGATTGTTTTGTACATTGGGGCTGGATTTACACTGATTTATTCTCTGCTTTGATTCGCAGAAAGGTTATAAAAGGAGTGCAAGGGTTTATGTAAGGCGTGACGGAAATGGATTTGGTTTAGCTTCTGTACACTATTCCAAGCATGTGATTATTTACACCACTGTCATGCAGAGAGTCAGTTGGCTGGAAAAGTACTGGTAATAGGTGTATTTTTTCCTTTTGTTTGCAATTGTGATAGTTGTGTTGTAAAATAATGTAGTGACTCTGTACCCACAACCTCCCCCCCCCAACTGCTTGTACCTTCGGATAGCTTCTTTAAATCCAAGATCTGTCCTGGGGTCCATTTGGCAGGTGATGCAGTTATTGTCCTAAAAAACAACTTTTAAACTTGCAGCCCTGTGCCAAATGGCAAACCGATAAAAAAGCAACTGAACCTCAAAATTATCTCAATATGAAAAATCTTTATTGATTAAAAACACATGTGAACGGACAGAAACAGGAAGGAAGCGATGAATCACAACTGAAAAAATGTGAAAAACACAACGACAACGAACATACAAGCAGGGGGTAATGCATGTGGACCATATAGGGTGTGATACAGATCAAGATAAAAATGGTACTCTATCTATTAAGGATATAAGAACACACACCTATATGTTGTACAAGGACAATAAATATAGAGTGCCAACATAGTAACAAGGGTATATTACCAAAGTAGAGAAGTAATGGTGCCGGTGGACACTCCATTACTTCTCTACTTTGGTAATATACCCTTGTTACTATGTTGGCACTTTATATTCATTGTCCTTGTACAACATATAGGTGTGTGTTCTTATATCCTTAATAGATAGAGTACCATTTTTATCTTGATCTTTATCACACCCTATATGGTCCACATGCATTACCCCCTGCTTGTATGTTCGTTGTCGTTGTGTTTTTCACATTTTTTCAGTTGTGATTCATCGCTTCCTTCCTGTTTCTGTCCGCTCACATGTGTTTTTAATCAATAAAGATTTTTCATACTGAGATAATTTTGAGGTTCAGTTGCTTTTTTATCGGTTTGTTAGTTTATGACTAGAACCCAATATATGTGCTTTAATATGTAAATACCTACTCCCCCATCTATAGTACGAGACAATTATTGTCATTGATTGAGGGAAACCTGCTTAGCTTAATTTTGGTGTATACCTGTGTCAAATGGATCTGGCCTAGAGTACTTGTACCCTAGGCCTGAGACGCTTCTCCATCCCTTCTCCCCGCCCTCTTCACCATTAGGAATGCCCCTAGACAGGATTTCTCCTATTCATCACTTTTCTGAACACTGCACAGGTGCTGGAAAGTTTTAAGGCTTATGCTGCGTTTACATGTAACGATTATCATGCGAATTTGCGCGATAACGATTGAATTTGAACGATAATCATACGTGTAAACGCAGCGAACGATCAAACGACGAGTGAGAAATCGTTCATTTTGATCTTTGAACATGTTCTCAAATCGTCGTTGATTGTTCGCAAAAAAATTGCAGATCGTTCCATGTGAACAGTCGTTCGCCGATTTAACCAATGTGTGAGATAGGCTTAAGCGATCGCAAAACGAATTTTCCGTATGATATATCGTTCCGTCTAAACGCTCATCGTTATGAAAAAAAAAATTGTTACTCCAACATCGTTAATCGTACGATCGGGCCAATTATCGTTTTGTGTAAATGCAGCATTACGTGAACTGTTCAGACAAGTGATGATAAGGAGAAATCCTACCTGGGGCATTCCTAATGACGAAGAAGGCGAGGAGGAGAGAGGAAGGGCGGTGCAGGCCTAGGGCACAGGTACTCTAGGCCAATGGGACACGGGGCTGCAAGTTTAAAAGTTGTTTCTTTAGGACAATAACTGCATCACCTGAGGAACGGACACCGGGGCAGATCTTGGATTAAAGGCAGCTATCCGAAGGTACAAGCGGTTTAGGGGGGGGGGGGGGGGGGCAGATTGTGAGTACAGAGTCACTTTAAAAAGGCATGTTACTGAATACTTTAATGCTTTTATTGAATGTGGTATTTTTGTTAAAGGGAAGAAAGTCCTTTTTGTTTCATTTTTACATATCTACAATTAGAGATGTGTTTTCCAGAGAATTGCTAGCGATGTGGTACTGGGAGGGGAACAATGCTGCATGTATGGTGAGAATGTCCACATCTTTGACCCTTTTGGGACCGTATGTTCTGTAGTTGAGAGATGGTTAGCGACTCTCAAACCCTGAAATAGCCATGCTCTTCTCTTAGTCTGGTCCCATATTGATGATCAAGGAACTATTGAGGCATTTCCTTGCCGGCTTGCAAGCTAAGGCAGGTACCTTTTAAGAAGTTTTTTTTTCTTTTTTAATATATGTTGTTTTTTTTTGTTTAAAGTAAGCTTGGCTATTGTGTGTGGTGCTTTCAGTTATTTATTGTCGCAAATGAAATGAGCTGCAATACCAGGTAAAGAGACATGCAAACATAATGTATTAAAAATATAGGGGACTAAATAAAAAATAATGTCGAGCACTATGCCTATGCTTGGCAGTCAGCTGCTGGTCATTGTATATAAATTACAGTAGTCTAGCAGTTTATTGCTGCGCCTTCTCCCTGAATCTGAGTCACTGGAGCGTCTTCCTGGATGGATACTGTCCCCAGAGGTTATAAAGGACAGGACTCCTTCTACATGACTGTAGGGACCGAAGCCAACCGGGAGGCACGTTCATGCATTCAGATTGCGGAGCCTAAGACATACATTTATCTGCTCTGTGTCATGTCCTGTTATTCTAATGTAATCATATAAGCTGGGAATGAATATCCGGTAAGAAATGCTCAGCATGCACAACAACTACGTGTTTATCTAGCAATCAATATGCCAGGGACTCCTCAGTGTTAGCTCACCAGCTGCAGAACTATACTAAGAGGTAGATGTGTTATTCTAGACGGCAAGTGGTAATAATCGTAATTATTTCCTGTCACATATTTGCTCTTAGTAAAGCAGAAGCCATAGAAAGGAACTAACTGCGGAGCGATGTGCTGTGGTCAATAATATACAGCAGAAGGAAGGGCACTTGTATTCTGGTGCTGAGCCATGGCTTGGCTTTCTATCAATTTATTGCCCTTAGTCTGTATCTTAATACCCTGGCCAAGTCAAAGTGGCTTTTTGGCAACCGACTTGACGGTAATTCCCCTCATCTACTCTCCTGTTCTGGCGCTAGCTATTGGAGGTCACATCCATGCAAGTCAGTGCTGGGCCCCTGTAAGGATGAAAGAGGAATATTAGTTGAACCGGAATCTCCTTCAGAAGAAAGAGTTACTGTAAGATTATGGTCCACAACTAATAGCTGAATGAATAGATATAGTTACAAAGCAAAAAGAGAGCTATAAGATACACAATAAGAGCTAAAGAAGTAAATAGAAATATTTTAAACATTAAAAAACACTTAGGCCTTATTCACGCGTCCCGTAAAGTTGCCGTGATTGTGGATCCACGACCATGAACAATTTTAAGGGGCCATTGAATCCAATGATACTATTTACACGATCCGTGCCGTCATCCGCTCTGTGAAAAAATAGGACATGACCTAGTACGGAGGCAGACTGCTCAATAGAACTCTATGGGGGAGATTTATCAAACATGGTGTAAAGTGAAACTGGCTCAGTTGCCCCTAGCAACTAATCAGATTCCACTTTTGATTCCTCACAGACTCACTGGAAAATGAAAGGTGGAATCTGATTGGTTGCTAGGGGCAACTGAGACAGTTTTACTTTACACCATGTTTGATAAATCTCCCCCTATGAGATTGACAGCACAGGTATATACATATCCTATATACATATCTTTACTGTCAGTTTCCAGGGCTGCATGAGTGATACAAGGATTATTCATGCAGCCCATCTGCATGAAGGAGGCAGCAGATAGCATTGTGTCAGACTGAAAAGAAAACGCCACTTTCTGCAAGACATACAGCAGCTGATAAGCATGGGAAGACTTGAGATTTTTAAGGGTACAAACACACACACACTGTATACGCAGCAGATACGCAGCAGATCTGCAGCAGATTTGATGGTGCAGATTTGATGCTGTGTTCAGTTATTTAGATCTAATCTGCTGCGTATCGCAGCAGAAAATACGCTGTGTATACGGTGTGTGTGTTTGTAGCCAATGTAAGTAAATTACACGGCAGGCCGGCACGGTGGAAGTAGTAGTCGAGTAGTTGTCAAATTATGCGTTCCTGCTTCTGGGTGGCGAGGATGGGCTGCACTTTTATTGAGGGATCCGTACCGTCATCCTCCTCTGGGCATGACCTATTTTTTCGTGGCGTGGATTGCGGAGAGAGTCGCAGCATGGATCGTGTGAATGAGGCCTTAGGGCTTTTCAAATCTTTCAGAATATAATTTGCTGCTCCAGTAGAACTTCCCGTTGTTAGACTCAGTTCACAAGTGTGCAAGCAGTGCGGGTGTTCGTGTGTTAGTGTGCATATATACCAGGTACCATAACTGGAAAACTTGGTGAAACTAATATGAAATAAACTAAATAAAATCAAAACTAAATAAAAATCAGAAGTTAAAGTACAAAACCAAATACAGAATTAACCCTTATTTACCCATCTGTAGACAGCTCAACGCATAGGAATTGGCAGGCAGAGGTGGTCCGCTGCTGAGTCATTTCCTATGTTTTCAAAAGTGAGTATAAGAAGTGCTGGGGCGCTGATCTGTCGGAAAATCTTTTTCTTTTAAATCAACTCGTTTCAGAAAGCAATATAGATTTGTAATTTACTCCTATTTACAAATCTCATCTTCCCGTACTTATCAGCTGCTGTATGTCCTGCAGGAAGTGGTGTGTTCTTTTAAGTCTGACACAATGCTCTGTACTGCCACCCCTGTCCAAAACAGGAACTGTCCAGAGCAGGAGAGGTTTTCTATGGGGATTTGTTACTACTCTGGACAGTTTCTGTCTCACGCAGAGATATCAGCAGAGAGTACTGTGTCAGACTAAAAAGAAATCACCACTTCCTGCAAAACATGCAGCAGCTGATAAGTAGTGGAAGACTGGAGATTTTTTACATAGAAGTAAATTACAAATCTATATAACTTTCTGACACCTGCGGATTTGAAAGAAAAAGATTTTCATCAGAGTACCCCTTTAAGAAATAAAACAAGCAGGTCCGATGTCCTCTGCAATGCTTTCAACCATCATCTGACCCCTGTCCCCTGATTTTTTTTCTTCTTTAGCGGTTTGGCTGCAGAAAATATTCTATAAAGGCCACAATAGGTAATTTCAGAGGCTGATGACAATAAGATATGGGTCGACCCTTTCTGTGGCCCTCCCTATGACAGGTTCTTTCATCAATCCTAATTCTATTAGTAAAATGGAAAATCTCTGTTTGCTTTCCTAGGCCCGATGCTCTGCCATTTGATCAAAGCCGCCTGCCAAAGACATGAGGACACTGGAAATACATTGGGTGATATTTATTCTGTTATTTATCTAAGAAAGCCGCCTTCTTCCCATATCAATCCCTGTAGGCCTCATAACAGGTCATCTACTAAAGCATGTTGTGAAATATGGAATGAGACAGGATTTAAAAAACAAAAACAAAATGTGCAATGTATAAAATTATATCCTAATCTGTAAGATATAAGGCCAAGTGTAGATGAGAGCACATGTACTATACACTGCTAGGCCTTGGATTCCTGCTGCTGGCAGCTTTTACTTGTAAAGGCGCCATCTAGTGTTCAGATCTGGTCACTGTCACATTTCAAACCTATTAGAGGCAAAACTTTATAAGGTGTCATGTATGTAAAAGTTAGGAAAATTCCATCTATAGCGTTGCTTTCTCTATGGCTTATCTATAGCCACCATAATACTAAAAAACCCTACAAAAAGTGCTGACTTACTGTTTAGTATAACTGGGCCCAGGGCTGGCTACCCGTTTTGTGGCCCTTGGGCTACAGAGTCTCAGCGGGCCCCTTTGTGGAGTAAATTATATGGCCTCATTGTAAGGGGCTCTCAGCAGAGTGGGGGGTGGGGGTCTCTGTCCTCCGCAGCACTCCGCTCAAACAATTGACATGTCAATTATTTGAGCGGAGGCGCGCAAGCCCTCCGATAGACATCCTGTTTGACCCTGAGGTGGGATTCTGCAGCGGGGAGTTCCGCTGCGGAATTCTGCTGAATTTGCTCAGTGTGAACTGGCCCTTAAGCTAGACATTTTGAGAGAAGGTTTTTAGTATATGAAATATCTCTTTAGCCATAGAGGCAGCTGAATGGACAAGTGTGTGTGTGTGTGTGTGTGTGTGTGTGTGTGTGTGTGTGTGTGTAAAATGACTCATGCTTTCTCTTTGGTCACTATATGGTGGTATATATGGGGATTAAGTTCTGTCACTGTGCATCACTGTATTTGGTCACAGTATGGTGGTATTATTTATTTACTACACAGAGGTATTATTCAGTGACTATTCAGTAGTATTAGGTCTCTATATAATGGTATTATTTATTTACTACACAGAGGTATTATTCAGTGGCTATTCGGTAGTATTATGTCTCAATATGGTGATATTATTTATATACTACATGGAGGTATCATACAGTGACTATTTGGTAGTATTATGTCTCAATATGGTGGTATTATTTATTTACTACATGGAGGTAATATTCAGTCACTATTGGGTAGCATTACTGTACTTGGTCACTGTATGGTCATATTATTTTTTAACAACATGGAGGATTTTATTCTGTCACGCATTGGTGATATTGCTGTGTTTGGTCACTATGTGGATGTATTATTTATATGTATAATAACACATTATAGTTATGTCAATTGTGAAACAGTCTGTGACAAAGGGCAAAGAACTTATCTGGGAGGGTGACAAACTGTGTCACATCCTTCCCCATATTGCATAGCCTAACCATAGAGGCAGCTGTATGGCCGAGTGTGTGTAAAGTGACAGCTGGGTAATACAGTGCTGGACGAGGTTGGCTGATAAAGAGACTGCACGGTTATTTTTAGGGTTTAAAGTTATTACTTATTGTATAAAAACGATAATAACGGCCATTTAGAGTCATAGAATATTCATGATCACTGCACATTACTACTCTCAGCCGTGAACTTTCCAGATCTCTCTACAAATCCAAGCAAGGTCAAGAGGCAGGAAACTGAAGCCACAGAGAGGAACCTGACACATCCTATTGCATTATGTATGTGTGGTAAGTGTTCTCTCCTACTGCTCCTCCATTTACTATAGAGCTGCCTGTGCCGCACTCTGGGCTACCATTAGCCATAGTTTACGGGTTTTTTCCATAGCTAAAGGAGCGTTTGAAAGATAAGACTATAGGTTATTGGGTCTTTATGTATTGCCACCAAATAGCTAAAAAGATATAAAGCAATGCTTGCTAGTGTTTATTTAGTATATGTGACATAAAATGTAAGTGGGATAAATGTAGCTGTGCTAAGTCATGTGTTCCTCCCCCTACTATGGCCACTGACTTTAATTTCTATTTCCTCTTTCAGGACATTCTGCAGCAGCTGCTATATACATTGTTCTGTTTTCTGCAGAGCCGGTACTGTAATATTAAGGCTTCACCCTTATATCAAAGCGAATGTACCACTAGGTACATTGCAGTGGCGTAGCTTCCATGGACGCAGACCATGCAGCTACTATAGGGCCCGTGGGGCCCCATGAATCCTAGCTACACCCCTGGTACATCACTTTGTGTTTTTTACTTGAACAGACCAGCGCTGGTGGGGGGATGCTGGTGCCAAGGTCCTTTCTTTGAATCACCACCCAGTTCCCGGGCACCGACCCGACATGAAGCCCACTGGCTCCCAATGTGATGATCTCCCCTCTGTGACATGACTCCATTGATTCTAATGGAGTCATGTCACAGAGGGGAGGGGGTTTCTTCACACTGGGGGCCAGCGGGCCATCCCCCAGTGATTTGAGGTGGGCCAGTGCCTGGAAATAAACCAGCACAGTGCCCGGAAACAGGACGGCAGTTAAAAAAAAGGAGCACACCAACGACATCCCCGCACCGGTGCTGATCTATTCAGGTAAAAAACACAAGGTGATGTACCTAGTGGTATATTCGCTTTAAATAGGGTTACACAGTATGAACACATGGAGTGGTCATACTTGCAAAGTACAATCCTAAACATTTTGTCATAGACAGCAGTTTATTTTGTTTGGCACATTTTGGTGCAACTTGTCTTAGATATGGCCTGTCTAAATGTGTTTAATATTCAAATCTGCAACTAAATATTGTTAAGACCATCTGCACTCCTCACTAACTGCATTACAAGACAGAGCCTCATGGTTATCTGCATAGCACCCATAGACAGCACAAGATCTAATGTCACCCAAGTCAATGGTGCTGGATCTTGCATTGGCTACAATTATATGGAGGGACCATCTACTAATGCATAGTTATGATCAGACAGAAGCGTGGACAACAGTCACCTTATATCGTTATTTTAATTTAGAATAATGATTATTGTGCACAGTGCTGCACTATAATCATTTTTCATAAAATTTTACAGGTACGCTTCAAAGGTTGCATATACAGTATATAATTTAGGAGTCCCAATCCAGTGCTTTAGCAAGTGAATTTTAGTTATTTTAAATATAAATATATTTTTATAATTACATGTTGCTTTCTAAATCATGTTAAAATCTTACATGCACATCATATAGAGTAGATGTAGCTGCAGACATTCTAACTTCAAGGATTACCAGCTGTCAGTTTTATCACAGATTAACATCCTGGAAGTCGTCCAACTGTACTCAGACCATAAAGAATTCAGCGGCTAAAATAATATTTTCTTAACACACCAAGAACTGGTGGAAAGATAACGGTATTGATGCTACGGAAAAGCAACAAAGGCGCTGAGGTGTATAATGGGGACTAGAATGTCATAGAATGTTTCTTTCTTCTACTAGTGGCCACTGATATCAATGTATATGTGTGTCTACTTCACCTAACAGCTACCCAAATTACAGTTCCAGTGTCCGAAACCATGCCCCATGGTGACCAATAGCCGTGCAATCTTGCTGATAATCCCAGAAACATTAGTGAAGAAATAGGGATGTGGTTTTGGCCATATTGAAGCAATTGTCTATGACAGTCTGTAAATTATTTGGAGGTGGCCATAAATCAGGGCGCACTCAAAATGTGTAGTTTAAAAGGGTATTAAACACATGTGCTGGTATTGCTGGAAACCATTAAAAACAACTGAGCGGGCAGTGAATGCACCATTGCCAAACACAGCAAGTGCTGAGCAACAGGTCTGGTTCTGGAAGAAGCAGCAGAGGGAATTCTAAGTATTTAATTTTTTTTTTTATAAAGATATACAGAGTTACCTTGGTTTAAGAGTAACTTGGATGGAGAACATTTTGCAAGAAGAGCTCACGTTGTTTTTTTTTTTTGTTTTTACCTGTAACTTGGCTTAAGAGCATTGCTTTGGTGTAAGAGCTCCCTGTTCTGGGAGGGAGGGGGAGCGGGGGAGGAGCACGGTCTGCATAGCGTGGTCTACAGCACTGTACTCTGACACAGGAAGTCTCCCTCACCTTCCAAATCATAGCAGATCCACTTCAGGCTGGGGCTTGCATCAGGGGACAGGACTGTGGAGGTAATCTCTCCATAGATATAACCCCTTTCGGCCCGAGCGCTGCTACACTGTGCTCACCCTAAACCCAGGGCCGGCCTTAGGGTAGATGGCACCCTGTGTGAAACTTACTTTGCCCCCCCCCCCTCCCTAATAATGACATAAACTAAATATTACAGCCTCCCACCCCTCCAGACAACCCCCACTGCCCCCCCCCCCCCCGACTATATATGTGACTTTTTCATCACTTTTTGAATTTTTTTCTGGGATGTGATTTCACTAAAATCAGTACATTTGGACTTCAGGATATCAGAGTATGCTGGGGGTAATAGTTATGCACTGTTTTGGCTGTTTGGGTATGTTGGGAGTAGTAGTTATGCTATGTTTCAGCTGTTTGGGTATGCATGGGGTAGTAGTTATGCATGGTTTAAGCTATGAGGGTATGCTGGGGATAGTAGTTAAGCACTGTTTTATCTGTTGGGGTATGCTGGGGATAGTGGTTATGCACTGTTTAGCTGTTGGGGTATGCTGGGGCAGTAGTTATGCACTGTTTAGCTGTTGGGGTATGCTGGGGGTAGTAGTTATGCACTGTTTCAGCTATGAGGGATGATGGGGGAAGTAGTTATGCACTGTTTCAGCTGTCTGGGTATGATGGGGTAGTAGTTATGCACTGTTTCAGCTATGAGGGATACTTGGGGTAGTAGTTATGCACTGTTTTAGCTGTTGGGGTATGCTGGGGCAGTAGTTATGCACTGTTTTAGCTGTTGGGGTATGCTGGGGCAGTAGTTATGCACTGTTTCAGCTATGAGGGATGATGGGGATAGTAGTTATGCACTGTTTCAGCTGTTGGGGTATGATGGGGGTATTATCTTTTTATTTTACAAAAAACTCCTAGAAGGCATAGAGAGGAGAGATGCCAGTGTCTGTACACAGGTCGCACACTCCTAAGGCTGGCCCTGCCTACACCCTGCTCATTCCTTCCTGCTGTCTCTGTCAGCCCTTGTGTTTCCTATCCTCTCCATTCCTGCTCTAATGTGCCTGCACTTACACTCAGCTATACACACTGCTGTATAGAAAGGTTTCTGTCACTGTCCTCCCGCACAGCTCTGTAATTCTCACTTCCTAATTGATTCATGCTGAGGCCCCCCTCCCCACTGCTGTCATGTGACCACACAGACCTCTGACAGCAGCCCTGCTTCTCTATTCTAGCCTGTTGTACTACACTACTGTATTATGGGGATCCAGCTTCTTCCTGTATCTACAAACTGCTGCTGTTCTTTCAGGTTTATGCAATTACTATACATTATACACCACATGCTGATTGCTATACTGTACAATAATTTATAATTTATAATATTACATATTCAGCTGTTTCTAAATGTTATTTGTTCATTTGTTTTACCTGTTATTCAGAATAAAAAAATATCATTTTTTGGGGTGTTTGGAACCAATTGTCTGCATTTTAGTGATTTCTTATGGGAAAATTTGCTTGTAAATATATTGTAATTGTCTGTTAGAAGCCCTTTAAACTTTTCCCAATTTTCACACTAACACAAATGGGCCCTGGAGCATTCAATGAACAGTAAGGGTACAAACCCACTTGCCGGATCTGCAGCGAGTCTCCTTGCTGCGTTTTTGCAGCGAGACTCGCTGCAGATCCTGGCCCTATACTTTCAATAGCAGAGAAACTCGCAGCAGGGATGTACATCCCTGCTGCGATTTTGTCTGCAGCCCGCCCCATTAACCCCCCGGCCGCCGGACATTATACATTACCGGGTCCCCGTTCCTGCTTGCTTCGGGGCTCCCGGTGTCTTCACGGCCCGCCCGGCCAATCAGTGCGCTGCGGCAGGGCAGCGCACTGATTGGCCGGGCAGAACGTGCCGGGAGCCGCCGAAGCAAGCAGGAGCGGGGACCTGGTAATGTATATCCTGCCCGCAGCCCCGGCCGCCCCCCCGCAGCCACGGCCACCCGATCGCAGCCCCGCAGCCCCAGCCGCCCGATCGCCCGTCCCCCCGCAGCACTGATCGCTTACACGCCCCCCTGCAGCCCCGGCGATCGGGCGGCCGGGGCTGCGGGGGGACGATCGGGCGGCCGGGGCTGCGGGGGGACGATCGGGCGGCCGGGGCTGCGGGGGGACGATCGGGCGGCCGGGGCTGCGGGGGGACGATCGGGCGGCCGGGGCTGCGGGGGGACGATCGGGCGGCCGGGGCTGCGGGGGGACGATCGGGCGGCCGGGGCTGCGGGGGGACGATCGGGCGGCCGGGGCTGCGGGGGGACGATCGGGCGGCCGGGGCTGCGGGGGGACGATCGGGCGGCCGGGGCTGCGGGGGGACGATCGGGCGGCCGGGGCTGCGGGGGGACGATCGGGCGGCCGGGGCTGCGGGGCTGCGATCGGGTGGCCGTGGCTGCGGGGGGGCGGCCGGGGCTGCGGGCAGGATATACATTACCAGGTCCCCGCTCCTGCTTGCTTCGGCGGCTCCCGGCACGTTCTGCCCGGCCAATCAGTGCGCTGCCCTGCCGCAGCGCACTGATTGGCCGGGCGGGCCGTGAAGACACCGGGAGCCCCGAAGCAAGCAGGAACGGGGACCCGGTAATGTATAATGTCCGGCGGCCGGGGGGTTAATGGGGCGGGCTGCAGACAAAATCGCAGCAGGGATGTACATCCCTGCTGCGAGTTTCTCTGCTATTGAAAGTATAGGGCCAGGATCTGCAGCGAGTCTCGCTGCAAAAACGCAGCAAGGAGACTCGCTGCAGATCCGGCAAGTGGGTTTGTACCCTACATGAAATAATTTCTCTTTGAACTCCACAGCCTGGAGCAATATGTGATTGAAAGGTTAGAGAGTACACACCAACTGTAAATAAAGTGGTCTATCCAGCGGCTGTAAGAGAGACAGCAGCCAGCGTATAAGGGCAAACATTTGTTCTTCCCGGACACCCTCCTTGCTGTAAAGCACACAGTACATATTACCATAGAATAAAAAGTTTACTTTGCTACCAAATTATGTTCAGTCATTGTGGACACATAGGCATAGCTGAGGGACCCGTCCCTGGGAAGTATCTGTCCTTACTTTACTTTATTTACTTTAGCTAACTTCTGCTTAACTAAAAGGAAATCTGCAATCTCTGTATCATGCTCAGAGCTGCAGACATGGGTAGATAGCTGATGGGTAGATAATATAAGTAATACCTGTACCTTAGCTGATTGCTATTTGCTAAGTTATAAAATCATGTTTTCTTCCAAAGCTCAAGAGTCATTGAGAATGTGCTGAGCTGCAGCATGCATGCCTCCCCCCACGCCTACCAGCATGATTGATGTACGAGGCTGCTCCTGCAGGTGACCTGTCTTTATGTCTCCACATAAATGGATGTTTCCACTGGACCCAATGGGAACCATGCCTACCTTTCTTAACCACTTGCCATCCAATATTGCAGGAAATCCTGGCAACATTGGGCAGCTATTGGGGAGAAAGCGTGTAAGTGATTTTGACCACACTTGGGTTTGGGAATCTCCACTATCTTACTTGTTATAAAAGTGTCACATTTCTGGCACACACAAATATTACAGCTGTCCACAGAGTTGTGCACCAGAAATAAAGGACAAAAGGGAAACCAAAAGTGGTGTAGACACAATGCTAAATCTGGGCCTGTGTGTATGAAGGAATAGTAAATTCGCCCATGCGAAGACAGGTTTCCACAATAACCACGTGCCCAGGGCGTTTGTAAAAAAAACTGTGTGAGGCAGGCGACCACAATGATCGACAGCTATCCAACCTTACAAGGGGATGCTTTTTCCAAATTCACCC
Organism: Dendropsophus ebraccatus; assembly: GCF_027789765.1. Taxonomy (NCBI): domain Eukaryota; kingdom Metazoa; phylum Chordata; class Amphibia; order Anura; family Hylidae; genus Dendropsophus; species Dendropsophus ebraccatus. The sequence continues at coordinate 46,184,430 of NC_091468.1, forward strand.
GGTTGCCAAAATTACCCAGAAAATGCCCTGGCCCCAGCTCCTGCAGAAGGTTGTAACATAAACCATGGAACCCTTCTACAAGAACTAAAGCTTTGGGGCTACTGGGATGTCAGGCAGTCGGGATGCCGTTAGCCAGGGTAGCCCTAGTGGTGTTGTGGCTGCTAGGTGGGTGTTGGGTCACTTGGTCACTTGTCACGGTAGCCTGGAGTGGCGTTGGTACCCACCCCCGGTCAGACTTCAGAAGGTTTGGATAACCCAAATGTAACCTGGTGTGTAGGTGCAGAATAATAGGCAAGAGGTAGAAAAGTTATAACAGCAGAAGTGAGAGAAGAGAAGCATCTTGAGGGTCCTAATAAAGGTATCAGTGTACTCTACCGGGATAGTGTACTTGAGAGAAGAAGAAGAAACTTTTACTCACGTATCTGACCGCCTAATGCCCTACAATGTCAGGATACCATTCCTATTAGGGTAGTACAAGGCCCCAGGTCCCTGCGCTGGGTGAAGCAGACTTCCCCAAACTTTACAGTTACAGCAGGATACGTAGGCAAGTGGCAGCTTTGTCCTGCTGGGGTCAGTACTATACTCAGGTATACTGCCCTGTATCTTGTAGAAAGTATCCCTGGAGTGGACAAGGTGATCCTCAGAGGACGTTCTTTCCTCCTGAGGGGTCTAGCACTGCATGCTAGCGGTGACAACTTGCTTAGGAATAGAAAAAGGGTCCTTTTGGTCCCGTTCAAGGGGCCTGACCTAAGCCAGGCCCTGGCTTTACTGCAGCACGAACTGTCTCTGTGTTGCTCTCTCTCTAGTGACTGAAACTAAACGACCCTCCCGCCAGGAACTAACCTCCCTTTATAGGGACAACTACACCTCCTTGTGATTGGTGGGGCTGTGTGTGTGCTAATGAGAAGAGAGATGATAGGGTAGAAAAAGGAAGGAAGCAGGCCTACACCTGTAACAGGATGAAAAAAAAACACGTGACAAACACAGTTAACCCAATATCTCCTTCAGCTGTGCTCAATATAAGACAGACATAAAGTACAACAGCGACACTTAGTGGGGAAAACACACAGTACATCTTGACTTCATCCCACAGTAGGAACCTGAGTGAGTTACTTTGCCCAGGGCAATAAAGAACTTAGTGGCATACCAGTGCTGGGACACTACAAGTCATGAATGACAGATGATGAACTGAGGCAGAAAGGACAAGGTAGGGAAGACTGGACCAGGAGAAGAGGGGCCAAAGAGAAGGAAGAAAAAAAGCAACTAGGAGGAGAAATGTCAATACCATGTCCAATAAATTCAGCTGAACAGATGTCAAGACTAGTGGTCAGGTCAGCTAAAAACAACTACTATGTTGTCTATGTCCTCCGAAAGTGAGAAACGTAAAGTAAAACATCAGCTCAAAATCTGCTGCTATAAACTTTTCTAATCAGTTTCTTATTTAGTTCTTTCTGCATTGTCTTCTAGACTATAAATGGCAGATTAAATGGTCTGTCGTTTCCCATCATCACATTGCAGGGGTCCAACCTCTGGAACTTAAAGTGTCACTGTTGTTAAAAATTTTTTGCAAAAAATGCAAAAATACACCAAAAAATGACTGTGACACTTTAAGGGTCGAGGACTCAATTCTCGCCTCAGAACAGCTGCTGGAGGTGACAAGTACAGTGCTTGGCCATATCTGGCTGCTGTCATAGATAATAAATGGATCTGCAGTCATGGATGCGCATTGCCTCGTCATTGTGATGGGAGAGTTGTTCCTTGTGTTGAGACTGTGGGGGTCCCAGAGGTAGGGAACAGAAGCCAAGGTCAATCTATTCAATAGTGGTGGCTGGGTTATCCATAGGATCGGCCATCAGTGCCTGATAGATGAGGTGCTGAGACCCTTCATTTGTTATTCAGCTGCATCGACACCTATACACAGCTAATGGTGACAGAAACCCTGCTCCATCTACTGTGTAGTGCTAGTGTGAATTACTGCAGCTCAGCTCCAATACATGTAATACAGTATCATACTGTGCCATTTTATTACCTTGGTATAAAACACACAATGCAATTATAAATAAAACTGAAAATGTGAAAAAAATGTCCACAGCTATATCCACTGCCTATGCTGCAAGAAAAGAAAAAGCACAGGTCGGTGCTAGTGCTCCCTCTGCTGTCAGACATCAGGCATTACATATAGATATGCTCCATAATTTTTGCATCCTCATCCTTGGACAAAATCTCCACAACTCCATCTTGTGATATGACGATAGACTTGATCTTCTCAGACAGCTGCCTGTAGTCATTGTCGGAACATTCCTCAGCAATTTCTACCCAGCCTTCAGGGGTGCAGACAACGTCATTGAGGATGACTTGCTCTAAAGCCGCTTGACATAAAAACATATATACACATTTTATTACTAGATTATAAAAAGACTGACGCTTAATATTTAATATCATGAATTATATTTATATAGTTTGCAATATAACTTAGTAAGGATGGGTTCACACTGCCGTCCATCTGTTTTCAAATGATTACGATGTTTTTGTATACGTTAAAAAAAACGTATACAAAACGTTTTGTTTTTTTTAATAATGGAAGTCAAGAAGTCAATTGATTACCTGGTCCCTATAGTGATTCAACAGCTTATGTAGAAATTACATATACATATACAAATATATATATATATATATATATATATATATATATATATATATCAATAAGGTAAAGCTCATGTTTTCTGAGGAACCAGATGGCCACAGATATGTGTCAGTTCACCACTACTTTGGCATGTTACAACCCAACCTCCTGGCAAGGAAGTACTTAAAGGAAAGGGGGTTGTCCAACGAAAATCTTTTTCTTTCAAATTAACTAGTGTAAGAAAGATATATAGATTTGTAATTTACCTCTATTAAAAAATCTCAAGTCTTCCCATACTTATTAGCTGCCGTATGTCATGCAGGAAATGTTTTATTTTCAGTCTGACACTCTGCTCTCTGCTGACATCTCTGGCCGAGACAGGAACTGTCCAGAGCAGGAGAGGTTTTCTATAAGAATCCCCATAGAAAACTTCTCCTGCTCTGGACAGTTCCTGTCTCGGCCACAGATGTCAGCAGAGAGCACTGTGTCTGACTGAAAATAAAGCAACATTTCCTGCATGACATACGGCAGCTAATAAGTATGGGAAGACTTGAGATTTTTTAATAGAAGTAAATTACAAATCTATATAACTTTCTTACACCAGTTAATTTGAAAGAAAAAGATTTTCACTGGACAACCCCTTTAAAGGGGTTATACACAGGAAAGGCCATGAATAGTTGATCAGTAGGGTACACATATCTGGCACCCCGATTGGCACCAGAAATAATCCATGTACAGGAACGAGAAGCTGTTTGTAGTAGTGGCACCAGGCTACTAGAGTACAGCTGCCACTGATGTGGGTGTCATTTCATTTCATTCCTTCTCTATGGAGATAACAGAGTGCAGCACTCTGTCCAGCCATTCTCTATCCACAGAGGACAACCCAGTCATCCAGCAATTTATAGAGAATTTACAACAGTCTCCAAAGAGAATCTCTGCTGCAGGTGTGACCATAACCTTACCTTCTTCATCTCAATGGCCTCCTTCTGTCACTGATAAGAACACTATATAAAGTGCACATTCAGATCTACTTTCTAGGGCAGCACAGTTGCTCAGTGATAGCACTATTGCTGTGCCGCACTGGAGTCCTGGGATAGAATCTTACTGTGGACATCATCTGCAGGGGCGTAGCTAGGATTCACGGGGCCCCATAGCAAAAATTTGTAAGGGGCCCCCCTCCCCTACACACAACACAAAGCACTGCGCGTGTATATATATCTGCTTTACTGCTGGTGTACTGATAACCCCTGACCTCTGCAAGGAGCTCTGCACATTTTCTTTTCCTACTTGATTGCGCAGCTGGAGAACAGAGGTCACATGTTATCAGTGCAGTGAAGCAGAGATCTCTGTCTTCTGCTTGTTAACCCTTTTTTGTGTTGCAGCATGTAAGTAAACATTGGGTCACTTACACACTGCAGTACATAAGGGGTTAAGCAGAAGGACACACTCTCTTACCTTCTCCCCCGGGCCCCCCTCCTGCACGGGCCCCATAGCAGCTGCCTACCCTGCCTCTATGGTAGTTACACCATCTGCCAGGAGTCTGTATGTTCTGTGTGTGAGGTTTCATCTATTCTTGCTCTTTACCATACCATACCATACCATAAATACCAAGGGGGACATTTATGAAGACCTGGTTACTTGTACTCGAATCTGCGCCTTCTCCCTGGCGTACGCCCTGGCCGCAGACTTCATAAATCTCAACCTAAGGGTACAACACACACACGGCATATACGCTGCTTATTTACTGCTGCGATATGCAGCAGATACGCAGCAGATTAGATCTAAATAACTGAACACAGCATCAAATCTGCTGCGTATACGCTGTGTGTATGTTTGTACCCTAAGAGTTAACTGGATTCTATACGATTGACCCCAGCATGCATATGAAGCAAGAAATGTAATTGATGTAAGTGGTGACAATCTTTGTACTGCGCTGTGGAGCATGTCAGCACCATAACAGAAAAAAATATACAATACTCCTAAACCCTTATTCAGTGCTGTTTTCTTTTTTTGGAAGCAAAGAAGCCAATTTCTTTTATATGCAGATAATTATTATATCCTTTCTCCATTGTTTGGGTGTATATTACCACTCACCTTCTCCACACTGATATATACTTTCCAGCAGCTGAAACCCATACTCCTTATGATCTGTGCAGAGCAGGGATAGCACCGCCTGCCCTACAGACAGTGCTGCCGGTTTACCATTCCACTCTTTGGTCAATCCATTGATGAGTTCGGCAGTGGGGCACTTCTTAAGTAAAAACAAGTAATCCTCTGTATGGGGAAAAAAAATGCTCAAGGTTGTATAGGGCTGGAATAATGACGATTTTAAAGGACGCTACGAATTTAAAGGGATACTACAGCGAAAATCTTTTTCTTTCAGATCAACTGGTGTCAGAAAGTTATATGGTTCAGGGAAGAAAAAGAGTGCCGCACCGACACAGTGAGGACCCATGTGTATCAGATACCTGCACGCGATGTTTTTTATGCAGCCGAGAGGCACTAGCGTCAGGCATAGGTGTGAGGTGCAGCGCTCTTTTTCTTCCATGAATCAGAAAGTTATATAGATTTGTAATTTATTTAAAAATCTCAAGTCTTCCAGTACTTATCAGCTGCTGCATGTCCTACAGGAAATGTTGTTTTCTTTTCAGTCTGACACAGTGCTCTTTGCTGACATCTTTGTCTGACACAGGAACTGTCCAGAGCAGGAGAGGTTTTCTATGGCAATTTGCTGATGCTCTGGACAGTTCCTGTCTTGGGGCTCATGCATACTGAGCAAAAAAGGCGGATTTTCGAGCTGATTCCGCTCAAAATTCCATCCGCTTAAATTGAGCAGTGCATTTTTCAATTGTTTTTAATGGGCTTTGCCCTGCACTTTTCACACAGAATTTCCCTCCGTAAATTTCCGTTGCGGATCCGCTTTTCACCCAAAGAAGTGACATGTTAGCAGATTCCGACGCTAGTACCCGCTCATGGCCGTGTGCTTTTCCGACGGGTCCATAGACATCACTCTATGGGTGGGCCGATTCCGCTATCCGGCGAAAGAATTCAGAGTGGGTTTACAGTACTGAATCCGCGTGGATGAATTCCGTCGGATTCCGTCGCTAGTACCTATCCACCCGTGCCATAGACACCATTCTATGCATGAGTGGATTCCGCATTCCACCGAAAGAATAGACATGTCAATTCCTACACCTACAGAATGCCCACAGAATTGCCCACCTACAGAATGGTGTCTATGGAGCCGTCAGAAAGGCGTGCGGCCGTGAGCGGGTACTAGTGACGGAATTTATCCACGCGGATTCCGTAGTGTGAACCCACCCTAGAAGAGGAATTTCAAGTAGAAATCTTTCCTCTTCAATTCCTTGTCTTTTGCTCAGTGTGCATGAGCCCTAAAAGAGAGAGCACTGTGTCAGACTGAAAAGAAAACAACATTTCCTGCACGACATACAGACTTGAGATTTTTAAATAGAAGTAAATTAAAAATCTATATAACTTTCTGCCACTATCTTATCATCTGCCTTGTACACTGAAACCCACACTACAGTAAAGCGGCCAACCATATCTCTCCCGAAAAAAGCCAAACACGGCCAAGGGAGCCGAAGGGGCATGATGGCTGGGTGAGCAGCTTGAGGGAAATTTCAAGAATGTCATGTTCATGAATGTGTATTTTATCCCCGTAGCAGCTTTAGTACGTTGGTTATTTCTTCACAAAGTAATATATTATCAAGTGAGCAAAAGCAGATGATGCTCTATTCCCTTTTTCCCTCTGTAGTTCAAAAATACAAGTAAGAGTTAAAAATAAAAATCTGAAAAATACTGCATTACCTAATAAAAAGCGCTTGCTTTGATAGGTGTAGTCGAGGGCTCCTTGGATCTGACCTTGTAAGCACATACAGAGGGCAGCCTTCCGCAGGCTAGAGCATTTTCGGTAGATCAGCTGAGCCAGTGCCAGGCATGTGACCTTGTGGTATGGCTCTCTGTCTCCATAATCCGTAATTACATCCCCAAGAGATTCAGAAAATGTTATCCTGGAACAGAGATGTCGCAAGCACGATAACTTATGTAAATCACATTGAATTGATAAGAAGCCATTATGGTCCAGTGTAAAATAAAGCTGATTTTATCCCCATCCCCATGATCTGCTTCTCTGACACTATAATATATCCATCGGAAATAAATGTATAAGTAAAAGGTGTATTTTTATCTCTTAAACTGCTTTTTTGCCAGTTTCTATGCTCCAGGAAGTGTGTAATCTCAGAGGGAGACCTAGAGATGCAGAGCTGATTCAGCTTAGCATCAGTGCTCCCCATCCTCACTTCCTGCGAGAAGCAGCGGTGCCAAGCAGAATTTTTTGGCTATTCTTCAGTTTGCATACAACATATGGGCCTTATGAGGTCATAATATGTCTTACCTTTGCTGAGTTACCCAGTGAACAACAAGCTCCATCTGACTGTAGGACAGAGCACACCATAACAGGATTAAAATATATAATACCCCTAAACCCATATTCAGTGGTGTTTTATTTTTTTGGAACCAAAGAGGCCATTTGTTTCCAGTTTCTAAGCCCCAGGGGAAGTGTGATATCTCAGACAGAGACATAGAGATGCAAAGCGGATTCAGCTTAGCATCACTGCTCCCCATCCTCACTCCCTGCGGGAAGCAGCGGTGCCAAGCAGAAGTTCTGCAATCACTCCCCCCCCAATCTTCAATTTGAATACAACATATCTGCATTATGATGTGATAATATGTGTTACCTTTGCTGAGTTACCCAGTGAACAACAAGCTCCATCTTATCGTAAGACAGAGCACATGTTATAGCCTCCAGTGTAAGAGCTGCATTGACAGGATGCTTGGCTATATTGCTGGATTCCATAAGAGCTTCAAAGAACATCATCAGAGGGGAAACATCGTCCTTACCAGCTACAACAGCTGAAAAAGACAAAGTGGACAGGAAATCTAGTGGTATTATTTGCCCAGTGCAGTCCATTAAATTACAATATCTTCAAAAAATGAGAACAGCTAAACACAAAGGAATTATTTTACTTTATTTTTGGAACTCTAACTGTAGAGATACTGATTTCGGGTGACAGTTATTAAAAGTCTATATGAGGAGCTGCAATTTATATGGCTGTTCTCATCTAGACAGCCCCCTCTCTGTTATACACCTGCTGTGTAGCGGAATGTAGACTGGTTTGTATATTAGAGTGTAAGCTCTTGGGAGCAGGGCTTCTACACGTGTAGCCTGTGTTACCATGAAATGTTTTGCCGTGTTCATGGTGAGACTGGCAACATCTGTATCGTACATTGCAATGCAAGCTCTAAGGAGTGGGGTGTTGTGGTGTACACTAGATTGTAAGCTCTTCAGGGAGGTCATGTATTATATATTAGCCTGTAATCTCTTAAAATGAGGAGAAGGGCCTGTATTAGGGTGGTATTACATGGGCCGAGCAGGGCCCGATAATACCTGTAAACGAGCAGCGATCTGCTAGATCGTTGCTCGTTTACTGGACCTATTACACGGCCCGATAATCGTTTGACAAGAGCTGCAAGGACATCGTTACCGATGTCCTTGCAGCCCTTGCTAAACTACCATACATTACCCATCCACGTTCCAGGGCTGCTCCTGCGTCCGCTTCTCCCGGGGGTCCCGCGCGCTCTCTAGCGTCACAGCAGCCTGTCAGCTGGTAGGCCGCTCAGCCAATCACAGGCCGGGACCGCCGCGGCCTGTGATTGGCTGAGCGGCCTATCAGCTGACAGGCCTCTGTGACGCTAGAGCGCGCGCGGGACGCAGGGAGAAGCGGACGGCAGGAGCAGCCCTGGAACGTGGATGGGTAATGTATATCGTTAGTCGCCGACCACGCACCGCTATTACACGCAGCGGTGCGCGGTCGGCGCCCAACGAAAATAGGTTCTAACCTATATCAACGATCAGCCGATGATCGTTGTCATCGGCTGATCGTTGCATTTATTACACGGAGTGATAATCGGCCAAATCGGGCCAATTCGTCCGATTATCGTTCCGTGTAATACCACCCTTAGTCTGCAAGCTCTTAGGAGCAGAGATTGTACTGTATATTAGAGTGTAAGCTCTGTGGGCAGGACATGTACTGTATATTAGATTGTAAGCTCTGTGAGCAGGACATGTACTGTATTGTAAGCTCTGTGGGCAGGACATGTACTGTATATTAGATTGTAAGCTCTGTGATCAGAACATGTACTGTATATTAGATTGTAAGCTCTGTGATCAGAACATGTACTGTATATTAGATTGTAAGCTCTGTGAGCAGGACATGTACTGTATATTAGATTGTAAGCTCTGTGAGCAGGACATGTACTGTATATTAGATTGTAAGCTCTGTGAGCAGGACATGTACTGTATTGTAAGCTCTGTGAGCAGGACATGTACTGTATATTAGATTGTAAGCTCTGTGAGCAGGACATGTACTGTATTGTAAGCTCTGTGAGCAGGACATGTACTGTATATTAGATTGTAAGCTCTGTGAGCAGGACATGTACTGTATATTAGATTGTAAGCTCTGTGAGCAGGACATGTACTGTATATTAGATTGTAAGCTCTGTGAGCAGGACATGTACTGTATATTAGATTGTAAGCTCTGTGAGCAGGACATGTATTGTAAATATTAGCTTGTAAATGCTTAAGAGGAGGTCTCACAAACCAGAAAGAGTGGAAACTCTTGGGAGCAGGACATGCATTCTATGGACACTGTACCTAAGGCCATATTCACACCTCTTGCATTATAGACATTGCTGCATCTGCTCTTTCTGTCAGCTTCTTTCCTTACCTCTGAATCTCTCCATGGTCTCCATGTTCCTGAGGATTCCCCTGGGGCTGTTTGCGGCACAGACTGCGGCAGCTTTGTACTGACCATTAACAAACAGCTCATTAAACCTGTGAGGACACGAGTCAATGTCAGAGCGGCCGGGAGAATAACACGCTGTTCAGATGAAGTCACTTATCACCAGCCACATGGGCATCGCAGTTAATAAGGTTAATTGGCTCTACAGCGGGTTTTCTTTGTCTGAAATAGTTTGTCTTCATCCCAGGAGAAAAGAAATGTCTGAAATAATAGTGATGTTTTCTATAATAATTTACATAGGGCATCCTTTCTCAGACCTATCAGCAGTATGCAAGGAAGGGGGCTACTGCAAGACCCTATCTATGCCATAGACGTTACATTTCAAAGGGACTATTCAGGATTAGAACTTAATAAAACCATGGCTGCTTTCTTCCAAAAACATCGCCATACTTTTTCTCAGGATGTCTGTGGTATTATATTTCCATTTTCATTTTCTAATCCTGAATAACCCCTTTAACCCTTTGAGGTCCAGACCCAAAATGACACAGTGGACCAAGCAAATTTTGATCTTTGCGCTTTCGTTTTTCCCTCCTCCCCTTCTAAGAGCTCTAGCACTTTCAGTTTTCTATCTACAAGGCCGTGTAAGGGCTTATTTGTTACAGAAATAGTTGTACTTTGTAATGGCGTCTTTCATTTTACCATAACATGTATGACGGAATCCCAAATATATTATTTATGAAGATATAAATAGGTAAAATCGTAAAAAAGAATGCAATATGGTAACGTTTGGGGGGTTTCTGTGTTTACGTAATGCACTATATGGTAACAGCGACATAATACTATTATTCTATAGGTCAGTCCGAACACAACCATATGCAGGTTACACAGATTCTCTAATGTTATATATATTTTTAATGAAATCCTTTTTTTTGGCAATTAGTTATTAATAAAATGGGCCTATTGTGACGCTTATAACGGTTTTAGTTTTTCACCTACGGGGCTGTATAAGGTGTAATTTTTTCCACCATGATCTCTAGTTTTTATTAATACCATATTTGTGAAGATCGGACGTTTTGATCACTTTTTATTATTTTTTTTTTTACAAATAATGTAACATAAAATCAGTAATCCGCGCACTTTTCCCTCTTTTCGTCTACGCCGTTCACCGTTCACACTGACGCTTGTTATATTTTAATAGATCGGACAATTATGCACGCTGCGGTATATTATATGTTTATTTATTTATTTTTATATGTTTTATTTATATAATGGGAAAGGGGGGTGATTTAAACTTTTATTGGGGGAGGGGTTTTGGGGTAGTGTGTTAGTGATTTTAACTGTTTTTTTTTAATACATTTTAAGTCCCTTTGGGGGAATGGTACATACAATACTTTCATTTTCTACACTGATCATTGCTATGCCATAGGCATAGCATTGATCAGTGTTATCGGCGCTCTGCTCATTGAGCCTGCCTGTGCAGGCTCAGTGACCAGAGCGCCCATCGGACCGCACGGAGGCAGGTGAGAGACCTACAGCGGTCCGTTTTAAGGAGTCACACTGCGGGGGTCCCGATCGGTAAGTTACAGGGGACTCCTCCTGTCACTTACACTTAAACTTAAGCGGCGTTTAAGGTGTTAATGTCACGCTGCAGCGTGTCATTAACGGTGAGGTGTCGGCTGCTGATTGCAGCCGGCCCCCACCTGCTATGAAGCACGCTCTACTCCGGAGCGCGCTTCATAGCTCAGGAAGTAGCGGTACCTCCCGGGTCATCTGGGCACAGACTTCCAGGACGTACCGGTACGTCCTAGGTCGTCTAGCGGTTAACTAGATACTGACATATGTCTGATTGGTGTGTGTGTGTGGGGGGTTTTACTGCCAGGACTCCACCCCTCGAATAGATACTGTCAAGGAAGTCCCGATCCCGGCCAGTGATTGGTTGAGCGGCCTGTCAGTTCAGAAGCTATAGTGGCGGTTCCAAGAAGCGAGCTGAGAGCAGAAGACCGGGGATCGTGGAAGTTTAAGGGCAGGGGCTGCACAGACATCACTAACAGTGTCCGTGCAGCCCTTGCTAAATGATTATTGAGCCATGTAATAGGTTCGGTACGCGAGCACCAATCTAGCAGATCAGCACTCGCTTACAGGAGGCATCAGCCCATGTAATAGGACCCTTAGATTTCAATTTCTCAATCCCTCTATTCTCAGATAGATAAGCTGCCGCCAGAGGAGTTTGCAGCAGTGTCTCCTCTTCAGAACACATAAACCCTTGCTCAAGCCAAATGTTCATGTGTATGAAGGGGCTGTGTTCACTAATTTGCCAGAATAGATGGGCAGTGTTGTGTGGCTATTGGTAAATGCATGGGGGTTAAAATACCCCTATTCTAACAACCCACTAAATAACTCAAAATGAATGTATTGTGAGGGAAAGAATCATTATGCCTTCCTAATGACTACATCCCTATCATCTGTAGGTTGTTTCTCCCTATATAGAGCAGCTTACAGTACTGTTCTTTATATCAATGGTCCTGACAAACACTATTCATCTTTAAAACAAACACAGCAAACCCTATATGTTTTGTCAGGCTGGCATCCTCAGGGGTAAAGTAAATCATGTATTGCACACAAACAGATGTAGCCGTTTCGCTGCTGATCTGTTAAATAAAATATCTAAATAATAGACTTCTTTTGGGACAACAATGCAGGTCTCAGATGCTCAGTAAATTAATTCACAGGATTAAATAGTAATAGTCTGTATTGCTTTATTGTCATATAACTGTTTTAGGGTGAATTCAGCATGTGGAGTGGGGGCCGAGCAGACCTCATTCACTAGTTATATAATGAACACAACGTTACCTTTCAACATATTCCAGCAAAGCCTCCGCCTCCTGGCCCTTCCGTGGATCCAGATCCTCAAATACATTTGTGGAATCAGCGTCATCTACAGGACAAACAAAGTGAGGGACTGTAAAGCTGGATCTATAGAAATATGAGTCTCCTTCCAAACACTGCTCATGTCAGGAAATAAGACTAACATCTGTACAAGGTGATTTAACGTAACCTAGAGTGTTCCTTCACAAGTGCATGGTGAAATGAGATTAAAGGCGGTTTTCTCTTAAATCAACTGGTGTTGATTTGCAAATTACTTCTATTTAAAAATCTTAAGTCTTCCCATACTTATAAGCTGCTGCATGTCCTGCAGGATGTTGACTTTTCTTTCCAGTCTGACACACTGCTCTCTGCTGCCATCTCTGTCCATGTCAGGAACTGTCCAGAGCAGGAAAGGTTTTTAATAAGGATCTGCTGCTGCTCTGTACAGTTCCTGACATAGACAGAGGTGGCAGCTGAGAGCACTGTGTCAGACAGGAATGAATACACCACTCTCTGCAGGATATACAGCAGCTGATAAGTACTGGAAGACTTGATATTTTTAAATAAAAGTAATTTACAAATCTGTATAACTTTCTGACACCAGTTGATTTGAAAGAAAACATTTTTTGCTGGAGTACCCCTTTAACTAACGAGAATATGGCACAGACACCACTGGAGAATGCAACTTGTAGAGAAAAAAGCGATTTATAGTAAATTAGGGACAGCAGGTCTTACTGTACTCAGCAAGGAGTACTGCATAATTGATAAAGACATGTTCACATGCTTCATATTCTTTCTGCAGCTTGACCTAAAAAAGATGCATGTAAATCTTTTACACGTGATACTAATTTCCATGAAATGGACAAAACATGCAGCGCAGTTAACAAAATGTACCGTCAAAATAGCATGAGTGTACTTCATGTATCATAGATGAATGACACTGCCCAACCACACATCTAGGCTACCAGTAATATAACAGATTATATAATGTAATACCATGATGGTCAATACCTTTTATTTCCTTCTTTACCACTACTTGTGCTAATGTCTCATGAAGTGAAAAGCTTTTATCCGATTTTGCCCAGGAGGCAATGGTGTCTGCGATAATTCTTTTCTTTCTGTAACTGTGAGGGAAAAATAAAGAAAACTAATAAATGCTTATTGGATCAAAAGTCATAAAATCTGCTGGTCTGATCCTGGCTCAGTTATTGGGACAGGAGGTTGTGTGTGGCCACATTAAAGCGACTCTGTACCCACAATCTGACCCCCCCAACCGCTTGTACCTTCGGATAGCTGCTTTTAATCCAAGATCTATCCTGGGGTCCGTTCGGCAGGTGATGCATTAATTGTCATAAAAACAACTTTTAAACTTGCAGCCCTGTGTCAAATTGGCGTGGCCTAGAGTGTCTGTGCCCTAGGCCTGCACCGCCTCTCCATTAGGAATGCCCCTGGAAGGATTTCTGCTATTCATCACTTGTCTGAACACTGCACACTGTCTGAACACTTGTCTGAACACATGTGTTGGATCGTTAAGGCACCTGTGCAGTGTTCAGACAAGTGGTGATTAGGAGAAATCCTGTCTGGGGCATTCCTAATGATAAAGAAAGTGGAGAGGAGGGATGGAGAGGTGGTGCAGGTTTAGGGCATAGACACTCTAGGCCACACCCATTTGACACAGGGCTGCAAGTTTCAAAGTCGTGTTTAAGGACAATAACTGCATCACCTGCCGAACGGACCCCAGGACTGATATTGGATTAAAAGTAGCTATATGAAGGTACAAGTGGTTTGGTGGGGGAGGGTTGGTACAGATTGTGGGTACAGAGTCGCTTTAAGGATGGGAAGGAGTTTCTGAATGGGATAGGCCATCAATTTCTGGTTGGGTGGCGACATCTGACTGATCAGCTATTTAGGAGAGCTACAAGGATCAGAGCCAGAAACCATAAGCCATTCATTGTGTAGTGGTCACACCAGGTTACTGCAGCTCAGATGTCATTTGCTTTAATGGGAGCAGAGCTACAGTAACCAGACATCACTACTACACAATGAATGCTAAATGGCTTCTGGCCCCGATCACTGTGTAGTGTAGGTGTCTTGCTCTCCTGATCAACTGAATGGCGGAGGTGCCATTCAGTACTCCGCCCTCCAGCAATTGACATCCTGTCCCTATGATAGCCCATGAATCATTTCAACCTGGGAAACCTCTTCAAGGCTGTGCTGCAGGGCTGAGTTCAGATGCAGCCAGTAATTATCGGTGCCAGCGTCAGCTCGGACCACTAGTGCTGACGCTTCACCGATTACATGCTGCACCTGGAATTAGAGTTGCAAGTCCCGATTCACCTGCAAATATCATTAGCGCAGCTGTAGCTGTGGCCGAGCACAGTGAAGCCCATTCAGTGCTGTTTAAAGGGCACCTTGCAAACTCAGTGCATCAGTAACCCCATCTCTCCTCACATGCAATCTATGGTGCTATTAGTACTATACTGTGTACAGTGCAAACCACCTTACTATCACTGTGAAGGGTTAATCTGATAAAACATTGCACAATGGATAGATACATGTTAAAAAATTCACATAAACACCACATTTACTTAAAGTGTCACTGTCATTTTATTTTTTTTGCAGAAATCAATAGTCCAGGCGATTTTAAGAAACTTTGTAATTGGGTTTATTAGGCAAATATGCCATTATCTGCATTCAAAGCCCCCCCCCCCTTCTCTCTCTCATCCACTGCTCATTATCAGGAAATCTCGACTCTTTTACATCAGTCAAGCCCTGTCTGTTCTATGGAGACGGGAGGGGGAGGAGGGGGGAGCAGATAGCCGAAAACAAAGGATTACATAGCAGGGAGGTCAGAGAGGTCAGAGCTGATGTCAGAGGAGATAGCCCAGTGATGTAGCTGTAAATTAACTCTTTGTTGTCCTGTTTTGGTGCCTCATCTTCCTCCACCCCTCCCCTCTCCATAGACAATCATGAAGACAGGGGGGAGAGCTTCAAACTGCTTTTTCATTATAAAAATGCATTTTACAGCTAATAAACCCAATTACAAAGTTTCTTCTAACATCTCCTCTGGGGGCCGCACACCCGCTGCGAAATCATTGAAAAGTTTTACCAGTAAGGGGATACAAAGTTTCTTAAAATCGCCTATACTATTAATTTCTGCAAAAGAAAATCTAAATGACAGTGACACTTTAAAGGAGACCTGTCACCCCCCGTGCCGTGGTGACAGGCTCCCGACCCCCAGATAGATCCCCTTATACTTACCCTATGTCGCTGAGTCCTGCTGCCGGAGCCGGTCCCGGGACGGAGATATCCCGGCGAGAAGCCGGCGCGCGTGCTGTGGAGATGGGTCTGGCGTCCATAGAGAATGAATGGAGCCGTGCGCGCGCAGCAGAGATGAGTCCGGCTCCATTCATTCTCTATGGACGCTGGACCCATCTTCACAGCGCGCGCGCCGGCTTCTCACCGGGATATCTCCGTCCCGGGACCGGCTCCGGCAGCGGGACTCGGCGACATGAGGTAACTATAAGGGGATCTATCTGGGGGTGACAGGTCCTCTTTAAGTCCATAAGGACAACATTTTTGTGGAACAGTACAGTCCTGGTGCGTATCCCTTTAGTTCATCAGAGTTACATTCTGTAGTATAAAAGAAACCCACAGACTGTGATGAATAGGATACATAGTACAATCCATCTGGATGACTATGGGACTAGCAAATCCCACTACATCCATATTTTATTAGAAATACCTGTCCAGTAATTTCTGGTTGACTAACTCGGCCTCTTCTCTTTCCTGTATGGCAGTGCAGAGCTTGATGTCCAGTTCCAGCTTCCTCTGGATGGGAACGTACTTAGTCTTCATGTCAGCTCTTAGTGCACGCTTCTTGTCTTCTAAGAGCTGCTGGTATTCTATAAGGGCGTCTATGTTCAGGGAATCCTCGATTGTCAGACCTAGAAGATGAAGATGTTTAATACACTATAAATATACTAGACACTAACAGGGAGATTTATCAAGCTGTATTATAGTAAGATTCTCTTATACATACATCTTATACAGCTGACATCCTTGGTCATCCGTTCATAGTACTATAGGTCATAAACTATTCATACAGTTTTACAACTATAACCTTATAGACCAATGGAGGGCAGAGGATACCTGGAATGGGAGCTGAGGGGCCTATGTCATTCTCCGGTGGTCCTGCTTCTTTTACTGGAGGGGTCTTTACCCTCTTTTGATCCTTCAATTTCTGTATTTCCTTTTCTATTCTGATAGAGTCTTTATTGATTATCTCAATCCTAGAACAAAATAAAGATATACTAGATAAGATTTATGGAACAGTTTATGTGTGAATGCACAGGAAGTGTTGAGCGAAACTTGAGAAATGCTGTTGCATGGACTCGAGCATGCTTAGGATCATACATTCATATTGATTGCTTCAAATTTATTGAGATAACATGGACTACACCATAGACATTTGGGACATGGCATACTAGAGCTATTTCCCCTCATCCCCAATCAGTGGCGTAACTACCACCACAGCAGCCATAGCGGCTGCTATAGGGCCCACAACATCAGGGGGCCCATCCCTGCAAAACACCGGGCCCCCTGAAATGTCATCATACTACCGAGGGAGATGCCTGCTATGGGGGACATTATGTACTGTGTGGGGTAGGATACTAGGGAAGATGCCTATTTTGGGGACACTATCTGCTGGGGGGGGGAGGCGAAGGGAGATACCTGCCATGGGGGGCACTAGGGGAGATGTCTACGATGCAGGACACTATCTACTGGGGGGATACCAGGGGAGATGCTTAATATGTGCTATCTACTGGGCACAGGGCCAACAAATGGGGATTACCTACAGTGGGATGGGGAAGGCAAACAAAAGTTTGCTCTGGGGCCTGGACCTTTCTAGGTATGCCCCTGGGGCCAATGATAGATTCTATGCACCCACTGAGACATCTTTAGCCACTGCCCTTTGTGTCTTCTTCATTTCTGTCATACATGTTACAGGACAAGAGTCACAGTAGTGTATGGCTTTAGCATCTTACCTGACAGATCTCACCATTGCACCCCTGTTTTTTGGGCCTTCCCTTGATGTCACGGTGCTTTTGTGTTCATATTACTGTGTTATTCACATGGCCAAACCTTTCCCAGATGGCAGAGAAAGGTCCCTAAGGACCCTCATGATACCCATATGCCCCACTACTCCCTGCCATTGACCTTTACTGCCCCTATACATTACCAGTATCACCTGTCCTCCAGCTCTGCTGCCCGCTTCCTGTAGTACATCAGTGTGGTGGGCTCAGATGCCAGTCTCTTCAGCTTTGTATGGACATGAATTGCATTGATTTCTCCTTGCTTGGTGGCATCGATGAACTCATCGTACTCCTGTTTGATGGCAGTAAGGAGGCGTTTATAGTCGGTGCAATAGTCAATGACCTGGAAACAAATGTCAGGCACCAAGAGCAATGGTAAGTTACATAGGGACGGCAGATAAAGCACAGTGTACATGTATTTTATAGCGTCATGTAACTCACCTCATCAAATGCCTGTCTATGGATGATATACAGTTGTTCAGCATCAAGCTGACCTGCAGCAGAGAGTTTCTCCACCTCCGACTTTATATTCTGCTCAATGCTGGAAAGAAACTGCTTATCCCTGGCGCTGGTGATGGGGGGGAGAACGGATGGTCTCGGTATTCCATGGGAAGACGTCCTGAGTCCTGTAGATGCATGTGGTGCCTGGTCACGCCTGGTTAAGAGACATAACAATAGATACAAAGGGGGAGATTTATCAAACATGCTGTAAAGTGAAACTGGCTCCGTTTCCCCCTAGCAACCAATCAGATTCCACCTTTCATTTTCCAAAGAGTCTGTGAGGAATGAAAGGTGGAATGTGACTGGTTGCTAGGGGCAACTGCACCACTTTCACTTTACACCATGTTTGATAAATCTCCTTAGCCCACTGAAGTGAGGGAGGACACTAAGACAGTGACAGCTGCTGCTGATTACTATCTCCCTCTCCAACAGTGCCCACCCTGTGAACCCCCGCTCCCGAGCCCCCCCCCGCGGCCGTAACCAACTCCCCCCATGCTCATCCATGGCCACCCCCGCCACCCGTGCTCACTCATGCCCCCCCCCTCCCCCGGGCCGTCACCGAGCACGTACTACTGGTGCATAATACTACTAAGCCGCCACCAGCCCTCCTGTCTTCCCATCCTTACCGGACAGGCCAACAGCCCAGGCGGCAGCCCTCAAGCCCCATCGCCCCCCCCCCCCTTGCCAATCACCTGCAGCCGTCCCCCGCATAATCCTCTGCCTCAACTCTGCTATGTTACTGCCTCAACTCTGCTATGTCACTGCCTCAACTCTATGTCACTACCTCAACTCTGCTATGTCACTACCTCAACTCTGCTTTATCTTGTGGATATCAGTTCTGCCACATTATGGACATAAGCATTGCATGATGGGAATAAGCATTGCATGATGGGAGATGTAGTTTTCTGGCCAGCGCCATCTTGCATAAACATCGGATTTTAGAAAAACTTCTAACTCAGGAATGGTAGCAGCTAGAAAGACGGGAGATGGCTCAAAATACTCAGGGGGGAAGGGGGGGGGGCTTGGTGAGTAAGATCAGCTTGGGAGCATTTTATTTTTTAGCTCTTGGGGGAAATACCCCTTTATTGGCTAAAGCTTTATGCCCTCCTTTGGTCTTTTTTTTTTACAGGTTTAACTGCAATTACAGCCTCAAGACACTGTTTGACTAGGGACCTATTCACATAAGGGTTCTTGTGTTTTTGAATGCAGGAATGGCATAGTCTGCAGTAATATTCTTGACTCCTTCAGATTTCTTTTAGAACCAATATAGCTGTCATTGATACATTATGAACACAAGCCATGATCCAAGTCTGACCGGAACCTAAAGTGAAATCGCCTTTAAAGAGACAATAAAATTAAAAAGTTGTCTTTTTTATACTAATGCTTTATGCATTAGACATTATATGATAGTTTTTATTTTTTCTTGCTCAAACTTTTTTCTAAATATTGCAGTTCACTCAATGCCCACTGGATGTCAGCAGAGTGCACACTGCCAATGGAAAAAAATTCCAATGTTTCGCCTACATTTTCTTTTTCTGATCAGAGTTGGATACTAAAACTTGTTATTTTCTGACTTTGTTATTATTTTTCCACATTTTGTACATTGTTATGGGGGTGTACATATAGCCTGGGGTGTTCTTAACAGCATTTAGTGACATGCTTTACAGCAAGACTCATGGACATAGACCACAATAGACAGACTATTCCCTTCATATGTAAAATATTACTGAGCGTGCTCTGTGACCTTTGAAAAGGTCATTCCACAGGGAGCTGCTATTGTCTCCTCTATCTACTGGTGTCACATGTTGCTGCAATGCTGTACAGATCACTTAACAGCAGCCTCCTCTTATCACTAGAGACACAACAGGAAGTCTCAGATTAGTTTTAGCCCCAGTGGTGAGAATGAAAACTACAAGATCTCAGGATTATTTTATACTCTACGTAGAAAAATGGAAAATTATAAAAAATGTCACCAAAAATTCTTTAAAAATATGTTTAACAAAAAAAGATAATTTAACAATAAGTCACTTTCTAATGACACATTCCCCTTAAAGTGTATTTATCATAAAAGAAAGCAACAGGGGTTGTGATTGCAGTTTTGCAATATACTCAAAATATTTTTTTTACGTTTTCTATGTTTAAATTAACATTATACAGATGGCCAAACTGGGGTCCATGCTGATATTTGGTCTTTTCTTTGTTAGAAAAAAAGAGACCAAGTCCTAGTCCATGCAAGGAAAGACACCTGTCCATCAGGCAGGTTGTATATCAACTGAGGGCCAATAACTTTTTTAACAAATTTTATTAAAGGGGTAGTCCTCTCTTAAAGGGGTAGTGCGGCGGTAAAAAATTATTCACAGAATAACACACATTACAAAGTTATACAACTTTGTAATGTATGTTATGTCTGTGAATGGCCCCCTTCCCGTGTCCCACCACCCCCACCCGTGTACCCGGAAGTGTGGTGCACTATACCACCTCCTCCTTCTTACTATTATTACCGGGTGCGGCCCGCTACTACTCCACTTGCTCCTGACTAAACGTCCACCATCACACAACAAACCACCTATGGTGAGTTGAGTTTTTTCTTTGTTCATGAGTGCATTATACATACCTGATCCGTGCCGACACGCTTCTGTGCCAAACGTAATCTTCGGCCGGCCTACCCGAACACCTCCGATCTTCCCGAGTGCCGGCCGCGTCATCAGCTGCTCAGCCACTTCCGGGTACACGGGTGGGGGTGGTGGGACACGGGAAGGGGGCCATTCACAGACATAACATACATTACAAAGTTGTATAACTTTGTAATGTGTGTTATTCTGTGAATAATTTTTTTACCGCCGCACTACCCCTTTAACAGCTATGCCACTGTATAGTTACAGAGGTTTTGGTGCTACGTGACCGGAGAGCTGACCATACAATGCAAGCACCCTCACATACTGAATGTGGACGCACAGCAGCTGTGCACATGCGCAGTGAATAGAAACGCCTAGTGACTATATATATATATATATATATATATAACATTGCTTTAAACATAGAAAACAAAAAAAAGTATATGGTATTGCAAAACTGCTTGCAATCACAACCTGTTAATTTTTTTTTTTTTTTAAATCACGATCCTCTTTAAAAAAAAAAGAAAAAGTTTTGACATGTCCTAAATCAGGGAAGGGGCAGGAACCATTGGCCCTCCAGCTGTTGCAAAACTACAATTCCCATCATGCCTGGACAGCCGTACATAAAACCTACAGTGAAGACAGCCTCCTATAGTAAGGCAGAAAAGACTGTGTGCTGGGGAGTGAAGCGCTTAGACGTGTGCTTCTCCCAGTTCTAGCAGTTAGAGCCAGGAGAAGCAAAAAAAACAAAAAAACATTGAGGCTTACACCACAACTTTCTGTCGCCGCCAAGAAATGTTAACTATTGATTGACAGATGGGGTCTTCGGGATTGCAAACAGCATACTGTGTGTATGGCTATGTACACACATTGCATTTATGGTGCTTTTTTTTGCAACTTGTGCTATATTGCCACAATTCCGTCAATTTCAGTAAAATAATAAGAGAAGCCCATGCAATAGATATTGGCTGCATATTATACAAAGAATATGTGGACCAGTGCAGCTGAAATGCTACAAAAACACACAATGTGAACACCGCCTGATTATATCACCATATGGCAGCTGCTAATAGATGCTTCTGGAGACAGAACAGAGATCCTTTCTAAACTGCCTACCATAAATCCCCTCTAAGTACAGCACAACTGCTCTGCGGTGGCTGATAACAGAGAGCAGTAGCTGGTACACAGCTGTGCAGCATATATACATGATACATAGCTCAGATCTGGCCTCTGTAGCAGCAGACACAGATACTGACCCCCCTCACCCCTCTGCCCTGTTACCTGGCCATGCCTGTCACTCATCTGAGGAGTCTGCCATAGGGATTTGTATACAGACTCTCGTTACTAAGGGCCGTCGCTAGGGGCGTGATCAATGGAAAAAAATCAGAATCTGGACGCAGGTGTATCATGGGAATTGTAGTTTATAGTTTTTATTCCAAGGATGGGGAACCATGGGCCATCCTGCTGTTGCAAAACTACAATTCCCATCATGCTGGACAGCCAAAGCTAAAGCTTTGGCTGCCCAATCATGATGGGAATTGTAGTTTTGCAAGAGCTGGAGGCCGCTTGTTTAACATCAGCGCTGTACGGTACAATGACTTCAAGTCCCACGATCCCTTGCGCGCGTCAGGCCCCCTATAGCTTTTATAACAAGTGTAAGGGCACAATTCAGTGTAATGTCGCCTTATATCACACGCCGAGCCCCGTACTTGGAGACCCCGGCCCCGGTCTGTCGGTTTCTCACTCTACATAACGTCTATAAATCCATCAGGCATCTCACCGGACAGCTCTCCCCGCCCCCGGCCCTGCTCGGCAGCTAGGAAAACCCCGTAGCCGCCGGAAGGAGGCCCTCTCTCCAGGATCCGCCATTAGCAGGAGGTGAGTGTGGCGGAGGAGCTCCGGGGTGTTGCGGGTTTTCTTCGGTATAAATGCGGCTCCGGGCTGCGTTATCTACGTCTTTTATAACTGCGTTTAATGTTCTGCAGGTGGATCCGGCGCCAGGATGCAGATCTTCGTGAAAACCCTCACGGGGAAGACCATCACCCTCGAGGTGTGTGCCGGGGCGGCCGCGCATGTGCTGGGGTGGGGGGAGGAGGATGGCGGTACCGGGAGCTGACCGCACCGTGTGACTGGAGACGAGAGGCGGGTGTGAGTGCGGGGCCACGTGGGTGCAGGCCGCACGGTGACACCGAGGACATGGAGCCTTATACTGTATCCAGCTGCAGCAGGAGGAGGACTACTACTCCCAGCATGTCCTCACAGCTGAAGGCTGCCCACATGTCATAGAGAAGCATGTGTTCTATAGAAGGTGATAGGACCCTGCTGACCACCAGTAAGAGAAGCTGCAGTGCACATCATGGATCTATTCTCTATAGTACTACTACTCCCAGCATGTCCTCACAGCTGAAGGCTGCTTTCCACATGTCATAGAGAAGCATGTGTTCTATAGAAGGTGATAGGACCCTGCTGACCACCAGTAAGAGAAGCTGCAATGCACATTATGGATCTCTAGTACTACTACTCCCAGCATGTCCTCACAGCTGAAGGCTGCATAGTGACAGGGCAGGGTGCTGCTGTCCACATGGTGTGTGTGTTCTATAGAAGGTGATAGGTCCCTGCTGACCACCAGTGAGTGGAGCTGCAGTGCACATCATGGCTCTTCTCTATAGGACTAGTGTATCTATCAGAGCTTAGTGTTCCTGGAGGTGATGGATGGAGTATGTGCATTGCTGCTTCATTCACCTGAGGGATGCCATATATATATATATTTATTAGTGGGTTAGCCCTGTAAAGCCAATGAGTGGTGGTTGGGGGGCTTCAGTCTCAAGATTGCAGGGACCCTCCTATATAAGATGTTATGATAAAAGCCCCTTTAGGGTAGCTTCACATGTACTGTATCGCTGCGTTAACGGTGCGTCTTTAACGCTGCATTTTTGGTGCGATTTTCACATGCGAGTTTTGATTTTCACATGAAAATCATGTGAAAATCAAAACGGGCATGTAAAAAAGGCATCGTTAAAAACGCAGCGATACGGTACGTGTGAAGCTACCCTTAAGGTCCATTTGCACAGTTTTTAGCTGCTTGGTTTGGGCTTTGCTAGTGGCTTTAGGCTCCTTGTGGGCTGCATTCCCCAGCCTGATGAGCAGTGTAAGTGATCGCTGATCTGCTGGATCTCTGCGCTCACTGACTGAGCCTATTACACGGCAGCAAGGACTTAATAAATAAAGCTTATACATACCTTCATCTTGTTTCTGCCGCTGGAACTTCAGAGCTGGTCTCTCAAGTGACCGTCCGCTCAGCCAATCATTGCAGCGTCTGTCCTGTCTTGGCCAGTGATTGGCTGAGCGGCCTGTCACTTGAGACCGTCTCTGAAGTTCCAGCATTGGCTGCGGGCAGAAGCAAGAACAACACTTCCCGGTTTTACATCCCGCTTCTAGTATGTATGTGACTGCGCCATTAACCCCTGCCTGTCGGAGCATACTTTACCTCTTCCCCGCTCCGGCTTGCTCCCGGCGTCTTCACGTCCTGTTCAGCCAATTAGTGGCGGCAGTGGACTGATTGGCTGAACGGGACGTGAAGACGCTGGGAGCCTCTGAAGGAAGCCGAAGTGGGCAAGAGGTAAAGTATGCTCTGGCCGGTGGGGGTTAATGGCGCAGTCACATCCCGCTGCAAATATGTATCCTCATTGAAAGTCATTGGCACAGGATCCGCAGAGGATTTTGCTGCGAATTCACAGGGTAAAATCCGCGGCGGGTCCACCCGTGTGAATTTACCCTGAGATAGCCTTCACACGTACCTTTATCGCACAAAACTCGCATGAAAGTAGCTGCGTTTTTTGTGGTGTTCAACTCTCATGCGAAAATCAAAATACTCGCATGTAAAATAATCGCACCAAACACGCAGCGACACAACACATACATTGATTTGATAGCAATCCGTATCGCTGCTGATTTATGTGCCAGAAACTCGCAGCGATACGTGTGAAGGCACCCCAACACTGTAAATCGCCCATTTCAGTGGAAGATGACTTACAAAATGCATTTCCTATAAGAGGCTGCAGAGTGGTACTGAACCCTAACCAGCCTGTAACACCTATGGGTAGTATGTTGGCATGGGCAAGAGATGCTGGTTTAGATGTGGAAAAGGCAGATTCCTGTCTGCAAAGCGGCATGTTGGTGCCCGAAACCCTGTATATCTGGTAATGAGGGTTTGCATGAAGGGACAGTCACAGATGTATTCTGCTACTCACTATGGTGGAAACCTTAAAGGAGAAGGTGTTATAAGGGGTTGGTGTCTTCTCTAAAAACTGATCACAGAAATTCCCACAACACTTGCATCCATATTACACTTGTGTGAAAGTGTCCTTGCTCGGATTGTTGTGAGTGCTTTGTCTTCTCCTGTAGTATGTGTATACTCCTGCCTGCAGACGACATGTTCTTTAATCCAGTTATGACGTCTTTCTTCTCTAGGTTGAGCCCTCTGATACTATTGAAAATGTCAAGGCTAAGATTCAGGATAAGGAAGGTGAGTTTTTTTTTTTGTTTTTTTTTTTTTCTTTTTCTTGCTTTGTGATAAACGATAGAAGCCAAAGATTTCCTGGAAGCTTCGACCCTCCAGCTGTTGCAAAACTACAATTCCCATCATGCATGGACAGCCAAAGCATGATGGGAATTGTAGTTTGCAACAGCTGGAGGGCCAAAGATAAAGTGAATGTTTCATTGTGGGTGATTACAGCTGAGAAGCTGCTTCCCTTCCCTCCGCTGTCAGCACTGCACTAGTAGGAGCGGGTCAGTGGGAAGTCACTCGGCTTTTATATTGTACTAAAACGCCAACAAGGAAACCTCCTATTCATAATCATTTTTTTTGTGCAACCAACAAGGCCGTCCTTCCTATGACATGACAGGCTTTGCACCAAAATACGTTCCAGACACTGGTGTATTTACATGAGCGGTGGTTGTGCACGGTTAGATGTCCCTGCCTATAACTAGTAGTTGCACATTAGATGTTAGATGTTAATGCTTTTCCCAGCCCCTATCTGATAGCTATTCCCTACCATGTGCATAGAGGGGAACTTTGTAAGATGAATAAACTCCTTTGAGCGCAGGCTGATTAGTTTTGAAGGCAGTCTGCTATCTTTTCATATTTTGGGCATTTGTTGATGTCTTCCTATGTTTTCCCAGGTATTCCTCCTGATCAGCAGAGGTTGATCTTTGCCGGCAAGCAGCTGGAAGATGGCCGCACTCTCTCTGATTACAACATCCAGAAGGTTGGTTTACTGCTTTTTTAGGGGGAGAAAAACATTTGTGATTTTTTTTAATTTATTTTTTTAAAGGGATTATCCAGCGCTACAAAAACATGGCCACTTTCTTCCAGAGAGAACACTAGGATTGCAGGTTTGGGAATATTCTAGAACAGGAATGAGGGAACCTTCAGCCCTCCAGCTGTTGCAAAACTACATTTTCAACAGCTGGAGGGCTGAAGGTTCCCCTTCCCTCTTCTAGAGGCATAGACATCCAATTGTCTCCTGCCAGTCCACAGTGTACAGTGATGTCTGGGTGCACATTATCAACACAATACAGAATGTCTAATAGTTGCTAATCGGCTTCCAATGGTCTATAAAGATCATCTATACAGGATTTCCAAAGTGTAATGGGACACATGGTCTTCTGGCATTTGAGATAACAGTTCACTAACAACTGGGTGGAAGCAGATGAGCAAAACTCTGCTGTAGATTGTTTAATCTGCATAAAATAGTGCTGCTTTCAAAGAGCCTTGCTATCTTCCTGGACTTTTCCAGGGTACTTTGAAAGCAGCTGAAATGTATGCAGGGTAAAAGTCACCCGCCAAGGTGTAAGCCTGAACGTTTGTCTAATAATTGGATGGATTTAGATTTGCTGTGTAAAATGACGCTATTCTGAACTTGAAATGATGTGCATTTTAGTGGAACCATTGTTGGCCAGCTTGCTGACAATAAAATCATTGGCATATTCTGATTGTCTGCTCCTTCTGTTCCTTTACAGGAGTCCACCCTGCACTTGGTGCTGAGGCTCCGTGGTGGTGCTAAGAAGAGAAAGAAGAAGTCTTACACCACACCCAAGAAGAACAAGCATAAGAGAAAGAAGGTCAAGCTTGCTGTGCTCAAGTACTACAAGGTGAGTTATTGGAGGGTATAACCCCTTAGAGGAATGTAGTAGATGCCTAGTCTGCACTAATTTTAGACTGGTTAGTGGGTTCATAATTGTAGGACACAAAACTATAATTGTAATGAGCATTAAAGGGGGTTTCTGAGTATTTAATGTTGTCTGATTGGTGGAGTGCTGACAGCCCCCACTGATGAGCTGTTAGACAGCTGTGGCTCTGCACCATCACTAAAGGAAACAAGCCAAGGCTATCTGGTGGTTGTGTATATTTTGGAGTCACAGCTTAGCCAAACGGCTGATTGGAAAGGGTTTGCACCCTACTCATATATTGATGGTGTATGCTAGGGAACCTTGGCTCTCCAGATGTTGCAAAACTACAACTCCCATCATGCCTAGACAGCCAAAGCTTTGGCTGTCCAGGCATGGCAGTTGTAGTTTTGCAACAGCTGGAGAGCCAAGGTTCCCTACCTGTGGTGTATGCAGTGGATAGGTTATCAATGTGAGTTGACCAACAAACCCTTTTTAAATGTGATTGTAAAGTGGTAAGCTTCCAAACCTATCAATACCCCTTATCTGCCATTGATGCTGTTATTAACCTAATACATTTTGTATGTAAAATCTTACAGGTTGATGAAAATGGAAAAATCCACCGCCTGAGACGTGAATGCCCATCCGATGAGTGCGGCGCTGGAGTCTTCATGGCCAGCCACTTTGACAGGCATTACTGTGGAAAGTGCTGTCTGACATACTGCTTCAACAAGCCTGAGGACAAATAAATTTACATGTGTTAATAAAAAGTCCACCCAACACTTCAATTGTCTCTTGTTTGCCATTTTAAATGGTTAAATCACAATCCATTTGTTAGGATTTTTGCAGTAGACATTTTTAGCAGTGTCTGGAAGGAAGTCCTTTTGGTTATAGGTGGAAGAACTGAATTTTAGGCACTAGGGTCTGATTTTTATCTTTGCACTAGCCCTAAACCTTCGTTATATGGCTGCGGTCATATAAAAAATGTGCCTATGCTTACCTCTGTCCGCCTGCTAAGAGGTAATCATACACAGGTTAACATACTTCATTTGTTTTAACATGACCGCAGCCAAGCTTGCAAATGCCAGATAACCCCCCTTCAAAGTTATGTTCTCAGTATATTCAGGCTGTATATATTCTTCCCTCTGGGGGGGAAAAAAAAAATACTGCGGCACTGGCTTCCTGGTGCTGTTCTATGTGCGACATACTGATGGTGCATGCGCTTTAAACAAAAAATGCACAAGGTTCCACCCGTTTTCATGACCAGCCAGGTTCAATAACCAAACAGCAGCAGCCTAGTAGTATTAGGGTGGCAAGACGCATTTATTTTGTTCCTCCCCAGCCTAATAATACAAGATTGCTATCGCCCAGTCCAGAAGCCCCAATTTTGACGCTGTGGAACTTCCTAGTACGCCTGGTGCGGGGGAAGAGTTAGCCAGTCTAAAACAGCAAACACTAAGCCCCGACTTAGTAAGTGTGCCATCTAACAGACAGCTTCCAATACGAAGCCTGTAATAAATAAACACACGACTGAGGAAAGTGTTTTATTCGAAACATAACACCCCCAACACCTCTGAACGGCGCTGATCCCGGCTGACATGTGCAGCCGGGCAGGGCCTCTATTAGCCATGCGATCGCGGGGAGGAGATCCGTTCTGCCCGTGCCAGGCCTCAGCGTCGGAATGACGCTGATCCTGGCTCGGCAATAGATTGCTATGGCCTGCAGCAGGCCATAGCAATCTATCACCGATCTGATCGATCTTTGCTGTGTATATACAAGTCCCCCAGGGGGACTTCTAGTTAAAGTAAAAATAAAAGAAAAAATATTTTTTTATTAATAAAAAATCCCCTCCCCTATTAAGTCCAAATCACCCCCTTTTTCCATTTTATAAATATAAACAAACTTTTTTGCTATCGCCGCGCGCATAATCGCCCATACTATTAATCACATTACTGATCTCGCACGGTAAACGGCGTAAGTGCAAAAAAATTTGTATATGCGCAATCAAGGTACCGATAGAAAGAACACATCATGGCGCTAAAAATAACACCTCACACAGCCCCATAGACCAAAGGATAAAAGCGCTGTAAGCCTGGGAATAGAGCGATTTTAAGGAACATATCTGTTAAAGGGGTTGTCCGGCGATAAAAAAATTATTCACAGAATAACACACATTACAAAGTTATACAACTTTGTAATGTATGTTATGTCTGTGAATGGCCCCCTTCCCCGTGTTTCCCCCCACCCACGCTAGACCCGGAAGTGTGGTGCATTATACTCACCGCATCTCGTGTCGTCCACGGTCTCCAATCCTCAGCAGTGCCGTCTTCTTCGGGAGGCCGGCGGATCTTCCCGAGCGCCGGCCACCCTCTGCAGCGTCATCCGAAGCTCAGCCGTGATTGGCTGAGCATAACTGCTCAGCCAATCGCAGCTGATGACGTGGCCGCGTCATCAGCCGCTCAGCCGCGATTGGCTGAGCACAGTTATGCTCAGCCAATCGCGGCTGAGCTTCGGATGACGCTGCAGAGGGCGGCTGGCACTCAGGAAGATCCGCCGGCCTCCCGAAGAAGACGTCACTGCTGAGGATCGGAGACCGTGGTCGGCACGTGACAGGTAATGTATAGCGCACCACACTTCCGGGTACACGGGTGGGGGTGGTGGGACACGGGGAAGGGGGCCATTCACAGACATAACATACATTACAAAGTTGTATAACTTTGTAATGTGTGTTATTCTGTGAATAATTTTTTATCGCCGGACAACCCCTTTAACAATGGTTTGAATTTTTTACAAGCCATCAGATAATATAAAAGTTATACATGTTATATGTTATATCGTTGTAATCGTAACGATTTGAGGAACATGCATAACAAGTCAGTTTTACCATAGGGCGAAGGGCGTAAATGCAAAACTCCACGGAATCAAAACAAATTCTTTTTTTTTTTTCAATTTGACAGCGCAAATGATTTTTTTCCCGTTTCACAGCATATGTTATGGAAAAATAATGCCTGTCATTGCAAAGTACAACTGGTTTCGCAAAAAATAAGCGCTCCTATACGTCTCTAGGTGAAAAAATGCAAGCGCTATGGACTTTTAAACAAAGTGGAAAAAGCAAAAGTGCAGAAACGAAAATTGGCTTTGCCCTTAAGGGGTTGAACCCTTGGGAGCCAGGTTGAGCTCGCACTGTACCCATCCAAGCAAGGAACGGGGTTAAGTGCCCCATTTCTTGTGCCTGTCATTGGGGGACACAGCACCTGTGGGTATAGGCTACTGCCACTAGGAGGCGACACTAGACAGAAGTGGTGACTCCGCCTCTTAGATTATTAGGGGGACCGTCGGCGTGGGCTGCCACATCAGACGCAGTTCCCCCTGTGGGTGCACGGAAAGTTTCCTTTCCCTGCGCCGGTCACCCGCCCCCCAACGCCTGCTTCCTGCGGCAGGATGCCGCTACTCCACCCAGGTGCGAGGTGACTGAAGGGGTGACCCTACGCGCATCTGAAGATGCCGGACAGGTGAGTATCTCCCCCGTCCACTTCCCTCCCCTCTTCCCCCTTTTTGGGGTCTGTCTCTCTCCCTGTGGTCGTCCTAGGACAATCAGGACCAAGGCAGGTCAGATGCAAAGCTCCCTGTGCAACCCACCGCAGCAGCTTCAGCATCCAGTGCAGCAGCAGCTCTAGGATCGGGTAGGCTTACCCAGTGGGTGATATCCCCCCTCCTCAATTCCTCAGGCCAACCGCCCTAGTTACCATGTCTGGTCCCTGGGACGACCCCCCTAGGCAGCTCGCTCCCGCGGCTGTGGCGACACACTTTGTGTGTGCTCGCTGTAATAAGTTCCCCTGCGGTCAGCCTGGTTCCCTCTGCCTGCTGTGCCTTAACCCTGGTGCCAACTCCCAGGAGGCCCCCCCTCCAGGTTCAGATGTAGTCTTTCCTGAGTGGGCTAGGTCCTTGTCCCAGGCAATTGGTGACCTCTTGAAGCTGTCTCAGGTCATGATCCATGCCATTGAGCAGTTGCCCTCCCAGGCACCCACAGCAGGGGGACCCTCCAGGGTATCCCCTGATTCCCCTTCCAGAGGACGGTCTCATAAGAGACCTAGACTCTCTGCCTCATGGTCACCTTCTTGGTGTTCCTCTGACCCTTAAGACAGATTCACTGCAGGCGGTTCCGCTTCCCAGCGACCCCTCATTTTAAGGCTACTACTTTGCCTCTGGCAGATGGTGCTTCAATCACTGACCCAGTGGACAAGAAAGTTGACGTTATTCGAAGTCTGTCTTTATTGCAGCTGGTTCGGCCCTGCGTCCTACCTTTGCTGCATCCCGGGTCAGCAAGTTTTGTTCCTCTGAGGCCAAGCAGCCCATGACCTTTCCCTGGACACTCCGCGTGAGGATCTTCTGTCTCTGGCCTCGCAGATTCTGCATGCGTCCAAATACTTGTGCGACGCTTCTCAGGAAGCCGCTCGTTTGTCTGCTCGGGCCCTGGCAAACTCTGCAGCCATCCGACGCTCTGTCTGGCTCAAATCCTGGTCAGCTGATGCTGCCTCCAAGAAGACTCTGACTTCTTTACCCTTTGCAGGAAACAGACTTTTTGGGGAGCGGCTGGATAAAATAATCTCGGACGCTACAGGGGGGAAGAGTTTCTTGCTACCTCATAACCGGTCCCGACGCCCTCAGCCTCCCAGGCGTTCCAGCCGTTTCCGCTCCTTTGAGCCTCCAGCACATCGTCGCCCGGCTAAGGATACGCCTCCAGCTCCTTCTAGGAAGCTCTCCTTCAAACCCCGTCCCTCCTGGCAGCCCCGTTCTCAACCCGTTCTAAGGGTCCTGCCCCCAAGTCTTCTTCCTGAGGGTCCTTCTCCACTCAGGTCTCTCCCTCAAGTAGGGGGTCGCCTGCTCTCCTTCAAGGAGATTTGGCTTGCCCATGTGTCCGATGTGTGGGCTAGGGAGGTGGTGTACAATATCGAGTTCGTGTCCATTCCGCCTCCTTGTTTTTTTTCCCATCAAATCTCCCACGCTTTTCGGCGCGGCTTTCCGAGCTTTTTCAGGCGGTTCAGAATCTCCTAGCTCAAGGAGTTGTGGTCCCAGTCCCTCCATCCCGAGCGCTTCCAGGGATTCTATTCCAATCTGTTCACAATCCCCAAAAAGAACGGCTCGGTCCGTCCTATCCTGGATTTGAAGTGGCAGAACAGGTTTGTTCACCTTCGGCGGTCCCGCATGGAATCCTTGCGATCGGTGGTCGCGTCTTTAGAGCAGGACGAATTTCTTGCGTCTGTAGACATCCGCGACGCCTATCTGCATGTTCCCATCGCAGCCAGTCATCAACGTTTTCTACGTTTCACCGTTGGTTCTGGACATTTTCAGTTCGTTGCCCTGTCGCCACTGTGCCTCGGGTCTTTACCAAGATCCTTGCACCTTTGATGGCTCTGCTTCGGTCAAAGGGGGTGGCTATCTTGCCATACCTGAACGACCTCTTGGTTAAGGGCCGCTCTGAACAGGACACTCTGTCCAGTCTCCAGATCACAATCGATCTCCTGACTAATTTCGTTTGGGTGATCAATTACCAAAAATCTTCCCTACTTCCCTCGCGCTCTATGGAGTTTCTCGGGATGCTATTCTCCACCGAGACAGCCCGCGTTCTCCTTCCTCCCAACAAGGTTGCCTCCCTGCGCTCGGCAGTCGCTCTGCTCTGCTCAGGCTCCCCCTGTTCGATTCGCCTTTGCATGCGAGTCCTGGACAAGATGGTCTCCCCTTTCGAGGCGATCCCCTTCGCTCAGTTTCACTCGCGCCATCTGCAGCGAGCGATTCTGTCTCAGTGGGACAGGTCCCATCTGTCTCTCCACATGAATATCCTCCTGTCCCCTGCTGTTCGCAGGGAGCTTCTTTTGGTGGTTGAGGTCTCCGGTGGTCCTTCCCGTCCGCTCATTTCTCCCCCTCAATTGGCTGGTCATCTCTACGGATGCCAGCCTGTCCGGGTGGGGGCGCTGTCTTCGGGAGCCACACAGCTCAGGGCTCTTGGTTGTCGATGGAGGCTCGGCTTCACATCAATATCCTGGAGCTCTGGGCCATCTTCCTCGCCCTGTCTCAGTGCACCGATCTCCTGAGGGGTTACCCGGTCCGTGTTCAGACCGACAACCTCACTGCTGTTGCTTATCTGAACCGTCAAGGCGGCACCAGGAGCCGCTCTGTCATGACCGAGGCCACTCGCATTCTCCATTAGGCGCAGCTGTTCGTTCCGGCTCTCTCGGCAGTCCCCGTTCCCGGGGTGGACAATTGGGCGGCAGACTCTCAGTCGCGAACGACTGGATCAAGGCGAATGGTCTCTACATCCCGGGGTGTTTCTTCAAATCTGCCGGAGTTGGGGATTCCCAGACGTGGCTCTCTTTGCCTCCAGGCTGAACCACAAACTTCCCACCTATGTGACTCGAGCCCGGGATCCTCGCGCGTTCGCGGTGGACGCCTTGGTGACCCCCATGGGAGCAGTTCTCCCTGATTTACGCCTTCCCTCCTCTGCCCATTCTCCCACGAGTCCTGAAGCGCATCAAGGCACACGACGTTCCTGACATTCTTTTCGCTCCAGACTGGCCGCGCCGGTCCTAGTGCCGACGTAGTGCACCTCCTGGCTGACACCCCCTGGCGTCTTCCCCTGCGGGTCGACCTCCTTTCACAAAGGCCAATATTCCACCCCAATTTACCTCCGCTGAGTTTAACAGCATGGCTGTGAAGCCCTGCGGTATTGAGGTTTCGTGGGTTTTTGGAACCAGTCATCCGAACCATACTTAAAGGGTACCTATAAAATATTTTGACCTTTCAGTTTTAGTTAGCTTAGGGCATGATAACAATTTTTGCAATATACATTAATAACCTTAAATGAAGTTTTTTAAATACATAAGGCTGATTATGCCCTTACAGCTCTGTCTGGCTCTGACTTATTTCTGCATTCCTGCTGGATACGCCCCCTCCCTGCAGATATACAGA
The DNA here is from genome assembly GCF_027789765.1 of Dendropsophus ebraccatus. Lineage (NCBI taxonomy): Eukaryota > Metazoa > Chordata > Amphibia > Anura > Hylidae > Dendropsophus > Dendropsophus ebraccatus. The sequence goes on from NC_091468.1 coordinate 46,218,085, forward strand.
CTCTGACAGGCCATGAAACAGTTGGCAGATGATAAGGTCTATCGCAAATTGAGTGGTGATCCCACTAAATTGTTTAAAAAAGATGTGGATATGTATGTGAATGATGCTGTCATGGGTGGTATCATTTCAGAAAAAACGGCTAAAATGTTGTATGTGGATCATCCTCGGGTTCCTGTCCTCTATTTGCTTCCCAAGATACACAAGGACTGCAGCAGCCCACCTGGGCCGACCCATTGTGTCTGGCTCGGGTTCGCTGCTGCAGTCCTTGTCGGTCTATGTAGACTCATTTTTGCAGGACATAGTAAAAAAACTTGATCGCTGTTTGACTGACACGGGACATTTTCTTGATGTCCTTGAGACTGTAAGTTGTCATGATATTACATTTCTTTGTACTCTGGATGTCCAGAGTCTTTATACTAACATTCCTCAAGATGAGGGAATGTTCTGTGTCAGAGAACAGCTAAGTAAGAACTGTAAGTTAACCAATGAAATGATTAATTTTCTCATGGGTCTTCTGAATCTGGTTCTGACCAAGAATTATTTTAGGTTTGATTCTGATTTCTTTTTACAGCTGTATGGCGTTTCTATGGGCTCATCAGTAGCCCCTAGCCTAGCCAATATATTTATGCATAACTTTGAGGAGAGGTTCATTGCTGCTTGTGGCATGCCCACGTCGTCCACGTGGCTTCGCTATGTGGACGACGTGTGCCTGCTATGGACTGGCAGCGAGAGTGATTTACTTGATTTTGTTTCACGTTTAAATTCATGTCATCCTTCTATCAAATTCACTTTGGATTATGATGTTGAAAAAATAAATTTTTTGGATGGACAGGTTAAAAAGGAAAATGACACTTTTGGTACCACTCTGTACTCGAAGCCCATGGACAGGAATAATATGCTACACCGGAAGAGCCAACATGCTCCGCATGTATTTAAAAGCCTTCCTAAATCCCAATTTATCAGGGCCAAAAGGATTTCGAGTACCGATGATGAGTACCAAAAGAATGCTAGTAAGATGACAGAAAAATTTGTAGCTCGTGGTTACAATAGACGAGAGATAAGACAGATAGAAAATGAGGTAAAGGGCATGGAGAGGAGAACAGTAAGATGTAAGAAAAAGAAAGAGAGTAAGGGTAATAAGAGACCTTTGTTCAGTATGACATATGACAAACACTCCAATTTAATCAGGAAGAGTGTCCTTAAATATTGGGGATTACTGGCTAGTGATCCCAGATATGGACAACTGTTTAAAGATAAACCAGTTTTTGCGTACAAAAAGAATACATCTATTGGCAATATGTTGGTTAGAAGTGACATCCAAAAGAAGAAAAAAAGTAGACAAACATTTTTAGCCAGTAGTAGAAAAGGGACTTTTGCATGCATGAAATGTCAGCATTGCAATAGTATAATTAAGGGGGATTCTATACATCATCCCAGTCAGGGTACCAGATTCAAGATTAAAGGGTTCTACACTTGTAATGATAAGAACGTAGTGTATCTCCTGAAGTGCCCCTGTGGGCTAGGATACGTCGGACAGACAAGCAGAAATGTTAAAATTAGATTGAACGAACATAAAGCTGCAATTAGGAAATTTAGTAATAGTAAAGAACAGAAAGACAGTACGGAATTTGGAGAGACATCAGTGGCGCGGCATTTTGCCGAAATGAGACACAATGTATGTGATCTCAGGTGGCAGGTGCTTGAGCAGATAGAGGTGTGCACAGACAGTGATGAGAACCGTAAACGCCTGTTACGCAAAGAGACCTTTTGGATAACTAAACTGGGCACACTCAGCCCGCAAGGGCTTAATGAAGTGTGCAGCTTTCGAGCATTTTTGTGATGCGATCATTATATATTGACTAATAGTGGTTCCTTCCCTGTTAGATCATGCGTCTTAGTATTATTATAACATTTATATAAATTTAGGGTATATGTATTAAGTTTAGTCTCATTGAGGGTTAATCTTATGACGTGCTTTAACCTATAAGACGTTCCTTTCCCTTACGTTCTCCACGCATGAGGAAGGAGGAGTCCCGTCCTCCGAAACGTCCGGCGGGAGGCCATAGTGTTTGGCATGTGTTCATGAAATTACTCAGCCTGTGAGCTATGTTTGCGATATACCTTGCATAAGAAAAAGAAAAATAAAACAATGGAAAGCATCTACTGTGAGTATGTGTCTCTCTAATCATAGAAGGACAGCTCATCTTGAGGAAACGCTACAAGAACGAGGTAATATCGCTGGGTAGATTATACTACCTATCATACCACACATTATTTCTTATATACAGACCGACAACCTCACTGCTGTTGCTTATCTGAACCGTCAAGGCGGCACCAGGAGCCGCTCTGTCATGACCGAGGCCACTCGCATTCTCCATTAGGCGCAGCTGTTCGTTCCGGCTCTCTCGGCAGTCCCCGTTCCCGGGGTGGACAATTGGGCGGCAGACTCTCAGTCGCGAACGACTGGATCAAGGCGAATGGTCTCTACATCCCGGGGTGTTTCTTCAAATCTGCCGGAGTTGGGGATTCCCAGACGTGGCTCTCTTTGCCTCCAGGCTGAACCACAAACTTCCCACCTATGTGACTCGAGCCCGGGATCCTCGCGCGTTCGCGGTGGACGCCTTGGTGACCCCCATGGGAGCAGTTCTCCCTGATTTACGCCTTCCCTCCTCTGCCCATTCTCCCACGAGTCCTGAAGCGCATCAAGGCACACGACGTTCCTGCCATTCTTGTCGCTCCAGACTGGCCGCGCCGGTCCTAGTGCCGACGTAGTGCACCTCCTGGCTGACGCCCCCTGGCGTCTTCCCCTGCGGGCCGACCTCCTTTCACAAAGGCCAATATTCCACCCCAATTTACCTCCGCTGAGTTTAACAGCATGGCTGTGAAGCCCTGCGGTATTGAGGTTTCGTGGGTTTTTGGAACCAGTCATCCGAACCATACTTAAAGCGTACCTATAAAATATTTTGACCTTTCAGTTTTAGTTAGCTTAGGGCATGATAACAATTTTTGCAATATACATTAATAACCTAAAATGAAGTTTTTTAAATACATAAGGCTGATTATGCCCTTCCAGCTCTGTCTGGCTCTGACTTATTTCTGCATTCCTGCTGGATACGCCCCCTCCCTGCAGATATACAGACTCTGACAGGAGGATGAGATAACAGCCCTGACACAGAGAGAAACAGAAACAAATCCTCCTCCCCCACCTCCTAGCAGCAGGTTCTCCCCCCCTCCCCTCACAGAGGTCACTAAGCAGAGCTGAGGGTGTTGTGTGTGAGGAGCAGCACAGGGGTGGAGATGGATGGAGGGACAAGTACTCAGTGCTTCAACAAGAAGGGACATCCCAGCCATGACTCCAATGTGCTGCATGAGGGAGAGTGGGTGAGTCACTGAGGGGAGGACTACAAGTCCTAGCACAACACAGCTGTAGTCCTTCCATAGTACATATAACATTCACTATCAGAGGTCTGTAGCAGGTGCCCCCACCTCCATGGCTCACATTATCCTACAGTGTAATGAGAGCAGATGACTGTATCTAATCCCACTGTGTGTGATACCATCTGCTGGGGCTCTGTATCTAATCTTACATTGTGATACTGTATGCTTGGGCTCTATCTGATCCCTCTGTGTGTGATACATCTGCTAAGGTGCTGCTCAGTGAATGGAGGGACGCAGCCAGGGAGATGAGGGATAGGCCACACCCACTTTCATGCAGCCAGAAGAAAAATTCATTTATTCTTCTGAGCCAAACAACTGGGGATATCTCAGCGAGCGTACACGCTATTAACACAGTTTAGGGCTCTTTTTAAAGGGTAACACATGGGCTTTTTATTTGAGGAATTTCATTTTTTGGCTACTGAAATTAAAGTTACGCTTTAAGGCTCGTAAGCCTCAGTCGGCTCGGATCTACCATCGCGTGTGGAAGGCCTTCTTTTCTTGGTGCGAACAGAATAATTTTCACCCCTTGGTGTGTTCCACGACCAAGATTCTTTCTTTTTTGCAATCCGGTCTGGATAAGGGCCTCAGTCATTCAACCTTGCGTTCTCAGGTTTCCGCCCTGTCTGTTCTTTTTCAGCGGGCTCTTGCTTTTCGCCCTCAGGTGAAGACTTTTCTTCAGGGGGTGGTCCATTTGGCCCCTCCTTTTCGACAGCCTTTAGAGCCCTGGGACCTTAATTTAGTCCTCGAGGTTCTGCAAGGTCCTCCCTTTACCTGCCTCTACCTGTCTGAGAGGGACTAGGAAGTGAGGGAGGGAGACGAAGTAGGTAAGGGCTAAACTTTTTGAGAGCTATTAAATGACTGATTTAGGGTACTATTACCCGAAACAATTATCGGCCATTCCATAATCGTTTGGTGTAATAGGCCGTGCTAAACATGTTATAAAAAAAAAAAAAAGGATAGTCTGCTGGCCGTTGTACCGTGTAATAGGAGCGGTGACAATGGACTATGGGCCACCCAAACAATCTAAATATTGTCTGGGCAGCTCCTGGGGAACGAGGAGCAAGCAATCGCTGACCTGACTGCCTTCACACATCTGGGTTCACTCTGTGAATCCTGGTCTATGTGCTGGCTGTATTTTATGGACTGAACGCACATTTGCCTATAATGCAGTGAGCTCCTGAACAGCCAGAGCATTACAGTACAGGAGTGACATAGCTGTGGTTGTGTAATACTCTGGCAGCAAATCCCATTTACAGATACGCCTTCAGTCTGTGAAATGTGGTCAGCACACAGACGTGTAAAGGAGGCCTTAAAGGGAACCAAACAGCCCAATTGGGCTGACTTTGTTCCCTGGAGCACAGTATAAAGCAGCAGAAGCTTTATACTGGAGAAAATTAAATCCGCTGGCGCTGGGCTCTGCCAGCACACTAAGCAGAGATGACTGACAGGGAGAGGGGCCAGTAACAGGCCTCTCTACCTGTCACTCATTCCTATCTAGCATGCTGACAGGGAGAGAGCATTGACTAGACACGGGCAGGGAGACAGACAATTGGGCCGATTGGTTCTTTTTAAACTCTTTGAATCCCTTCAGGTCAGGGACGGGAAATCTTCGGCCCTCCAGCTGTTGAAAAATTACAATCCCATCATGCCTGGAGAACCAAAGCAAAGCTTTGGCTACCCAGGCATGATGCTTATTATATAATGACTGTGCCCCCAAAAAGCTGCACTAAAATGATCAAGCAGCTAACAACAAAGAAACACAAACAGCAGTAAGCTACACTTCTGCAAAGACGACTGAACCATCAATTCCTCAGAACAGACCAACAGGGTCTTGTACCAAGAAACCAGCTGTTGACATGACCTGGCCCAAAGTAAGGGTAAGTGGCTTGGGAAGTCTTACTACATTACACTTATAAGGCGACAAGCAATATAAAACACCAGAGATGTAATATTTTAATACACCTAGATCTTAATTTACAAGTGTTTCTGCTTTTTTCATTTTTTTTTACAAAAATAAATATAAAAATCTGACAGATTTTACAACATCGTTTTACATGACCATGATGAACTTTCTTCGAAGAATAGTCTTAAGCTGCATAAGGGAAGCAAGTATGTGCATTTCATATACTGAGATATGAAGCCAAAATTACTGTCTTGATCATGAAGGTTTTTGTTTTGCCACCGAGGATCATTTCTTGATATAAAATGTGTATGTATCCATTTGTCTGACCGATTGCAACAGTAGAGAAATAAAGGAATCACGAACTGTGAACAGGAAGAGAAGACACGTAAATCAAGACAGATACGAATGGTCCCGGACTATGTCACATACGCCATTATGTTACTGTAGGTCAGTTCTCGCACAGAATATAAACAAGGAAAGGACATTACAGTAGTATATTAAACGGGGTATTTTGGCATCTCCAAGAATTTTAATTATTTAAAAACACAGTGGATAAGGCGAATTTAAGTGTTGCCCCTTAATAATTACTAACATGTCTATTTATGGTTGCCTTAAAAAGGTTATGCGAAGAAAAAAAAAAGTTGTCTTCAAAATCAACTGCTGCCAGCAAGTTTTACCGATTGGTAAATTACTTCTACTTAAAAATAAAATAAGTTGTCCAGTACTTATCAGCTGCTGTATGTCCTGCAGTAAGTGGTGTATTCTTTCCAGTATGACACAGTGCTCTCTGCTGCCACCTCTGTCCGTGACAGGAACTGTCCAGAGCAGCAGCAAACCCCCATAAAAAACCTCTCCTGTTCTGGACAGTTTTTGACATAGACAGAAGTGGCAGCAGAGAGCACTGTGTCAGACTGGAAATAATATTCTGCTTCCTGCAGGACATACAGCAGCTGATTTTTTAAGCAAATATTTTTTTTTTTTGGATAAGTAAAGCTAATTCACCAAGAATATTCCCACAGGGTTTGTTATATATCTGCTCCGTTGCATCCATACAATTTTGAACCCTTTCCTTATAGGCAGCTGTGTCATGTAATCCCTGTCTGACCACCAGACCAGGACTTACTTTTCTGTTTAAACCAGAAGTTAGCCCCCATATAGAGGACTGCTTTTGAACATCGGGATCACATCAAGTGTCAGATCTTTATATCCTGACATGTATAGAATGCTGCTAAAGAGGTAGTGCCTGCCCTATTGCTCTTCCCTCCATCCTGCTTTATGTTGTTCCCTGTCAGGAGGCAGGGGAAAGCATCTTATAGAATAATTAGTTTAATAAACTGGTAAAAAAGGGATCTGAAAGGTGATACACACCTAGAATCCAGGATCCCAACATATATTCTGTGGTACTGTCTTTTCTTCAAAGCAAATTATTTCATCTCCAACTTTAATCTCCACATCTTGATCCAGGCTCAGGCCGCACTCCACCCCGGTTTTTACGGTTGGGACGTCGTTCTTGTGGTGCTTAAGAGAAGTTAATGATCCTGTGGGGGACAATGTGGTATTTCAGGACTGGCCATCGCATACAGTCTGAAGTGATGAAAATCAGAATCTGTCAATGTTACCTTCCCATAGAAGATCATTGTTACGGATTAACTTAAACTTCAACTTCTTATCCAGAAATCCCTTCTGCACTCTGCAGCCTGCCACCTGTACAGTCTTCTTTCCTACCGTTACATCAAATAAAGCCAGAACAGAGGCCTCGCCTGGAAGGATAAGAAATACTTCTGGTTACCAACTGGTGGTGCCAAGTGCCACCATATTCAGAACCATAATCTGATAACAGTTCAGATCTCACATCCACCATCATTTGTGGGACAAATCAGTACTCTTGCCATTGGACCCCCTTCCTGATCTGCTTTTAGTACATATGCCGGTGGTACAGCAATTCAAATATTTAGGTATCCATATACACCCAAATCTATCTAAATATCTGGCGCTGAATCTGACTCCTCTACTGTCGAGGACACAGGCAAAAGTATGGAGAAAGCTTCCTCTCTCTATGGTTGGCAGGGCAAACCTTGCTGAAAATGATCCTTATGCCAGTTTCTGTATGTTCTTCATAATGCACCAGTGTGGGTGCCCAAAATATCTTTTAAAAGAATCCAATCTCTTTTTAGGGAACTAATATGGGATGGTCGTTCTGCTAGGATTAGGTTAGATAGGCTTCAAAGCGGGAAAGACGATGGAGGGCTGGCAGTTCCAAATCCATATTTATATTATTTAGCTGCACTGTTTCAGCAAATGAGAGGATGGGATGAGCTGGACAGACTGGGGCCGAATGGTAGGTTACTTCAAAGCAAGTCGGGTGGTGTGTTACCCATTTATCTCCCGGAAATTGCGGCACAAACCAGACTGCCAGATGTTCTAATTATTACTCCTTTGCTGAGGAAAGTGTGGGAGACGGTTAAAACGTTATCTTGGTTGTACTGGATACACTGAACATACACCTCTGTGGAATAGTCCTGCTTTATACCATTTTACTATATCGGAGGGGAGTAGTGAATGGGAAAGTAGGGGTGTATGCCGGGTATCCCAGCTCTATAAAGAAGGAATTTTGAAATCTTTCACCATGCTACAAGAGGAATTCCAGTTGCCGCAAGCTATGTTTTATAGATATCTACAGTTACGTCATGCAGCTGAAGCACAGTTTAAGGGCCTATTCCACAGTAACAATAATCGGCCGGATTGGCCCGATTCGGCCGATTATCGTTCGGTGAAATAGAGAGAACGATCAGCCGATGATCATGTCATCGACTGATCGTTCATTTAGGGCCAGACCTAAAATCATCGTTCCCTCACCGCGCATCGCTATGGTTGAATAGCGGTGCGCGGCGGGCGACCGACGATTTGACAAGCAGCAGCAGCATCATACATTACCTGTCAGGTCCCGCCCGCTCTATCTTCAGAATGTCTGGTCAGCTGACGGAGCGCTCAGCCAATCACAGGCCGGGACCGCCGCGGCCTGTGATTGGCTGAGTGTGGCCTGTCAGCTGACCGGCCATTCTGAAGATAGAGCGCGCGGGACCCGGGATCGAAGACAGCGTGAAGAAGAAGCCTGGACAGGTAATGTATGCTGCAAGGGCTGCAAGGACATCGGTAAAGATGTCCTTGCAGCCCTCGCTCAACAATCATCGGGCCGTGGAATAGGCCCAGTAAACGAGCCTAAACTAGCATTGTCTGAAACACATAGGAAATTTTAACGATTTCTTCTTCATAGAGTGTATCGTACTTCTAAATTCTTGTATGACATAGGTTTGAAAGTTGATTCTAAATGCCCCTGTTGTCATACGCAAGGAGCCCATCTCATCCATGTTATGTGGAGTTTCCAGAATTAGAGACGTACTGGAGAGGTGTCTTTGCCCTAGTCTACAAAGTCTACAAAATCTGAATGCTAAATGTGGGTCGGACCTCCTGCCTGTCAAGGTAAAGTTTTTTTTTTGGTTGGTAAACCATTTTTATGTCCTACTTGTGCGTACTTATTTGTATACAATATTTGCCTTGACGTGCCACTTAAGGACATGATGTTCCATGGGGGGTGAGGGGCGGTGGTTGAGGGAGGAAAGGATTGTTTTACTTTAAAATTGAAAAATGTTCAATAAAAATTACCTGATTAAAAAAAAAAAAAAAATACATCATTTGTGCTGCTGCTCCATTCAGCATCTATGAGAACTATTTCCATCAGTCTCACAGACTGAAGTGGCCGTGCTAAGTGTCAATTGTTCAGTTAGGGTATGTTCACACTGAGCAAATACGGCGGAATACTACAGCGAATCTTTCCGCGGCAGAATCCCACCGTGCTCAGTGTGCTGCTGGGAGTGAATGATAGGGTGTGCACTCCTCCGCTGCCGCCGCTCTCCACTCTGTCACTTCTCTGAGCAGAGGCTGCGGAGGAGCGCGCGCTCTCCCATAGACGGACTATGTGACAGGCGGAGTTCTGCCGCGGAATTCTGCCTGTTTTACTCAGTGTGCACATACCCTTAGAGTACAAAGGTACCCCATTCTTGTAATCTCCATCAATCACTTCTAACTTAACGTAAGACATATACCTTCAGGTTAGATTTTGTCTAACCTGCTGATAGATCCCCTAAAACTTGATGCGTGAACTCTCTAAACCATTGTTCTACGCACCTTTCACAGACTCTTCTGTTAGGTCCGGTAATCTACTGCTGAGTTCTTCCTTCAAATCATCAAACAGGTGGTAGATAACCTTGTGAAGTTTAATAGGGACATCGCTCTTGGTAGCAATTTGCTGAATGGATTTGTTAACATTTACATTGAATCCGTATATGGAGGCTAAGTGAAAAAGTGGAAATAATTACATTAGAAGAAGTACACATGATCCCAGATCTGCAGGTCAGGCTGTTAGCTCTCCCGACCCTAGAAGACCTGCCTGCTCAGCTGATCAATGGAAGCAAGGTAGCTACGGGTGATCGGGGGATGCGAGCACATTATGTTATTTTTATATAACACCCAGCCTTAGAGCAAGTTTTTGTTTTGCCCAGACAATCCCTTTAATACTCACATGGCAAGAAGAGTGGGGAAAGCAGAGAGAGAGTCAGAATCACTCTGAAGTTTTCTTACCATTAAAAGTTTCTGCAAGAGCAACATCACTCTCACTGATGTCTCCAACTCCAAAATGCACCAAATCCAGTTCACATTCATGATCTGCATCATATGTATCCAATACACCGAGAATGGCTTCAATCGATCCATCAACGTCACCTGAACAACACAAGAACATGATAAAAAAACAACAACTTTCCAGCTGGTAAATAATCCCATCGACAATACAATATACAGGAAGGTACACTGGCATCTGCAAACCTTAAAAGGTTTAAATCCTATTACATACAATGCTTGTATTTAAAAGGTATACAGACCTATACCCAAATCAACCATAACATTAAAACCACCTAATCAATATTATGACGCCCCCTCCAGCTCTGGCCTATCAAGGCATGGACCCCACAAGACCTCTGAAGTAGTTCTGGGGTATTAGGCACCAAGACATCACATACCAGTAGATCCTTTCAAATAACATTCGAAACAGATGACACGGTTAGTACAGAAGGTACTTCTCATATATCCAGATGCGTTTCCATAACACAGTCAAATAATTTTATTCTTTGATGCAATGTATTAAATTGGCTTTTCATAAGCTCCTAAAGTTTTAAGGGCCATAAAAGTCCTTCCCTTCCATCCCAGACTCTGCTTGATCCAGTGTTAGCTAGAAGCTGATCCTAGCAACTTTATCTCACACCTCTGAACAATATGTATGCAAAGTGCAGGAATGAGATCTGGTAGCCCTGCAAGACCGTCCATAACTGATATACAGTACTATGAATCGCCTAGCTGATATAGTTGCTCTAAACCTTACACTTGCTGATGTCTTCTACTTCTAAGGGCCCTATTCCACAGTAACGATAATCGGCCGGATCAGCCCCATTTGGCCCGATGCGGCCGATTATCGTTCGGTGAAATAGAGAGAACGATCAGCCGATGATCGTGTCATCGGCTGATCGTTCATTTAGGGCCAGACCTAAAATCATCGTTCCCCCACCGCGCATCGCTACGGTTGAATAGCGGTGCGCGGCGGGCGACCGACGATTTGAGAAGAAACAGCAGCAGCATCATCATACATTACCTGGCTGCAGGGCTTCTTCTCCGCTCCGTCTCCTCCCCGGGTCCCGCGCGCTCTATCTTCTGAATGGCCGGTGAGCTGCAGAGCGCTCAGCCAATCACAGGCCGGGACCGCCGCGGCCTGTGATTGGCTGAGTGTGGCCTCTCAGCTGACCGGCCATTTAGAAGATAGAGCGCGGGGGACCCGGGGAGGAGACGGAGCGGAGGACAAGCTCTGCAGCCAGGTAATGTATGATGCTGCAAGGGCTCGCTCAACGATCATCGGGCCGTGGAATAGGCCCAGTAAACGAGCGGCGATCTAGCAGATCGCCGCTCGTTTACATCGTTGATCAGGCCCTCCTCGGCCCGTGGAATAGGACCCCAACACATTGCTGCCTGATAACAGATGCCCTTCTACAAGATTATGGATTTACCTGTGATGGCTGAGGTGTAGGAGGTAGTTACTGTTACTTAGTGGATGAAACTATTTAACACTAACCTTTTATTATAACAGACACTATTGGTGTATCCCGTGTTGTCTTTTCAGCTGGTCTCTTGTTCATAAGATTTTTCTTAGCCCTGTACAAGACAGCACTTTTCTGTTTCCAGGTCATGCCAATAAAGGTGTCTAGGTGCTTCCTATGGGCGTCTCTGTGTTCCTTCTGTTTGGCTTCAATCACTTCCATATCCTTCTTGGTTTTCTCCTGCTCCTCTACGTATGTTCTCCACTCAACAACTTCTTTGGCCCGTTGCTTGAAATATACAAATGACAAGTTTGCAACATAAAATATTATGACCAACTATATTACAGAGCTTAGGCCACAAGTCCCTGTAGGATGAGCCCAACACATCTGAGCTGTCTGGGTCATAAGAAACATGGTTGGGCTGGGACTCAACTGGGTTGGACTAAGTTGGACTGCAACTTTAATACGAATGCAAAAAATGCACATGTATTATGCTAGTCTTAAACTGTCCTTAGCTTATATCGAATGCAAATGTAAATATTAGTTCTAGATAGCTTGCCATGCTTATAATGCACTGATATTTATTTTATGTCTGTGTCGAAAATCTATTTCCATACATTGTACATTAAACAAAAGAAAGTTCTTCTTCATGGCAAATGCTTCACACTATTTACATATCATGACCGTAGTCATTTATAGTCTCCTAATATAAAGGATTACTATAGTGCTAAAAACTAAATTTCAAAACTGCACATATATCTTAGAAAACTGCTAATTGTTTTCAATATAATAAAAAGGTCAAATATTTCACCTCAGACTCCACTTCCAGGATTTCATCTCCAGCAGACGGTAGCTCTTTCCAGCCCACTATTTCCACTGGCATGCTCGGCAACACTTCAGTCAACATGCTGTTGTTTTCATCCAACATTAACCGCACTTTAGCCCTGGCTTTTCCGGCCACCAGCACCGCTCCTTTTTTCAGTGTCCCCCTCTGCACAATGGCTGTGGTCACTGGGCTGGAGTCCAAAAAACGATAAGTAAGGTTAGATGTAAGCATTATAATGTGAGGACTGAAGTCTCTAACTAGCACAAATGAAGATGCAGCAGACTGCATTGTGACCACTGGGTGAGGGACCTATTACACAGTGTGATTATTGGCTGAATAGGCTGATACTCAAGATTGAGGCACTGAGGCAGGCATCCATTAAAGTTGCTGGCAAGACATACACATCAGAATTTATCAAATATCCCACAATGGTTCAGCTACTTTGTGAGTTGTGGAAACCAGTGTGTGAACATATCTACAACAAGACTGAAACATTAAAGAAAAAGTCTGGCGAAATTTTTTATTAAAGTATTGTATTGCCCCCAAAATGTTATACAAATCACCAAAATACACTTATTATGGGAAATGCATATAAAGTGCTTTTTTCCCTGCACTAACAAGTGCAGGGAAAAAGCACTTTATAAGCATTTCCCATAATAAGTGTATATTGGTGATTTGTATAACTTTTGGGAGGCAATACAATACTTTAATAAAAGATTTCGCCGGACTTCTTTTTTAATGTATAATTACAGTAAAAGCTGTGAGGCAAGTTACATACCCTTTCCCTTTGTCAGTGCGACATTCAATGACTGTTCCTTCTACCAAGCCTGTAGAATCTGCCTTTAACTCCAACATCTCTGATAGGGTGATGACAGCTTCCGCTAAAGCTTGCAAGTTCTCTCCCTGCAAAACACAATGTAGAGGATTTATCCATGTATATTCTGGCTTTTTTGTCTGCATTTTTGCCTATTGTACTGGTTTTGGTAAAAGAAGTATGGTACTTGTGCATAATGCCACAGTTTGTTTTCTTTCCAATTAATCTAAGTTTCATGGACTACCAATTCTGTGTATTGTATAGACTGTGGTATATACAGCAATAATATACTGCAATCATCAGTGTCTATATCAGAGGCAAGAAAAATCACTGACATCTTTTTAAAAATTTACATCACTCTCAGCCTGAACACAATTTACTTAAAATTCAAGGAGAAGTCCGGCCAGACCAGGCCAATGATGGGGAGGGGGAGAATAAACTAAATAAAATGCTCTACCCTCCCCGGCTCCAACGCTGGTGGCCGCATCCTGCGGCTCAGCTTCCCGGACGCTTCCAGGTACGAGTGGGGACCTGGGTCAAGACATGTGAGGTCCGCTGGAGCGGAGTGGAAGTAAGAGCACTTTATTTCTTTTATCCTCCCCTTCCTCAGCACTTGCTAAAAAAAATGGGTCTGGCCAGACTTCTCCTTTAATAAAATCTTAATAGAATTTTTTTTTCCTTTCATTTTTTTTTTTTTTTACAGAACATAGCTTCCAGCTCCATACTGTACTCCAAACTGCATGATATGTGCATGTAACAATGCAATCACAATTTTTTAAACATCGTAGTTTTGCACTGACATTACCTTCAATGCAGAAATGTTAATTGCTTGGACATCTCCCCCAAACTCCTCGCATACTATATTATGAGATAGGAGCTCCATCTTGACTCTTTCTGGATTGGCCTCAGGTTTGTCACACTTGTTTATAGCCAGAATGACAGGGACTGTAGTAAAGTAAAGAAAAACCCTTATATTATTAAAGAAAACATGTAAAAAAAATACCTCATACTGGCATTTTATATCTGCGCAGACTTGAAGGGGTGTTTATACTGTCCACCTAAATTATTTACATTTTGACCCACATGCAGACACTTCAGAACATTATTTCAGAGACTGCCCGGAGATCAGGCCGCTGCTGGAGGAGCTCTGCACTGAGAAGTAAGGGGCTGTATCCCTCCTGTAACTGGGATAATATGTAAGTCCTAGTTATAGGGGAAATCAACAATACAAAAAAATGTACTGTAGTACTAAAGTGCCCTTCATAACAATAGAAAAGAGACACAATTAAAAAAAATATTTTTGTTGCACTTTGTGCTATTAATAAAATTAAAATAAAATTGAGAATTTACCTCTAGCATTCTTGGCGTGTTGGATGGACTCAATGGTTTGTTTCATTACGCCATCATCTGCTGCTACTACCAGAATAACAATATCTGTCACATTAGCGCCTCTCTCCCGCATTGCTGAAAAGGCTGCGTGTCCAGGAGTGTCAAGAAAAGTGATCTTGTCCCCTGAAGCTAAACACACTGGCAAACAGAAAGGGGACATGAATGGCAAGCTAAGAAACATTAAGCTATGTACAAGCTTTTTATTTTATTCCTTATTTTAGAACAACGATTTCTGATAATATATCAGACATACTAGTATATATATGTATATATCTAGTAGTATATGCCAAGAGGAAATGCTCTTCGAAGTGTTACTGTCATTTTAAAAGCCTATGACATATCAATTCTTTGAGTGGAGAAGAGCAGAGAAAGGAGGCACACAAGGCATCCCATTGAAACAGATAGCAGGTGGGATTCTGTGGTCTGGGGTTCCACTCAGCAGAGCTTCACGGCAGTTGGGCCCCATCTCCTGGCTGGGGAGAGTGCCCCACTGCTGTGAAGCCCCGCCCAGGGGACATTGTCCACCAATGAAATGAAGAGTCATTTTAGAGCAGAAAGAAAGACACAGACAAGTTTTATACAGCTATATATCGAATGTGCAGCATCTAAGCTTGTGGATGGTGTGGAGAACAATACATGCAGTAAGGTTATCAGTTTTAGCATTAGGTCTTAAAGTGTACCTTTAATTATTTTTATTATTTATTTTTTTTTTTTCAAAAATCAATAGTACAGGCGATTTTAAGAAACCTTGTAATTGGGTTTATTAGCCGAAAAATGCATTTTTATCATGAGAAAGCAGTTTAAAGCTCTCCCCCCCTGTCTTCATTGTTCTCTGTGGAGAGGGGAGGGGTGGAGGGAGATGAGGCACCGAAACAGGACAACAAAGAGTTAATTAACAGCTACATCACTGGGCTATCTCTTCTGAAGTAAGCACTGACCTCTATGACATATAAATAGAGGCTTTCACACAGGTCCTGCTTTGTAATCCTTTGTTCTCTGCTCTCTGCTGCCACTTATTCTCCCTCCTCCCCTCTCCATAGAACAGACAGGGCCTGACTGATGTAAAACAGTCAAGATTTCGTGATTATGAGCAGTGAATGAGAGGGAGGAGGGGGGGGGGAGGGAGACCTTGGGAAAGTCTTTTTGAAAGCAGATAATGGCATATTTGCCTAATAAACCCAATTCCAAAGTTTCTTAAAATCGCCTGTACTAAAAATACAAAAAATACGAGTGAAACTTTAAACTGTTTTACTGAGTGATAATGAACAAAGGAAGAGTTATATGTCTGACAGTAGCACAACCAAGCAAGCCTCACCACTGAATGCTCCAATGTGTTGAGTGATACCACCGGCCTCCATTGCGACAATCTGGGATTTTCTCAGTTGGTCGAGCAATGTTGTTTTCCCATGATCAACATGTCCCATTATAGTAACTACAGGGTGTCTGGGCACCAGCAGAGAAGGGTCTGCAGGACCTCTGGAAATTCAATAAATGATTAAACAACATTATTATTCCTAATAACATGGTTGTACCTGTGCTCTTAGTTTCCTTCATTTTTGCGAACCATGCATCCTCTCTATATATTAATTTTTCAGAGAATTTTAGTAAAGTCCAGAAAAAAAATAATCCCAAAGAAAGCCTCCCTATGCCGGTGATTGGAAAGACATGGACAATAGATTCCATCTAATTCTTAGTATACCTTTTCACGGCGTCTTTATTTTCCACCACTTTTTCTACCTTCTTCTCCGTATACATGTACTTCATACCAGACTTCTTTATGGTTGCCTTGATCATCTCCTCAGTCAGGGCTGAGGATGGTTTTAAGTTGTCCACATCAAAGTCTGAGTACATGAGACTTTCATAAACATCATCTGAAAAATAACCCGAAATTATGAATTGTGTCCCTTGCATATTGCAAAAATAAAAAAATATATTTTTTGGGCATTTGTGTCAAAGAAATAATGTGTGTCTATATTAGTGCATAAGGTATTTTAGCACATATATACAGTATATAATGCAGCTACAAGAAGGAACTCACCAATGTCTCTCTCCATGGCTCTGGCTAACTCACGAATGGTCATGCCGTGCCATCCTTCTACCAGCTTTTTCTGCTCTTTCACTTTGATCGGCTTTAGCTTTTCTTTCTTCTGTACCTTCTCCTATGAAACAATAAAACCAAAGTCACTAAAGGGAGAAATGTATTGCAACTGAAAAGCATTCACCCCCATGGTTCAAAAACATTGCCACTTTCTTCCAGAGACAGCACAACTCGTCTCCAGTTTGGGTGCAGGTTTTGCAACTCTGTTGTATTTAAGTGAGTGGAGCTTAACTGCAAATCACACCTGAACTAGAGACAAGAGTTGTGTTGTCTCTAGAAGAAACGCTGGATAGCCCCTTTAAGGAATCCTCATGTGGCCTGTGTCAGTTTACATCGGGCTGATACCTCTGTTTAGGCCCTAGGGCTGTATAAGATGCCCCAATGTACTGGGTAAACAAGTGCTGATTAGAGATGAGCGAACCTGGAGCATGCTCAAGTTAATCCGAAACCGAACTTTCAGCATTTGATTAGCGGTGGCTGCTGAACTTGGATAAAGCCCTAAGGCTATATGGAAAACATGGATATAGTCATTGGCTGTATCCATGTTTTCCAGACAACCTAAGGGCTTTATCCAAATTCAGCAGCCCCAGCTAATCAAATACCGAACGTTCGGGTTCGGATGGACTCGAGCATGCTCCAGGTTCGCTCATCTCTAGTGCTGATCTGCTAGAACGGTGCTTGCTTACAGAGCCTATTAGACGGCTCAGTGATCATGCGGCAAGGGCTGCACAGACATCGTTAGGAAAGGGGAGAAAGCTGCAACTGTACCAGAAATTTGATTTTTGTTTTTTTTGGGGGGGGGGGAATATGTAATCAAAATATGTATCAATTCTAGAGTACAGGATTTGACAGGGATAACTTCTATTTGTACCATTACATGTGGATTATATTACACAACTCAGGCAGTAGCTGTGTGTCATTAAATACTGTGCATATACTATGCTGGCACCAGAGTGTGAATACCAAAACCACTGCTCCTAACTTTTTGGGATGTGGGTTTCTATTTGAGGTATATCTATTAGAGATGAGCGAACCTGGAGCATGCTCAAGTCGATCCTAACCCGAACTTTCGACATTTGATTAGCGGTGGCTGCTGAAGTTGCATAAAGCCCTAAGGCTATGTGGAAAACATAGATATAGTCATTGGCTGTATCCATGTTTTCCAGACAACCTTAGAGCTTTATCCAAGTTCAGCAGCCCCAGCTAATCAAATACCGAACGTTCGGGTTCGGATCGACTCGAACCCGAACCCGGTTCGCTCATCTCTAATATCTATCTTTCTATGGTGTGATCAGTGCTCTATGCAGTGTGCGGTATAATAGAATAATGTGACATTGCTATCAGTACCTTTTTTGCAGACAAGAACCTGCATGGTTGTGTGGTCGTCTTTAATAAGGAGCTTGTATGAGGACAGCGTTGAAGAGCAAACAATGAAGGAGAGCGGATCTGTACAGGTCTCCACTGTCTGGTGGACAGATTTCTGAGGCAAGGGATATTCAGCTGGCGGCACACGTTGTGGACCTGGATTACTTGCTCTATCCGCTGTAAGATATTCCTGTTCATTTTCCTACACAGGAGAAATTAAGTAACAAAAATGAAACAAAAAATGTACTGAATAATCATCATTTAGTCGTATGGTGGAATATTGAACATTTCTTAAAGTGTACCTGTCATTTAATAAAAAAATAACTTTTGATATGTCTCTATGACGCATTTTGAAACGACAGGTATACTTAAAAAGATTTTTTTCCTATAATAAAAATGTATCCCTTATCTACAGAATAGGCCGTAAGTGTCCGATCAGTGGGTTCTGACTGATGATACCCCGACCAATCACTGTAGTGTGGGTACTTGTTACTATGGGCTGTCACTTGCCTTCCTCAGTTTGGCATGGAGAGATGTGGCTCACACCGGGGGATTGGGTTGCGGACATAATAACACATGCCTGGCTAGTTCCATGCACAATTATTATTATTCTGGACAGGACTTGCATGGGTCATTGATTTGGTAAGCTATCCCCTGACAGGAGAGGTCCATGCACTCTGAACTGTGGAGATCACCTGGTGGACTAACAAAGATGGCAGAATATAGCATTTGGCTGTCTCCAGCAAACCCATAGAGAACAGACATGTACTCATCTGATGTATTTTAACAAAGCTTAGAGACATGTCAAAAGTTTTGAACGGTCCGGGTGTAAGTGTTAAAAAAGTCCTGTGAAAATTTTTATGGAAGTATTGTATTGCCCTCCAAAAGTTATACAAATCGCCAATATATACTTATTACGGGAAATAGATGATGATGAGGATGATGGCCGGGGGACACTGAGCATCCCTCTGCCATCATCCTCTCCAGCAGCCACAGCCCGCACAGCTTTGGGAGTCGGGTCATGACATCACCATGTTATCCAGGAAGTGACATCACCCTGTTATCCAGGAAGTGACATCACCCTGTTATCCAGGAAGTGACATCACCCTGTTATCCAGGAAGTGACATCACCCTGTTATCCAGGAAGTGACATCACCCTGTTATCCAGGAAGTGACATCACCCTGTTATCCAGGAAGTGACATCACCATGTTATCCAGGAAGTGAAGCCTTGATGCAGTAGTAAGTGCAGGGAAAAAGCTAAATAAGCATTTCCCGTAATACGTGTATATTGGTGATTTGTATAACTTTTGGGGGCAATACAATACTTTAATAAACATTTTCAATGGACTTCTCCTTCATGTTGGGCTCCATAGATCTAAATTATAAGTCTGACTGATCCCGTGACACAGAGACGGGGGAGGACCGTGCTTAGAGCGGTCTTTTCCCAATCGGTACAGATCTGACCACTCAGACGCAAACTGATCAAAAACTTCCAACACGTCTCTATGACATCTCAAAAGTTTTGTGACACGACAGGTCCACTTTAACTGCAGGGATCCCTGTTGCCATGGTCAGTGGTGGTCCAAGCAGTTGACCTATGGGAAAAAAACCCTTTAATCAAAGAGGGGCCACTCCTTATATAGATGAGCTTCTGCTGTAGAAAACGTGTTTTTGCAGTGTGTCGTTGGATTTAAAGGGGTATCACAATTCACAGGATAGGGGGTTACAAACTGGTTGGTGGGGGAACAAGTAATGGGAACCTCACCAGTCCCGAGAATGAGAAAAAACTTCACCTACAATAAATAAGCTCATGTTAGTCACACAGATGTTACAGGACTACAACTCCCATCATGCCTGGGTAGGTAAAGCTTTGGCTGTGGCCGTCCAGGCATGATGGGAGTTGTAGTTTTGTATTAGCTGA
Organism: Dendropsophus ebraccatus; assembly: GCF_027789765.1. Taxonomy (NCBI): domain Eukaryota; kingdom Metazoa; phylum Chordata; class Amphibia; order Anura; family Hylidae; genus Dendropsophus; species Dendropsophus ebraccatus. The sequence continues at coordinate 46,237,980 of NC_091468.1, forward strand.
AAGCCTAGGAGTTGGACCCCCCGCTGGACGGGCAGGCTCGGTGCACACGCTCTTAGAACCTGACCTCAACCCAAGCTATTACATAAAGTGGGTGAACTACAAAGACCAGCAATCACCTACACATAACACTGTCACTGCGCACCGGCACTTATGGCGGACACTAATAGAACATATAGGTGAACCCACCCCCATAAGCCGCAGTACCACAACATACCCTGAACACCCGGCATGACAAGCGTTACCTCAGTGCGGCTTATAGAGTGCACGCCGACCTCTGCCGCTGATCACGTGACGCGCAGCCTCCTATACGTCACGCTGGGAAGTGCGGACACTAGAGGTTGCAGTGTTCTCTGTATTGGTGTCTCCTAAAAGGGCAACAGCAAAGGCAAGGATACTCAGGTAAATAGATAAGAAATAGCGCAATGTCTAGTTACTCCAGAACAGAACAGTATGGATTATGTACTAGCGATACCGTGGAGGCACTCCTTGCAGTTTTGCTTTTGTTACAGATACTTTTGGGCCTCGGCAAGATGGCACCGCAGGGCTTTACAATCCTATGGAATTGGTGTGCGTCTTCCATCTTTGTTTTGGGTAAGTAACAGTATTGGCTGTAGAATGGTAGACACCGACCAGTGCCCTTATATACAGTGCCTCCTTAATGGTATTATATACAGTGCCCTCATAGCAGTATTATACACAGTGCCCTCATAACAGTATTATATATAGTGCCCTCATAACAGTATTATACACAGTACCCTCATAACAGTATTATATACAGTGCCCTCGTAACAGTATTACACACAGTGCCCTCATAACAGTATTATACACAGTGCCCTCATAACAGTATTATACACAGTGCCCTCATAACAGTATTATACACAGTGCCCTCATAACAGTATTATACACAGTGCCACCATAACAGTATTATACACAGTGCCCTCATAACAGTATTATACACAGTACCCTCATAACAGTATTATACACAGTACCCTCATAACAGTATTATATACAGTGCCCTCGTAACAGTATTACACACAGTGCCCTCATAACAGTATTATACACAGTGCCACCATAACAGTATTATACACAGTGCCCTCATAACAGTATTATATACAGTGCCCTCATAACAGTATTACACACAGTGCCCTCATAACAGTATTATAAACAGTGCCCTCATAACAGTATTATATACAGTACCCTCATAACAGTATTATACACAGTACCCTCATAACAGTATTATATACAGTACCCTCATAACAGTATTATACACAGTGCCCTCATAACAGTATTATATACAGTGCCCTCATAACAGTATTATACACAGTACCCTCATAACAGTATTATATACAGTGCCCTCATAACAGTATTACACACAGTGCCCTCATAACAGTATTATACACAGTACCCTCATAACAGTATTATATACAGTGCCCTCGTAACAGTATTACACACAGTGCCCTCATAACAGTATTATACACAGTGCCCTCATAACAGTATTATACACAGGGCCCTCATAACAGTATTATATACAGTGCCCTCATAACAGTATTACACACAGTGCCCTCATAACAGTATTATACACAGTGCCCTCATAACAGTATTATACACAGGGCCCTCATAACAGTATTACACACAGTGCCCTCCGAACAGTATTATACACAGTGCCCTCATAACAGTATTATATACAGTGCCCTCATAACAGTATTATATACAGTGCCCTCATAACAGTATTAAACACAGTGCCCACATAACAGTATTATACACAGTGCCCTCATAACAGTATTATACACAGTGCCATCATAGCAGTATTATACACAGTGCCCACATAACAGTATTACACACAGTGCCCTCATAACAGTATTACACACAGTGCCCTCATAACAGTATTATATACAGTGCCCTCATAACAGTGTTATATACAGTGCCCTCATAACAGTATTATACACAGTGCCCTCATAACAGTATTATATACAGTGCCCTCATAACAGTGTTATATACAGTGCCCTCATAACAGTATTATATACAGTGCCCTCATAACAGTATTATACACAGTGCCATCATAGCAGTATTATACACAGTGCCCTCATAGCAGTATTATACACAGTGCCCTCATAACAGTATTACACACAGTGCCCCCATAACAGTATTATACACAGGGCCCCAATAACAGTATTATACACAGTGCCCTCATAACAGTATTATACACAGTGCCCACATAACAGTATTATATACAGTGCCCTCATAACAGTATTACACACAGTGTCCTCATAACAGTGTTATACACAGTGCCCTCATAACAGTATTATATACAGTGCCCTGATAACAGTATTATACACAGTGCCCTCATAACAGTATTATACACAGTGCCATCATAACAGTATTATACACAGTGCCCTCATAACAGTATTACACACAGTGCCCTCATAACAGCATTATACACAGTGCCCTTATAACAGTATGATACACAGTGCCCTCATAACAGTATGATACACAGTGCCCTCATAACAGTATGATACACAGTGCCCTCATAACAGTATTACACACAGTGCCCTCATAATTGCATTATACTCAGTGCCCTCATAACAGTATGATACACAGTGCCCTCATAACAGTATGATACACAGTGCCCTCATAATTGTATTATACACAGTGCCCTCATAACAGTATGATACACAGTGCCCTCATAACAGTATGATACACAGTGCCCTCATAATTGTATTATACACAGTGCCCTCATAATTGTATTATACACAGGGCCCCCATAGCAGTATTATATGCAGTGCTCTGAGAACAGTATCACAATGTCCACATAAGAGTATTATATAAGTGCCTTCATAGGAATATTGTATACAGTGCCCTTATAACAGTATTCTAAACAGTAATTCATAATAGTATTATACACAATTACCTCATAAAAGTATTATACAAAGTTCCCCCATAACAGTATTATATACAGTGCCCACATAACAGTATTATACACAGTGCCCTCATAACAGTATTATACACAGTGCCCTCATAACAGTATTATATACAGTGCCCTCATAACAGTATTATATACAGTGCCCTCATAACAGTATTATACACAGTGCCCTCATAACAGTATTATATACAGTGCCCTCATAACAGTATTATACACAGTGCCCTAATAACAGCATTATACACAGTGCCCTCATAACAGTATTATACACAGTGCCACCATAACAGTATTATACACAGTGCCACCATAACAGTATTATACACAGTGCCATCATAACAGTATTATACACAGTGCCCTCATAACAGTATTATACACAGTGCCCTCATAATAGTATTACACACAGTGCCCTCATAACAGTATTATACACAGTGCCCTCATAACAGTATTATACACAGTGCCCTCATAACAGTATTATACACAGTGCCATCATAGCAGTATTATACACAGTGCCACCATAACAGTATTACACACAGTGCCCTCATAACAGTATTATACACAGTGCCCTCATAACAGTATTATACACAGTGCCCTCATAATAGTATTACACACAGTGCCCTCATAACAGTATTATACACAGTGCCCTCATAACAGTATTATACACAGTGCCCTGAAAACAGTATTATACATTGTGCCCACATAAGAGTATTATATGCAGTTCTCTGATAACAGCATCACAATGCCCCATAACAGCATTATACACAGTGCTGCCATAACAATATTATATTCAGTGCCTCTATAAGAGTATTATATACAGTACCTCTATAGGAGTATTATATACAGTGCCAAGTCTAGAAGCAGTGGGCAAAACCTGCTGGAATAGTTGCCATCAGCGATGTGTCCAGCAACTTCCAGACACCGGGAGCCCCCCGATGCAAGCCAGAGCGTGGAGCAGGTATATAATGTATGTACCAGCCGGCGAGGGGTTAAGGGGCTGTCACTTACATACTCGCAGCAGGATGTCAATCCCGCTGCAAGTATGTATTCTCATAGAAACGAATAGGCAAGGGCTCTGCAGTGGATTTCGCTGCAAATTCGCAGGCTGTTTCACGCCCTCTACAGCACTTCTATGGACCACTAGTCTGTAGAAGCGCCGTAGAGGGCATGAAACAGCCTGTCAGCAACACCCTTGCAGCATCTGCACCCATATTGCCTGCACCATGTCCTGCATCGATTTACATTTTTTATAAAGATGAAATAAAGACAAGGAAATTTTAAGTGGATTTCAATTATTTCTTATGGTAAAATTTGCTTTGGTTTAAGAGTGGTTTGGATTACAAGCACGGTCCCAGAACGATCTATGCTCGTAATCTAAGGCACCACTGTATTTATTTAACTAGGTCATATTTACCTCCTACAAATTATTTGACGTAGAAACCACTTATGCCAAAACCTTTCATGCATTCACCACCAGAGGGCACCACTGCACTGTATGAAGTGTTAAAGATCTTTTGCACTGGACTAGAATGAGAATGTATGAGCAGAGGGCATACACTTTATATACATCACTGAATAGTATGGACCTCATGTATAAAGCCTGAACTGTTATACAATGTCATAATGCTATAAATGAGATGCTACATCTAGAACATTATTGCCCTGTAGAAAAAATAATCTTTCTGCAATGTACATCTGTTCCCACCCAGTGCTGTACTGCTAAAAGATGTTTGAAAATGATTTATAATCTTTATATAAACTCACTGGCAAAAAAAAAAAAATGCATCAAGAAGGAGATGTTGGAACGGAATAAAGCTTTATAAATGTGATGATATCATGATGATGTATAAGTGATTGGAGTGAATAGATATGTTTATTGGGATAAACAGTACAATTGATAGGAGCACTTAGTACCTTGAGTCCCAGTGATCAAAAAATAGGACAGCTTTACTGTACATTCTCCTAATAATGCAAAACACTTTGGCAGCAAGTAGATAAATCTTTGTACAGATTTTATTTCTTAAACTTGGTTGTGCTGCGGAGATGCTTGAAGGAGTATATTATAGTAGAGGTAGTTGTAGCGGTGCTTGAAGAGTTACAAACAGAGTAGAGGGGAGAAGTTTGTCAAGGGAATCCTAACCCAATGTAGTACTGTGCTCTGCCGAAATGTGAAGAGATACCTGAGAGTGAGAAATTTACTTGTACCCGTGTATAGACTATAGTATGACCACCTTCTGCCCTACAGTGTCGAGGTACTCATCCTAAAAGGGTGATACAAGCTCCAGCCTTGGTTACCTGGTTGAAGCTAAGTGTCCGAGGTTTCCTGGTTACCTGCACTGCGAGATAGAGTAGGTAGACCTTCTGGTAGCTTTACTCTATCCAGGCTAGTTCCTCTTGTGTAGTAGGATACTGCCCTCCACCTTTTAGAATGCTTCACAGCGTGGGCTAGGATGATCCCTGACTCTTCTTCCTTTGTAGTGTCTAGTACTGCATAATAGGTATGGTAGGAATACTGGAGAAACTGAGTGTACTTCTGCATACACGTGTCTTAACCAACTCACTAACTAGACTGGACTGACTAGACTGAGCTTGTCCCGGACAAGGGTACTGGCAGAGCCAGGCCCTGGCTTAGCTACAGCAGGGACGTCTGCTCTGTGTGTCCTCTCTCTGTGAGAATCTAGATAAGACTGAAACTACACCTCCTCCCACCAAGTAACTACTTCCTACAGGGATGTGTAAGAGACCCTGTGAGTGGCAGAAAGGAATGTGTGCAAGGAAGAAAAAAAAAAGAAGTGATAGGCTAGAAAAAAAAAGCATCTCCATTGGACAATAAAAGTGCATAATATATAGGAAACAGTAACCCTTTGTTGGCTTCAGCTGTGCAGTACATAAAAAAATATATATAAAACACTGACACCCTGTGGTGAAACTAGAGAATACCTTCATCACCAGCTAACTTTGAGTGAGGGGCTTTTGCGACAGGTGTGGTATTGAAATTGTTTCTAAATGTGAAGGTCTACCAGACCCTCAGAGGGATTGTCTTACTGCTATGGCATAGAACAGCCCTTCCTGGGACTCCCCTCAATGTGCCAATGAGCTTTTCCATTGATTACATTGAGAGGAGGCTTTTCCAACTTCTACCAAAAATCTGCTGTTCTCATGTGGTGAGCAAAATAGTTACTTATAATGACGTAATCATTTCCTGGAGTTCTTATTCTGTGAAATTTTTGATTAGAAAGTTCCATTTTGAAGAGTCCTAAGTGTTCTTCATACAGTGTTACCATGTTAATCTATCTAAAAATCCCAGCACGCCAAAGCGAGTGGATGTGGTGGCTTGAATAAGCTCAAGATAACACAAACTGATTGTACTGTACTTGTTCTATTTTTTTCCAAAAAATTAAGCCAAGAAAAATAAAAAAAAGATTGTATAAAGTTGTGCATGTGCTTACAAGTATAGTTTTCTACTTATGGTATAAGATGCACCTGATGATAAGACGCGCTAAGGTTTTAGAAGAGAAACATGAAAAAAACTGTTAGGTGTCAAACTACACTGTGAAGGAAGTTTGTCTTTGTTCAATGTGTAGTGGTTGTGATATTTAACTGCAGCCCAGCTCCCATTCAAGTAAATAGGAGCTGAGCAGCTGTGTAGTGCTGTGGGCAAAATGTATCAGATTGTCCTGGAAGCAGTTGTGCCAGGGAGTTAACCCTAAATGAGCTGTAAAAGGCTACAGCTTATAGAGGGTTAACTCCCTGACACCACTGCTCCGAGAACACCACTTGTGCTGGATAGCTTGCTAGGGGGTGGGAGGGGAGGAGGGACTCCATAGTGACCCGGCGACAGGCAGCAGGCTGGAAGAGCTTTCCCTGGCCTGTCCATCACGGCGGGAAACAGCTAGGAGGTGCAGCCTTTTCAATTTGCCGCCAAGCAGGGTCGGGCTAAGGGAGTCTTTAGGGGCCAGGCCGGGGGAGTGGCGGACGCCAGGGCTGGAGGAGGCTGGAGCAGGCCGGCAGCCATGGCCCCCACTGGGGAGAAGCAAGAGCTACACTTTTAGGCTGGGTTCACACTACGTATATTTCAGTCAGTATTGTGGTCCTCATATTGCAATCAAAACCAGGAGTGGATTGAAAACACAGAAAGGCTCTGTTCACACAATGTTGAAATTGAGTGGATGGCCGCCATTTAATGGCAAATATTTGCTGTTATTTTAAAACAACGGCTGTTATATTGAAATAATGGCCGTTATTTACTGTTATATGGCGGCCATCCACTCAATTTCACCATTGTGTGAACAGATCCTTTCTGTGTTTTTAATCCACTCCTGGTTTTGGTTGCAATATGAGGACCACAATACTGACTGAAATATACGTAGTGTGAACCCAGCCTAAGGGTACAAACACACTGGGCTTATCTGCAGCGGATTTCAGCGGAAATCCGCTGCTGATACACCCAGTGTGTTTGTACCCTAAGGACCTGCTCTTCACCACAGAATCCCGCCTGCCTCAGTGTCAGACACAGTGTCTATGGGAGGGCTCGCACACCTCTGCTCTTCGCTCCTATAGACACGCTTTCTGACACTGAGGCAGGTGGGATTCCACAGTGGAGAGCTCCGCTGTGGAATTCCGCCGAATTTCTCAGTGTGAACTGGCTCTAAATGCTAAAATGAGTCAGCGGTGATAGCAGTATCACAGTGGTGACAGGGCCGATTCTAGGTTCTATGCTGCCTGAGGCGAAAATTGAAACTGCGCCCCTTCCCCCGCAAACACAACTATATACCAGCAGTGAACATTGCATATATAACTACATACCAACAGTGCATACAGAACTATATAACAGAAGTGCATACACTAAGGGTATGTTCACACTGAGTAAAACAGGTGGAATTCCGCGGTGGAACTCTCCGCCGCAGGATCCCGCCTGTCTCACTGTCCCATAGCCCATCTATGGGAGAGCGTGCGCTCCTCCGCAGCCGCCGCTCTCCGCTCGAAGAAGTAACATGATACTGCAGCGGCGGCTGCAGAGGAGCATGTATAAGTGCCAGTCTTAATGGTGGTGACATATGGGGAGCCAAGTGTTAGAGACCCCCAAATAGTATAGGCCTCAGACGGCCTAATACTGCCAGCTTCAGACACTCAATAATACTGTTAGCCTCAGAGACCACCTTACCCATATCATCATACTACTCCCCCCTTCATCCTCCTTCCCCCTCCACCATCATACTACTCTCCCCTTCATCCTCCTCCCCCCTTCATCCTCCTGCCCTATCATCATACTACTACCCCCACCTTTATCCTCCAGACCCTCCATCATCATACTACTACCCCTCTCATCCTCCTGCCCTTCCATCATCATAGTATAACCCCCCTCATCCTCCTGCCCTTCCATCATCATAGTATAACCCCTCTCATCCTCCTTCCTCCTCCATCATCATAGTACAACCCCTCTCATCCTCCTGTCCCTCCATCATCATACTACTACCCCTCTCATCCTTCTGCCCTTTCATCATCATAGTATAACCCCTCTCATCCTCCTGCCCTTTCATCATCATAGTATAACCCCTCTCATCCTCCTGCCCTTCCATCATCATACTACTACCCCTCTCATCCTTCTGCCCTTTCATCATCATACTACTTCTCCCTTCATCCTCCTCCTGTGCCTTGATCATCATACCACTAGCCCCTTCATCTGTATTTAAAACAAAAAAAGCCATACTCACCTCACCAGTATGGACCCTCTAGTCTTCCAGGGACTTCTCTCCCGCTCTGCATGGGTGACATCACTCGCGCTCGGCAGGGGGCGGGGCTTCCCCCGGCAGGGGGCGGGGCTTCCCCCGGCAGGGGGCGGAGCTTCCCGGGACATGGTTTTGCCGGGGCTGTCTCGTCAGAATCAGGACAGTCCCGGCAAAACCTGAGGGCCCCCACCTGCTCCCCTCCTCACCATCCGGACCGGGATCCACCGCTTCTCCTTTCCCTCGGTGACAGGAGAAGACGCCACACAGGCCCCTCCCCCAGGCCAGGTCACAGCGCCATACACGCTCTCTGTTGTACAGCATTGTGACCTGGCCTGGGGGAGGGGCCTGTCACCCAGCGGATGCCGTACAGGGGAGAGGATTATAGTGTGAGTGGGGGCGTCCTCTCCTGTCACCGAGGGCCACGAGTCTGACGGCAGTGCATCCCTAGAAGCTGCAGAGCTGCAGCTTCTAGGGATGCGGAAAGGGGGACACCTGAGCGGGCGGCGGGAGTCAGATGACAGGGCAGAAGTTGCCGCCCCTAAAGGGACCCCAGAATGTACCGCCTGAGGCGGAATACTCATTCCGCCTCATGGCAGAAGCGGCCCTGAGTGGTGAAAATGTTGTGAACCCAGTGCTATATGGTTTGCAGCTATAACTTCATGACTTGACCCATCAAATATTTTACATGGTCCCCATAGTGTCGTCCATACAAAAATCCAAACCTCCAGTGCAGCTTTTTATACTCAAATAGAGCCGATTTTTCCACAGCCTTTCAAAATATTCTTTGTTTCAGCATCTGTTTCACAGAATAATATAAAACAGGTTGTATGGGGGCCTTTAATTCACAGAAATAGATTAATAAATATTTCTTACAAAAATCCTGATAAATATATCCAGATGGTTTCTCAGAAACATGGAATATTTCTGCTCAATGCCTGCTATTTGAGTACTTTGTGTTCAGCAGTTTTTGGCCTGTTAGCACTATTATTTGAAAGTATCTTGTGTTTGTTGTGTTTTTAAAGGTATAGTAGAAGTTTGCCTGGCAGGATATAATAAAAAAGGGGTCAGGCTAGGTTATAAAAAAGACAGTACTCTGACCCCCTATGTTCTGTCTGGGTGTCTGCAGATCTTCACTTCCTGGTCCCATCTCAACAGAACGGAAGGCTCATTCAGCCTTCAACGGCAAGTCACTGTAACAGCCAGCAAATGGCTGATCAGATATTCCCTGTTTGTTGAGAGCAGAGTAGGGACCTTGGTACCATCTGAATACAGTGGTTGGGGACTGGTTAGGTGAGTAACCTAATCCTTCTTGTATGGTCTATTAAAGGGAATGTGTCACAAAGTTAAAAAAATAAAAATAAATGATAAAATTTAATTTGTTATTTTTTTTGTTACTTTATATGTGTTTTTTTTTTTTTTAACTTGTAAAGAAATATGAAAAATTAACTATCTAATTTTCCATATTTCCCAGTGATGGCCCCTAGGGGGAGCTCCAGCAGGAAAACTGCTGGTAAAAGTAACCTGATATACGGCTGTGCTGAAAAAAGAGGCAGTCTCTGCTCAACTGCTGTGACATCATCACCTCCCCCCTCTTTTCACAAAGGAACAAAGAGGGGAAAGGTGATATTATGTGTACTGCTGGGCAGCACCATTTTGTTGTTGTCTGCACAGAAGTATACTTACAACAAGTGTCCCTAGCCTTTCATAATACACTGCAGTGTCACAGTACACAGAGGAGCTATATAATACAGGAGGGTACAGGCTATTGTTCTCTGGTATCAGTAGTGTCACATGTTACAGAGGTAGGATATACAGTGGTGCCTTGGATTAAGAGTATAAATCATTCCGGGACTGTGTTTGTAATCCAAATCCACTCTTAGACCAAAGCAAATTTTCCCATAAGAAATCATAGAAATGCCGACAATTGGTTCCAAACCCCCCAAATAATGATTTATTATTGTGAATAACATGTAAAACAGATGAAACAAACATTCAGAAACAGCAGAATCTGTGATATTATAAGTTACTGTACAGTAATGGAGAGGATGGGAAACACAAGGGCGGACAGAGACTGCAGGGAGCAGGAAGGAAGGAGCAGGGCAGATGTGGCCACATACATGCAGCGCACTCTGTCCGGGGAGGGAGGGGTTACAGCTATGGAGAGAGCTGAGAGGGCAATGGAGCAGAGCTGAGATGGCAATGGAGCAGAGCTGAGAGGGCAATGTAGCAGAGCTGAGAGGGCAATGGCAATGTAGCAGAGCTGAGAGGGCAATGTAGCAGAGCTGAGAGGGCAATGTAGCAGAGCTGAGAGGGCAATGTAGCAGAGCTGAGAGGGCAATGGCAATGTAGCAGAGCTGAGATGGCAATGTAGCAGAGCTGAGAGGGCAATGTAGCAGAGCTGAGAGAGCGATGGCAATGTAGCAGAGCTGAGATGTCGATGTAGCAGAGCTGAGAGAGCGATGGCAATGTAGCAGAGCTGAGAGAGCGATGGCAATGTAGCAGAGCTGAGAGGGCAATGTAGCAGAGCTGAGAGAGCGATGGCAATGTAGCAGAGCTGAGAGAGCGATGGCAATGTAGCAGAGCTGAGAGGGCAATGTAGCAGAGCTGAGAGGGCAATGTAGCAGAGCTGAGAGAGCGATGGCAATGTAGCAGAGCTGAGAGGGCAATGTAGCAGAGCTGAGAGGGCAATGTAGCAGAGCTGAGAGAGCGATGGCAATGTAGCAGAGCTAAGATGGCAATGTAGCAGAGCTGAGAGAGCGATGGCAATGTAGCAGAGCTGAGATGTCGATGTAGCAGAGCTGAGATGGCAATGTAGCAGAGCTGAGAGAGCGATGGCAATGTAGCAGAGCTGAGAGAGCGATGGCAATGTAGCAGAGCTGAGAGGGCAATGTAGCAGAGCTGAGAGGGCAATGGCAATGTAGCAGAGCTGAGATGGCAATGTAGCAGAGCTGAGAGAGCGATGGCAATGTAGCAGAGCTGAGAGGGCAATGTAGCAGAGCTGAGAGGGCAATGTAGCAGAGCTGAGAGGGCAATGTAGCAGAGCTGAGAGGGCAATGGCAATGTAGCAGAGCTGAGAGGGCAATGGCAATGTAGCAGAGCTGAGAGGGCAATGTAGCAGAGCTGAGAGGGCAATGTAGCAGAGCTGAGAGAGCGATGGCAATGTAGCAGAGCTGAGATGGCAATGTAGCAGAGCTGAGAGAGCGATGGCAATGTAGCAGAGCTGAGAGAGCGATGGCAATGTAGCAGAGCTGAGAGAGCGATGGCAATGTAGCAGAGCTGAGAGGGCAATGTAGCAGAGCTGAGAGGGCAATGGCAATGTAGCAGAGCTGAGATGGCAATGTAGCAGAGCTGAGAGAGCGATGGCAATGTAGCAGAGCTGAGAGGGCAATGTAGCAGAGCTGAGAGGGCAATGTAGCAGAGCTGAGAGGGCAATGTAGCAGAGCTGAGAGGGCAATGTAGCAGAGCTGAGAGGGCAATGTAGCAGAGCTGAGAGGGCAATGGCAATGTAGCAGAGCTGAGAGGGCAATGTAGCAGAGCTGAGAGAGCGATGGCAATGTAGCAGAGCTAAGATGGCAATGTAGCAGAGCTAAGATGGCAATGTAGCAGAGCTGAGAGGGCAATGTAGCAGAGCTGAGAGGGCAATGGAGCAGAGCTGAGAGGGCAATGGAGCAGAGCTGAGAGGGCAATGGAGCAGAGCTGAGAGGGCAATGGAGCAGAGCTGAGAGGGCAATGTAGCAGAGCTGAGAGAGCGATGGCAATGTAGCAGAGCTAAGATGGCAATGTAGCAGAGCTAAGATGGCAATGTAGCAGAGCTGAGAGGGCAATGTAGCAGAGCTAAGATGGCAATGTAGCAGAGCTAAGATGGCAATGTAGCAGAGCTGAGAGGGCAATGTAGCAGAGCTGAGAGGGCAATGTAGCAGAGCTGAGAGGGCAATGGAGCAGAGCTGAGAGGGCAATGGAGCAGAGCTGAGAGGGCAATGGAGCAGAGCTGAGAGGGCTGGGTGAGTTGCAAGGGGGTGCGTCACACATGGAGAGAAGGTATATAATACAGGAGAGTACAGGCTATGGTGAGTGTGTATAGGGGCTAACTGTACCAATTTCGAGATTTGGAGAAAGGCCTGTGCTCTGCTATGTACAGCCACCTCAGTGAGACAGCAGCAGCTGATGGTGATAAGTGACTGGGGCTCCTATGCTGGGTCAGTGACTGGTTACATTAGGAGCCCCTACAGCTGTATGAGTTGCTCCTGTCCTGGGTGCTAATACATTGGTGTATTTCTCTATAGCTATAATCACTGTGGAGGATAATGCATGTATCTGATGTATGTACTGGTAGTTATTGTGGGGTCCCAGCCAGATAAGCTGAAAGTACATGCACTATCCTCCACAGTGACTATAGCAACTCTCTTGTCAGCTCCCGAGCTCCTCTGCTAACAGCCACCCCTCCCCCCTGATACAGCAGAGCAAGGCAGGGGACAGAGAAGAGGCCGGCTGCAGTACAGAACTCCTTACACACAGCCCGTCCATCAGTCTCCCCATCCCCCTGCACATACGTCCTCTCCATCCTCCTGACAGATCCCGGAGCTCCTCTGCTACCCCCCCCCCCCCCCCCCAGCAGCAGAGCGGCACAGATAAGAGGCCGGCTCCTCACATTGTGCGGCCGTCCAGCTACCTCCTCATCTGCCTGCTGCCCCCGCTGTCTGGCCGCACATACAGAGCCCCGGCACTGGTGTCTCCTCACTGCACCTCTGGCCGCACACAGGACCTCTCACAGGACTTTCTGTAAGTGGTGGACTTCAGTAAGATGGCGCCCCCTCCCTCCCACAGCTGTGTACTGCGCATGTCTTTGGACATGTGCAGTACACAGCTTAGGAAACACAGTGTAAGTGAACGGGACGGACTCCGTCCCGTTCACTTCAATGCTGTGTGTATGCCGTACAGCATCTGTGTAGATGTCGTGAAATGACGTCATACACAGATGCTCCCCAAGATGGCAGCCCCCTGTGCAAACATCACAGTGTTTTAAAACACTGATGACACATGCCAAAAAAAAATAAAAAAATACTAAACCACTTATCTTTTGTGATTAAATTTTTTTTGTAAAGAAAAAAAAAAGCGACACTGTCCCTTTAAGCAGGATTTAACAAATTCCTCAAGGTGGGTTCTCAATGTGCTTAGATCTTTGCTGATGGTATTTTAAGAGACTCTCTCAGTAGGTTTATGCTGTCCAATCTCAGGGTAGCATAAAGTAGTGACAGAGAAGCTAAACAGAATGATGTATCACTTACATTGTTCTATGCAACTGATGCGAAAATATCCTTCTGAATAACATGGTCCTCTCCATTATGTGCATGAGCCCAGTTGTCCTCAATATTTAAATGAAGCAGAAAACTCTGCCCACCAGCTGCTGATTGGCAGTTATCTAGGCATGATGTGTATAGGAAGTCAACTGTCAATCAGCAGCCGGAGGGTGGGGGGAGGGGTGTGGCAAGAATCCTATTCTCCTGCATATCAGGAGAACAGCTGAACAGAATTATATAAGTAATACACTGATTTGTTCAGCGTTTCTGTCACTAGTTTATGCTGCCCTTATTTAAGGTGGAATAAATCTAGTGACAGATTCCCTTTAATGTTTTTACAATTTTATTTATTGTATTTGTTGTTGTCTTTGGGGGTTCCTACTTTAGGGCTACCAAAATGATCAGTCTGGCTTCAAGAGAGGTCTAGCAAGTCTCTAAAGTTTACATTAATTTGTTCCCTGCATTAGGACACATATAACTAATGGAGTGGTGTCTTTTTTTGCATCATAATACCACCATTACAGGCGCTACATGTATATGGGAACTCAAACTTGATTTAGGAGTCTTAGAACACTGACTAGGGATATACGCCAAGCTAAAAATCTCTCCAAAAGGAAAGACTGATGGAGAGTTGTTTCAGGGTTGTTGCCCCTCTTCAGTGCAGATCAGGATGTTGGCTGGCTAGTGAGAGGCCTATTGACATGGGTCAAAAGGATACAAAGAAATTCCAAAACAAATGCTTCATCTACTACAACAAAATCTTTGACTGCATAAGCAATTAAAAAATTTGTGACATTAAGAAGTCTCGGCATTCCAGAACACCTCATCATCCTTGCGTGCAATCTCGATGTACTGAAATTTAAAGGCCCTATTCCACAGAACGATTATCGTCCGTATTCGCCTGATATCGGCCATTACGGCCGATAATCGTCCCGTGGAATAGAAGGCAACGACATGAACGATGTCGGCTGATCGTTGCAGTCGTTTGTTTTTCAACATGTTGAAAAACAAACCACTGATACAGCAACGATCTGCTGCCGTCGCTCCGTGGAATAGGAGCATCGGCAGCAGAGCTGCTGTATGCTATGGGCGATCACCCGGGCAGCCCCCCGCAGCTCCCCCCTCCCCGGACTCACCCGCTCGCTGCTACCGCGTGGGATAGCACAGGTACTACTCCCCCATCCTCTGCTCATACTATGAGCTGAGTATGGGAGGAGTAGTACTGTGTATATGTGGCAGCAGCAGCACCGAGCATGGAGGGAGGGGGGAGGTAGATGCATAGGCACCTCTCTCTCTCCCTCCCTGCTCGGTGCCCTCCAAATGTAATGATTGAATACATTTATGGAATACTTTGGGGAGCAAGGACACTTGCTCCCCAAAGTACTCCATAAATGCATTCATCAAAAACATACTGTATATTACATTTACATACACATCCATTGTAATTCCAATAGAGTGTCCAGCAGGGGCGCACTATATATAGAAGTCAATGGTACTCATATATATAGTGCGCCCCCTGCTGGACACTCCATTGTATTTACACCCTGATTCGTGACGTCACTGAACTTCTGAGAAATTGAAGTCTCCATGATCTACTAAATTAAGGGAAATAGCCCTATATGTGCATTTCCCATAATTAATGTACATTAGAAATGTGTCTTTCCATTAGTAATAACATATTAAAAAATAGTTTGGGCTGAACTTCTCCTTTAATATCAAGATGAGATTGTTCAGGCCATGTTGCTCCCCGTGGCCACATATGGGAGTGATAATTGATCAGTGGAGAAATAGGACAGAATAAAAATAGATGTTTCTGAACTATGGTGCATCAAAAAACTGGACTGCTAAAAGAACAAACCTGACGGTGATAGAAAAGATCAAAGATGTCCTAGGAGTCTCAGATGACCAAACTTTTACTTCTGTATTGGACATATCATGAGAAGAGAAATCGACCATGCGTGGGGCTTGATACCATAAAAACCACTGCAAATATGAAGATATCATCGCTCAGTCATATGGCATATGGCCATATGGAAGCTATCCAAGGGGTTTCCGTAAGTCGACGAAAACCCTAACAACATACAATCGATGCATCCTTTAAAAATGATTGAGATGGATCTTTGATTATAATGATACTGAAAGCATCTCAGAGGCTGTTGAGACCATTTTGAAAGCATAAAGCTCTTATAAAAGAAGCAAAGAAAGGCTCAAGACAGCTACAAGAAAAGAAAATAGAGAAAATGAGAGGAATAAGAGGCATTAAAGTGCTGGAAACAATAAATGACTGAAACTGACACAAAGTCAGCAGCAAGATGTAAAAATGTTGATGTGTATTTAGTTTTTGTCCATTATCAGTAGTTACTGTACACTTCATTGATGATTCATAAATCATAGCCAAAAGACTGTTCTCAATTTGAAATGGATTCCCCCTGAAATAAATCAGCTGAAAATATTTTTATAAAATAAGTTCTTATATTAATTTAAAACTGGTTCATAACCAAATGATGAACTAGTTATATTGGTAAACCATAGATTGCAGAGTCAAAGAAAAAAATTGTGCCGCTGATAAATACAGCCTAGAAAGTAATCGCCAGAGTGAAGTCACAGAACAGAAAGATTGTCATAGTGATGTCACAATACATACATAATAAACATTGTAAAGTAACACCAAAGGGAAATGGTCACAGTGCAAGGACATTAAAAACCCCAAACCCTACACAAAAGCCAGTGATAAATTCCACCCTTGGTCCCTTTGTCACTACATAAGAATCTGGTTTAAAGTTTAATAGTCTAGGCCAGTGCTTCCCAACCTTTTCCACCTCGGGGCACCTCTACTAAATTATGTTCTACACAATAAGAAAACCGTCATACAGTGACTCACAGGAGGCGTCACTTTCCCTTTTCCTCTCCATCCAGTCCAGTCCTCCATGATGATTTCTTCCAGCTACTTTTCATCTCTTCAGAACCTGCCAGACAAACAATTTAGGCTCCACACATTTCTAGCAACTTCCTTTCCTTTCTCCCTCCTGTAGGCTCCCAAAGTAACTGAGCTGTTTGGTGTTATGTGCAGTAAAGTGAGTAGGAATGTGTGATGCCCCCTGTATGTAGGATCCCCTGCTGTGCCCCCATGAACTAATAATACCCCAGAGGTGCCCCCATGAACTAATAATGCCCCCAGAGGTGCCCCTCCATGAACTAATAATGCCCCCAGAGTGCCCCCATGAACTAATATTGCCCCCAGAGGTTCCCCTATGAACTAATAATGCCCCCAGAGGTTCCCCTATGAACTAATAATGCCCCCAGAGGTGCCCCTATGAATTAATAATGCCCCCAGAGGTGCCCCCATGAATTGAAAATGCCCCCAGAGGTGCCCCCATGAACTAATAATGCCTCCAGAGGTTCCCCCATAAACTAATAATGCCTCAGAGGTTCCCCTATGAACTAATAATGCCCCCAGAGGTGCCCCCCATGAACTAATAATGCCCCCAGAAGTGCCCCCATGAACTAATAATGCCCCCAGAGGTGCCCCCCATGAACTAATAATGCCCCAGAGGTGACCACATGAACTAAAAATGCCCCCAGAGGTGCCCCCCATGAACTACTAATGCCCCAGAGGTGCCCCCCATGAACTAATAATGCCCTCAAAAGTGCCCCCATGAACTAATAATGCCCCCAGAAGTTCCCCCATTAACTAATAATGCCCCCAGAGGTTCCCCCATAAACTAATAATGCCTCAGAGGTTCCCCTATGAACTAATAATGCCCCCAGAGGTGCCCCCCATGAACTAATAATGCCCCCAGAAGTGCCCCCATGAACTAATAATGCCCCCAGAGGTGCCCCCATGAACTAATAATGCCCCAGAGGTGACCACATGAACTAAAAATGCCCCCAGAGGTGCCCCCCATGAACTACTAATGCCCCAGAGGTGCCCCCCATGAACTAATAATGCCCCCAAAAGTGCCCCCATGAACTAATAATGCCCCCAGAAGTTCCCCCATTAACTAATAATGCCCCCAGAAGTGCCCCCCCATGGACTAATAAATGCCCCAGAGGTGCCCCCATGAACTAATAATGCCCCCAGAGGTGCCCCTAAAAAAACCAAACATCCTAATTACCTAATCCACGCTGTGTGGCTCCAGGGAGCAGCTCTCCTCTTCTGGCTCCATCTTGCGCGCTGCACGGACGGGACCTCCGGCAGGCGTGATGACGTCACATCATCACGCCTGCCGGATAGGTCACGTCCCGGAGTCCCATAGGCTGCAGGTATGAAGTGCCGGCAGCCTATGGGAGTGAATGTAGGAGCAGGACGCTGACAGGTCCTGCATCTACATTATGCTCACTTTAATATTCCGCCTGCTCACTGTGCTCACGGAACATCAAAGCGATCTGTGCATCCCGAGACGCTGCGCGGCCGCAGCTTCTCAGGATGCTTAAAGAGACAGTGCACATTTCCCACCAGGATGCCGCGGCACCCCTGGCGGGTTCTCCCGGCGCCCCTCTTGGGAAACGCTGGTCTAGTCTAAGGGCCCTTTTACACAGAGCAATATTTGGACGAATCTGGCCATTTATTTTTCCGTGTGATAGGGACAACAATCAGCCGATGACATTGATCAAACCCTACACAAAAGCCAGTGATAAATTCCACCCTTGGTCCCTTTGTCACTACTTAAGAATCTGGTTTATAGTTTAATAGTCTAGGCCAGTGCTTCCCAACCTTTTCCACCTCGGGGCACCCCTACTAAATTATGTTCTACAAAATAAGAAAACTGTCATACAGTGACTCACAGGTGACGTCACAGGAGGCGTCACTTTCCCTTTTCCTCTCCATCCAGTCCAGTCCTCCATGATGATTTCTTCCAGCTACTTTTCATCTCTTCAGAACCTGCCAGACAAACAATTTAGGCTCCACACATTTCTAGCAACTTCCTTTCCTTTCTCCCTCCTGTCGGCTCCCAAAGTAACTGAGCTGTTTGGTGTTATGTGCAGTAAAGTGAGTAGGAATGTGTGATGCCCCCTGTATGTAGGATCCCCTGCTGTGCCCCCATGAGCTAATAATGCCCCCAGAGGTGCCCCCATGAACTAATAATGCCCCCAGAGGTGCCCCCATGAACTAATAATGCCCCCAGAGGTGCCCCCATGAACTAATAATGTGCCCAGAGGTGCCCCCATGAACTAATAATACCCCCAGAGGTGCCCCCATGAACTAATAATGCCCTCAGAGGTGCCCCCCATGAACTAATAATGCCCCCAGAGGTGCCCCCCATGAACTAATAATGCCCCCAGAGTGCCCCCCATGAACTAATAATGCCCCCAGAGGTGCCCCCCATGAACTAATAATGCCCCCAGAGTGCCCCCCATGAACTAATAATGCCCCCAGAGGTTCCCCTATGAACTAATAATGCCCCCAGAGGTTCCCCTATGAACTAATAATGCCCCCAGAGGTGCCCCTATGAACTAATAATGCCCCCAGAGGTGCCCCCATGAATTGAAAATGCCCCCAGAGGTGCCACCATGAACTAATAATGCCCCCAGAGGTTCCCCCATAAACTAATAATGCCTCAGAGGTTCCCCTATGAACTAATAATGCCCCCAGAGGTGCCCCCCATGAACTAATAATGCCCCCAGAAGTGCCCCCATGAACTAATAATGCCCCCAGAGGTGCCCCCTATGAACTAATAATGCCCAGAGGTGACCACATGAACTAAAAATGCCCCCAGAGGTGCCCCCCATGAACTACTAATGCCCCAGAGGTGCCCCCCATGAACTAATAATGCCCCCAAAAGTACCCCCATGAACTAATAATGCCCCCAGAAGTTCCCCCATTAACTAATAATGCCCCCAGAAGTGCCCCCCCATGGACTAATAAATGCCCCAGAGGTGCCCCCATGAACTAATAATGCCCCCAGAGGTGCCCCTAAAAAAACCAAACATCCTAATTACCTAATCCACACTGTGTGGCTCCAGGGAGCAGCTCTCCTCTTCTGGCTCCATCTTGCGAGCTGCAGGGACGGGACCTCCGGCAGGCGTGATGACGTCACATCATCACGCCTGCCGGATAGGTACTTTTCATCTCTTCAGAACCTGCCAGACAAACAATTTAGGCTCCACACATTTCTAGCAACTTCCTTTCCTTTCTCCCTCCTGTAGGCTCCCAAAGTAACTGAGCTGTTTTACTGAAAGAGTGGTAGATACCTGGAACAAACTTCCAGCAGAGGTGGTTGGTAAATCTACAATAACAGAATTTAAACACGCCTGGGATAGACATATATCTATCCTAAGATAATAAGGAAGAAAATACTAAAAGGGCGGACTAGATGGACCCAGTGGTCTTTTTCTGCCGACAATCTTCTATGTTTCTATGTTTCTATGTGCAGTAAAGTGAGTAGGAATGTGTGATGCCCCCTGTATGTAGGATCCCCTGCTGTGCCCCCATGAACTAATAATGCCCCCAGAGGTGCCCCCATGAACTAATAATACCCCCAGAGGTGCCCCCATGAACTAATAATGCCCTCAGAGGTGCCCCCCATGAACTAATAATGCCCCCAGAGGTGCCCCCCATGAACTAATAATGCCCCCAGAGTGCCCCCCAGAAGTTCCCCCATTAACTAATAATGCCCCCAGAAGTGCCCCCCCCCATGGACTAATAAATGCCCCAGAGGTGCCCTTATGAACTAATAATGCCCCCAGAGGTGCCCCTAAAAAAACCAAACATCCTAATTACCTAATCCACACTGTGTGGCTCCAGGGAGCAGCTCTCCTCTTCTGGCTCCATCTTGCGAGCTGCAGGGACGGGACCTCCGGCAGGCGTGATGACGTCACATCATCACGCCTGCCAGATAGGTCACGTCCCGGAGTCCCATAGGCTGCAGGTATGAAGTGCCGGCAGCCTATGGGAGTGAATGTAGGAGCAGGACGCTGACAGGTCCTGCATCTACATTATGCTCACTTTAATATTCCGCCTGCTCACTGTGCTCATGGAACATCAAAGCGATCTGTGCATCCCGAGAAGCTGCGCGGCCGCAGCTTCTCAGGATGCTTAAAGAGACAGTGCACATTTCCCACCCCTGGCGGGTTCTCCCGGCGCCCCGCTTGGGAAACGCTGGTCTGGTCTAAGGGCCCTTTTACACAGAGCAATATTCGGACGAATCTGGCCATTTATTTTTCCGTGTGATAGGGACAACAATCAGCCGATGACATTGATCATCTGCTGATTGTTGGTTTAGGTTTGGATCTAAAATCATCAGGCGCTGACATTGCTACGTGTAATAGCGATGCACAGCCAATGGCTGACGATTGTTCTAACACCTGATACCTCACCTCTCCCCGCTCCCGGTCTTCTCTTCTGTGCTCCACAGCTTTCCAGGTCAGCTGACAGGCTACTCAGACGCTGCTGCCGCTGGGACCGGGAAGCTGCAGAGCACAGGAGAGGAGACCAGGAGCAGGGAGAGGTAAGCTGTAAGGTATTTGGGCAAGGGCTGCATGGACATTGCTAACGATGTCCATGCAGCCCTTACTGCCCAATTATCGGCCGCCTAATAGGTCCAGTAAACAAGCGCCAATCTAGCAGATTGCCACTCGTTTACTAAAATGATCAGGCCATAGTCAGCCCATGTAATAGTACCCTAAACGTCCTTTTACACAGGCCAATTATCGTCTGAATGATCATTCATAGGAACTAGAGATGAGCGAGTAGTGAAATATTCGACTTTCGAGAATTCGAATCGAATAGGCACCGATATTCGACTATTCGAACGAGTATTTGATCCCATTATAGTCTATGGGAAAAAATTTGCAGCACTTGGAAATCAAAATTCGACCACTTGGAGGTCACCAAGTCCCCCATGAAACCTCCCTAAACGATGCAAACACCTCCGCAATGACACTGGGACATTAGGGGGAGCATGCGTGGGTGCACCCAACACCCCAAAATCGCAGTATAATGCCACTCTCTGCAGTTGCGAAGGAAAAATATTTGCGAACGCTTTGCGAACATTTATGGCAATGTTCACACATTTCGTTCGTATTTCTTGCGTAGTGTTACATACATGATTCCAATTTGCGTCCGCAGAGCGTCATGTTATTCGCGCGTATCACGCGTCATGCTGTACGAACGTTACTGGAACAGTATGTATGATGTGCCTTTTTCTGGGCTACTGGAACAATATGTATCACGTGCCTTTTACTGGGCTACTGAAACAGTATATATCAGGTGCCCTTAGTGGTCTACTGGAACAATATGTATAACGTGCCCTTAGTGGTGTCAAACAGGGACACTATAAGTCACTTGTACACACAGGGTACTGAAATGAATACACCTGCTGATGCTGATGCTGCTGTTATATCATCTATTTCTTAGCTCTGAGAAGAGCTTTTGATTCAGAGATGACTTCTTCGCTGGATATTAGCCCTGAAAAGGACTTTTGGGTTCTGTAGTAAGCCTGCCTAACCAAAACGCTACTAAAACCTATCTCTCCCTGCTCCAAGATCTCTCCCTGGCTAGGTTGAAAGCTCATCTGCGGTCGAGAGGCGGGAGCCAAGTATTTAAGATTTGAAGTCATGTGGTTCAGCCATCCAATGAGGGTAGACGCCATTTTCGCCTCCCTGCATGGTCATTGGATTAAAAAAAGCTCCAAGTGTGATGGGAGGGCTTTTGAATGTTTCCCGCATATTCACCTCACTACTTAATTGAATTTGAATCTTTCGAATACCGCAATATTCGATCGAATACCTACTCGAAAGAATCGTATTCGCTCATCTCTAATAGGAACACTTGTCATAGACCATGATTAAACATCATGCCAAATATCTCTTCAAAAGAAAAAAATACCCATCTGCCGGCAGCTGTTTTGGGGGTTATTGCCCCTTGTCAGTACAGAGCAGGGTGCTTGCTGACAATTGAGAACCCTACTGTTTGGGGACAAAAGGGATAGGAGAAATAGTCTCCCATTGGTCCCACAACAGTAGTTCTTTTAATAGCCAGTCAACACTGTGCTCTGTACTGACAAGGGGCAATAACCCCCATAAACAGCTGCCTGCAGATGGGTATTTTTTCCTTTTGGCTTGGCATATATCCCTAGGCACGTTCTAAGACTCCTAGTTGGAATGAAACACTGACTTGAACGGAGAGCCACCATTTCAAGGTGGTGTGAGAGCTACTTTGCATATACTTCTATAGGCTGGGTTCACACTACGTATATTTCAGTCAGTATTGTGGTCCTCATATTGCAACCAAAACCAGGAGTGGATTAAAAACACAGAAAGGCTCTGTTCACACAATGATGAAACTGAGGGGATGGCCGCCATATAACAGTAAATAACTGCCATTATTTCAATATAACTACCGTTGTTTTAAAATAACAGCAAATATTTGCCATTATATGGCGGCCATCCACTCAATTTCAACAGTGTGTGAACAGAGCCTTTCTGTGTTTTCAATCCACTCCTGGTTTTGGTTGCAATATGAGGTCCACAATACTGACTGAAACAGGGGCGGGCTGGGCCAGGGGGCAAGGGGGCATGTGCCCCCCGGGCCGGTCTTCCCCACCAATGAGTGGACCGCGACCCGTGGCCGACCCTCTGCTGTAGTTGAGACTGAAAGAATAGCGTGGCCAGCCTCTTCCGGGCTGCCTGATCCCCCCAGGAGCCGCAGGAACCTACATCAGGTCCCCAGCGGTGACGTCACTTCCCTGACGCGCCGCTGAGGACCTGAGAGGAAAGTGAGAGGAGAGGAGCCGCCGCGCTGCAGCAGCAGGGAGAAGCTGCTGCAGACTGAAGATCCGGCCCGAGGAGAGGTCAGTGGGGACGGACTGGGGGCAAAGCCTGAGGGGAGTCCCTCATAACAGGGATTTGACAGGAATGGAAGTAAGGGGTGAGAGAAAGGGTAGAGGCGACTGGGACAAGCAGGGGAAGGGTGGAGTGATGGTGGGGGGTAGTCCCTGGGGGTATAAACAGTGGGGGTGATTGGGCAGAGAGAGGGGGGGGAGGAGTAACATAGGGGGACAGGTTATATAGGTCAGCTCCACAGGGGGTTGGCAGCCATTTTAGGTTAAGCAGTGGTGAAGATCTGTTGGTGGTAGTAGTGCACCTGCTTACCTAATGGAGTCCATCGACGGGATGCTGCAGCAGTTGAGGAGAGAGGCTGAGGTGCGGGGCCAAGAGTGGCTGCAGACGCAGGTTCGTGGTCTGCTGGGGTCCGGGGTCGCCGCGCCGCCTGTGGCGTCCCCCGCAAAGCGCCCTAGGAGGTCCCGGCCTCCTGAGAGGCTTAGTCCTGAGGTGACCCCTCGAGTTCGGCGCCGAATCGGGAGCCCCTCACGGGACCCTCCGGGCTCTGCCGCGGGTCGGACTCCTTCCTCCCGGCGTGCAGGGTCTGGGAGGAATCCCACCATCAGGCGGGACTCGCATCCGAGGGGGGCAGTCGGCCCCCCTCCGTCAGAAGACGGCGTTGGAGCGGCGGTGAGTGGAGCGGCTGGCCCGGGTAGGCGTGGTGGAGTCCGGAGGCCAGCTCGGCGTGGGGCCGGTGCGGAGCGAGGCAGCAGAGGTCGGGTGCGGGAGCCACGGTCGGTGGCTTCCCGGCGGCGGGACGACAACGAGCAGGCTTCGCCTGGCTCCGCCTCCAGCGGCCATGATTCGGCCAGGGATGAGCGGCGCTCTCCGATGACGCAGATGAGGGGGCGGGGCCGCCAGGCCCGACCTGAAGAGGCACGTCACCAGTCGTCGCCGGAAGGGGGGACTGACGCAGATGGTCCGCGTCCGGGATCCGGTTCGGCCGCTGTTGGGACGTCAGGCCCCAGACAGCAGGGTGAGTACAGCACAAACATAATGCCTGCGATGCCGTTAGGGGGGGGGGATGGGGGCGGGAACGGAGGGTCAACTGAATGCCGGTCTGGCGGGTCTGCTGAGTGGGTTGCGGGATGTGTTGGTGGGGTGGTCTGCAAGGGGGGTGGGGAGCGGGTCTCCGGTTCAGGCCTGGTCTGGGGGGGGGTATGTCGGGCAATGGGGGGGGCTTGGTCCAGTCAGCTGGGGCGCAGGGGGGGGTACCTGGGCCGTCCTCTCTAGCGCCGTTGCCCGCGGGGGGGTTGGGAGCGCAGGGGGAAGCTGGGGCAGGTATGTCTGGGGGCATCCGGGGTTCGGGGGAGCCTGGGGCTTGGGGGACGGCGGTGGCCGGGTCTGGTGGGGCGGAGGTCCCTCCGGTGGGGGATAGACCAGTGGATGGGGAGGGTGAATTTGTGCGGTTGGGGGACGCTGCAAAAGGGGAGGTCTATGTATGCTTTGAAGGGCCTTTGGGGGCGCATTTGAAGCCGGAAGTCAGGGAAAAGATATGGAGAGGAGAGTATGTGGAGATCTTTTCTTTGTTGCCATTAGAAAAATTTAACCTTGACAAGGTTATGCCTTCAGAGGAGAAGAAGGACAAGGAGGAAAAGAAGAGGTATCGGTTGATACCTCGGACTTTCACTAATTGGCTGCAAGCTTTTTCCATACTGGCGAGCGTGGTGGGGGAGAAAGCGCCGGATAACTGTTGTGGGCTGTTCTGTTACTTAGATGCGATAGGGGAGGCTTACAGGGTATACGGGGGCCAGGCGTGGCTCCGGTATGATGAACAGTTTAGGCAGAGGAAGGCCTTACGGCCCAACATTCGTTGGGATCATAAGGACATAGGCCTTTGGTTGCGAGTTACGGCGCCAGTGAGGGCAGGGGGGGGGGGACAGTCCTTTCCAGGGTCCGCCGGAAGTTCCAGCCAGCCCGGGCATTCGGCGGCGGTGCAGCGGGGGCTGTGCTTCCTCTTTAACGAGGGAGCATGTAAATTCGGGGCCAAGTGCAAATTCAAGCACGAATGTTCCTTTTGTGGGGGGTCTCACGGAGCGTCCCGCTGTTTCAAGAAAAACAAGCAGCCGGGCGGTAGGGATGCCGTTGGAAAAGGGGGTGACGCCGGTGCGTCTGGCAGCAATGCAGGGTTATCTAAGTAGATACCCGGACAGGGCGGCTGCACAGCTGCTTAGGGAGGGTTTCTCTCAGGGCTTCCGGATTCCGTCAGTTGGGGGTGTGGGGGGCAAGGCTGGACGCAATTTGAGATCGGCGGCTGATCATCCAGAGGTGGTGACGGAGAAATTGGGTAAGGAAGTAGGTTTGGGGCGGATGGCAGGGCCTTTCCGGGACCCTCCGTGCGGGCAGCTGCGGGTTTCTCCCTTGGGGGTGGTGCCGAAGAAGGAGCCGAATAAGTTTCGGCTGATTCACCACCTGTCGCACCCCAGGGGCGCGTCTGTGAACGACGGGATAGATCCTGAGCTTTGCTCGGTGGTTTATACGTCGTTTGATGAGGCGCTGCGGTGGGTGCGTTTTTATGGGCAAGGGGCCCTGTTGGCAAAGGTGGACGTGGAGGCGGCTTTTCGGCTGCTCCCCGTGCATCCGGAATCCATGCCTTTGTTGGGTTGTTTTTGGGAGGGAGGGTTTTATGTTGACCGTTGTTTGCCTATGGGCTGCTCGCTCTCTTGCGCGTACTTTGAGACGTTCAGCACGTTCTTGGAGTGGGCGGTACGAGAGGAGTCGGGGATCCGGTCACTCATCCACTATCTGGATGATTTTCTGTGCATAGGCCCGGCGGGATCTGGGGGTTGTTCGGTGTTGCTGCACACGTTGGAAAAGCTTTTTGTGGCGTTTGGGGTTCCGTTGGCGACAGAGAAGACCGAGGGGCCGGTTACTGCGTTGAATTTCCTGGGGATTCGGATCGACACGGTTCGCATGGAATTCAGCTTGCCGGACGGGAAGTTGGTGGACCTGAGGGAGGGGGTCAGGAGGGCTCGTAGGTTGCGTAAACTGACCCTGAAGGAGTTGCAATCCCTGCTCGGCAAGCTGAATTTTGCGTGTCGGATCATGCCCATGGGGCGGGTTTTTTGCCGCCGTCTGGCTCAGGCGACGTCGGGCATTAGGTCCCCTCATCATTATGTGCGGTTGCGGCAGGAGCTGCGGGATGACTTGGGAGTGTGGGACTCGTTCCTGGGCACTTACAATGGGCGGTCCCTGCTAATGGAGGCAGTAGTCGATGCGCCGGATTTCGAACTTTTTACGGATGCAGCGGGCGTTGGGGGCTTTGGGGCCTTTTTACAGGGAAGTTGGTGTGTGGGATTGTGGCCGGAGTCGTGGGTCGAAGCGGGGCATGTGCGCAATCTGACCTTACTCGAACTGTTCCCCATTGTGGTAGCGGTTTCCATTTGGGGGAACAGGTTCAGGAATAGAAGGGTGCGGTTCCACTGTGACAACATGAGTGTGGTATCGGCAATTAATGGGTTGACAGCCTCATCGCCCCCGGTGGTGCGGCTTTTGCAGCATCTGGTGCTGCGCTGCTTGTCTTTGAATGCGTGGGTGACGGCTGTTCATGTTCCGGGTGAATGTAACTCAATTGCCGATGCTCTCTCTCGTTCACAGTGGGAACGCTTCCGCGCTCTGGCCCCGGGTGCGAACGAGGAAGGGGATCCTTTTCCAGTGGAGTTGTGGAGTCTGCCCTTCGGTCGGCTGGACGGCTGATCAGTGAGTCGGTAACGCCAGGCACTTGGGTTGGGTATGAGGCGGCATGGTTGCAATGGTCAGAGTGGCAGAGGAGTTGGGGAGGAGCCGGGGAGGAGGAAATAGGGTTTTTGTTGTTGGTGGGGCATTGCCGGGAGGAGGGCTGGTCGGTACCTCGGTTAAACAAGTTGCTGGCGGGGGTGGCTTTTGGGTGCAAACTGCGGGGCCTTCGGGATATTACCAAGTCGTTTTTGGTTCGACAGGCGGTTAGGGGTTTCAGGAAGGGTTACAGGGCGTGCGATCGTCGGCGCCCGGTGTCCTTTCAGGTGCTAGGGATGGTTGGGGATTGTTTGGGGGATGTTTGTAGGTCGCAGGAGGAGGCCAGGCTATTTAGAGTGGCTTTTTCACTGGCTTTTTTCGGGGCCCTTCGTATTGGGGAGTTGGTCAGTCCGTCGACTTCGGTCCCGGGGGGTTTATTTTGGGAGGATGTGGATTGTTATGACGACAGGGTTGAGTTCCGGATTAGGAGGTCAAAGACGGACCAGTTGGGGAGGGGTAAGAGAGTAGTGTTGTTCGGGGTGCCGGGGTCTCGGATGTGTCCGGTAGTGTGTTTGAGGGAGTATGGTCTTGCGAGGGGTGTTCTTGGGCCGCTTTTGCGTCATGGGGATGGATCCTTTTTGTCGCGGTTTCAATTTGTTGCGGTGTTTCGGAAGGGTTTGGGGGCGGTGGGTTTGAGTCCCAGGGATTATAGTGGACATTCTTTTAGGATTGGGGCTGCTACAGAGGCGGCACGGTGGGGCCTGAGTGAGGATGTGGTGCGTAGAATTGGCAGGTGGGAATCTCGTCGCTTTCGTTCCTACATTCGCCCCGAGTGGGTGTAGGGAACAAGTGGGTAGGGAGTGGCTTACGTTGTTCCGTGTTTTAGTTGTTGGTTTTTGTTTCCTCAGGTCCCACACCGTGTTTGATATGGATCATGGGCCACTCCTATGTCCGCTGGGGAGCCCTGCGAGCGGGGGTGCGGCCGGATGGCAGACAGCTGGGGGTCCCCCGCGCGGAGGCGGTAATTCGGTGGCTGGGGCGGGGGGGCATGCGATGGAAAGGGGTCCTGCCGGATTTCCATAAGTACGTGCGCCTGGACAGAGTGCCTGATATTCTGCTTCTACATGTAGGAGGGAATGATTTGGGGTCTCGCCCCATTCGTGAGTTGGTTGCGGACATGAAGTTCGATATGTTGAGATTATGGTCTATGTGTCCAAAGCTGGTGACTATATGGTCTGACATTGTGCCTCGCAAGCGGTGGGAGGGGGCTCGGTCAGTAGCTAGTATTGACAAGGCGCGCATAAAGGTTAACAGGGCTATGGCGCGCTTCATGGCAAGGAACGGGGCGGTGGCCATTCGGCATACTGACTTGGAGAAGGGTGAGGGTGCCTATTGGCGCAGGGACGGGGTTCACTTGAACGCCATTGGAACGGATATGTGGACCTTGTCTCTGAGAGATGGTATAGATGTGGCATTGCGGGTGTGGCGGGACGCCAACACCTAAGGAGGTCAGGCGTTGGCGTCTGTGGCGGTGGGGGTCCTCGGGGTTGGTGTCGGTGGAAAAATATTTGGTGTGATGGGAGGGGACCGTGGAGTGGTTCCGGACTCCCTGGGCCTATGGAGAAGGTTATGGCAGGGCGGCAATAGTTAGCCAATGGCTTAAGGGGATACGACCTCCATAAGAGGAAGTTACAGTGGCCCTGCACTCCGGGTGTTAGTTGGTGTCTCTGGGTCAAGTGCTCGTCGGCCAGAGGCAAATCCTGGGTGCGGGGGGGAAGGAAAGTTTGGCAAAAAGCCGCCTGTGGGGTTTTGGGGCTCCGAGGACCGCCCCGTCGAATAGCAATGTACATTTATTTGTTACAGAATTGTTATATATATTGGTTATATATATTGGTTAATATTATGAGGATGTTTTAATAAACGGCTGCTGTGGCCATTAAAATCCAGAAGTTGTCTGTGGTTCTTCGGGCAGTTACCAGGGGTAAGGGAGGGAAGGGGTGGGGGTTCTTAGAGTAAAGGTCTTTGTATGGAGAGCCTTGTCAATACCCTGGTCAAGTGGGGACGGACTGGGGGCAAAGCCTGAGGGGAGTCCCTCATGACAGGGATTTGACAGGAATGGAAGTAAGGGGTGAGAGAAAGGGTAGAGGCGACTGGGACAAGCAGGGGAAGGGTGGAGTGATGGTGGGGGGTAGTCCCTGGGGGTATAAACAGTGGGGGTGATTGGGCAGAGAGAGGGGGGGGAGGAGTAACATAGGGGGACAGGTTATATAGGTCAGCTCCACAGGGGGTTGGCAGCCATTTTAGGTTAAGCAGTGGTGAAGATCTCCCGCCCACCCTCCCTGGTTTGTTAGTAGGGTCGGAAGCTTGGTTAGCTGGGAATTGGTCGGGGTAAGTATGGTCCAGCAGCTGGGGGGTAATGGGGGAGATGTAACCGTTTGTCATGGCAGCTGGGCGCGGCGGTGGGGGTCCTCGGGGTTGGTGTCGGTGGAAAAATATTTGGTGTGATGGGAGGGGACCGTGGAGTGGTTCCGGACTCCCTGGGCCTATGGAGAAGGTTATGGCAGGGCGGCAATAGTTAGCCAATGGCTTAAGGGGATACGACCTCCATAAGAGGAAGTTACAGTGGCCCTGCACTCCGGGTGTTAGTTGGTGTCTCTGGGTCAAGTGCTCGTCGGCCAGAGGCAAATCCTGGGTGCGGGGGGGAAGGAAAGTTTGGCAAAAAGCCGCCTGTGGGGTTTTGGGGCTCCGAGGACCGCCCCGTCGAATAGCAATGTACATTTATTTGTTACAGAATTGTTATATATATTGGTTATATATATTGGTTAATATTATGAGGATGTTTTAATAAACGGCTGCTGTGGCCATTAAAATCCAGAAGTTGTCTGTGGTTCTTCGGGCAGTTACCAGGGGTAAGGGAGGGAAGGGGTGGGGGTTCTTAGAGTAAAGGTCTTTGTATGGAGAGCCTTGTCAATACCCTGGTCAAGTTGTTTTTCTTTTTTTTTTTAAACCCCTTCACATGTGGCCACACAGGGGGGGGGGGGGTGGTATTCTATAAAGGAGAATACACTTGGGGGCTATTCTATGAGGGGGGATGCACAGGGGGGCTATTCTATGAGGGGGGGGGGATGCACAGGGGGGCTATTCTATGAGGGGGATGCAAAGGGGGGCTATTCTATGAGGGGGATGCATGGGGGGCTATTCTATGAGGGGGGATGCACAGGGGGGCTATTCTATAAAGGAGAATGCACAGGGGGGCTGTTCTATAAGGGCGGGGGGGGGGGTGCGAGGCGGGCTATTCTATATGGGGGTATGCACATGGGGGCTATTCTATGAGGGGGGATGCACAGGGGGGCTATTCTATATTGGGGATATGCCCAGGTGGGGGCTATTCTATGAGGGGGGATGCACAGAGGGCTCTTCTATGAGGGGGGATGCACAGGGGGGCTATTCTATATTGGGGAGATGCCCAGGGGGGGCTCTTCTATGAGGGGCGATGCACAGGGGGGCTATTCTATGAGGGGGGATGCACAGGGGGGCTATTCTATAAGGGGGGGATGCACGGGGGGGGGGGGGGGGGCTATTCTATAAGGGAGAATGCACAGGGGGGCTATTCTATAAGGGAGAATGCACAGTGGGGCTATTCTATATGGGGGATGCACAGGGGGCTATTCTATAAGGGATAATGCACAGGGGGGGCTATTCTATAAGGGGGGATGCACAGGGGGGCTATTTTATGAGGATGAGGATGCACAGGCGAGCTATTCTATATTGGGGGATGCACAGGGGGGGCTATTCTATAAAGGGGGTGCATGGGGGCTATTCTATATGGGAGGATGCACAGGGGGCCTATTCTATATGGGAGGATGCACAGGGGGGCTATTCTATATGGGGAGATGCACGGGGGGGGGGGGCTATTCTATATGGGGGATGCACAGGTGGGCTTTTCTATATGGAGAGATGTGCAGCAGGGGGGGGGGCTATTCTATATGGAGAGAAGTGCAGCGGGGGGCTATTCTATATGGAGGGATGTATAGATGAGGATGTTGCCGGAGCAAGAAGCCTAAAATGTCTGTCTGGCAGATCCTGTGGAGAGGAGTCATGGCCAGAGAAGCCTTCATGATGGCCAGAGCCAGATAAAGAAGAAAAGGAAAAGTGGACGTCTCTTCATGCAGAGAAGACGCCTACTGTGAGTCACTGAATGTAACTGCACTATAATAACTTATAAGGTCTTATAACTTATCAGGGGTGTCAAACTCCGTCCCTCCAGGTGTTGCAAAACAACAATTCCCGTCATGGTTTATCTGTCCAGTCATGATGGGATTTGTAGTGTAACAACTGGAGGGACGGAGTTTGACAACTGTGTTCTATTGTCAGTGTTCTTATACCTGAGATAGATAGGAGATAGATAGGAGATAGATAGATAGATAGATAGATAGATAGATAGATAGATAGATAGGAGATAGATAGCTAATAGATAGATAGATAATGGATAGATAGATATCCAGTAGGAAATGGCTATCTAGCAGTTCATTATGTATCTTTGATTACACATGAGATCACAACCAGCTGAAACATTTTAATAATGAGAACCTTCTATGTGGATGATCCTGGTATTTCTACAGTGGATGTTAGTTAGTAATGGCGGCGGTGGTGAAGGGGTTGTGATATTTGTTTCTTTTATACTGGTATTATTGGTCTTGTTATACTGGATCTCAGTTATGGTGTGGTGGTAATGGTTGTGGTCACAGTGATAATATATGTTTCTTATATACTGGTGTATTGGATTTGGTCAGTAACGGTATACTTCTTCTATCCCCTATTAGTTCTGTTCTGGGGTCACATCCACACACTGATCCCCCACAGAACTCTGTATACTGATCTCCCACAAAGCCTCCAGTAAACAATACACCAGGAATCCTCCAAGTACAACAGCTGCAAACACTACAACTCCCAGCATTTACTTACAGTTTGCAGGATATGCTGGGAGTTGTAGTACATCATCTGATAACAGATGGTACTGTAGAGATTCAGGGCTGATGGTTGTAACATGATAAGAGAACCAGAAGGGCATTACAGCACTGATAACAGGGTCACCGGGTACACAGCATGGTACCTTAAGGGTGCATTCACACAGACAGATTTAGCTGACAGATTTTTGAAGCCAAAGCCAGGAATGGAGCTGAAAAGAGGAGAAATCTCAGTTTTTCCTTTATTACCTGTTCTCTGCTTATAGTCTGTTCCTGGCTTTGGCTTCAAACATCGGTCAGATAAAACTCTCTGTTTAAAGGCATCCTAAGGTACTATGCTGTACACCTGGAGCTAGGTTCCCTTTAATCCAATAGATATATATCTCAAGGGCTTTTTTAGTGGCTGAGAACACTGGCCACAATACTATAATTCCTTTCCCGCACTTATTTGGGGAGGGTAATACCAGGTAAGGGCCAGAGTGGTCCTTGAAGGATGGGCCGCTAGCCTGCCAGTCAAGGGCCAGTGCTGTGGGCTCGCC
The DNA here is from genome assembly GCF_027789765.1 of Dendropsophus ebraccatus. Lineage (NCBI taxonomy): Eukaryota > Metazoa > Chordata > Amphibia > Anura > Hylidae > Dendropsophus > Dendropsophus ebraccatus. The sequence goes on from NC_091468.1 coordinate 46,270,959, forward strand.
CCCCAGGATAGAATCTGCCAGCCAGCCCCTAGACTGAAATATACGTAGTGTGAAGCCAGCCATAGAGTACTTCTGAGATGAACCTAAACTAGTTTATTTATGTTCCTTAGGTCATCTGCATAGGGAATCGGGGTAATTCATATGTAGTACACCCCCAGCAAGAAACCCTTAGGTAAATGTTGTACGGGAGTCTAGTCCTCAGCTAGAGGCAGACTCCGCTTATAGAGCCCAGAGCTGAATTATCTCTCTAGGATCAATGTTCAAAAGGTCAATCTGATATCAGAATGTCAGCCATGGAGGGATAATTACGTTTATAACTCTAAAATCCTATGCACTGTGGAGATGACAGAGAACAGCCGGCTGAAGTCAGAGGTAGATACATTGTGTTATTATGTGATTAAGTCCATGGTGTCAGGACTTGGTTACATCAGTTATTATGCATCCAGTTGAGGTTAGAAAAGTCACCAAAGTCGGTCTAAGCACAAAGAATTAATTATGAGCCGACTCAGGAAGATGAGAGTCACGCACCTGTATGTCCCCAAACAATATGCTAATATTTCAGCTCTTACTATACCAGAATGAAGGCAGGTGTATGAAATGCAAATAGCAATTAGGACTTTGTGCCAAAAACTGTTTGAAAGTGTGTTTCATGTCGATAATTCTTGTATTTTTGTGATATTACTTACCGTCTTTAGCTGCCTAGAAGCTTGACAGGTTGCTTTTTTTTTTACTTTTTGAGAAGCTTTTAATAATATAAAATGAATTTATTTTGTGTCTTCTCTTGTTTTTGCATGCAGTGGCCCTAGAAGTATTAGACTATATATAGTGGTTTGGTACTGCCATATGCTTTCTTGAATATATGTGGTTTCAGATAGTTACATAGATTATATAGATAATTTACTTTTATTTAAAAATCTCAAATTTCCCCATACTTATCAGCTGCTGTATGTCCTGCAGGAAGTGGTGTTTTCTTTTCAGTCTGACATAGTGCTCTCTGCTGCCATCTCTGTCCATGTCAGGAACTGTCCAGAGCATTAGCAAATCCGCATAGAAAACATCTCCTGCTCTCTTGACTGGAAAGAATACCACTTCCTGCAGGACATACAGCAGCTAATAAGTACTGGAAGGCAAGATTTTTTAATCAATGTTAATTACAAATCTCTGGAACTTTCTGGCACCAGTTGATTAGAAAGATTTTTCTTTTTTTAGTGAACTAGCCCTTTAAGCAGCGCTCATGTCATTTGCAAATTGGGGCTTATTCATTGCCTTTAAATACATTCAGGTGTCCATTACACAGACTTGCTTTCACAGCTGTAGTGAAATTCGCTCAATTGATCGTTTAACGATTTTGAGGCAACTATTTGGTTTTTATACTGGTCCCCTTTAAATATAGGCGTGAACGATATGCTACATTGATTTGGTACGATAGCCACAGACCACTATATGCACCACTTGGTGTAATATGCTGCTTAATATTAATATAATGAAGTTGTATTAGGCTACATTTTTGCAAATAGTTTTTCTCATCTTTTTGCAAAAAACCTATGCATTTGTGTGCATCCGTTTTGATCCACTTTTCCATTGACTTCCATTCTAAAAAAAGGATCAAAATGCATTTTTTTAACATTCACGAAAACTGGTCTGACTACGTTTTTGCATATGTTAAAAAAGGTTGCATTTTGATCAAAACGCATCCACACAAATGCAACCGTTTTTACTTTCCTTTTTTGGAAAAATGTAGTGTGAACCCTGCCATACAAAGTTATTAAACCCCTTAACGACATGGGGCGCACATTTACACCCCCGAAGCCTGGGCCTTGGCGCAAACAGGCGTAAATGTACGCCCCGCCGGGGTACCGGGCTATGGAGCGGGCTCAGGAGCTTAGCTCGCTACATAGCTGGTGAGGACCGGCTGCTATCTGCAGCCAGGCCCTTTCCCTCAATGGTGGGCTGCCACGATTGCAAGGCCACCCGCCATTAACCCCTAAAACGCTGTGATCGCGGCGTTTAAGTGTAAGTGACCGGAGCATCTCCGGTCACTTACCGATTAGGACCCCCGCAGCGTGTGTGCGGGGGTCCCGATCACATGGCCTGACTGCTGGGAGTCTCTTACCTTCCTCTGTGCAGTCAGGTCTTCAATCTTCTGATAGAGTCTGCCACTGGCAGGCTCTATCAGAAGATCGCAGATAACACTGATCCCTGCTATGCTATGGCATAGCAGTGATCAGTGTATGTAATCCAATGTATGTATGTAAAAGTCCCCTAAGGGGACTACAAAAGTGTAAAAAAAAAACAACAAAGTTTTAAAAAATGTCCCAAAGCCCCTCCCCCAATAAAAGTTAAAATCACCCCCTTCCCATTTTATACATAAAACACATAAAAATAATAAAGCTTATTAACATATAATATACTGTAGCATGCGTAATCGTCCGATCTATTAAAATAAAACAATATTGTTCCCGCACGGGGAATGGCGTGAACAAAAAACAGTAAAAAAAATGCAGATAGTTTTTTTTTTTTAAATTACATTTTATGTATAAAGAAATTAATAAAAAGCGATCAATACGTCTGATCTAGAAAACACGTTACTAATCTAATAAAAACTAGACTTCATGGCGCAAAAAATGATGCCCCATACGACCCCGTAGGTGAAAAAATAAAAGCGCTATAAGAGTCACAATAGGGCCATTTTAAATACACCTATTTTCAAAAAAAAGTTTTACTGCTAATAAAAATGGTAAAAAGTTAGAAAACCTTGTAAACGTGCATATCGCTGTGTTCAGACCGACCTATAGAATAAATAAAAAATGTCAGTTTTACCGTAAAGTGGATTACGTAAACATGAAAGCCCCCCAAAATCTGCGGAAACACATTTTTTGACCCAAATTTACCCCATAAATGATATTTTGGGGGGTTCCTTCATTCATTTTATCGCAGATTGAAAGACGCTATTACAAGGTACAACTGTTCCTAAAAAAAAACAAGGCTTCACAAGGCCCTGTAGGTAGAAAAATAAAAGTTTTATGGGTCTTAGAAAGAGAGGAGAAAAAAACAAAAACGCAAAAGTAACGATTAAAAAACAAACAAAAAAAACCTGAGGCTATGTTCACACAACTTTTTTTCCTCTCTGTTTTTGAAAAGAAAAAAATTACGTCCGTTATTTCGTGATTTGGCTGCCCATCAGTGCAACAACGGCTGTCGGTACATTATTCTAGTTTAGGTGGACTGAATGTTCTTTGGGTGTGTTTTTAATTGAAAAGCCATTGAATTTAATAGTAACGGTGAAAAAAGAAAAATTGTGTGTGAACCACATCATTGCCCCTGTTAGCCAGAATCCTGCTCCACACTGACGAGGGGCAAATACCCTGAAACAGCTGTCTGTGAATGGATGCCTGGCTTTGGTAAACCCCCTATTTATGTTCCAATACTTGCAACTGAGTGGAACTTAAGGGGCTACGTATCAAGGTGGTTTGGTGATCTCCCCACTGGGAGGCACCCCTTGGTAACAAGTTTTTCTTCCCTGGAGGGATATCTGGCTATTCCTATCTTTTGAGACTTGTAACTGAGGCTTCACAGACCCCTTTTTGTGTGTAAACAACTAAAATATAACGTCCCCTGTTTGCAAGAGCTGCATGAAAATAATTGACATGATCATTATTTTGCCGTGCGTGCAGGTAACAGCCATCATTTTGTACACTGTATGGATTGGATGTCCGCCATTCCATTGACTTCAATGCATTCCATTGAAGTCAATTACGTCTCAGCAATTATGGACACTTTTTAAATAGAAAAGGCAGCTGTCTTTTCTCCTTTTTTGACATTGTGTGAATATAGCCTACCCCTTTAAGTAAAATTAAGGATACATTTTGTTCTTCTGTCCCTCCAGGTAAATAGTCTTGATTCTTGTTAGCGGGATCAATTATAAACTATTATTATGAAGTAGCAGATGTTTCCATGTGTGAATTTTCTGTAAATCCAAAAATAATCTCCCCACAAGGGGGAATGGGATGGGGAGAAGCTTATAAACTATTTTTGATTCTGCCAAATTCTTCTGACTTTCCTCTACATTGCGGATAAAATGTTAACGCTTCTATTTCAAGCAATTTTAATATAGATTTCTTTAATCCTAACTTATAGGAGGTTTAAGACTGTTGACTGCTGAGATTCCTATATATCTAGCAGCACAGTTAAGCATCACTGCCGCGCAGGGGAAATGTTGACTATATTAATCTCTGCATAACAATACATATTAAAGCAGCATAGTATTAGCATATGTCTTCCACTCCTGGTATAGAGTTACTTATTTTTCAGCGGGGTTGCTGCATAAGTTATGTCACATGTCACTATGGAACATATTGTGATCTGTAATGACCCACACAAAGCCAAGGACAGGGTTATGCTCCCTTGGGAGACACAGAGAATAGAATGATGTTTGTTCTATCTTTCTAAAACTATGTGAAAAAATGGAAAGTATTTTGCCTACAGCTTTGGAGAATTTCTTTGGAGAGCTTTGGTGGCATGAAAAAAGGAACAAAGAAGCAATAGACGTCCATCAAGAGAATGATTACAGAATGTTATAGAATGTTGTATAAATTGTATAGTAAAGTACTATCTGTGTAGTGGCCCAGTACGGGTGGTTCACAGCAGCAGCATAAAGGTCACAGCTTAACTTTTAAAATCTAAATCAACAGTAGATGTGATATAAAGCAAGTTTGCAATATACATTCATTATTTTTGTTGTTATCATGCTGTAAAACAAAGCTGAACTTACCAGAAATCCAGGTCCAGTCTCCTGAAGGCAGATTTTCTGACTTGTGCTGGTTGAAAAAAACAGACTAAACACAGGAATTCCTGCCAGTACAGAGAGTCACGGCTCAATGTGTCCATCAATCACATGACTGTCTTCTCTCTGTGAGCGCTCAGATGGCCTGGGATACACAAGACTTCCTGTTTTCCAACTGTTTCCTGTTTTCTGGAAAAAAAAAGAGTCAGAAACAGGAAGTGCGGGGTTCTCCATGATAACTAAAAAAAAATTATTAATGTAAATTACAAACTTGCTTTATATCACATTTACTGTTTTTAGGTTTTGAAAGTTGTAACGACGGTGACACTTTAACTGTTGTGTTGACCAATGACAGGTGCAGACACTCTACACTACACTCTCTACTCTACTCTTTTCCTGTGACATAGCCCTATATCATTTGAGGTAGTTTCCTGGTCTGGGTCTTTTAGTTGGTGTATGGGAGACATACTACAGCCAAGAGTTCCTGCTGCAGTGACTAACGGGCCTGGCTGGCCCAACGGGGACTGAGACTATCAGTAGGCACTACTAGACCTATAGAAGTGGGGTAACTGTAATCTGGGTAAACCCTTGTCTATGCCTGGGATCCTTCTTAATGTCAGGACAGTCACCCCCTAAAGGATAGAAATAGGGACTGATCCCCAGTAGGACAAAGTTGCTAAGAGTCGAAGTATCCTACGGACTACACTTGACTACCTTAGGGGATCTTGAGGAGTTAGCTACACTCAGACACAGAGACCTGGGACTTGTGCTACCTAACCTTGCATTCTCCGAGCTGGTCAGGCAAAAGGCGGTCATATATAGAGAAGTTATATATATATATATATATATATATATATATATATATATATATATATATATATACACATGAATACAAGGATATCTTCTTTCAAGTGTCAAGTATCTACACTACACTGCACCCTCACACAACACTACTGTCCCTTCAAACACAGTGCCCGTGTGTCTGGGTGTGAGTATTTGAACGGCCGTTTGTTGCTTATCAAACACAATATTATCCAGAATTAGAAAAAAATAGCTGCCTTCTTCCAAAAACAGCGCAACATCTCAGGTTATGTGTGGTCTTACAATTTAGCTCTATTAACCTCAATGGAACTGATCTGCCATACCATACCCAAACTGAGGACAAGAATGGCGCTGTTTATGCAGCTATGATTTTACTTTGCATTATATAGAAAATAATAAAGATGCAGTTATGCTCACCTCTCTACGCTGTTGAAAGACAACAATCAGCCAATGAGCCAATGATTGCTCGCTCCTCGGCTGATCGTTGTCTTCATTACACAGATTGATATCTGCCCGAATCGGCCTGATTCAACATACAATTGCTCTGCATATTAGGCCTTTTAGGTTTTCCATTTTCATGTACATACTTTCATTTATTATACTTTTGGAAAAACCCTTTTAATGCCTTTGTGTATTTCCAAATCTGTTTTGTATATAACATTCTATTTTATTCCTTTTACCAGTAACTGTAGTACCACAAATAACCAGCAGGTTGTGCTCTTCATCTTTATACTCACTATCATTATACAACATAGCTAACAGGGTGTTCCCTACAGTGCGTCAGCCACAGATATTTTTGTTAAAGGGTCAAATGAAAAACTCTAGAAGATCAGCAAAGAAATGTAGACAAGAAGGACAAAGGTGTCAGGACAGAGGTGTAAAAGGAAAGAATAAATCACACAGATAGCATATTGTATATTTAACAAGTGGCTTCTTTACAAGTTGATGAGCAGTCTTTATTCTTTTATTACGAATATCTTTTTGAGTCAAGATAACAGGCAATTTTACGGTACTTTTTACTATCATCATCTTTGTATACAATATGCCTTTTTGACTCACTTTTGGTGTCCACTTTGTCACTCAAAATATTTGCTTTCCAGAAAAACGCAGAGGTTGTCAACCCAGCATGACAACTGAAATGAAATCATTGCAACACACAGCCGCAGCCCCATTGTTAATCTTCAACATACTGGGGTACATTAACCATTGAGTCTAAAACATGCAATTTTTCTACAGAGTATTGGTCTGTTTTTTACCCAGCCAAATAGGACTAATTTAACAAAATTGTCATATATTTGGCAATAGAATATTCTTAGAATATTCACAAAAAAAATGGGCAAACAAATTCACCTGGTACTGACCAGACATAGGCATTGACCACTTTGAGCGACTTTTTAAAAAGTTGTCAATGATAAATTGGGCGCAAATCCCAGATTATGTGAATTTTTGGGTGAATACTCAAAACAGGCAGATTAAAAAAAAAAGTTGCATCTAAAAAAAATATTCGCCTGTCTGGTTCATAAATCGAACATGGGGGAAAAATCAAATAATTTACCTAAACATTGGCGCAAGGCCCTGATCAATGTCCCCCACTGTCTTCACGTTTTACATTTTGTCTTTCACTTTATATCTATACGGGGGGAGCTCTCTTTCTGTGACTTAAACAGAATCTGTCACGTCCAAAATGCATATATAGTTAAGAATACCACCACGCAATTTAAAGTGCGTATATTGCAACAGTATCCTAATATGTCTAGCTTGATGCTCCAACTGGTGATGTTTCAAAGTGCTAAAAAAGCCTTTGGGGATGGAGAAGGACCTGGATATCGTTCTTGAAATATATTATAGTAAAAAAGAATGAAAAATACATTGGATGTTAATACATGGCTTTAACAGAGATATATTATTTTGTAATATAACTTTATTTGAAAAAATGTATGTTTTTTTTTTTTCAAAACAGTAAGGGAGCTGTGTTGGGAGCTGCAGGGCTTTAAGCCTTGCAGTTCCCGATCCCCTGCTTTATTCTAGCGCTGCCAAGGGTTTGTTAGACTGTATTAGCAAAAAATAAATAAACAAAATTCCCTTGGGAGTACCTCTTTAAGATTACACATGCAGAATTTGGCTATGTTCACACTACGTAAAAGTACGGGCATTGTTGCCACCGGCAACAACGTCCGTACTTTGTACGGTGTAGAACACTACCTTTAGTGCTATGGGATCCTGGCTGGAGCGTATACACATAGTATACCGTCTGGCCGGGATCCCATACGGCGCCACAAAGAACTGTAAAAATGTGTTATAAAGACCTATAGAGAAAATAATGTAGAAGAGGTGGTGGTAAAATAGTAAAATAAAAGAGGACAGATGGACTGTGGATGCAGGAAACTAGTCTGATTGTATGACATATTACATTCTCTGGAGCTGGGAGTGGGGCAGCCACATTAATGGTGAGGTAACTGCATATGGATTTATACAGCTCGAACCGAACCTAATCAGAGGTCTACTTATATGTATAGAGTATCTGTATGTCTATAGGGGTAAGTATCGGTTATTGGCAAGTAAAGGTAGCAGTTTAAAGCTGACCTTCCTTCCATCACAGGCTCCATTATAGTCATGTGTTTGTATGTGACTGATGACAATAACTTATGACACTCTCCTATACTTAGTAGCAGGTATCATCAACGAATGGCTTTCCAGTTACTGTGAAATCACAGTCCCCAACATTGTAATGGAGCTTGATGGTGTTTGGGCCAAGGAAATGCTGGTGTCATTCTTTGTAGCAATTGTTTTAGTAATGTAGGGCCTAATAAGAGGTTCCATAGAGAAAGTAGAAGGTAGATAGAAAAGACTGGGGGACTAGGGGTCCTATTCCACGGGCCGATGGATGCCCGATCAACAATGTAAACGAGTGCCGATCTGCTAGATCGGCGCTCGTTTACTGGGCCTATAATCACGGCCCGATAATCGTTTAGCGAGGGCTGCAGGGACATTGTTACCGATGTCCTTGCAGCCCTTGTTTTAAACAACATACTTTACCTAAGCATGTTGCAGGTCTTCTCCTGCGCTCCTTCCTCCTCCCTGTCCCCCGCACAGCAGCAGCTTTGGTGCGGCCTGTCTGAGCTGACAGACCGATCAACTAATCACTATCCGCGGCTGTCCTGGCCAGTGATTGGCTGAGCGGTCTGTCAGCTTAGACAGGCCGCACCGAAGCTGCTGCTGCGCGCGGGACCGAGAGGAAGAAAACCTGAAACATGCTTTAGTAATGTATGGTGTTTGTGAAATCGTCAGTCACCCGCCGCGCATCGCTATTCCACGCAGCGATGAGCAGTCGGTGCCCGGTGATTTTAGGTTTGAGCCTAAATAAACGATCAGCCAATGACACGATCATTGGCTGATCTTTGTCTCTATTCCACGGAGAGATAATCGCCTGAATCGGGCCATTTCAGCCGATTATCGCTCCGTGGAACATGCCCCTAAACAATAGTTCTTTAGCTCATATGCTCCAAATTGGTTGCTTCCTTGGCCTTGCTGCAATGATAAAATGTTGCCATGAAGAACATTTATTTGGCTGACACCTAAAGAAAGATCAGTACACAATGTATTATAATTGTATTAGCCCTATGAAACTGTTATTATAGCAAGCAGCTTACATGAACAAGACAGCTATCTAGCCAGTGGTTGCTAAGTGCTACAATGTAATATCTAAAGGGGAAATTACATATTTTATTTATTTTTCTATTGGGCATGCTGCCTCGGTAATTTATGTAAAAGCAATATATATACTCTTACATATGGTTTGTGTAATAACTCATACCTTCTGCATTCTCCTGTTCACTGGTAGAGAATCCAGCTGCTGCCTCTGACTGACATGATCTATGACTATAAGACACTGAAATGGGGAAAGAAAATACTATTATCCTTGTCCAAGGAGCGTTCTGCAAATGCAAAGCCCATCAGGCAGCCAGGATTATGCCACCAGTTCTTTATGTTATAGGTCTTTAGCTTTCTAAAAATGTCCCTATATGTGTTATTAGTTGCATCATTATGTTATGTTTTTTTAAATTCTAAGTTTTATTCAAATTTTCTCATTTTTAGACATAACAAGACAACACAAAACAGAGCCAAACATACAAACAAACCAGTGAGCAAGGGTCCTTGGCGTCTCGCAGGGCGCTGGGGCCGTTACACTTACACTAGACTGCAACTGCAGCCGCACAAAACATTAAACCCGCGCAGGTGATCCCCAACCCCCACAGAGTAGAATGGTTCTACACATGCATCATGAGAGGGGGGATGGGCCAGCGCTCAGCCAGGGCTGTACCAGAAGCCAACAGAGGAAAGGTAGGGAAAAAGGAGGGAGAGAGAGAATGGGGGGGAAAATGAAGAAGGGAGAGGAAGGGCGGGAGGGTGGGCGGGGGCAAGCCAGAGGGGACGGATAAACGGGAGAGGACTGGGGGATCGGTAGCTCCTCACTGAGCCAACAGAGCCTTATATTCAGGGGAGTCAATATATTGGTTCCAATAGAACCAAGTCCGGTAGAACCGGGAGTTACGGTCCTGGAGCTGGGCAGTAAGGTCCTCCATTCGTTTGATCTCTTCCACTTTCCACATAGCAAGGCTTGGGGGGTCTGGCTGTCGCCACAGGGCCGGAATACAAGCCCGGGCCGCGTTGACCAGATGCCGGAGGACCGAGGAACGATAGCTTCTGAGAGGGGTGTCGGACACGTGCAGGAGGAAGAGAGCAGGAGAGAAGGGGAGCGGAAAGTCAGTGAAGGTGGAAGCGATGCGCCACACCTCTCGCCAGAAGGGCACCAGCTTAGGGCAGCTCCAGAACTTATGCAGCAGAGAACCTTCTTCCCCGCAATTCCTCCAGCACAGTGGGGACACCTCAGGGAAGATCCGGTGAAGACGGGTAGGAACCCTATACCATCTAGAGAGAAGCTTATAGCCCGCCTCCTGGATGCGGGTGGAGATCAAGGAGGAGTGTGTGCATGTGAACACTCTGTCTGTTTGGGCCGCAGAGAAAGAGGTATGTAGATCTTCTTCCCAAGCTGCCAGAAAAGGTGGAGGTGGCTGATCCGGAGGGGAGCCCAACATGGCGTAGATTGTGGAGAGGGAGTGGCGGAAAGGGCCGGAGCCTAAACAGAGCGATTCGAATTGAGTAGGCGAACGGGCGAAACACGATGGCATGGGTAGGGTGCGGAGGAAGTGGTGGAGCTGGAGGGATCTCCAGAACCCCAGAGGGGCTGGGGGCCGTCAGCAGGTTGAGATCCGACAGCGCAGGCCAGTTCGCGTCTCTGAGAAAAGAACGGGCACGAAAGTGCCCAGCCCGGAACCAGGCACGGAAGCCAGGGTCCTCCATCCCCGGGGAAAAGGACGGGTTGCCCAGGATCGGGAACAAAGGAGAGGGATGCGGGGCCAGGAAGCCAGCGGAGAGGTGCTTGTGACAGATCCGCAGCGTCGGGGCAATGGTGGGGTGAGAGCTAATATGGCGGGCCGAGTCTGGTAGCCAGGGTGCGGCCAACAGGGGTACCGATGCCAATGCCTCTTCCAGGCCCACCCACAGCTTCGTGGTGGCGTGGCGGTGCCAGTCCAGAACTCTGGACAGGTGGGCCGCCACGTAGTACTGATGAAGGTTAGGGAGACCGAGGCCTCCTCTATATTTGGGGCGGTACAGGACAGCTTTCGCCAGTCGGGGCGGTTTGTGTGCCCAGATAAATTTGGTGAGAAGGGACGACAAGCGCCGGAAAAAGGACATCGGCACCGCTATTGGTAGGGCCTGGAAGAGGTACAGGAGGCATGGCAGAACGTTCATTTTAAAGATGGCGCAACGGCCAAACCACGAGAAGGTGCCCTTATGCCACCGGAGGAGATCCCTCTCGATCGTCTGCAACATAGGCGGGAAGTTCGCTTTATACAAATTAGGGACGACGGGCGTGAGCTGAACCCCGAGGTACTGGAGGGAAGTGCGGGACCAGCGGAAAGGGAAGGACGCCTCCAAGGAGGAAGCCACTGTTCCTGGAAGAGAGACATTGAGCGCCTCAGACTTTTGCAAATTGATTTTATAGTTAGAGAGTGTCTGGTACTGGGAGAGTTCCTACAGAAGGTTAGGAAGCGAGATAGAGGGTTGAGAGAGGAAAAAAAGAAGATCGTCCGCGTATGCCGCAACTCTGTGTTCCACCAGCCCCACTCGGACCCCAACTATAGCCGGGTTGCGTCTCACTTGTCTGAGGAAGGGCTCCAGGGTCAGGATAAAGATGAGGGGAGAGAGAGGGCAGCCCTGCCGTGTTCCGTTAGAAATGGGGAATGGGGCGGAAAGAAGGCCATTGACCGACACTTGGGCCGAGGGGTGGGAGTATAAGGAGCCAATCCACTCCAACATATTAGGGCCGAGGCCGATATGTCTGAGGGTGGCGAAGAGGAAGGGCCAGCCCACCCTGTCAAAGGCCTTCTCTGCGTCCGTTGAAAGGAGCATGGCAGGGTGGCCTGTGGAGCGGATCTTGTGAATTATGTTTATGGCTCTAGTGGTGTTGTCGCGGGCTTCCCGCATGGGCATGAACACCACCTGGTCGGGGTGGATGATATTTTGTAATAGAGGCGTGAGACGGGCGGCTAGGATTTTAGAGAAAAATTTAAGGTCCAGGTTCAGGAGGGATATGGGTCGATAGTTTTGACAGTGAGAGGGGTCTTTACCTTCCTTAGGAATAACGGAAATGTGAGCGCGGAGGGTGTCCATGGGAAGGGACGAGCCGGTGGACACAGAGTTAAAGGCCGATAAGAAGTGGTCTCGCAGTAGGGGGCCGAAGGTTTTATAGTAGGGTAGTGTAAGTCCGTCAGGGCCCGGAGCTTTGCCCGAGGGGGACGTCTTGAGCGCCCAATCCCATTCCTCAGCCATGATGGGTGTTTCGAGGGACGCCGCGTCACCATCGGACAGAGCCGGGAGGCCCGAGTCAGCTAGGTATGAGGATATGACAGATTGAAAGGGCGGGGAGTCAGGGGCCACTGGAGTCGAGGGCAGACCGTAGAGGGACACATAATAGTCCCGGAAAGAATCCGCTATCTGCGAGGAGAGGGTTTGTTTCGGGCCAGAAGGGGGGGAGATGGAGGGAATGAAGGAGCGTGCCCTTTGTTGACGCAGGGCTCGGGCTAGCGTCTTGCCCGGTTTATTTCCGAATTCGAAGTAATGGTGGCGACATCGCGCCAGGGAAGCCTTGGCGTTGGCAAAGGTTAGATCTCGCAATTTGCCGCGCAGGATCGCAAGCTCTGCTCCCGTGTCCAGGGCGAGGGATCTCTTATGTTGTTTATCGAGATCCGCAATCTGTGTGACCAGTGACCTAATTTTGGCTGTCCTATCCTTCTTAAGGCGAAAGGCTAACTTGATGAAGGTACCTCTGATAAAACACTTGTGTGCTTCCCATACTATCAACGGAGGGGAGTCAGGTGAGGTGTTGAAGGAGAAGTAGGTGGACAGATCTGCTCGTACCTCCGCTTGAACCCCGGGGTCCCTTAGCAGGGTATCGTTCAGACGCCAGTGCCACGACCTCGGTTGGGTGGGAGAGAAAAGTAAAGAAAGAGAGACCGCGGCGTGGTCCGAGAAAGTGATGGGGTCGATCACAGCCGCAGAAACCCGATCTAAGTGGGCATGGGAAACAAAAATGTAGTCTATGCGCGAGTACACATTGTGAGGATGTGAGAAAAATATGTAGTCTTTGTCCCGAGGGTGAGATAACCGCCAGGCGTCCATTAGTTGGTGGGAATGTAGAAGTTGTTTCGCCCGTCGCAGAGAGGAAAAGGAGAGAGAAGAGTGGCCAGAAGACGAGTCGAGGAGGGGGTCGAGAGCCATGTTGAGGTCACCTCCGAAGATAGACATGCCCCCCATGAAATCCTCCACTTCCGAGAGGCATCTTTCCAGGAAAGCAACTTGGCCGACATTGGGGAAGTACGCCGTACCAAAGGTGCATAAAACCCCCGCCAATTTACCCTTAACAAACAAGAACCGTCCCTCCGAGTCCGACCTCTGGTCAACAAACTCCCAGGGGGTCGAGCCTGCGACCAGTATCGATACCCCTTTCGTTTTGGAGTCAGGGGAGCAGCTATGATATGCGTCCAGGAAGTGGTGGTCCGTTAATCTCTGCACTTGGTCCCTACGGAAGTGAGTCTCCTGAATGAGGACTACTGAGGCCCGTTTTGCCCATTGGAGACGCATCAGTGAGGAGCGTTTCTCTGGGATATTTAATCCCTGTGCGTTGATCGAGAGACAGAGCACTGTCGACATGGCTCAGTGAGGAGCAGACCTAGGCTATAGGGGTAGTGAGGCGGGACGAAGAGAGGGAAGGGAGGGTCAGGAGGGAGAAAAGAAGGTAAAAGGATGAAGAGCGTAGGAGTAGGGGGGAAGAGAAAGCTGAGAGGGAAATGGGAGGCAACAACCTCCCGAGCACTAGGGAGGGCGGGTCCAATAGAACTCCGTCCAAGAACCTGTACAGGGGGTGGTAGGGAATCGTAGAAGAGCGGACCGGGGGACCCAGCCCGGGCCCAATGGACCGTTGTGGAACCGAGAGGGGACTCTAAGTTGTGGGCAGAGAGAGGACCTGAGAGAGGGTAATGTGGACAGGGGTTAAGGAAGGAGGACACCTTTGGGGGGAGAGTGGGGGCTACCAAATCTAGGACGGGAGTCTATGGGCTGCAGGCCCCTTCTTTGGAGCACTCAGGTAGAGAGGAGATAAAAGGGAGCCACGGGAGAGGAGGCTGGGCTCTCCCACCCGTCAGAACCTTTAGATACACCAGTAGACGGACTACGCAATATCCAAGCCCGCATCATTTTTCCCCAGCCCAACTAGGCAGAAAACAGTAAATAACAGTGATGAGGGAAAAAAAAAAAAAAAACATCTGACAAGAAAACCATTGAACCAGATTAAACTGAACCTAACGTTCCCAGGTACCGGCTAAGCCACTTAACGGCATTGGGGGGGAGGCAAGAGGGGGGAAGGGGAGGGTGCGGGGGGGGGCAGGTGTGGGTGAAGGGAGGGTGTGGGGGGGGGCAGGGGTGGGTAAGGGGGGGGAACAGGGGTGGGGGGTAGGGAGGGGGACTGGAGGGGGGGAGGGGGAGACGGGGGGGGGGGCAAACCGGGGGAGGCCGGGCGGGGTGCCGTTAGATGAGTAACAGGGGCAGTAAGGGAACCTTGTACATACATAACAATTGCGACCAGACCCGGCCTTAGCGTCTATATGACCCTGGCCTCATCACCATGGGCCACGGTTAGTCCAGTGCACAAACCCGGGCACTAGGTGGAGTAGGCCGGTGTTAGGAGGGAATTAGGGGTTCGGGAGGCGGGTCGGCCATAAGTGCACCGCGGGAGGGCACAGGGATGGGGTAAGGCCCAATCCTGGGGGGAAGGTAATGTCCGGAGGGGATGCTGGGAGGCGTAGTGTAGCCGAGGATTCAGGGCCTACGATCTGGAACAGTCTTACTTGAACTGGTCGCTGCACGGTCCTCCTGTGCAGTGTAGAATGTCCGCACCCCCGGTAACCGGAACTACATGTTGGCGGAGGAAATACCGCTGCCGCCGTCAAGAGTTGGTCTCCGGAGCCGCACCGTCCGCCCTCAACGGTTCTCAGTCGAGCGATGGGGCGGAGAGCGGCGATCTCGGTGGCGCGGAGAGCGGGGACTGCCCCGGCGCGGGGAACGGGATCTGCGTTGTTCCTGTCTTTGGGAGCGCCCATTCGATACCAGGCCAGCAGGCGGGGGTGGAAGCACCGGCTCCGTCCAGTCTGGGAGATCCATTGAAGTGAGGCCAAGCAGCTACAGAGCCCCAGGAAGATCCGCCGGAGTGCGGAGAAGGTAGGTCGTCCCGGCGTGTCGGATGATTAGGTGGAAGGGATACCCCCATCTGTAGGAGGCCCCTGATTCTCGGATAGCGTCCAGGAGAGGGCGAAGCATTCGGCACATGGCCAGAGTGCGCCTGGACAGGTCTGGGAGGAGGACAATCTCGGCTCCTTCAAATTCCAGGGGTCCTTTTTCCCATGCACGCTGGAGGATCGCTTCCTTCTGCTGGTAGTAATGGACCCGGCAGAGCACGTCTCGCGGACGATTCCGGTCCGACAGTCGTGGGCCCGCTACCCTATGCATGCGGTCCAGCTCTATGTGGGTATCAGTAGGGTCCCCCAGGTACCTGTTGAAGATGTACCTGACAGCTCGGGTGAGGCGGTCCGGGCCAATGTCCTTCGGTAGACCCCTGATCTTGACATTGTTGCGACGACCTCGGTTCTCGAGGTCGTCCACGTGGGCGATTAGATCCCGCAGTATAATGTCGTGGGAGTCCAGGCGGGGCGTCAAGGCGGAAAGGGCCTGATCCGCAGCGTCTTGCCGTGCCTCCAGTCCTGAGACCGTTGTGCTGATTGCTGCGACGGAGGATTTCAGCTCCGCCATGTCTCCGGCATGTCTTTCATCCATGCGTGCCAGCTGCGCGGTCAGGTCATCTGACCCCGGTGTCAGACCGCACGTGGGGTCCGTTCCCGTGGGGGGTGCGGGTGACTGCCTTTCACCCATTGGTGGACTGGCTCAGCTCCGGGAACGCTGGGGTGGATTTCTGTGTGGCGCGCCTCGTAGCTGGTGCGGCGGCCATCTTTGCTTGCTGCGGGGAGGACGGGGAGAGCCGCGGGGCGTTCGGTGTCACCCGAGTTGAGCGTGGCAAGAGTGTCCGTGGGGTGGCCGAGTGGGTAGCGGGTGTCCTCCTACCCCCAGTGGGCATAACTGTGTAGCGATAATGGAGGTTAAAATCCCTGATTCAGAGTATAGGGCCCGGAGCTGCAGTCAGGTGCGTCTTCACCCGGCCATGCTCAAGCCACGCCCCCCATTATGTTATGTTATGATCACCACTATAATTTACCTAAGTGGAATCATGGAGGTGAAATCACTGAATATACTAACTTGATTAAATATGCCTACACAAGCCGGCTCCAAATCCTCCATGTGTTTCCTGTACATGAGCATGTGCTGTAAAGCTGGGTGTACTTGCACTGGCGTCAGTGGTGCACTGGTGTTAGCCTAGGCTTGTGATTATGTATATGTAGCTTGGCCAGTAGTTGGGTGAGCTGGCAGGTGCTTGTCTTGGAAGCAGAAAAAAGAGGGAAGATTGGTGATGGAACAAGGGAGAATGGAGTCTGTGGGGGAAGAGCAGGGGACTGAAGCTAGGAAAGTTTATATATATATATATATATATATATATATATATATATATATAATATATTCTTTACCCCAGCAGCATAGTTATTTTTACACAAGGCTGAAATACCACTTTAAGAGTACCTGCTCACCTGCATTAACATGGACATGCCAGCAGGAACATTTAACCCATTCAAGACAGAGCCCTTTGATGCGCAAAAGTCCGGGTCAGATTAATGTAATGTTGCTCCCCGCCTTCTAATCTTATATTTTAATAGATCGGACAATTCTGCACACTACGATATGTTATATGTTTATTTATTTTTTTATATTTTTTTAAAATGGGCAAGGGGGTATTTTAAACTTTTATTGGGAGGGGGTTTATAAGGGTTTTTTAATACTTTTAAAAACTTTTTTTTATTACGCTTTATTTTATACTTTTTATCAGTGTGAAACATGCAATAATAGATTGCATGTACTGATCTATGCTATGCCATAGCATAGCATACATCAGTGTTATCGGCGATCTATGTATAGAGCCTGCCTGAGAGCAGATTCGACACATAGATCGTGGATCCGACAGGACGTAGGTAAGGAGCTTACCCCCGCCTGTCTGCACATGCGATTGGGACCCCCGCAGCATGGCTCCTGGGGTCCCGTTCACTCAGTGACAGATGCCTGTTCTGTCACTAAGTACCTTAAACGCTGCGATCACTATAGATTGCGGCTTTTAAGGGGTTAACGAGAGGCAGCTGCAGGATCGCAGCTACCTCTCATTACCTCCGGCCCCGGACACACATCAGAAGCCCCATCAGTGCAGGAACGTATATATACATTCCTACTGCATGGGGTATGGAGGAACGTATATATATATATATATATATATATATATATATATATATATATATATACATGTTACTGAGAGGAAGGGGTTAAAGCAAATGTACCATCAGGTACATGGCTTTACCTTTTTTTACATGAATCGACTGGCACCAGTGCGGGGATGCCGATGACGCTGTCCTTTTTTTAAACCACCGCCAATTTCCGGCATGGCATGAAGCACTGGAGGTGGGCCAGTTGGCCCCCAGTGTGATGATCTCCCCTCTGTGAGCGGCTCCATTGATCCATCACAGAGGGGAAGTTTTTCGACACACTGAGGGCGGCAGGCCCACCTCCAGTGCTTCTTGCCTGGCTAATGCCCTGGAATAGATTGGCGTCGTAGTTCAAAAAAAGGACTGTGGCACTGGCATCCCTGCTGGTCTATTCATATAAATAACTGTACCTTATGGTACATTCGCTTTAACTTTGTTATGGAATAAATAAAGAAGGAATATTCCAACCAATATTTGTGGGTTCTGGACTTTTTACCTGTTATAGTAAAAATAATAATTAGGTAATAGATGTTTTATAAATGACACTTGTAGACAGCTGTATAGCAATGTCCACCTATATGTTCGGCAGGGCTATTCCTAATGGTTTTCCCAAATGTAAGCTAGGTAGCCTCTGTACACATTTCTACGGCATGTTTGCATAGTCTTGCACTTGAGGGAGCTGTAGACTTTTTATATGTCATGAGACAGCTTCTTGTCGTGTTACTTGAATAGCATCTCTAATAAACTTATTAGATTCATCTTAGCAGAATTGTGAAATTAGTTCTGTATTATACTTTTTAATTAAACTATTGAATAAGGCTTTGGTTATGTGCGTGCCTGATGACATGGACATATCTTGTCAATTTCATGATGCCCGCACACAATATTTCATAAAAGGCTTGGAATGGAACTTGGTAACCTTGGCTTTTTCGAGGCTGACTAATTTTAGCTGCATAAATCAGGACTTCTCAGAATGATGTCTGTTTCCTCTTTTTAGCAATGTGGAGTAATTGGCAGATATTTCCTCGCCGTGTTATTGTGAATGCATATAATCAAGTCAGAAGACGAGTCACCTTGAGGAATTGACAAAATAGAAAAATATCTGTTGTAATGTCTGTCTAATGCTCTGCTCATATTCTATAGGAGATAAACATTCAGGAGAATTTCCTGACACATACCTGTAAAGGAAGGATCTGACTCATAGATGACTATATAGGCATACAGTGCCATTCGTCAACCCTAGGCTCCCATGTTAAACATTAGCCACATGGTATTATTTTTGTAGGATTTATTTCTACAGAAAAGTGTAGCTGTTTGAGGGTTTCTATACAGTTCCTACAACGTATACTAATGTATACTAATCAGAAGGATACGGCCCTATGGCTACATTTAGCATAAGTGCTGATTGCTTTCCTATTGCACATACTGAATGAAAGGCAACAATAAAATGTGGACATGGTCTTCTGCGGTACTCAGCTAGTAGTTGAGATGTTAGCTGTCGTGATGCCAGTGCTAGTCCAGCACACAGGTGTGATGTTGGTATCTGTTTGTATGTGGCCGGTAGTATGTTCCCAAATGGTCGGTAACCTTCCGGGTTTGTTGTGGGTCCCTTGGGCTCTTGTCAGGGCAACCCTGAGTGGCAACTGACCCACCTGGACTGTCAGTACCGCCACCGACAGAAGGGGAAAAAATAACCCAAGGTGTATGGTAGTGTGTGTACAGGTGCAGGTGGAGATAGAGAAGAGCAGAGTTCCGTGTGTTAGTATAAAATATAACAACTTTACTGGAAGTTTTGCAGTTTCACAGTACACGTTTTCACAGGGAATGATCTTTACACAGACTTTAGCGCTGAACTTAGTGCTTCAGGTGGGTGCTTGAGAAGAGTAGACTAGGAAGTTGTAGCGGTGCTTGTAGAGTGAAGAGTAGAGAGCAGAGGAGAGGAGTTTGCCAGAGGAGCCCCAACCCAATAAAGCTTTGTACTCTGACGGAACCTTGGTAGATATCTTTGTGAAGTGTTACTCGTACTCACGTTTAGACACTGTCTGACAGCCATCTGCCCTCTGGTAGCATAGAACCTATCCCAGTAGGGTAGTACGAGCCCCAGCCGTGGTTATCTGGGTGTAGCTAGGTGTCCGAGTCTTCCCAGTTACTTGCACTGCGCAGTAAGATACGTAGACCTTTATATACTGGTTGCTTTGTCCTACTGAGGTAAGTTCCTATTACTTCAGGATACTGCCCTTTACTTTTGGGGTGTGTTCCTGGCATGGGTCAGGATGTTCCTTGGTGACTATTCTCCCTTGTTAATTTTAGCACTGCAAATTTGCGTAGAGAAAACATTTGGCTTAAGCTGCATCTGCTCACATTGGCTAGACTTAAATGAACTTCCTGGGTAAGCCAGGCCCTGATCTGGCTTCTGCAGTAACTTAGCTTTTTGGGTGTCCTCTCTCTGAGAATCAGACTAGAACTGACGTGTACTTCCTCCACCAGTAACTCCTCCTACAGGGGACTTTGTGTGCCTGTCTGTGAGTGGTGGGGATGAGTGTGCGCAGAATAAAGGCAAAAGAGGATAGAAGGGAAAGAGCACCTCCTAGTGGTCAAAACATAACACATGGTACAACAGACATTAACCCATAACTTTCTTCAGCTGTGCATAGGAGAACATACAATTATAATAAACACTGACACCTAGTGGGGAAACTTGATACTTCATCCATCAGTTAACCTGAGAGAAAAGCTTTTTGACAGGTGCACAAGAGAAAACACTAGCACCACCCTGCCATGTAACTACAGATATGTCTTCCCTTTCTTCTGAGCCAAAACTTTATTAGTGTTAGGGCCCGTTCACACTATGGATTCTGCGCTGATATTCTGCCGGGAACCTCCATCTGTGGACTCCATGCCGAATCCCTCCTGCTATGTCTTTGAATGGGAGGGCTCGCGTGCCTCCGCTCTCTGCTCAAAGAATTGACATGTCAATTCTTTGAGCAGAGAGGTGCGGAGAGTGAAGGAGTGTGAGCCCTCCCATTCAAAGAAATAGCAGAAGGGATCTGTCGTGGAGTCCGCAGATGGAGGTTCCTGTGGAATCTCTATGTCGAATCCGTAGTGTGAACGGGCCCTTAGGCTGGGTTCCCACTATTATGTTTTTGCAATCCGTTTTTGCATAAAACAGATGGAAAAACGGATGCATTTGTGTGCACACATTTTGATCCATTTTCCATTGACTTCCATTATATAAAAAAAGGAACAACTCACATTCGTTGTACACAAAAATTTCACTGTTGTTTTTTTTGTAGACATGGATGAAATAAACTAATTGCAAAAACATAGTGTTGCCCTGAGACTTTGAATACATAAGGAATAATGTAAAAACATGGTGTAAAGTGAAACTGGCTCAGATGCCCCTAGCAACCAATCAGATTCCACCTTTCATTTTCCATAGAGTCTGTGAGGAATAAATAATAAGTGGAATCTGATTGGTTGCTAGGGGCAACTGAGCCAGTTTCACTTTACACCATGTTTGTACATCATTCCTTATGTATTCAAAGTCTTGTGCACCTAGCTATTCTGTAGCACCTATACAACACAGTGCAGATAGCCCTACAGTTCTTTAATACTGGTCTATTACCCTGACAATCAATGCTTTAACAAAAGAATATCTTTGTCCTATGTCGTTTAGGGCCTGCCATGATATTTTGGTATTATGGAAGGCACATAAAGATTTCTCTGGGTATTATATTTTGGACTTTTGGCTATGACCATGTGCAATGTAGTTCATATTTGCATTGTTTATGTTGATGTTATGCTTGGAATACATTACATATTTCATGATGCAGAATGTAGACCTGTGTGATTCACCAGCGTTATATAGACCGTAATAGAAACACAGTCCCAGCTGGGACATGTTTCAGGAAATTGTTTTAATGTTGACATCTCAGTTCTGCTAAATCACGTCAGAAAGATTTCACACCGAGCATGCACCCGAGTGAGACGTCTTGTGATTATCTGCCCAGATGTTTCTTGAGAAAAAGTGAACATATATTATATAAAGCAGGGGTGGGGAACCTTGGCTCTCCAGCTGTTGCAAAACTACAACTCCCATCATACTAAAGTTTGACTGTCCAGGCATAATGGGATTTGTAGTTTTGCAACAGTTGGAGAGCAAAAGTTTCCTACCCCTGAGATAAAGTATATCTAGTGCTTTTAATTGCAACAGTCTCCTATCAACCCTCCAGAGAAGATATGTTCCTTACAATCATTCATTTTACTTTAAACATAATTATAATCTATCTATCTATCTATCTATCTATCTATCTATCTATCTATCTATCTATCTCCTATCTATCTATCTATCTATCTATCTATCTATCTATCTATCATCTATCTATCTATCTATCTATCTATCTATCTATCTATCTATCTATCTATCTATCTATCTATCTGTCCAGGCCCGCTCCTACCATGAGGCAGAGTGAGGATCCTGCCTCAGGCGGCAGCTTCCGAGGTCCCTGAGGGGGGCGGCACAATCCTGCCCTGTCATTGTAGTTAAGTCATTTCTGACTTAACAGCCGCCCAGCAGTGTTACAGGACCCCCTCCTGCTGCCTTATCTGGGTCCCGGCTGCCTTATCTCCAAAGCAAACAGTGGAGCATGTGATCCCTGTGCTTCCTCCACTGTGTGCTGCCTGAGCGTCGGGACTGGAAGCAGGAGGAGGAGGGGACTCAGCACGGCAGCCTGCAGAGGTCAACACAGTGTGAAGAACAGGAAACTGACCCTGCAGAGCTGTGTGCTGCCTGTCCTGTGCCCCCCTCCCCTCTGTGTGTACTGCCTGTCCTGTGCCCCCCTCCCCTCTGTGTGTGCTGCCTGTCCTGTGCCCCTCTCCCCTCTGTGTGTGCTGCCTGTCCTGTGCCCCCCTCCCCTCTGTGTGTGCTGCCTGTCCTGTGCCCCCCTCCCCTCTGTGTGTGCTGCCTGTCCCCCCTCCTCTGTGTGTGCTGGGCCCCCTCCTCTGCACCATGAGCTCTGTCTTCTGAGGTCCTGACTCTCCACAGCCTTCCAGGACCTGTGTAGCCAGGAGACAGATCAGAAACAGAAGGTATGGTGTGAATTGCGTAAGTGTGTGTGTGTGTGTGTGTAAATGTGTGTGTGTGTGTGTGCATGTGTAAACATGTGTGTGTGTGAATGTGCATGTATGTATTATACAGTAGATATATGTTGGGGTGGGTATGCAGTGTTTCTAGGTGCTGTGTGTTTGGGGTGGTAGGGGTGACTGACTGGTAAAGTGAGTCTTTGCTGAGGGAGGGATATGGGTATTTTCTATTAGGAGGTCAGTATCACCAACAAAGATGGTGTTTGGGGGTATTAGGTGATGTCCACCATTACAGGGGGCACCATGCGTTATAGGTCACCTCCCCTGATCAAATGCAGTAATCCTCTACTGGGCACTCTGGAGGATGACTGCATTTGATCAAGGGAGGTGACTTATAAAGCATGGTGAGGGTACAGCGATTATGTGGATCCCATGCTTTATAGTTCATCATCAATTCTCCATCTCATTCATTGAATATCGACCGCAGAGAACCTGTTAGTTCACACAATGGAGTGTGTGGCTCTGGCCATACGCTCCATTGTGTGCAGCGGTGAATTCAGATGTGGGCGCACATGGGTGGGCCTGCACCCAAATTCAGAAAGAATGAACATCATCCAGCCGATACTGCAGTGACTTGATGATCTTCAGTGATACCAGCCGCTCTGTGATCCGGCTGGGACACAGAACGGCCGGTGTTATACATGGTGTGCACATGGCCTAAGGCACAGAGACAGGGGGAATGATGGTAACTGGTCACACAGCTGGTACATGTGTTTGCATGCAGTATACGCACAGCTGGCACCTACTATGCAGTACATACACTGCCGGCATATATGTTTATGTGTCATACAGTGACTGCTGGTATATTTTTATGTGTGTGGTATATTTATAGCTAATATATACCTATATGTGTGGTATAATTGCTGCTAGTATATTTATGTATGTGTGCAGTTGATCACTAATTATTGGGGGTGGGGGGGCGCCATTTTAATTTTCGCCTCAGGCGGCAGAATGGCTAGAATCGGCCCTGTATCTATCTATTATCTATCTATCTCCTATCTATCTATCTATCTATCTATCTATCTATCTATCTATCTATTATCTATCTATCTCCTATCTATCCATCTATCCATCTATCTATCTAGCTAGCTATCATCTATCATTGATGCCACCGGTAATTAAAGAGTTTGGGACAAACCCGAACGTGCTCGAGGTTTGCTCATGGCTATATATATATATATTCTCAGAACTGACAATGCATAAGACAAAGCCAAGCCATGAGGATGATAAAACCTCCTTTAAGGCTCAGAGACAATGTGTGGGGCCCAGATCTGGAGAAGAGTGCAAAATATTATTCTTTCTAATTCTTTTTAGCAATGGAAGAAATACAATTAATGAACATGGACCTTTTTGTATAACTTTGACCTTCTGATATCACTAAACTGCAGCACAATACAAGAAATGATAACATTGTGAACCAAGCACACACTGCTGCCTAGAATTTTACTATACTGTATACAATCTGTTAGAAAATAAGAAACCTGACAGAGTGGAAATGAATAATGATAGGACCCAGTGCAGTAATGATTTCTCAGTGGATTTTCAGATGTTCTGGTCCATTGGGTTCTAGAATAATATTGAGTATTCATGTAGTATGATATGTAGAATAAAAGCTAGGAGACACAGACAATATTAATTCTTTTATCATCACCTTCTATGAGCCAGTCAATCTTTCTGCTGGCATACCTGTATGAGGGCTTGTTTATTGCGAGACCTGTTGTATTTTTTGTTGGAAGGGATGGATTATAATGAAAACAGTCTGGCCTATTGCTCAGGGCTCGAGGGGGGCCCGAGGCCCAAATTCAATTATGCCCATTATGATCCACTTTTTAAAAGTGGCGCAAAGGTTTGATAAAGCAAAGAGCTTTGCTAATAGACAATGTAAACCACTACAATGCTCAGGCACTAAGCAGAAAGTGGATTAAAGTGGTATTCTCATCTCCCCCCTTTCAGATTGGCTTTTCTCTCACTTCCTGATTCGGAGAGGGGGGTCGTGGGAAGGGAAAGGGGGCGAGTATAGGACAAAGCGGTGCTATTCTGAATGTCCTTCATTGCTGTGTCTCCCTCTGACATAACACACTTTTCAGGGACAATGCAAGCCCTGGAGATATGTAAGGTGGCAGAGGGAGACGTAGAAGAAGTTAAAATATACTTACCAGGTCCCGACCACCACTTACGGAGCGGAGAGCGGTTTTCAGGAACCTAGGGAATGAACTGTTAACTCTACAGGAGGGAAAGAGGGCAAAAATGCTAAAGAAAACAATTTTGCTAGTGAAAAGCATGGGCAAAATTGCTTAGTTTTGTATTATCTATAAAATATAGACTGTTTTAAAGACGAGAATACCCTTTTAAGTACTGTAGGTGCTGCACAACTGGGATAGGAAGGGTACAGAATGCATGTTGTCCCTTTACATCAAAGTAGAAGTCGACACACCATCCAAGAAGCTAGGGCTGGAACTGAAGGAAAATGGAGCAGGGGCATGGCCAGCTGGAGCAAACAAGGTGGGGGGCACAGAGCTGATCTGATATATTATATACAATAGATTCTACTAAGAAATTTTAAAATTGTCTTTGACAGTTTTGTTCTTATTCCGTTTTCTTTGCAGTAAACGTAACCTGTGACCTGTGAATTCCTGGTTTTGGTCACTTAAAAAAAAAAGATTCTCACATACCTCCTTTGACATAAAAAACAAAACAAAACAGTTAAGGGTTTAAGAATTTAGTGAAATCTTTTCTTTTTTTTTTTTTTAAAGGGGTACTTCGGCACTTTAAAACTTTTTATATAATGCTGCCTTTATTTACAACAAAATAACCATAATATTCTTACCTGACCAGGTTACCCTGGTGTCCTCCTGCAGTGTCTTTGGGTCCCTTGCTGACCTCCGTCACTTCCGAGATGGACTTGTCTCAGCAGTGATAGCCCATTCAGCCAATCACTGGCCGTGACAATGTCCCATCTCATTCAGTGATTATCTGACAGTAGTAAAAAATAGCAGGGGCAGAGCAACTTATCAGAAGAAGGAGGCAGGTTCGCTTAATGAATGTACATGTGTGGTACACTACTACTGAACCGGTGACGCTGCTGAGATGTTGCTAGTGACGCCACTTCTGTGGTGGTTGGTCGGTGTAGTGATACAGCTTAGCCAGTGATAAGAATGTTGTGATGCCAGTGCTAGTCCAGCACACAGGTGAGGTGGTATATCTGCTTTTATGTTACGGCTGGCTGTACTTCTCCTCAATGGTCGGTGACCTGCCAGGCTGCGATGGGTCCCTTGGGCTCCTGTCACGATGGTCCGGAGTGGAAAGATGACTCACCTGGACTGTCGGTACTGCCACCCACAGAAAGGTGAGAGTGACCCAAGGTATATGGCAGATATGTAGAGGTGCTGGTGCAGGTGCAATGATAAGTGAGTCCCGGTAAAATAAATATAGTGGCTTTACTAAAAAGTCTCTTGTAATACAGAATACTTTGGCAGTGAATAACTTATTTTGGTACTGACTGGTGTTTCACTAGATCTGTGCTGGGAGATACTTTAAGTGCTGATGAAGAATAGAGGTAGATGTAGCGGTACTGGTGTAGCTTAGCGCTGAGCAGTGGAGAGGGTAATACTGTGCTCTGCCAGAACTTTTAAAGAGAATACTTGACTCGAAAAATACTTGAGAGATACTTGTGCCCTTTTTTGACTATAGTCTGACCACCTTCTGCCCTGCAGTGTCAGGATACCCATCCTACCAGGGTGACACAAGCCCCAGTCATAGTTTCCTGGGTGTAGCTAAGTGTCCGAAATTATCTGGTATCATCTGCAATGTGAGATAGAGTACGTAGACCTTTGTTACGGTTGCTTTGCTCTATCCTGGTCAGTTCCTCTGGCTTAGGATACCACCCTGCACTGTTTAGAGGGGTTCTCGGCATGTGCTGGGATGATCCCTTACTTGTTCTTCTCATAGGATCTAGAACTGCATAGTATAGATAAGAGTAAATATACTGAAGATGTGAAGTGGAGTGTCTCTAGTTGCTCCATACCATGTGTCTTGACTCACTAACAAAGCTGGACTGTCCCGGACAGGGGTCTTGGCAGAGCCAGGCCCTGGCTAACTTCAACAGGGATACCTCTTCTGTATGTGTCCTCTAGAGATGAGCGAACCTCGAGCATGCTCGAGTTGATCCGAACCCGAACTTTCTGCATTTGATTAGCGGTGGCTGCTGAACTTGGATAAAGCCCTAAGGCTATGTGGAAATCATGGATATAGTCATTGGCTGTATCCATGTTTTCCAGACAACCTTAGAGCTTTATCCAAGTTCAGCAGCCCCAGCTAATCAAATACCGAACGTAGGGGTTCGGATCGACTCGAACCCGAACCCAGTTCGCTCATCTCTAGTGTCCTCCTCGTACGAGAATCAGAGGGAAATTAAACAACACTTCATACCACCTAGTGACTACTTCCTACAAGGGTGTGTAAGAGCCCCTGTGAGTGGTGGAGAAGAAAGTGTGCAGAGAGAGAACGATTGGACCACAAGATCAAACAAAACAGAAGGAGCAGTATCCCTGTGTTCACTACAGCTGTGCAACATATACAAGTCTACACACAAAACACTGACATCTGGTGGTGAAACTAATAAATACCTTTATCACCACCTGACCTCTCAGTGGAGGGCTTTTGCGACAGTTGTCATACAAGAAACACCCGTGGTGGGACACCACACATGCAAAAATACTTAATTTAACAGCCCCTAGAAATTAATAAATTTGCATACATTTCTGCAACAAATCTGATGCTTTACCTGTGTTTGGGCCAGTACATTCAAGCATAATATGCTGTCATAAATTACAGCTGTAGCTGTAGCTGCAACCCTAGAAAAATCCTAGATGAAGTACACATTAAAGTGGTGGTGTCCATATAGTCTGTAGTTACTAATGTTACAGCTTACCACACTTAGTGCTTTAGGGTTTGTTCATTTTCATAAAATAACTAGATATTTGTATGCTTGGAAAGTTTATATTATGCTGTAGGGTGGTTCTCGTGAATTGATTTCTGATAATTACCTACAGGCAGTTATAATGATTACACCATTAGGCTTGCTTTATATGCATTAGGCCTCTATCATGTATTATTCAGATCAGATTCAGCCCCCCCCCCCCCCCCCCCCCGCAGCTGTGTCAATTCGGGGAAAAGTTAAACCACAAGTTTGTTCCTGGTCAGAATGCTAAGTATCTGAGCATCATCATATCTACTGTTTGCAAATTGGTTATGGCAGAGATGTACCTTGAAGCTGATGGGCCCCAGTGCAAAATCTGTCACAGGACCCCTCAGCTATAATGCTTGATTTATAGTACCTGCCTCCTCATATGGGGAGAGATTTTATGGCCCCCCTCAGGCTCCTAAGTTCATATGCAACTGCACTCTCTGCACCCCTATAGTCGCTCCTGTGGGTAATGATGACAAATACATGTAAAGATTATACAGCCATGATGAATGACTAAGAAATATTTGGAAATAAGAATGAGAAGCACAGTGTCTACTGCATTTTAATGAATCCTTATTGTTCATTAACCTCCTTCTGCTGCTATAATTAAAGTTGCTGCAGCCTATGCCTTATGCTTCATCAATGTTATATAATGTGCACAGGATGGCACAGAAGCAGTGGTGGGGCATCCGTGGCAGGTCCCGGCTGTCAATGATAGCTTGGCACTTGCTGCAACTGTCAGGACAGGAGCCACACTCCAATCCTGACAGGTAGCCCTATAGATGCTGTGGTCAGTGCGAAATCTCCCTCTGTTCACCATTGGGTCGCTGCAAAGCGATCACAGAATCCTGATGGTAAGAAGAATTAGCAAAGCACCCCTATGTAGCACACCTCAATTTAAGATGGCTTTATTAAGAAAAACAGGCTATAGATTAAAAACATTTAAAAATAAATCATATATTGCACAATATCCCAATGGTAGCCATGGCAACCAGAGGCCTCACTAAGGCCTCCAATGACCTGGCTATGGAAGTTGATCTGGCACCACCTTAATGCAAAGTCTTATCCGCTATGCTAGCATGAAAAGTGGGAATTTTTCACATGACAACCATGAGGATATTGGCCAAAACTTACCATATGTCTAAAGTACAATGTGTCACAAAAAAGAAAATGTCTGAAACGCTTGGATAGGTTAAAGCATCCCAGAGCTACTACTGTATGAAATGGGATGAGTGAACTTCGAGCAAGGTCAGGTTCGCTCGACCATGAACTCTCAGCATTTTATTGCCAGTGGCTGAAGAAGTTGAATGCAGCCCTAAGGCTCCCTGGATACATGGATACAGCGATAGGCTATGTTCACACAAAGTATTTTTGCTCAGTATTTTGCAATCAAAACCAGGAGGGGATTGAAAAACCCCAATAAGGCTATGTTCACATGCTGTTGAAATTGGACGGCCAACTTTGACAGCAGAGGAACATGACTGGGGAAGCAAGGTTGAGAAACTCTGGATGGCTTGGGTGACCTATAGAAGTGGGCCACACCTCGCTAATTAGCTGAATTGACCTCTGGTCACTTTAGCCAGATCAAATAGTACCTTGCCCTTTCTCTGTATATGCTGCTCTACTTTTCAAGGGATGCTTTTCTGACGATGGTTCTTCTTTCCCTGTTTCTCTTTTCACTGAATCGACAGTGTGTTAACATAGCCTTTCTGTGTTTTCAATGCACTCCTGGTTTTGGTTGAAAAATATTGACCAAAATACCAAGCAAAAATACTGTGTGGGAACATAGCCATATTCTGTATCCATGTTTTTCAGGACTCCCTAGGGCTGCATCCAATTTCTTCAGCCACCAGTAATGAAATACTGAGAGTTTGGGTTTGGAAGAACCTGAACATGCTCAAAGTTCACTCATCTCTAATCATTTTGCTTTACATAACACGAGACCTTGGATGACCACACCAATCTCCACATTTATATGTTTCTAGAATTGTCTGGGCTACTTTACAGAAAATAAACAACTGTTACTAGCTTCCAACAATGAAGAAAAAAGTTTATTTTGCTGCAAAATTGCTTCTAAAAGTCAGAAAAAAAGAAAGAACTTTCATTTTTCATTATCTTGAAAACATTTTTGGAAAGTTAATGAAAACATCAGGAAACCAGAGATGTCGTATATGACAAATAGAGAGAGCAACAGATGTCAGAGTTCATATAATGTCATCTCTCAAGCCATAGCAGAAAGAAAGGACTAATAATGAAGAGCAGCCTCCACTCATATGAACTCATTTTAGACGGACCATACATAACGGTGAAGTGTACAGTAGGTCATATACTTTCGTTGTCAGCGGCATCGTCCTTGTGTAGAGCCGGGCCCTAAAATGTTTTTCTTTTTTGACAATAAAAAGAAAACCTACATAGATAGGATCCATTTATTGTTCAACCGAGCAGAACAATTTACTGCCCACAAGATGCGTTAAGGAAGTGACCTTCATTCGCTATAACCTTCTATGTAACACAAAGTGAGGAGTACACAGTGACTGCAGTCATAAAAGCCACAATTATACTGTTCAGTATCATAAATCCTTGATTTAGAGAGAATGTAAAAAGTAAAAAAAAAAGTTAATTATTTGCAGTTTAAAGTGTATTCAGACGGGTGAACTGAGCAAGAGCCTATTATTCATGGATCCTGTTATGTATCCATTTATGTGCTTTGGGCATACTCTTCTATAGTCAATCAATAGGAAATGCAAAAAGCCAGAGCCTTTGAAAAAAAAAAAATATTCCAAGGTGGAGTTTTCTCAGTAAGATGCAAAGGTTTAAGACCCTATTCCAAGGGCCGACTGAGAGGAGCAAACAAGCGCTATTAGCGCTCGTTTGCTCCTCATTCCCCGCTCGCTGACGCCGCTATTCCACGCGGCAGCCTTGAGCGGGGGCAGCTTCGGGGAGGTGCGGGGGGGGGGGGAGGGTCTGCCCAGGTGATCGCTAGATCGTCCAGGCATCCCAGAGCAAACAGCAGCGATCTGCTGCTGACGCTCCTGTTCCGCGGAGCGACGGCAGCAGATCGTTGCTGTATGAGCCGTTTGTTGTTTGTCTTTCAACATATTTGAAAGACAAATGATGCAACGATCAGCCGACATGTCCATCTATTCCACAGGACAATTATCGGCCGATAATCGTTCTATGGAATAGGGCCTTTACATATGATGGCTGGAAGCTATGCATTTTCTTTATCTGACAGACAATCAGATTTTGACTGGTCAAAAACCAACAAAATCTGTCAATAGATCAGTGTTTTTACGCAATGTCCACTGAACGCTGGCCCTATTACACAGGGCAATATTGGCCTGTTTGGCTAATAATCACCTCCTGTAATAGGGCTCTAAGTTGGGACCTATTATTAGATGTTCACATAATCTAGCACAGCGAATACAGTAGACAGGTGGAGGAATGGGATGCCAGTCATTTGAGTTTTCCTGCTTCCTTCAGGCTACATAGCTGGGAGGAAAACATCATCATATTCTGCATAAAAAATTTAAGACAAGGCCAAGACCACTGTGGATTGGTGCACTGGGGGTGGTAGTCCCACCCCAGGGGGGCCCCAAGATGACATATTTGAACATGGATTAAACTAATTGCAGAAACTGCGCTGAAACTGGCAAGAAACTTACCTTCATCCTCAGCACTCTGTGTCCTATAGAGATCTATCAGCAGGTTAGATACTCTTAAAAATAAAGCCCTGCCCCTAGTTAACACGTGCATGCTTTTTAGTAAATCTGGCAGGATCTGCACCTGTTACAGGGCTTGCACAGAAATCTACACCTGATTTTCTTCCATAGTTTACACCTGTTTCCAGGCTTAAACCATGATAAATTAGGTGCGGGAGGAGGCCACACCTCCTCCCCACCTTGCCGCACCCATCAGCCGAACAGGGCTTACGCTTGGTGTACGCAATGGAAAATCTAAAAATCTGCACTTTTCCCGTTGCTCACCCCAGGGGGCGCAGCGTTGATAAATGTGCCTCAATAAATGTAAAGGTGAGGTCTGTGGGTGGGGGATTAGTGGAAAAGGCCCTTATTCTAGCGAATTGTTCAAAACCTATTCTTAAAACATGTATTGCTCAGCCAGTGTATTGGTAGTAAATGTCATCCACTAGAATACCCCGAAATTAGTTAGAATCGTTATAGCTTTTTCCTAAACAATGTTTCATAATTTTTTTTTACATTTGTTCTTTTATCTATTGTGTGCTTCTTTGTTGAATTGAGAATGGATAATTATGGGCTATATATATGGTTGTAGAGAATAATCATCTTAGCTATCAACCAAAGGCCCAGGAGAGAAGATTACTTGTTTCATACACAGAGAAATAGGAATAGACAATAAAACGGCCAAGTATAACATCAGTGATTACAGCGAAATGCTACGCTACGGCCCATCATTGAGCTCTGAATAACAGCTGCTACTGTAATTCCTCTCTAACTATACTCATTTACTATTATTATCCACTGCATTCAGTATTGATCCTACACCGCCTTAGTCCATTGGATTCTATGGATTGAAATGAATACCGAAATCATACATCAAATGACCCATAATAGCTGAGAGTCATTGGCTGATCAAGTCACAAGCACGGCTCCCATATGACTTTGACTTTTCGTCATTATAGAATTGCCTTTATATTAATAGAGAATGTAGTGAAATGAAAGCTATGTAAACTTTTAGCATTGTACATGATAATAGCAGCACTATTATATTCAGATTGCCAGGCTGTAGATATGAAGAAGCCTTAAGAATGGAAATGTATTGGGAGAGTTTGCGGCTTCTTTATATTTATTTCTTCTTTATCTACCATTCTTGTAGACATATCTCTTGCATAGATGATATTCTTCTTGTAAAATCATATTCTTTAAAGGGAAGCTATCTAACCTGCTGATATGTCCCTATAGCGCATGGGGCGCTGAGGATGAAGGTAAGTTTCTTAACTTCATTGTGGACACCATTTCCATGATATAAGGAGTTTAATCCTCATGTTAAAAAGTCGTTTCTGGAGGC
Source organism: Dendropsophus ebraccatus (assembly GCF_027789765.1). Lineage (NCBI taxonomy): Eukaryota > Metazoa > Chordata > Amphibia > Anura > Hylidae > Dendropsophus > Dendropsophus ebraccatus. Next base: position 46,303,750 of record NC_091468.1, read on the forward strand.
AAGACTTCCACCCTCAGTGCACCAATCTGCCCCAGCTCTGCTGATATTCATTGAGGGGGGGGGGGGCAGTAGGAGTAGGGGACGATATTCACTGGAGGCAGTAGGACTGCCAGAGGACAAGCAGGCTGAAATAAAGGGCGATGATCACAGCACAGTGCGACCCAGAGCAGGTAGGGGGCAATGGACACACCCCCATGCCATTACACCCAAAGGCCTCATTCACACTAAGAATGGCGGAATTGCGCGGTGGAATCCCGCTGTGCTCAGTGTCCTGCTTTGAGTAAAGGAGAGGGCACGCACTCCTCCGCTGCTGCCGCTCTCCGCTCAAAAAGGTGACACTTCTTCGAGCGGAGAGTTGCGGCAGCGGACACGCGCGCACCCCCTCTCCTTCACGCAAAGCAGGACACTGAGCATGGCTGGATTCTGTGGTGGAGAACTCCGCAGCAGTGTGAACGTGGCCAAAGAGTTGAATGCAGCAGGATGCATGCCTGACCACCACTCCATGTAAATGAGGGACTAAGTAGTAGAGCCTTGAGACTACCATGCAGTAACAGCCATGAGACATCGGTGTCCCTTACAACCTGGATGGGGTTTTTACAGAAGACAGAACCAACTAGACCTTTCACTTTCATTGCACAAAACTGGTTTTAACCTGCACAAAGATGTCTCCAACCTGCTGCTCTCCGGCTGTTGCACTCTACAACTCCAGGCATGCTGACAGCACTCCAGGCTTGCTGACAGTTGTAGTTTGGCAACAGCTGGTGACATGCAGGTTGGGACGCTGAACACTGTCCTATGATAATAAATCACTATTGTTTGTATTCAGTCATTTGCATCCATAATCTCAGTGCCATTAGGTTAATATCTGTTAGGGGATTAGGGAATACATAACATAATGCAAACATCATGCTTCATAAGAGGAAGAACTAAATCATCCCTATCCCAAGACAGAAGGGCTTATAGACATGGACTTGTCCTCACAGCAGGAGAACCGTGTGGTTGACGCTTGCTTTATATTTCTGTGAATTGACATGAAAAATGAGCAAAAGGCCTATTATGCTTCATCTGCACCTTAAAAAGTCAATTATCTATTTATCAATAGCAGGCGCTGTGAATATGACAAAGCTGAGAGATTACTGGGAATACATGCCACCTGCTCTCTGTATGGCAGAGGTGCACAACCCCTCGTGGTCTACAGGTTGTTAAGTCATATTGCAACTCTTCAAGGAGCCTTAATAAAACTTAAGCAGCTTAAAATGCTATACAACTAAGCATTGGCATTATGTTCACTAATAGCCATAACATTAAAACCACTGACAGGTAATGTGAATAACATAATCTCATTACAATATCTGCTGTCCCAGAATGGGATCTTTTGGAGGGAATCTGTCAGCACTCAAGTTGCTGACAGTGTTATATAGGTCACAGCACCCAATTCAACATGGTACCTGTAGCTTATCCATCCATGTAGCAGAAAATGTGTAATCTTAGGGCCCTATTAGGGTCCTTAGGGCAGCGGGGGGGGGGGGGGGGGGGGGGCGGCGATCGGAGCGGCGGCGGGGGGGGTGATCAGAGCGGCGGCGGGGGTGACGATCGTGGCCGGGCTGCGAGCGGGGGGCCGGGCTGCGAGCGGGCCAGGTTGCGAGCGGAGGGCCGCGCTGAGCAAAACGATTGCAAAACGATTTTTCCGTACGATATATCGTACCGTCTAAACGCTGATCGCTATGAAAAATAAATCGTTACTCCGACATTGTTAATCGTACGATCGGCCCAATTATCGTTTTGTGTAAACGCACCATAATAGAGACAACCAATGAACCAATGAAACGATCATCAGCTGATCGTTTCTGTAGGCCCAGGCCTGTAGCCAGGAAGAAAGGTGCATGCTGCCCAGCCAGGAAGTAAGCTTCACTGTTCAGCGCGCATGCAACGGTCTTCCTGGATATGGCGCTTGAATAAGTTTAGAACGCAGGACGCTGTGTATCATTAGCGGTGCAGGAACTGGAAGCCGATATGAAATTATTATTCCAAAGGAGGAGAGAAGAGGAGCCAAGGAGGAGGCAAGACAGAGGGCGGCAGGGCTGGAGAGCTGCAACTCCTCTTTGACATTACACATTTTCTGCTACATGAACGGATAAGCTACAGGTACCATGTTAAACAGGAGGCTGTAACCTATATAACACTGTCAGCGACTCGGGTCGGGTCCGAGTGCTGACAGATTCCTTTTAAGCATCATGTGAACAGTCAATGGAAGACAACAAAAATGTTCAAGCTTATGGATCTAAGCAACTTTGACAAGGACTATTATATCGTGGCTAGGTGACTGGGTCTCCGAAATGACAGAACTTGTTAGTATCTACCAAAAGTGGTCCAACCAAGGACAACACCAGGCTTTGTGATGCTCATAGGGAGCAAAGGCTGGCCTGGTCCAATCCCATACAAGTGCTGTCATACCATAGTTTGTTCATAAAGCTAGTGCTGGCTGTGATAGGGAGGTTTCATACGGGGCATCATAACTTGATGTATTTGGAACTCTGTGGCCACAGGCTATGTATTCTGACCACTGTCCACAATGAGGACTGGAGCATTAGAACTGGACCATGAAGCAAGGGAAGAAGGCTGCCTTGGTTTGATGAATTATGTTTTCTTCTTCATCTTATAGATGACATGTATGTATTCTTCACTTACCGGGGGAAAAATATTACTAGGATTACTTTTGCTGTCCAGGCATGATGGGAGTTGTAGTTTTGCAACAAATGGAGAGCCTAGGTTCCCTACCTCTGCCCCATAGGATGCAGATGATTGCAAGTTCTGTCAGATACATCACTACTATATCACTCCATGATATAGTAGATATTTTCCTGAACATCAAGCTTTTTTGACCATTCATTTGTGTTTTACTGTTTACGTATCATACAAATCTATGCTACTCTAATATAATTTTTTTGTGATTTAGCAGCAAACAGCTGCAATAACAGTTCTACCCATTTTGAATGGAAACAGTCAAGGCTATAAGGCTTGTGTGCAGCTGCTTGTCCATGTAAGCCTATGACATGAAGCTCTTGGCATGTGCTGACTTTAATGCCAGATGAGGTTTGAAGTTCTCAAATACTTAAAGGGGTAGTTCAGCGCTCAGAAATTATTCACAGAATAACACACATTACAAAGTTATACAACTTTGTAATGTATGTTATGTCTGTGAATGGCCCCCTTCCCCGTGTCCCACCACCCCCACCCGTGTACCCGGAAGTGTTGGTGCATTATACATTACCTGATCCGTGTCGAGGGCCGTCCGCCATCTCGTGCCAAACGTCATCTTCGGATGGACGGCCGAGTCGCTGCCGCCCGTCCCCCCTCCACCGCGTCACAATTGTGCTTAGCCGCAATTGGCTGAGCACAGTTATGCTCAGCCAATCGCGGCTGAGCATCGGATGACGCTGCAGAGGGCGGCCGGCATTCGGGACAGTCGGAGCTGTTCGCCGCACGGCCTAAGAAGACGTCACTCGCTGAAGATCGGAGACTGGTGTCGGCACGTGACAGGTGAGTATAGCGAACCACACTTCCGGGTACACGAGTGGTGGTGGTGGGACACGGGAAGGGGGCCATTCACAGACATAACATACATTACAAGATTGTATAACTTTGTAATGTGTTTTAGTCTGTGAATTACTCTTTACCGCCGCACTACCCCTTTAAAGAGGTACTCTGGAGGAATAAAACATTTTTTCAAATCACTGGTGTCAGAAAGTTATACAGATTTTTAAATTACTTCTAAGTCTTTCTGTACTTATCATTTGCTGTATGTTCTGTAGGACGTGGTGTATTCTTTCCAGTCCAATACAGTGCTCCCTGCTGCCACCTCTGTCCATGACAGGAACTGTTTAGAGCAGTAGCAAATTGCCAAATTGCCATCCTGCTGGATAGAGTTGGCAGCAGAGAGCACTGTGTCAGACTGGAAAGAAAAGAAATACTTCCTGCAGGACATTCAGCAGCTGATAAGCACTGGTAAAATAGTCATTTACAAATCTGTATAACTTTCTGGAATCAGTTGAAACCTCATTTTTTTCACCGCTGTACCCCTTTAAGTCAGAATTGCTTTGGTGTCTTCTATGCACAGTACACCTCAAGTGGTCTCCACTTATTGGCTGACTTGCAACTCTTCCACTTTCCATTAATATCACTCACTGTTGATGGCCTAATATCTAGGAGGGAGTTAATGTCACTATCTGAATTGGTATCCAGTGGCGGTATCCTATTTCAGTACTGCACTGTAAGGCTATGTTCACACAACGTCCTAAAAAGGAAAAAGGCGTCCGCTTTTTGTGTTTAAAAAGACGTCCGTTATTGCATCATTTTAATACGCTCAACTAAAATGCATTGAAGTCTATGGAATAACGGATGTCTTTTTCACACATTGTATTGAATAATGGACGTCTTTTGCGGTTGACGCATTCAATACAATGTGTGAAAACAACGTATGTTATTCCACAGAAGTCAATGCATTTTAATCAAGCATATTATAATGATGCAATAACGGACGTCTTTTTAAACGCAAAAAGAGGACACCTTTTTCCTTTTTAGGCTATGTTCACACTATGTATATTTCCGGTGCGAACCGCAAATATACCCCCGTAGTTTTGAGGTTGATGCGTACGCTTGGAAGTATACAATTTCCGGCCGCACAATGCACACTACGTTTGAGCCTACAGCAGGATCGTATACGGCGCCGTGAAAAATGAACAAGACCATTGTTTGCGGCCAGAAATGTTCCAACTCACGGCTGTGGATTTCAATGCGGTCCCGTACAGAGTACTTATTTCAGCCAAATTGAACTTGATTTTTAGATTAAAAATGCTCTGTGTGGGTTATTTGGCTGGGCGAAGATTTCCAAGTAAATGACCTGTTTCAGATCGCTTCGAAACAAGCTAGGGAAGCATAACTGTACTACGGGCGTATGTTCGCGGTTCGCAATCCGGCTGCATGTCTATTATTCCCACGGCCGTAGTTTCAGCCGCACATGTCCGGCCGCGTACGAACTACGGCCGGACATATACGCAGTGGGAACATAGCCTTAGGACGCTTTGTGAACATAGCCTAATTCACTAAACTCTTTAGAACGACCCATTCTATAAAAAATGTTTGTAAAGGCAGACTGCATTGATGGGGGCAAAATTATATACACCTGTGTATACACCTTGTATACCCTAAGGGGGAGATTTATCAAATACAGTGTAAAGTGAAACTGGCTCAGTTGCCCCTAGCAACCAATCAGATTCCACCTTTTTATTTTCCAAAGAGTCTGTGAGGAATGAAAGGTGGAATCTGATTGGTTGCTATGGGCAACTGAGCAAGTTTCACTTTACACCATGTTTGATTAATCTCCCCCTAAGGGTCCATTTACACAGAAAGATTATCTGCCAAAGATTTGAAGCCAAAGCCAGGAATGGATTCGAAAAGAGGAAAAATCTCAGTCTTTCCTTTATGACCTGTTCTCTGTTTATAGTCTGTTCCTGGCTTTGGCTTCAAATCTTTGGCAGATAATCTTTCTGTGTAAATAGACCCTTACCTACTGATAGTTCCCCTTTAATAGGAATCTATCAGCAGGTTAGACAAATCTAACCTGCTAATAGCCCCCTATAGCGCTGGGGACGCTGAGGAGGAAGATATGTGTGTTACCTTCCTCCTTGGTGCCAGTCCTGTTCTGTTAGTTGGGGTAAACTCCGCTCCGGAGCACCGTCAGGAGCACTGCCGTGTCATCTGATGCGGCAGTGCTCCTAACAGTACGCTGGAGCGGAGTTTACCCCAACTTACAGCACAGGACCGTCGCCAAAGAGGAAGGTAAGTCACATACCTTCCTCCTCAGCATCCCCAGCGCTATAGAGGGCTATTAGCAGGCTAGATTTGTCTAAGCTGCTGATAGTTCCCCTTTAACTGATCTATATAAATAAAATTTTGGGTGTGCCACTGTGTGTGTGGACCTGCTTATTCTCGCAATCTTAGAATCCACTAAAAAGCAACTATAATAAAAAATATAGAGAAGCCATCAATGCCATATACAGGTGTTTATTATACAATGCAAATTCAATTGACTAAATAAGAAAATGAAAAGGAAATGAATGTCAGCATAACGCCTCTCCTCTGTCTACTCTTCCCTTGACGCTGCGCAACAAATATTAAGTCAAGCTAATGGATTAATATCTGTAAAATGAAAAATCCTTGAAAAAAAAATGAACATAATTAAATCTAAATAGCTGTTCTTACTAGAATTCCGAATACCCGGGCTGATGTTCCTTTCATAGACGAGTGCATTGCATTGGTTTATTATTCAGGGAAATAACTGGAGATGCTGCTGCTAAAATATTAATAAATCATGTATTTTAATGAGAACTTTTGCATTTTTATTTTTGACTCTTTTTATTTAACTTTAGTGACCTTTTCCTTTTTGTTCCCATGACGGATTTGACTTTGAGTTCCATCAGGCAGCCTCCAAAAAACCCAGCTGTGTGACCCGGCCATCATAAATCATTCCAGTAAAAAAGTAGATTGGGACCATCTGACAGGAAACGTGAAGTATCAATCACCATGCTCTTTTGAGGATAAATAAATTGTAAAGAAAAAAAGTCTACTTGGCAGGTAATCAGAAAGGTAACCTTTCCCAGCTCTCCGAATAGTTATTTTTTGAAAGCTGATAAGTATATAAGTGAAAATAAAGCAAATCAATATGATGTGCACCTGTAGCGGAAACTCTAGGGTGTAAATAGACTGAAAAATATGGTGTTTGTGCTGAACGCTGAATATATAAGAAGCACCAGATATCATTCCTAGAGATAAGCAAAGCCAATCTGTCGAATTCCGATTAGCAGCGAATCAGGCTAATCAGAATTTCCTATTCACGAGTTTGCCAAAATCTCTAACCATGGCGGCCGCAATAGCGAACGCACATGCTATCCTACAGTACTGTCTTTTGGTGGGAACAAGGGATTATCCATAATCCCTCGCACCTGTCCAATCAGCTGCAAACTTCACTGTGATGTCTGCAACCCCCTCTCCCCTTCTATATAGGGTGATTGGCTTCCTAGAGGTGGCCAGTCGGCTGTGTATAGTGGAGAGTAGGTGGAGCATGCAGTTCGAGCAGGGAGAAAAATACAGAGAGATAGGGACAGAGAGGTGTGGATGGTGGATTGTGGGTGGTTTTCTGTGGTAGCAGTGAAGCCATTGTCCAGTATACCAAGTAACTGAGTGACTGTTGTTCATTATACCAAGTCACTGGGTGCTGGGGGTGCATTATAGGAAGTTACTGGGTGCTGGGGGTGTATTATAGGAAATCACAATGAACACAGTGTCCATCTTAAAAGAGACGTCCCGAATTTTTTAAAATAAAGTATTGTATTGCCCTCTAAAAGTTATACAAATCACCTGTCAGGAATCGAGCCGCGCACTCGGCTCCTGCCTCTGCCGAGGTGCGCCGCTCAGCCTGGAGGGACGCTGATGGCGTCCGTGGTTACGGGCAGGGCCGGTTGCTGAGGGCGCGCCGACGGCATCCTTAGCAACCGGTCTGCTGTTGGTGCGCTGCGGTGCTTTTTACCTTAGTCCGTTCCTGGTTTTGTTATGTTCTTTGTCTTCTGTGATCCGCTCCATGTTTTTCAGTTCTCCCTGCATTTTCTTACTGTGACTCATTCACTGATTGTTTCTGCTGTGACACCTGACACCTAGCCAGTTAGCTCTCAGCACCTAGCTTCCTGGTTACTATAAATCCCAGCGCCTTCCCTCACTCCAATGCCTGTGATAGCACATTGTGCCTTGATCTCTCACTGAGGGACCAGTAGCGGATTATAACAGGTCCGTTTTGGGCGATTGCCCGGGGCCCTGAGCTCCTGGGGGGCGCCACCCAAAAAGAATTGTACTTTCAGGGGTGTATTGTCTCCTGGCTACAGTTCTGCCATGATTTGCAAAAAAATGCTGTTTTTTACCGCAATTTTGCACAAATCAGGGCATCATGACATTATCTATCCTGTACTATGAACACCATGTTTGTGCTGCCATTGTTACAGTGGGGTGTGGGGGGCAAGCCTTGCGAACAGCCCGAGCCTATGGTAAAGTTAATCAGCCCCTGTGAGGGACACAGGGCACTGGAGGGACACTGAGTATCCCTCTGCCATCATCCTCTCCAGCAGCCACAGCCAGCACAGCTCTGGGAGTCGGGTCATGGCATCACCATTTTCTCCAGGAAGTGACATCACCATGTTATCCAGGAAGTGACATCACCATTTTATCCAGGAAGTGACATCACCATGTTATCCAGGAAGTGACATCAACATGTTATCCAGGAAGTGACATCACCATGTTATCCAGGGAGTGACATCACCATGTTATCCAGGAAGTGAAGTCTTGATGCAGTAGTAAGTGCAAGGAAAAGCACTTTAAAAGCATTTACCATAATAAGTGTTTATTGGGGACTTGTATAACTTTTGGGGTGCAATACAATATTTCAATAAAAATTTTTGCCGGACTTCTTTAATAACCCACTGGGTGCTCATTTACCAATGTCCACCGCTGCCCTGGGAGAAAATTGATATTACGCCGCTGATCCACCAACGTCCACTACTTTCCATGGCGGAAATAGAATGATTGACAGTTAAAAAAAAAATGACAATTTCTAACTTTTGATACTGTGACAGCAACAGCTGTTGAAATAAATTGCTACTCTGCAATAGTCCCACTATTGTAGCTACTTTAGTTTGGCTGTTATTAATGAAATTCGTTTGTATACGTTTTGCAAATATACGCAAATGCGTACGAATATTCGCGAACTCCGCAAAGGAAATTTCCAAGTGATTTGCTCATCCCTAATAATTTCCCTTACAAACATGAATGTATAATTTTAAAGTAGACGGGGCTTCAGAGTTGTGCTGAGCTTGACTCATTTACTAATGTATTTCATCACTTTTTTATTTTTCCAACCTTGCTTTGTTTTAGGCTGTGACAGATTTATCAATCAGCCATGCGTCCTGTTAATGAATATGGGTGTACTCTCCCCTGGAAGGGAGGCTGGCACATCACTTACATGGTTTGTCAGTACAAATTAAATTTTCCCATTGTATAAAACAAGAATAAAATGAGGGAAATTGAAATCACAAGATACACAAATGTATCTGTAGTTATAATATCATTTTGCATTAATCAGTAGTACACGTTAAAGGGGTAATCCGGAGACTGATAATTGTTTCCTAATCGACTAATGTCAGAAAGTTGTACAGATTTGTAAATTACTTCTATTAAATAATGTCAAGTCTTCCAGTACTGATCAGCTGCTGAATGTCCTGCAGGAAGTGGTGCATTCTTTCCAGTCTGACACAGCGCTCCCTGCTGACATCTCTGTCAGTGACAAGAACTGTACATAACAGTAGCAAATCCCCATAGACAAACTCTCCTGCTCTGGACAGTTTCTTTCATGGACAGAGGTGGCAGAAGAGAGCACTGTGTCAGACTGGAGAGAATACACCACTTCCTGCAGGACATACAGTAGCTGATAAGATTGAGATTTTTAAATAGAAGTAATTTACGAATCTATATAACTTTTATGATGTTAATTTGAAAACATTTTTTTTTGTTGGCATACAGCTGGAGTTCTAATGTGTCTTTCAAAAACCTATTGCATTGTTTTGTATATTTTGTTTACACATCCTTTCAAGGGACGAAATATACAAATTTTAAAACAATAGATTATTATAGTGGATGGAAGATATAACTGAAGGCTGAACCATGGTATTAAAGGTTATTGAAGGGTTATGGCTACCTTTACCAGAGCACCATAACACTAGTAAGTGTACGAAAATACACCATAACATCCTCTTGGTGTTGTGGTGATATCTGTGCTGCAAAAAAACCCCAAATACAGCCAAGTGCTCTTACCCGGTGAGGATGGAAGATACAGCAAACAATTTCTAGTAAAAGAGCCACTGTAATGTTTTGCTTCACAATCAATACAGGATACATTGGGGTCAGTTAACAATCACGGCGTTCTGTTAGTTCTCATGCTCTGTGCTTATGAGAGGGACTTCTGTGAATACACATATCAACATAAATAGAAACAAAACTCAATAAAGAACGTAAGTCTGACCTGGAAGGACAATGTTATTATTAGATGCAGCATGTAGAAGAATACAAAGACTCTAAAGTTCATAGGTGTCAGAGCTAGAGACCTTCCGCTGAGACCTAAAGTGTAACTGTAGTTTTAGAAAACTTTTGACATATAATGAAAACATGTCTGACAATTAGATCAGTGGGGTTTTGGTGTTGGGACCTCCACTGATCGCTGACTGAAGGGGCAGAAGCACTCTCATGGCCATGAATATGGGGCTTGACCCTAAAACGCGTTGGCGTGCTGTTTTTAAACCATTTGTTTTTTCATATGCTTCGGAAATAAAAAATGTCTATACTTTTATAATACAATTGCTGGAGCTGTGATTCTCTTACATTTTGGACTTTCCACCTGGGTGAACGGCCCACGTTTACTTCACCTGCTCCATTACTGAGGGTTACAGTTTTGCATCGGGACACATTCACGTGGTGAGCTGACCTCTTCTTTTTGAACTATATTCTATATTATGGCAGGGAGGCTGTCGGGATTCCGCCAGTTCTGCTCTGTGTAAACGGAAGTGTGCTGTGTTGAGCTCCCCCTGGTGTCCGGAAGCTCTCATACAACAGGCTCTGTCACTGCTGTGCATTTGACATGGAAAAATAAGACATCCCCTGAAAATAAGACCTAGTGCATCTTTAGGAGCAAAACACAGTATATACAGATGCATTATAACTTGTGTATACCTGTGCTGTATGCTTCTAACTAGGTATGGACAGAGTCACCGCTCAGATATATTATTCTCTTCCTTTTACAGGGCTGCACTTTTTTTTTATAAACTCTTTATTTAACACCACAATTGTCAAGTATAACAGAGGGGTTGCAGCCCCACAACCACCACATTAATAAATGGAATAACAAAGCGCATTTACATAAATGAAACCACATATAAGTAGCAAGTGAAAATAAATGCAAAAAAAAAAAGAAGGCAACACTGAGGGAACCCCCAGTCAACCCCCAATTCTCCACTTTCCCTTTTTCCTTAAAACTAAAATAAAAATAAAAAACCAACTAAGGAGAGCAGGCCGAAGGAGCCCACTCCAAGCCCATAGGGCCGTAGAGCACAAGAAGAAAGAGAGAAGAAGGAGGGAAGAAGGGGAGGCAAGGACAAGGGGGAAGGGAAGGGACAGGAAAAAAGGGGAGGGAAGCGAACAGGGAAAGGAGACAACAGGGAGGGGTGACAGCAGGAGACTCAAGCGATCCAGAGGGGCCGAGGATGTGTCCCTCATACATCAGGAGTAACCTCACCACCCAGCAATTCAGAATATTCTGCTGTCTGCTGAAATTCCATCCATGGGAGCCAGGTCCGATAAAACCGGGCATTGGCATTATGGAGGAAGGAGGTCATGTCCTCCATTCTCATTACCTCGTTAACCTTCCGTATCCAGAGTGCAACAGGGGGGGCATCTGTACGCTTCCAATATAGGGGAATACATGCTCTGGCAGTCATTACCAGAAATCTCAGAACAGAGCGCCTGTATTTCTTGGTGGACATCTCGGTGTGATGAAGAAGAAACAACGCCGGGGTGAAGGCTATTGTGGTCCCAGAGATTTTTTGGGCTATGTCCTGAACTTTATCCCAGAAGGGAGTAAGAGAGGGACAGGACCAAAATATGTGAAGAAATGTGCCCTCAGCGGCGCCGCATCGCTAACAGGAGGGATCTGCATCTGGCCAAATTGCGTGCAGTTTGACGGGGACCCCGTATCAGCGGGAGGTCAGCTTATAACCTGCCTCCTGGAAGCGAGAGATAATAGAGCACTTGTGTGCTAACGTGACTATATCGGTCCACTGGGACGGGGTCAACGACAACTGCAAGTCCTCTTCCCATTTAGTCAGGAAGGGGGGGGGGGGGTCTTGGTCAGGCGGTGAAATCATGTCAGCATAAATCAGCGAGAGAGAATGTCGAAGGACACCCACACCGGAGCACAATGCCTCAAAATGTGTCTTTGATGAGGGAATCTGGGTTGGGGGAGGTAGGGCACGTAGGTAGTGAGCGAGTTGGTTGGCGCGCCAAGGACCCAAAGGCGCCGGTTCGGAACGTGCCAAGAGATCAGTCAGGTTCGCCCAGGCCAAATAGTACTATGAATTCGGAGGCCACACCCTGCCCGGCTCTACGCCAGGTTCGAAATACAGGGCTGCACTTCACACTAGCACTAACCATGAAAATTTTCTATCGCAGCTTTCACATTTCATTTAGCGTGACTGAAGATACGGCACAATATATGCCTAGACTATGAAATGTAATACACACGTACGCTTTCATACTGAAATGTGCCGACAGATATCTGTCTGAGAATTGATATGCCCAACGTTATTGATGTCCATTTTATTTCTTCTTCTGAATAATGAGAATGAGAAACACCTATTTATTTTCAATGCATATAAAGCACTGTATAAAAGAGATAAGCCCACCATTATAAAGTCATCTCACATAATATGGAGGATGGGTATTAGACCTATAGTGAAATACCCTATTAATATGGACATCAGGTCTTGTCACTACGTTTAGCATTGGAACAGATCAAGCATAGAGTATTGCTGGTCATGTGTGAAGATCAATTGCTAGCTGGAGCACGGTTACATAGTTTACGTTCCTGAATAACATCAAAGGCGCAATTTACATAATTACTTATAGACAGATTGGAAAATTATTCTTGTGCTCATTTTTTTACCCAGCAAAATGACTATATTGATTCATATAACATCAACAATTCAACCATAGTACTATCTACATAGGCTATGTTCACATTACGTATAAGACTGGCCGTTCCGTGACCCGGCCGGGTCACGGAACGGCCATCCCCTGAAAAGATCATCCCGGCCAGTACTGCAGTACCGTCCGGATGATCTTTGAAGCCGCAGAGTTCTGATGCGGGCACATCCCTGCGCGCCTGCATCAGAACTCCCCACTGCACACTATGGAGCGCACAGCCAGAGCCGTTTACTCCATTGTGTGCACTGCCATGGTTTTCTATGCAAAAATGTCAATTCTTCCAGCATTTATCAGCTGCTGTATGTCCTGAAGGAGGTGGTGTATTATTTCCAGTCAGACACAGTGCTCTCTGCTGCCACCTCTGTCCATGCCAGGAACTGTCTAGAGCAGTAGCAAATCCCCATAGAAAATTTCTCCTGCTCTAGACAGAGGTGGCAGCAGAGAGCACTGTGTCAGACTGAAAAGAATACACTACTTCCTGTAGGACATACATCAGCTGATAAGTACTGGAAGATTTGCCATTTTTAAATAGAAATAATTTACAAAATCTGTATAACTTTCTGTTACAAGTTGATGTGAAAATAAATAAATAAATTTTGCCGTAGTACCCCTTTAAGACTGGTTGAAGAGAAAAAGGGGACAACTGCAATAACAGTCATATGCTAATATAATATGATTATAATTAATGATAAATTCTGATAAACTGCAGCCAGACTAATGTCCTGATACAGTTCTTTACTGGGATGATAATCGGAGTCGTCCATCTAAACCCTCTGATGTTTAAGAGTTTTCCTGCCTTTGTGCTCCTACCAGATTGCCAGACAAGAGAAATAACAGAATAAGCTTCAGTTTATTAACATCGCAGTGACAGCAAAACATTAAACCAGGTTCATAAAAGGGTAACAGTGTTGTCTGTACTTTTTGCGGCTTTTTTATAGTTGTCAGACGTGAACATATGCTTTCATGAAATAAGAAAAGGTGAACGTCTTTATTGTTCTCTAAAAACAAATCAACAAGGTTACAACAAAATGTCAAAGCAAACTCACTTCGAGCTGCGACATTTCTATATATGCAAACTGAATAATTTTACATTGCATTACTGCCACATTTACTATTCTTTAGGTTCACTGACTTCCTTCCTTGTCACTTTAGTTGTCAATGTCACTTTTGAGAAATCAATAAGTATCAATAGTATGAGCAATTTTAAGAAACTGTATAATAGGTTTTATTAAGCAAAAGAGTTTTCTTCTATATTCAAAAAGAGAGGAGAAAATAGCAGCTCTCTGTGGAAACACCTTTTCAAAGGTCACAGAGTGCACTCAATGATGTTTTACATTCAGCTCAGAAGACAGAGTCTGCCTATTGTCGTCTATGTCCATGAGTCTTGCTGTAAAGCATGTCACTTAATGCTGTTAAAAACAGCTTAGGCAATATGGCAGCCCCCATTACAATGTACAAAAAGTCAAATAGATAAAAATTAAAGCCAGAAAATAGAAACAGATTAGAATAAAATAACAAGTTTTAGTATGTGATTCTAGTCAGTAAAAAAAAAAAAATTAGGTGACACGTACCCTTTAAGAAGAACCTCACAGGCACTTATTTTCATTATGTACAGACCCTAGAAAAATGTCTCTTATTTTTACAGACTGTCAATTTGGAAACTTTTTTACACTAGAGGACTGCACCCAGGAGTTGTTTTGACTTTCACACTTTGCTTTTCAGATTTCATGGATATTTCATGCTATATCAGAATGTCAAACTTCATTAATGGTCATAGAGTGGTGGTTGTTTCATTGAAACATTTTACATAGGGCTAAAATGATGGACTGGACTGTAGAAACATAATATTTGGAAGAATACATTGCTATATGAATAGCTTTTTCCTTGCCCCCCCCCCCCTTTGTAGAGTGTGAGGAGCTCACCCAGATCAGTGGAGTTAATGGAGTAGGAACCAACGTTCTTTCCCCAACTCCAACAACCAGGCCCTATTCCATGTTTATTCTTTACCAAACTTAATAATTGTAGTCTTCTTCCATTTGTGCAGACAGCAATGCACGGTACTTTAGGCCTTATTCACACATCTTGCAAAGTTGTCCGTGAGTGCGGACCCACAGTCATGGATCAACTTATTGCCCATTGATTTCTATTGTGCTATTCACACATTCCACTTTTTCATGTATCCGCAATCCATTCCGTGAAAAAATAGAACCAATAGAAGTCTATGGGATCCATATTTTTCACGGACGTCACGGATGTCACATCAGTGAAGAACATGGATGAAATCTAAGCAAACTAGTTAAATCTTTTTTATTTACCAGTTAAACATTTTTGGCGGATGAGGTTACACTATGGATGCAATTACAGACCATTTTTCACAGATCACAAAGTAAGAATACTGAACCTTTATGCAGTGAGGCCCTAGGGGTTAATTTACCCTCCCCTCCTTGTGCAGACTGCAATGCATGGTATTTACAAGTTAATGTCCACCCCCTTCCTCTTGTGCAGACTGCAATGCAGGGTTCTTATGAGTTAGGGCCCTATCACTCTGAGCAAAACAGGCAGAAATTCTTTGAGAGAAGGGCAGCAGAGAATGGAGGTCCATGAGACATCACATTAAGACAGTGAGGCAGGTTGGATTCTGAGTGGAGTCCGTGTTTTAATGTGAACATACCCTAAGTGCCCTATTCCACCGGACGATTATCGTTCAGATTATCGTTAAATGTTTCAAATCTAAACTATAATCGTTCGGTTGAAATGCAGTTAGCGATTAACAACCGAACGAGAAATCGTTGATCGCTTTATAAGACCTGGACCTATTTTTATCGTTGCTCGTTCGCAAATCGTTTGCATTGAATAAGACATAGTTCGGTCGTTCGCAATAGATACGAACACAATAGCGAATAAATAGCAAAGAAAAACGATCGCAATTACGATCATAAGTAACGATTATCGTTCCATGGAAATGACTGAACGTTAATAGTTAACGATTATGCAAACAATAATCGTCCGGTGGAATAGGGCCCTAAATGTCCCCCCTTCCTCCTGTGCAGACGGCAATGCAGGGCACTTATGAGTTAATGCCCCCCCTTTCTCCTGTGCAGACGGCAATGCAGGGCACTTATAAGTTAATGCCCCCCCTTTCTCCTGTGCAGACGGCAATGCAGGGCACTTATGAGTTAATACCCCCCCTTCCTCCCGTGCAGACGGCAATGCAGGGCACTTATGTTTTAATCCCTTCACCTTTCCCCTGCACTCAGACTCCTATGTCCTCCTCACATCATCCTTTTTCTGAACTGGCAGTCAGGACTGAGAGAAAAAGGAGGGGTGTCTGCAAGGAAAAGGCTGCCAGAAACTACTGCAGACTCATGTTATAGCAGTAACAGCAGCAGGTCCATATGAGGAAGCCATAGGGGCAATATGTGCCGTGATAGGGCGAATGTCCCATACGTTTTCTGTATTGCTCACTGCACAGGGCAGAGGGGAACATAACAGACATTTCCAGTCCAGTCTTCGCTCTCAACTTGCTCCACTCCAGGGTTATGTTCCCCGCCCTCTCCCGGGACTCAGGCCGTTCTCCGCTTCCTCCTCCAATGATCCGCCCTCTCTTTATTCAGACTGATAGAGGCGCTTATTGGTAATAGTCATCTCCTTCACTCTGAAAAGTCTGCTCATTGGACATCTAGGTAGAACGTCTCTGTAGCTGATACCTAACTTGCTGTCGCACCCCCCCGCCCCCCCCCGCTCTGCACCAGGGGAAGCTGCCCTGTCTTCCTATACCCCTGTACCACCCCAGCAGGCATAGTGCCACAA
This sequence comes from Dendropsophus ebraccatus, assembly GCF_027789765.1. Classification (NCBI taxonomy): domain Eukaryota; kingdom Metazoa; phylum Chordata; class Amphibia; order Anura; family Hylidae; genus Dendropsophus; species Dendropsophus ebraccatus. The sequence continues at coordinate 46,320,412 of NC_091468.1, forward strand.
TATGTACATTGCCCTGGAACTAATAGTGTTTTAAAATAATAATAAATACCTGACAATGTATTACTGCAGGAACTAGATTGGCCAATGCTTATTATGTTAATTAGTGAACGCCATCTGTCCTTTCTATGTATATAATATTGTCTTTGCTTCCACTGAAGGTTGCATTATGTTGCTAGACGATTAATGATTGGAATATTGTTTCCATACAACTGAAAAGTTTTCTTCCATTGTCTGATCTGCTGCTTGGTATTCTGCAACCTCTTCCTGACATCTGCGCTCATAATTGGCGACATGTTTCATGAGTACTTTCACTGCGGCATCACAGACGCCAATGTCACATTCTGTTATAGATAAGATTTGTTTCATATGATGAATATAGTAATTTTATGCAGTCACTGCTGGGTTTATGCTTTTCTATCATCACGACACAAGAACCTTCTGAAATATTTTTCACCCATAACGTAAAGATTTTTTTATTCACCACCTGTACATATCTGATGACAATTTCATTGGAACCTCTTCAAGGATGAAAGGTTTATGATTTCCATATTTAAGGAGTGAAGTGCCAGGATCAAATAGGATTAAGTGATCAGACCTCCCATGGGATAGTATATTCCTGCACCTGAGCCAGTATATACCATGCCAAGCTCTTCTCATTACTTTCTCATCTGCTGCCAAGAAGCGCACTGAAAGCATATGGAAGTTTTAATTAGCTATAACATAATATAAAGTTGATGGAAATAAAAACATGAGATACTCCTTCTAACTGAGACCCAATGCCATTTAGCAGCCATCATTATGACTTTTTCACATTGCTTTTAGCTTTCCCTGTGGTCTCCGTTGCTGTAACAAACTTTGCATAAATCAGTACTACACTTGAATATAAGAAACTTTTTAATGTATCTTATAGGAGAAAGCATTTCTTTTTTCTCTAAAATTCAGCTAAATTTCTGCTAAAATTTTATGTAATCTGAAAAGACTGCTTAATGCCATCCCGTCATTACATGGAGGTCTAGCATTTCACTATGGGATTTGGTTACATGCTGCCTGTAGAAGTCTATGGAGAGTGGAAGTGTGAAGAGTAAGATGGGAGGGGGATTAAGTTCTTAGCAGAAGCAGTCAATGAGACACGGAGAGACTTCAAAGAGATTAGTGTACATAATAGCTCTCACCTAGGGCTAGATTCACACCTTAGACTGTTCACTACAAGTCTAGAATCTCCTCCATGCTGCTGCTTCTGCTTAGGGTAAACTGTACAGAAACAAAAGAGAAGGATGCTATGTGTGTGGGAGCCATCATAGGAGCTAGTTTCCACCCATTAGATAAGGGAAACAGAGAATTAAGTCCGCTGAGCACAATCTAGTGAAAAAATCCTTATACGTTATATAATATCAAGAAATAGTGAGTTTGTTTTATTACCTTTATTTGCTGCGCTGCTGTTTTGAACTCTTTTAATTTATTAATTCATATGTTGATTAGGTGGTTTGGTGCACAGAGGACAGGACCTTCCCCTCTGCACCAATCCATTCGTCAGCTCCTTCTTCATGGATATTGAGGTGGTGCTCTACAGTGAGGGAACTCCAGATGTTCATCATTGTAAAGTACTTGAATGTTGATGAAGGAGGGGTGTAGTACTGCGGCCAGTGCACCAAACTCCATAATTAGCATATGAATAAAAATTGGACTAAAAAAAAAAAAACCTGCAGCAGATAAAGGTAGGAAACCTACCTTCTTCCTCAGTGTCCCCAGCCCTATTCTATTCTTGAAATATCTATTGACATCTGGGAATTGCTTAGATCTTTTTGTTGGTGCAGGCGGCCATCCTTTCACACTTCTCCCATAATGCTATGTTGTGTTGCTATGAACAAGCTGTAGAATATTATCCATTCTAAAATTAAAGGTGTTACCCAGGCTTTCTTCCTGAAACGACACCACTATTGTGTCCAGTTTGGGTGGAGTTTTTGCAACACAATTCCATTGAAGTAGATGGAGCCTAATTGCAAAAACAGTTATGCTGTTTCTGGATGACAGCAGCAGTCATGTTTTTCTAATCCTTGAAATGCACACATAGAATAGTCATAGACATTTGGAAAAAGTCAACCTCTTGAAGTATTTTTTATGGGTAGGTTTCCATTAAAGGGGTTGGTGCATGACCTGCAGCTTATCTCTTATCTCTCTGGTGGATCCATGGAGAAGGAATAGAGCTGCGGGTCACACATCAACCCGCTGCTCCATTCATAACAAAGGAGCCAGGGCACCAATATAGAGATCCTCAGGGGGCACAAAGGTCGGACCCCCCCATAATCTTATACTAGTTCACTATCCTTTGGATATAGGATAAGTAAAGCCCCTATTACATGGGGCAACATAGAAGAGCAAACAAGTGCTGTCAGCACTGTTTTGCTCCTTGTTCCTCACTTGATGCCGCCGCTATTACACGCAGCAGTGAGCAGGTAAGTGCAGGAAGAAGGGCGCGGGGAGCCGCTGGGGTTTGCCCAAGTGATTGCTAGACCATCCTCGCAGTCCATAGAGGATAGCGGCGGTCTGCTGCTGCCACACCTATTCCACGGAGCGACGGCAGCAAATCGCTGTTATCATAGTCGTTTGTCTTTCAACATATTGAAAGACAAATGACAGCAACGATCAGCCGTCGTTGTTCATGTCGGCTGATCATTGCCTTCTAATACACAGGACATTAATATGGCCGATAATCGTTGTGTGTAATAAGGCCTTAAGTTTAAGTTGGAAAATCTAAGCAAAACATAAAGGCAGATAAGGATTTGAAGGTACAATCTCCACTTATATACAACATACCATGGTAACATATAATATACAATTATATGTCACTGAAGCCCATCATTACTTATGTACACTTTTATTTATAACACGGTTTCATTAATGATAGTTCAGGCACCAGATACAGAAGATGTGACCTTCATAGACTGGTTTGTGCAGTAAGGGGCTGTCTTCTAGCTCTGTCAGGAATTTTTTTCTATGAGAAGTGCCTTAATAATTCTGCAAGAATTGTTCTAATCAAAGCCTGAATTGACGGAATAATTACAGCTGATGAATGGGTGTCACTATGTGGGAATTTTGCAAATTACAAGGGGAAAATGAATATGTCTTTGGCTAAATATCAAGGACGCTACATTCAGAATGGTCTTCAATGTCATTATCCATCTCAATCATGATTATTGCTCTGTGTTATGCATCCAATGAATCTGTGTATTGTTCTACTTGGTAATTGATGTGTGTGGTAGTCATGTGTGGTATTCATAGTCACTATGAGAATTTTAGGGGCTTTCTCCCTAAAATTGAAAGGTGTCAACTTTTCATCTATCCACAGGATAGGTGATATGTATCTCATCTGAGTTGACTGAGAGGTCTGCAAGGTGTTAAAGTGCAGGGCTAGTGGATTGTGCGGTACCACTGTGGCGCTTGTCAAGAGTCCTGAGTGGTAGGCTAGCTCTCCCAAAATCCCAAAAAACATTCCATAGCTACAAGCAGTTAACCCCTTCATACAATATGTTGGCGGTGGCACAAGGAGTCAGAGAAAACCTGTGAAACTTTTACTAAAAGTTCTTTAACCCCTTCGCTTCAGTAATCTGTATAAATACGTTCCTACTGCACATACCCCGTGCAGTAGGAATGTATATATATGTTCCTACACTGACGTGGGCTTTCTGATGTGAGCAGGAGCGCTGTAGAGATAGCGATCCCGCTCACATCTTTGTCCGGGCCGCAGGTAATGAGAGTCAGCTGCGATCCCGCAGCTGAGTCTCATTAACCCCTTAAACGCCGCGATCTACAGCGATGACAGCATTTAAGGTGCTCAGTGACAGGTCAAGCATCTGTCACTGAGTGATTGGGACCCCCGCACCCATGCTGTGGGGGTCCCGATCGCATGTGCCAACAGGCGGGGGTAAGCTCCTTACCTCTGTCCTGTTGGATTGGCGATCTATGTGTAGAGTCTGCTTTCAGGCAGGCTCTATACATAGATCGCTGATAACACTGATCTATGCTATGGCATAGCATTGATCAGTATATGAAATCTAATGATTGCATATTTTACTGTGAAAAAAAAACTGTAATAAAAAAGTTTTTAAAAGTATTAAAAAAAGCTTATAAACCCCCTCCCAATAAAAGTTAAAAAGACCCCCTTGCCTATTATAAAAATATGAATAAATAAACATATTACATATTGTAGCATGCGGAATTGTCCGATCTATTAAAAAATACGGTGAACGGTGCAAACGGAAACAAAAAAAAAAACGCACCAAGATTGCTGATTTTATTAAATTATATATCACAAAAAAATTAAGAGCAACAAAAATTTTTCTGTTACACCAATATGATACTAATAAAAACTGTCAGTTTTCTGCGGCTCCGGCCGCTTGCTTCACTGTGGGCTATGGAAAGCTCTGATGCGGGCGCGCGCTGATGCGCCCGCATTCGAGCTCTGCGGCCGGCCGGATCATCCGGCCGGTACTTAAAGTGAAGCTGTCACCTCCTTTGTGCATTCTGACTTCTTTACACAGGTGTAAAGGGTAAATTTAGCGTTTTTCATACCTTATTTTATATCATACGTCATGGTGTTTGTTCAAGTAAAAAGTTTCCTTTTATCAACTGCAGATTGTATTAAGTGGGCATGACCTCATGGCATTAGCGCCACTTAGCCCCACCAACAACGGCACCGTTGTCCCCGCCCCCTTGGCCAACATAAAGGGGGTGGGGTCTAGACCTTTCGGCCAGCCTGTTCCAATGGCCGGCTAGAGGGCAGGACCAACTGTGGTGTTGTGGGCGGGGCTAAGTGGCGCTAATGCCGCAAGGCCCCGCCCACTAAACACAATCTGCAGTTGATAAAACATTACTTTTTACTTGAACAAGCACCATGACGTATGATATAAAATAAGGTATGAAAACCTCTAAATTTACCCTTTACGCCTGTGTAGAGATGTCAGAATGCAAAAAGTAGGTGACAGTGTCACTTTAAGTACCGGCCGCGATGATCCGTGCACAGACTGGCGTGACCCGGCCGGGGTCATGGAACGGCCGGTCTGTTACGTAGTGTGAACATAGCCTAACACTTTAACTTTTGAAGAAGATGACCCTCTCAGTGTTTACAGGCTGGTTCACTCAGAGGTAGTCACAACTCTGTTATTTTAATATTGCATACTCAGGAAGGCAAGAACACAAGGAACAGGAACAGACAGCAGATCAGGACAGGTATTATACATGTGAAATATCCCACAGATCAAGCACTATCTCTGTAAGATGAATGTAGTTTTAAAGGGGTTATCCAGAATAAGAAAAACATGGCCGCTTTCTTCCAGAAACAGCACCATTCTTGTCCTTAGCTTGGGTGTGGTATTGCTGCTCCATTAAAGTAAATAGAGTTGGATTGTAATAACACACACAGCCTGAGAACAGGGGGGGTGCTGTTTTTGCAAAAAAAAAAAAATTTAGCAGTGCTTTTACTAATCCCGGATAACCCCTTTAACTTATTAAGACCCATGAGAGACCATTATAAGTTGAATCTATTGTAACCTGAGGGACTACAACATATTTTCCTTAATCCTTTTGTATGTTCCTTTTGTTCTGTTCTAATTGGCAAAAAGATTCTGTTGACCTAATTGTACTGAGAATTTGCATAAAGAGAAGAATCTGAATAAACTAATAATACAATTTCCCAGTGGAAAATCGCAGAGTTGTCCTAGAAAACCAGTAAGTATTGTAACTGTATCTTACTAGCATATTTTAAGAGAAAAAAAAGGATACAAAAATGATAATTTCTAGTAGCGATGTATAAAAATACTCATGTAGAGACCAATAATCATCCCTTGGGTGGATGACAATGTGCCACATATACTTGATAACAGGATATCAGATGGAAGTGTGCTTAAAGTGTCACCGCCGTTATAACTTTCAAAGTCTAAATCTACAGTAGATGTGATAGAAAGCAATTTACATCAATTATTTATTTGCACAAGACTAAAAAACCACAGCCTGCAGGAGACTGGACCTGGATACAAGTAAGTACATTTTTGTTTTACAGCATGAGAACAAAAAAAATTGCAAGCTTGCTTTATTTCACATCTACCGTTGATTTAGATTTTGAAAGTTATTATTGCAGAGACACTTTAAAGATAGGTATGTACTGTTTGGGATATATATATATATATATATATATATATATATATATATATATATATCCATTTGCTTTGTTTTGCCCTGTTGTCTTGATTATGACCATCTTATGGCACCCACGGTCAAGCATGCTCAGTTCAACTGAATATTGCTTTCAGTCTCTACTGTGTATGCAAGCAAATGGAATTGTGTGTACTCTCTCGCATAGCAACAGCAGGTTTATAATTCAGTCAGGAGATCATTAAGTGATTAGATCCATGAGGGAGAGAAACAATACAGTGGTGTAGGTCATTTGACCTTACATACAGCTCATTTGTACATATACAAAAAATAAGCAGGAAATAATTTGTATACTAGCTGTTAGGATAGGGACAGTAAGACACAAGGACAGGTCAGACCTGGCACCTGCCCCTCTGTCCCTACCTACTTGCCTCAGACACCCTAAGTAGCAACGGACAACTGGACGGCAGTCCCTGATCTTATCAAAGTGCAACACAGAACAATACAAGACAGACACAACACAATAGAAGGGAAGTCAGAAGTCCGAGTCAATAACAGTTTAGTGGTGCAGTACAAAAATGTGTCCAAGGGGGTAGTCAAATAGTCAGAAGCCAGAAGTCAGATAACCAGAAATACAATTCAGGATAAAAGCCAGGTCAAGATGCACTAGTAAACTAGGCACTATCACAGGCAAGTAATGGGAAACAGGGGAAGGTACTTATGGAACCTGGAGTCCCAGCCCCAGGCATGATTGCGGCTGAGGCTCCAGGTCCTCCAGATACCGACAGCTGGCTGGTGTGTCAGCTGTCAGTCAAGAATCTGTGAACACACCACACCTTATTCTGATTGGCCAGGGGAGAGAAACCCTGGCCACTGCTACAACAAGGAATAGCAGAGTAAGGCAATACACCAGATACTGTCTAGCTGCTATGGATGCCGTTGTCGCGCCCGTAGCAACCAGCCTGAGCGGTTGTTATGTACGCCTTGGCCACACACATTGGCTACACCAGGAGACCAACGCACGGCCCAAGTCCTAACACTAGCCCATATTTTCTAAGATTAGAGGAGTTATTTATGCCAGCGGGCATAAAACTCTTTTTTTTTTAACAAAAATATGTTCAAAATAAGCCTCAAGATCTTGCCTTAAAAAATCACTGAAGCGCCCAGTAACACGCTTTCATTTTTTGTCCACCCCTAAAATATAATTTGTCCGCCCTGAAATGTAAAGAGAGTACATTAATAAACTTTATGTATAATTTGTTTTTATCGCCTTCCAACATCAATTATAAACATTATAAATACAAAAATTCAAAATTACAAAAATAAATATCTAGAACTGGAATGTTAAGTTACAAATACTGGCATGGGGGTCTCCCAAGAGAAGAGCGATTTCTAGCATCCCACAATAGCAGCTGTAGTTGTCAATATTGAAAATTCACTTCAATGGGAGATGTATACCTATGTATACAATGAGCTCCCCCTTGTGGCTGTCGCTGGCAGCCAGAATTGTAACATTCAGCTTTCCTGGGTGAAAGGATGAAACAGGCCGAAACTCTGATTCCTAGAAAGATAAATTGTGATTGAAAGAGAACTATTATGTAAATGTGCACAAGCCAAAAAGACAGGAATGGCTGCACATCGCACCCATGGCTGACACGAAAGCTTATTCAGCTACATTTAAAACCAACATCAGAAGTTAGTATATAATTTGGCCAAACCATATTGCCTCATGTACCACGTGCAGGTCTTCTGATACACATGAGTCCCTAACCAAAAAACATCACTGTGGCGGTCAGCGACCACAATTCCTGCAAAACGTGCGCAAGCAGAGAAGGGGGGCCACGGAATGGCCCTGCAACCCCATTGTCACAGGACCAGACCCTAAAAGGCCCCCCCCAGACCCCACAGGCGCCACCGGCGGAAAAAGTGAACGCCAAGCAACACAAGTGTGAACAAGCTCTTACCTCTCTCTCCATTCCTCTGCAGGTAGAATGGGACAATACTAGGAGATCCTCCCCTTATGTACACAGGTGCTTCCTGCTAATTTGGATCACATGGGTCTTACAAAGCACGAGTGCTAGCCACAATGAAAAAAGGGACAGAATACATAAAATATGCACAAGCCAAAAAGACAGAAATGGCTGCACATCGCACCCATGGCTGACACGAAAGCTTATTCAGCTACATTTAAAACCAACATCAGAAGTTAGTATATAATTTGGCCAAACCATATTGCCTCATGTATTGCCTATTATGTAAATGCATGCTCATTACTTATCTTCCGGTTATCTTCTAAGAATGTAATCCATAAGAATGAAAATATGTCTGTACAGAATGGAAAATGCCAAAGATCAATTTGATCATGAGCGAATAAGAACAGATGCTTAACGCCACATATTTCACTGAATGAAATTTATTAAACATATAACCCAGGAACAAGTCCTTAGCTAATGTCAAGGATAAGGGTTGAGAGAATGGGCCTGATGTTATAGTCTTGTATACCGCAGAAGAGGGAAAATGGAATCTGCTTTTGTTAAATGTCATAGTCATAAAGTCAGAATATCTGAGAGATGAATAGAACCTGCTGGTTGTAAATGAAAGGATCTCTTTTGTAAGAGAGGAGCCTTGTGGTTTATGTAAATGTCTGGTGAGAGTTTTTTTTATAGTACAATTATATTGATGAATAAAGATTGGCACTGATGGATCTCATGCTATACATGTTTTCTTTACAATCTAGCATCTTTGATATGTTCCCTGAAAAGGTTATTCTATTGTAAAGGCTTTTAACAATGGAGAAGATAGACTGATTAGAATTGACAAAACACTTTAAGAGACAGAACAATATAGTTTTCATACCATACCAGAAAATCTGAGTTTACACCTAGGAATAGCAAATCACCTCTAATTGTATTCTGTTCTTTCTTGGAGGGTGAATCATTTGTAGAGAAGCATACAGTACTTACAAGCTAAAATACACACTTAAAGGGAATGTGTAGTCAGAAAATGACCTAATATTTTGATCAAGTTTTTGTTAAACATATGTTTTTTTTTCATTTTACTATTTATATTATAAAATAATCCTGAAATCTTGCAATTTTCATTCTGACCACTAAGTGTGATATTAAGCTGGGTTTTGTGTGGCATTATCCTCTAGACTCAATTACAGTAAATATTGTGACACCATAGATGCACAAAATAGCTGAAGCTCACAGCTCAGTCTTCCCCTCCCTGTAGAATGAGCTCTGCACAGGTCACACAGCATTTCCCAATTTTCTTTTCTGCTCTAGTAAATAAGATCTTGGCCAGTCTATTGTGTCTATATCCATGGGGCTTGAGGTAAAATATTTTTCTAAATGCTAGTAAAATGATCTCAGGCAAGATGACTGCTCCTATAAATATGTATTAAAATTTTTTTTTAAATTACAATCAGAAAATAGATATAGATAATAATTAGAGATGAGCGAACCGGGTTCGGGTTCGAGTTGATCTGAACCTGAATGTTCGGTATTTGATTAGCTGGGGCTGCTGAACTTGGATAAAGCTCTAAGGTTGTCTGGAAAACATGGATACAGCCAATGACTATATCCATGTTTTCCACATAGCCTTAGGGCTTTATCCAAGTTCAGCAGCCACCGCTAATCAAATGCCGCAAGTTCAGGTTCGGATGGACTCGAGCATGCTCCAGGTTCGCTCATCTCTAATAATAATAATATATGTTTCAGTCTAGGCGATACAGTGACTTTAACACCGACAATTCAGTATGCAGTCTATAGGATAATTTGTAGCCCATGGACAGCAAATAGAAAGTAATAGGAGGCTTCAGACATGTGGGAATTCAATTACAGTGTGAAGGCTAAAATATCAAAGCAGAGTGCCGGGAATGTTATTGTGAGGAGAGCAGAGAAGCAGAACCCGGTCTGTTTGCAGTTTCATACATTGATAATTTGTCAAAGAAGTGAACTATTGCAACATTCTTAACATTTCCCGGCTTCCATGTACACTGAACCTATTCTTCTATATGCAGAAGAGATTTGTAAGGATTTTTTATTAGTTTTGACCTCTTTTACTATTATTCATTCAGATAATGCCAACATATTCTGCAGAGCTCTACCAAGATTGTCACCACTCATATCAGCCCCTGTCATCTATTGGGACAGATGCATCTATATTCAGTATCCATTTTTTGGGGGAGGAACGGGGGGCAGAGCAGTGTAGGAGCCAGCTGAGGAACCCGGAAGAGATTCTGCCTCACACAAAAAGAACATAGAAACTCCAGGCAGATGATGTCCTAGGATGGATCTGAACCCAAGACCTTGCATTGCAGGGTACTGAGCCTTACCCTTCCTCTTTACCATCCTTCATCTTTGTCTCTTTTCCCTTCCCTCTTTTTTTTTCTTCTTACTATACCACAGGTTGGTAGATTATACCCTTGCGTCTATAGATAAAGAAGCCATACTATGAAACGGTTTGCATTCTGATAAACCAGGTGCATTTTTGTTAAATGTGGCCCATAATGTTACTGATCATACTCGGTGAATGTTGTAAGTAAAAGAAAAGCCTGAATGTTGAGTTGTTATCATGTCATGTATCAGGAAAAAAATTATAATAAACAATCAAAAATCCCATCCACACCAAAGTGGCAACATTAAAAGCTACAGATCACAGCTCTACAAAATAAGTCCTCAAAAGAGAATTGTAACTTTTTTAAAAGCAATAAAAAATGTATGTTAATATGGGCATCGTTGTAATGGGATTGACCTACGAATCAGTTTCAGCGCAAAGTGCTCTACGTAGAAATACCCTCCCTCAAATGTTACATTGTTGCCTTTTTATTCACTGTATATTTTATGGTAAAATGAAAGGTGTCATTACAAAGTGCAACTGGTACTGCCCTTGAATGGCTCCATAAATGGACAAAATAAAAAAAAGTTATGGCTCTTAGAAGGCCAAGAGTTAAAACAAAAACACAAAAAGAAATATTGTCTGTGTCCTTAAGGAGTCAATCAAGAAAAAAACACACCCTTTAACTCCAATAGCTGGTCTATGTTGTGTCTAAGGGACTGGTGAGAGAGTGTGATGTGTGCCCTCCTACATGATAGAGAAGCGCTTATTAGTTATAGCCTATAACTGGTACAGGATCCTTCTTCAACCAGTCAGAGGTTATTGCATAATGAGGTGCCCAACTGGAAAGTGCTGAACCATGAAGGAGAAACTTGTTCAATGTTGGAGAGGGAGCTTTTCAAGAAGGTACCTCTATATAACAGGGCATGGCTGAAAAAGCCATTAAACTCACCCACTATAATGACCAACAGGGAAGACTGAGCATGTGCCAATGAAGAGCACTATTTAGTCTGTACTGCTGCTTCTGTAGATAGAAGAAGGTGTATTCTCCATTCCCCACTTCTCACAGACACCTTATGCTGCCCTCAGTGTCCGACTGGGGTATCTGGGGCCCACCAGAGGAAATGATCGTGGGGTCCCACTAACAAAGAACCAGTGAGAAACAACATGTCAGTTAGTGGTAGTGCAGGTTCTAAAGCTGGGGGCCCACCGGAAGATCCCCCGATCCTATGGTAAGCCAGTCCGACACTGGCTGCCCTCACTACCTCTTTTTCCTGCCCATTTGTGTTCCTGTAACCCATTTTCACACTCTGCACCATTACAATTGTGGCATCACCTGAAACCATATGGCCACTGGCCACCACAGGTCGCCATGGCTGAGTCTGCATGCAGTCATTGCACTTAACAATTGCAGCTATTAAATTAACATAAATAGCCTATTAATAATTAATAATAATAGCCTATTTTACTGTTGTTCCCCGCTAGTCTCCCCCCACTTTTTTTTGCTGACATGTGGTGATAAAAAAAGATCCCTGTCCACTGTCATTGAGGCTCCTAGGGCTCATTCTCCACTGTGTATTGTACATCTCACTTGGGCTATAAAACCACCGCTGCACATGATACACACTTTCAGGCACTACTACACTACGAATAAACAACGGCCACTGCTTGACACGTTCCTGCGGCCAATACTACCATATTGGCCGCAGGAACATCATCTTATTTTATTTGGATTGCAGGCACATTTGGGTGTGCCTGCAAATCAATTAACCATTGAGGTCCATGTAGTGTATAGTCGTCAGAACAGCCAAACATTGTTTTGACAGAGCCGGAACAATGGACGTTGTTCCTGCATTAGCGGCCACAAGTAATTGACATGTTAATTATTTGTGCAGCTGTGAGGGAACAACTGATGTTGTTCAATACTGTGTATGAAAAACAGCCATTGTTCCCATGAAGTGCAATGAAGTGCATTACTTAAAGGCAAGAACGGCCATTTTACTGAAGGTCAAGTACAGAACCTAATCGTGCTCTTATTGCACAGCTTAATGCATTTTTACCTTGAATTTCAGGGACTTTGCATTGTGGTTATTGCAATGTGGATATAATAGGTAACAGACATTTAAACACGTGGAGGGATAGGATCATATTCTATCTAGTAGTAAATCATAGCAACCAATCTGAGCTCAGTAAGATGAAAGCTCGGCTCTAGTTGGTTGGTATGGGAGAAAAACCAGAGATTTACCAGTAGACAGTTATTAATGGACTCTCCAGTAGTGAGATGTCTCCCCTGTTCCATCTTGTGCTGTAAAGTCACCTGAGGCTGTACACAAGATACACTGTCACTAATATACCATTACTTCATCATCATTGTTACTATTTACATTTTACTGCCCAGGACCCCTCACCCCCTATAGGTGATCATGTGATGACAGCTCTTATAATGGGGACTCATAAGTATCATAAGTGACCATAGCAACCAATCAGATCATTGCTTTGATTGTCAAACCTATAAGCACTAACCTGATTGGCTGCCACATTTATTGACCCCAGCAACCAATCAGATCATTGCTTCAACTGTCAAAGCTACAAGCACTAACCTGATTGGCTGCCACAGTCATTGACCCTAGCAACCAATCAGATCATTGCTTCAACTGTCAAAGCTATCTATAAGCACTAATCTGATTGGCTGCCACGGTAGTAGTACAAACAAAGTGATGTCACCATGCCTCTGGTTGTCATGACAACATCTCAAGGAACAAAGAAGCATGGATCAGATATACAGATCTCATACACAGCTTGCTGCCACCACACTATATTCATTACAGGAGCATCCTTTGTCTCCTTCTACAAAGACATCTCCTCCTGGGACACGGTTGGAACAACATCCTACATGTGTATGTTGAGCGCCACAGGATGAAGACCACTGAACTACAATACAGGTAGGTCTATCTGGGCTCTGATTGGTTGCTATGGAAACAATGGTTGTTCTGGTAGAGAGTTTTGATACGAATGATTTTTCTTTCTTTTAAAGATGCCGAGCAGAGAAGTGAGAGAGAATGATCCTGAGGAAAAGACTACAGGTGACGTCTATCTAACATTACTAGAGGGGGACTGGGCAATTTTGATTTAGACACTGGTTGCCTTAGGCCTCATTCACACTATGACACAGATTTACATAAATCCTGCCTTCTATCAATTACAAAGGGAGGGTGTGCATGCCTCTGCTCTCCGCTTAAAGAATTGACATGTCAATGTAGCCGTATGTATGTATCAATATTGTTTATGAGGGGATAGATGACATTATCTCTGGTCACGTGCCATAGTATTATTTTTGTAAAATTTGTTGGGCAAGATAAAAAAATATTCTTTTCAGTACATCATTTGGAAAAAGAAACAGAATACCACTAAACATGGCACACAATGTAGGGTTTCAATTTGTAAAACATTGTATTGGTGGGAATAACATTCTAATAAATGTCCTGGGACAAGGGATAATCCACTAAGGGCAATATGCCAGCTGGAGATACAGACTGTTACAGTGCCCATCATTGAAAAAGAAGACCTGGGAGAGAAGAAAGACTGTTATGATACCCATGATTTCTCAGTACAGACTACCTACCAAATATTGCGCATATGAATGTTGTATGCTGTATGATAGTTGTGGCGTATGTCTATGATCATGTGCTAGAAGAAGCTGTGGGTTCTGTTCTGCAAGAATGGTGAGAAGAAACTTCAACAACAAAGAAGACTTGGAGAGAGGACTACCCTCCATGGGCAAGGAGGCGGCTCAACATGAAGATGGGTACGTTATCATACCCATCAATTCTCACCACAGGCTATCTTTAAAATATTGCACATGTGAATGTTGTATGCTGTATGATAGTTGTGGCCTATGTCTGTGATCATGCGCTAGAAGTAGCTGTCCAGAAAGAAAATGACCAACAATGAAGACCTGGGAGAGAGGACTACCCTCTATGGGCAAGAAGTCAGTTAATTATATAGACTGTTATCATATCCATCTCTTCTCACGACAGGCTATCTTACAAATATTGCACATGTGAATGCTGTATGCTGTATGATAGTTGTGGCCTATGTCTGTGATCATGCGCTAAAAGTAGCTGTGGATTCTGTTCTGCAAGAAGATGCAGTCCCCAGAAAGATCATTGAACACGAAGACCTGGGACAGATGACTACCCTCCATGGGTGAGAAGTCAGCTAAAGACGAAGATGGGCATGTTATTACACCCATCATTCTTTACCACAGACTAGCTACCAAATATTGCGCATATGAATGTTGTATGCTGTATGATAGTTGTGGCTCATGTCTGTGATTATGCGCTAGAAGTAGCTGTGGCCAGAAAGAAAATTGACCAACAAGGAAGACCTGGGAGAGAGGACTACCCACCATGGGCAGGGAGCCAGCCAAAGATGAAGATGGGTATGCTATCATACTCATAATTTCTCACCACAAGCTGTCTTCCAAATATTGCGCATGTGAATGCTGTATGCTGAATGATAGTTGTGGCCTGTGTCTGTGATCATGTGCTAGAAGTAGCTGTGTATTCCTTTATGCAAGAAGATACAGTGGCAAGAAAGAAAATGAACAACAAAGACGACCTGGGACAAAGGAAGGAGACAGCTAAAGATGAAGATGGGTATATTACCATACCATCATTTATCACCACAGGCCACCTTCCAAATATTGCACATGTGAATGTTGTATGCTGTATGATAGTTGTGGCCTATGTCTGTGATCATGTGCTAGAAGTAGCTGTGGATTCTGTTCTGCAAGAAGATGCAGTGGCAAGAAAGAATATGGACAAAGAAAGAAGACCTGGGACGGATGACTACCCTGCATAGGCAAGAAGCCAGCTAAAGATGAAGATGGGTTTGTTATCATACCATCATTCTTTACCACAGGCTATCTTCCGAATATTGCACATGTGAATGCTGTATGCTGTATGATAGTTGTGGCCTATGTCTGTGATCATGTGCTAGAAGTAGCTGTGGTTTCTGTTCTGCAAGAAGATACAGTGGCCAGAAAGAAAATTAAAGAAAAAAGAAGACCTGGTACAGAGGACGACCCTCCTTTGGCAAGAAACCAACTAAGGCTATGTTCACACTACGTAAGTTTCCGGCCGTAGCGCGTTCCGTGAATAAGCGGCCGGAGACTTACGTAGTTTGCGTATAATGGAAAGTATCCGAAGTACGGCTGCACAGTTCACACTACGTCCGAACTTATGCCCGGATCGTACGCGGCGTCGTAAAAAATGAAACAGACCATTGTTTGTGGACGAAAATGCTGTAATTTACGCCCGTAGCGTTACATGCGGTCCCGTACGTAGTGGTGATTTCTTCATTTTTGCAGCTTTTTGTGCCGATCCGAAAGGTTCTGTGGGGTGTCCGGGGCTAGGCGAAGATTTCCAAGTAAAAGACCGCTGTCAGATCGCTACGTAGGGCGCTCGGGAAGCGTAAGTAGACTTTGGGCGTAAGTTCGCGCTCCGTACGTAGCCGGCCGCAAGTAGCGTAAATCTCCGTCCAGAGTTTACCGTGTATATGTCCGGCCGCGAAAATATGCGACCGGACATATACGCAATGTGAACATAGCCTAAAGATGAATGAAGATTACCATCAGCCACTGTGTTGTGGCTGATGTGTGGGTCGTGTTATAGGGGTAGCTATGGTATTCTTTTTTGTCAAATGATGTATTGAAAGAATAAAAATGTGTTAACACACAACATCTGGGGTAGGTGAATGTCCTCTATGGACAAAATGTCATCTACAGGTTAGGGCCGGTATTGTGCTATCTTTTCTTACCTATGCCTATCTCATGTACATATGTATGAATGTGGGTTGTTCTATAGGTAACGTAAAAGATGATGTCGTATATAATGAAATACATGTGGTAGTCTAGATTTGGCTGTTAGCGTGACATTTGTAGTGTGTGGGATTGAAAGATCTAACTATCTTTTAATGTTTCTCTTTCATGGTGAGCTGAAAAGAGAAACTGCGCTCTGGACGGCACATACGACTACTAAAAGCTTCTGTGGCGTTCCTGAGACTCTGGCCCTCAATAACAAATTGAACAGAAGAACACAAGGACACAGTCTGATGTTAGTTGGGGAAAGATCAGAAGCAATATGTGAAAATATAACTTTACTGAAAGAGTAGTAGATTCTTGGAACAAGCTCAAAGCAGATTTGGTAGGTAACTGAATGTAAACCTGCTTGGAATACACATATAGCTATCCTAGGATAATAATAAAGGAAACAATAGCTTACTAGATGGACAATTGGCTTACTAGATAGACTAGTTGGTGTTTTTCTGCTGACAATCTTCTATGTTTCTTACAGCAAGTTTAAACCAGAGGATGGTGGAGCAGTATCTGGAGCTTGGATTACCACGCAGCTATGACCGTCCAGTCAGACGTGGTTGTTCGGCCAAGTGTGATGGAAGAAGATCCCAAACTCTTGAGATGCAATCCCACCATCCGGATTATTGTAAATTAAAAATACTGAATGCCTCATTTGTGTCATTTGTTTTATTGAATCTGACCTGAGAGCTCATGAACACAGTAGAATTTTTGGGAATGTTTTCTAAATTTCAAATTTCACCATCTATATTATATAATGATCCTGAGATCTTTAGTTTTATTCACTTGGTTTAAAGGTCCCAATATACTTTACACTTCAGTCGGTGGACAGTTCCTGGCACGGACAGAGGTGGCAGCAGGGAGCACTGTGTGATAAATCTGCTGCATTCTTAGACTGTTTAGTCTAAATGTACACTCTCCAAGAATTAGAGTTTTTATTTGGCCCTCTGTGTGTCATTAGCTTAATAGCCAATGTCAAAGAAAATCCATGTATGGACCAATCCTTACCTGAGGGCCTCCTCAGAATCACGATTTGTCTTTTGCTACTAGTTTATAGCCCCCAAACAAGCAGAAATAAAGCCAAAAGAAATCATGTTCTAGAGCTGAAAAAATGAACGGATTGAGATATATATGTATATATATATATATATATATATATATATGGGAAAATATTTATTAGTATTTAGTATAACTTGTAACTTATTGATTTCCTGCCCATTATGTGTTAAGGAGTCCAGTGGGCGGTGTCACTCAATGTACTGGACTCCTTAGGCTACGTTCACACAGAGCAAAAGGGGCGGATTACGCGAGAAAATATTTCCGCCTCAAATCAACTGACGCTGAATTCCGAGCAGAATATAAGCAGAATGTAAGCAGAATCCCTGCGTATTCCGCTAGGAAAGTGTTCAGCTTGTAATCAGCTCTTGACAAATTCAGTGCGGAATACTCGAGGAATCCGCGCTGAATCCGCATGCATTCAGCCCTTAGGGCTCGTTCACACAGAGCAAAAGCAGCTGAATTTCTGCGCTGAATCAGCGCTGAAATTTCAGCCGTTAAAATAGCTAATTTCCATTGTGTTGAATGGAAATTCTGCTCTGCAGTTCACACGGTGGAATTTCCGCACTGAACTAATCTGCTTTCCGCCAGAAGAATGAACATGTTCATTCTTCCGCTAGCGGAAGCCTTTACAAACCAATGGGGCTCTGATTTTCTGTTTCAGCACGGAATACGCGCATATTCAGCGCGGAATACAAGCGTAATACAAGCAGAAATTACGCGCTGAATCAGCGCGGAAATTGGGAAAAAAGGGGGGGAGGAGGATTCTAGTATATATTCTGGTATAGTCTAGTTTACTCGCCAAATACTCGCTGAATTTCAGCGCTGAATGCATGCGGATTCAGCGCGGATTCCTCCAGTATTCCGCGCTGAATTTGTCAAGAGCTGATTACGAGCTGAACACTTTCCTAGCGGAATACGCAGGGATTCTGCTTACATTCTGCTTATTTTCTGCTCGGAATTCAGCGTCAGTTGATTTCAGGCGGAAATATTTCCTCGCGTAATTCGCCCCTTTTGCTCTGTGTGAACGTAGCCTTAGCATGGAAACAGAGATTTCAATTAATAAATTACAATTTACACTAAATCTTTTTCCATAAAGATACATATCAATCTGCTCAGCTCCCTCTTCTCTATAACATGATGCCGATTAAAGGTACCATTTCGATGGTGACATGTTCCCTTTAAGGGGTTTTCTGAACTTCAAAACAACAATGTGCTGTGTACAGTGTTTGGGTAACTCTGTGCCCCTCCTAGAGGATTAATGGAGGGGCAATCCGTACTTGCGTCTCCTCACTAATAGGTGACTTAGGTCCTGAAGATTGTAGCGGGTCCCAGTAGGTATACCCCCAAGATCAGATATTCTGAGAATAGGGGTTAACTTGTTATCATGGGACAACCTCTTCTAAACAGCCCAATGTGTCATGAAAACGAGGAGAAATTTTGTTTGGGCATGGACATTTTTGAAAATTTATATACATATATGAAAAATATATATATATATATATATACATATATGAAAAATATAAAAATTGTGAAAACAAACAACAAAAACAAAAAATCCTATAGACCTGCTATAGATTATTATTATAGATTATTACCTGCTACCTAGGCTCCTGACGTCTATTTGTCTCCCGGGGCTCTCACACTATGATCATTTTATAATTCAGGTTAACCCCTTAAGGTCAAAGCCAATTTTCGTTTTTGCACTGTGCGCCATAGCGCTTGCATTTTTTCACCTAAAGACCCACATGAACCCTTATTTTTTGCAAAACCAATTGTACTTTGCAATGACAAACATTATTTGTCCATAACATATGCTGCGAAACTGGAAAAAAAATCATTTGCGCTGTCAAATGGAAAAAAAAAGGAATTTGTTTTGATTTCGGGGAGTTTTGCATTTACGCCATTCTATGGTAAAATTGACTTGTTATGCATGTTCCTCAAGTCGTTACGATTACAACGATATGTAACATGTATAACTTTTCTTGTATCTGATGGCCTGTAAAAAATTCAAACCATTGTTAATAAATATATGTTTGTAACGCCTGGAGTAGTGGATCCACTGGACCGTCACTAGCGATGGCACTAACCTCACCAGGGAACGGAGTCTAAGGGGCCACTGGTTTTCACCAGAGCCCGCCGCAAGGCGGGATGGACTTGCTGCGGCAGGCGACCCCCAGGTCGCTACCCCTGGCTTGGTTGCTAGTGACGGCAGGCGAGGCGTGGCAGGAGCAGTAGGCAGGAGACGGTGCTGGCAGAGGTCTGTAGGCGTAACCGCAGGTGACAGGCTGAACACAGGAGCAATAGTGTAACAGAGGAGCAGGAACCAGGAACAAGGACTAGGGACCAGGTAGCGGACAGGAATCAGGAACAAGGACTAGGGAGCTGGGCCAAACGCTATGGGAAGCATGTAGAGGCTCCAACACCTGGAAGGGGGCAGGGCTGGAACTTATAGGGGAGTGATTGACATACAGGCCAATTAGGAGCGCACTGCCCCTTTAAATGCGAGACAGCCGGCCCGCGCGCGCCCTAGGAGGCGGGGACGCGCGCGCCGGCCGGCACAGCGACGGACAGGAGCGCGGTGAGGTGAGGCCCCCCCCCGGGGCCGAAGCAACAGCAGCGCCGGGTCCCTGCCTAAGGACACCGGCTGCTGCAGATGCAGGAGAGAGGGTGCGGCGGCGGTCCGGAGCACGGAACGCCGCCGTGGCCCTAACAATGTTCCTTAAAATCGCTCTATTCCCAGGCTTATAACGCTTTTATCCTTTGGTCTATGGGCTGTATGAGGTGTCATTTTTTGCGCCATGAAATGTACTTTCTATCGGTACCTTGATTGCGCTTATGCAACTTTTCTGGATTTGATGCGACCAAAAATGCACAATTTTGCACTTTGGGATTTTTTGGCGCTTACCCCATTTACCGTAAGAGATCAGGAATGTGATTAATTAATAGTTTCGGCGATTACGCACGCGGCGATAGCAAACATGTTTATTTATTTTTATTTATAACATGGGAAAAGGGGGGTGATTCAAACTTTTATTAGGGGAGGGGGCTTTTTTTATTAATAACAACACTTTTATTTGTACTTTTACACTTATACTAGAAGGGGACTTCTAGTATAAGTGCACTGATCTCTAATTCAGTGCACTGATCTCTCATTCAGATCTATGCTGCATAGATATGCAGCATAGATAGGCACATCGATTGCTTCTGGCTGCTGCAGCCGGAAGCAATGGAGTGCCAAGCCGGGATCAGTGCCATTTAGTCGCTGACCCCGGATGGGGTAAGATATGTGGATTGCTCCTCCGGGACACAGGGAACGGCTGCATCGAGTAATCGGATGCAGCTGTCAACTTTGGCGATCGGACCGTGCCCGCTAATAGCCGTGGTCCCGGGCTACCAGCGGCACCCAGGACTGCGGCGGTTCAGAGCACGGCCGCTGTGCGGCCCTGCTCTGAACACATGGAGGCAGCCCTGGACGTACGGGTACGTCCAGGGTCACCTAGGTTCTTGTAATTGTATAGAAAATCGCATACTCTTCCTTCTAGAAGTTTAGGATAATTTATGTCTTTGGCACTGAAAAACTAGAAAAAAAACAGTAAATGCAAAACTCAATAATGCATTCACATAGTGGAGCTAATTAAGCAAGGCGTCAACATCACATATAACCGCCAATACTGTAGTGAGTCCCCCAGGAGTCAGACCCACAAACCATGAAACAGACGCACTATAATTGTGACATAAATCATCTGGCTCCTATGTAAATGGACTGATGATCGTTTTACTCTTTTACTAATTACCGTGGTTTTCTGTACCGCTTGTTATAAAGGGCTTCAGAACTCAGAATCACCTTCTGTATTTGATGGTTTTCTTCTCTTCCTCTGTGGCAGGCAATAGCTTTGTTAAAGTTGCTTAAATTATTGCATTGCACTAAGATAATAGCAGGTCATAAAAAAGAAAATCATACATTAACACATAATATGAATTTTAAACAGCAAAATTATTATTAAATTCAGCAACTAGACTGTTAATTTTCTAACGTTTCTTTTTCAGTTTTATACTGTTCCTTTAAGAGATCCTTAAAGTGATACTAAGACCAGGTTCACACTACATTTTGCAATCCGTTTTTTTCATCAGTTTTTTGGAAAAAAAAACGGATGAAAATGGCTGAAAAAAACTGATGCATTTGTGTGCATACATTTGATCAGTTTTACCGTTGACTGTAGTCAATCTCATTTTTGTGTCCAGGGGCGTAGCTAGGATTCATAGGGCCCCATAGCAAAAAACTTTATGGGGCCCCCCTCCCATATATATATATATATATATATATATATATATATATATATATATATAAAAATATATACACATATATATACATATATATAAATACTCGGTGATGTGGCAAAAGAATTCTCTTGTGGCCAGAGGCAGAATCCTGCGTGCAGCCGCAACAGTGACTGTCAGAGGAAAAAAGCCAATGTCTGCTTGTTCTGTCCATCCGCTGTATTTAACTATAACAGCCTATTAGGAGCCTCATGGTTATATACATAGGTGCAGGAGCAGACTACCTTTTGCTTAACCCTTTATTTACTGCAGTGTGTAAGTGACCCAGTGTTCTCTTACATGCTGTAACACAAACAAAGGGTTAATGCAGAAGACAATTAGCTCTCTCCTGCTACTCCTGCACTGATAACCCCTGACTTCTGCAGGAGCTCAGAGGTCAGAGGTTATCAGAGAGCTAATTGTCTTGAGCTTATATCAGCCCTTTTTTGTGTTGCAGCGTGAGAGCACACTGTAGTACATAAGGGTTTAAGCAAAAGGACACAGGATGCAAAGATGGATGAAAAAAACGTAGTGTGAACCCAGCCTTACCAGTGTCAACTAGGCGGGGCTCCTGGCTGGGGAGAGGTGGCCCAACTGCTGTAAGGCCCGCCTAGGTGATACTGTGCACTGATGAAATTAAGCAATTTTAACCCCTTCTCTTCCGGGCCAATTTTCATTTTTGCGTCTTCGTTATTTCCTCCTCGTGTTTAAAAGGCCGTATCGCTTGCATTTTTTTTTACCTGTAAATGCACATGAGCCCTTATTTTTTGCGCCACTAATTGTACTTTGCAATGATTGACCTCATTTTTGCCTAAAATATGCTGTGAAACCAGAACAAAAATTATATGTGTGGTGAAATTGATGGGTGGTAATAGTGTGTGTAGACTAACAAGTGTATCCTAATTCTACAAATACCTGCCAGCAGGATTATGGCCTGCTAAACTTTAACAGGAGCAACTACCACTAAAGGGGGACTCAAACCCATTTACGTTGAGGGAAACTGTTCTAATTTACTGTTTTCTTCAGAAAGGCCTTTCTGCTGACCCAGGACTATACCCAGCGGTTCAGTAGTTCAGTCTTAGCCAGTTCCCCGCATGGGTAGGACGCAAGTCAGCACACTGTTACCAACCTTCTTACAAGTACCCACACAAAGCACTATGCAGTCTCTTAGGAGAGGACTAGCCAACGGATAACCTTAACCCACGCCGTGGACAAGGAGAAGTCACAGTGCAGGACAGTATCCGCTATAGAGCCACACAGCTAGGAACTGATCCGGGTGGAGCAAAGTTGCAGTAAGACTATGAACTCCATCTCGCAGCGCGGGTGTCAGCAGGGAACCCTCAGCATTCTGCTCAGCCCAGGTAACAAGGTCTGGGATCTGTGTCACCCATTAATACGGTTCGGCCAACACTAGTGGGCATAAGGTGTTGTGAAAACTTACACAAAGGTTAATACCCAGGCACAGGTGTTCTTCTTCTTCTCTTCTACAAGTATCCTCTTATATCCTCCAACATCCCGGCAGAGCACATTTCTACATGGGTTGAGACTCTCACAACATCCTCATCTCTGCTACTCTACCTCAACACAACTCTACCAACACAACTATCTCCTACTCTGCATTTATCTAATAGATCTGATTGTCTTATGTGCAGGTGTCTATCACACCTGTGTGCCCACCAGGCAGTGGCTTCACGTGACAACATAATAAGGTCCGGCTGTATCTCGGCCATCCACCACCGGAGTGGCGTCACACCACAACACCTAGCAAGTGATCGGCCATCCCACCGCTGTTACACCATCCGGGGCTCACCACACATCTACACATGTGTGAGTTTTGCTTTAACCTGTATAGTACTGACGATCTTAAGTAAAGCTGTCCTATTTTTGTCGCTGCACCCACACCTACACTGTACCTACACCTTGCACTTGGGCTATCTCTTTTTTCAGGCGCAGTGCCCGTATTTTGGCGCGTGGATTCCAATACCACTCCTGGCCACTGTGACATGTGCCCAAAACCCACCTAGCTGCCACTACCACCTAGTAGCTACACCAGGCCTCGGCATATGCAAACAAGACCTTCAGATGTATGTTGTATGGATCCATAATATGGTGCCTTTAGGGTATAATGCACCTACATATATATATGTGCATCTATGGCAGCACACAGCTACGCCCCATCTTTCTTCAGAGTGGATTTAATTGAGTCTCACATTCCCCCGGCTAGGTTAACCTCAGTTTATATACATTACATCCATCATGTCTATGTCTTAAAGCTAGTTTTGCCTTTCTAGTGTGAATTCTTATCATATTAAATGTAAATTTCCTTTGATATGTAAAATAGCTTGGATCTCGCTCAGTAAGTAGAATGACCTTGTTTACAGATTAGACGACGGGACTTACGGACACGACTTACTGACAGCCCCTAAACTATTTTATGACTGCAAAAAATAATCACTAAGGAAAAGGTAAATGTATACTGTATTAGTCCTAGCTCATCTATCTATTAAAAAATATGCAAAACCTCTGAGCATGTTATTGGTTATGGAACCAATGTCCTTGGGAAATAATCTATTGCAAATGTAATTTCCTCCAGCCATATATTCATTTTATACGGACTGCTATGAAAAGCTGTAGGGAAAAGCGTACATGTAAAATTAAATCTGAATTGCATTTTTTGAAGAAAATCTTATTTGTGATTTTTTGCTTATTCTGTTTATTTGACTCCTCTTATATTACTGTATAAACAATGAGCCGGATGTCAAAACCGGTTATGAACACTAGAAAGTACAAAACAAAGATAGAGGATTAATCCTGGTCGGTCAGGTAGGTTTGGCGAACTCCTGATATGCATGAGCTATGTGTTAGGAAAGGGACAGGAAGACACAAGAACAGGAACTGGCACCGGCCCCTCTGTCCCTACCTACTTGCCTCAGATGCTCTAAGCAGCAACGGACAACTGGACGGCAGTCCCTGAACTTTCCAAGGTGCAACACAGAACAAAACAAGACAATACACAACACAGTAAAGGGAAAGTCAGAAGTCCAAGTCCAAAACCAAACGAGCAGCGAAGTACAAAATTGTGTGCAAGGGGTAGTCAAAGGGTCAAAAACTGGAGTCCAGTAACTGGAAATCAAATGCAGGAAACGCTAGGTCAGGATACACTAGTAAACTAGGCACTATTGTGGTGTCCCACCATAGGTATTGCTATTGGTTACACCCTTCGCAAAAGCCTGTACTTATTGTAAGTAAGTGGTGATGTAGTGATAAGGTTTCGCCACTAGATGTCGCTATTGTGTATGTATGCACTGCTTAAGTATAGAAAGGGTTATTGTTTATTTGTGTGTCACATGTATCTATGAACCCATGGGAGTCTCTTCTTCTGTCCTATCATCTCTCTCTCTCTCTCTCTTCTTCATGCACACTTCACCCACTCACAACACACTTTAGATATGCTGGAGATAGGAGGTCACATGGGTAGAGGAAGTTTAGTGGTTCTTTTGTATTGGACATTGTAGGGGAAAGACGCAAGCTAGAACGCTCCCCACAGTGGTCCCTTTGGGCCCTGGCCCTCTGCCAGGTCCCCCAGCCTTAGAGAAGTAATCTAAGTCAGGTTCCTGTATGGTGAGGAAGCAAGACAAGACGCACCTAACACTTTATCTTCAAGTAACCTTACTCAACACTATGCAGTGTTAGAACTCTTAGAGGCAAGGACAAGTCAGAGATCATCTCAACCCACGCCATGGACTAGAAGAGTCACAGTGCAGGACAGTATCCATAAAGCCAAAGAAAGCTAGGAACTGATCCAGATTGAGCAAAGTTGCTAGAAGCCTATGAATTCTATCTCGCAGAGCGGGTGTCAGAAGGAAATCCTCAGCATTCAGCTCATCCCAGGTAAAAAGGTCTGGGGCTTGTGTCTCCCTCTAGGACGGGTCCTCCGACACTGGTAGGGTAACAGGTGGTTCATTCCGGCAAGAGTCAATGCACGGGTACAATTATTCTCTCTCAAGTCTTCTTCTATTTCTACTTTATCCTCCAACATCCTGGCAGAGCACAGTACTACTTGGGTTGGGACTCTCACAACACCCTCCTCTCTGCTCCTCTGATTCTTCTACGTATCACTCAGCACGCAACTCAGTCAGCATGACTGTACTCCTCGCTTTACTCCTGTCACAGATCTGGATCCTGTATTATCAAGTGTATTCTCAAGTGTGTTATCAAGTGTAACTTATATTGTCAAGGCAAAGCTGTATGTTTTGCTGCACCTAAGTACTTTCAGAGTAAACAAGACATTATTTATGTTAAATCTTCACCTCACACCCACACAGTATTCACGCACTCCTTGGGACATTTCCCCTTTCTGTGGGTGGCAGTGCCAATAGTCCGGGAGTGTCACTACAACACTCCGGCCCACCGTGATTACAACAGCCCAAGGGACCCCTCAGCAGCCCGGCAGGTCACTGACCACAAGGGAACAAGCTGTATCCGGCCCTTTAAACTAAAAGCAGGTGTGCCATCATACCTGTGTGCCCAACCGGCACTGGCTTTACGACACAACACCCTAAGATCTGGCTACATCTTGGCCAACCACCACAGAAGTGGCGTCACACCTCACCACCTAGCAAGTGACCAGCCGTTCCTCCGCCATAGCACTGTGGGGGCTCAACACAATATCACAGGCAAGGCAAAACAGTAATGGGAGGATACTTATGGGGCTTGGAGTCCCAGCTCAAGGCATGATTGGGGCTGAGACTCCTGCCCTAGGACAAATTCAATAGAATAACTGGCGGTGCCGGACGCCAATCACTTGGGGATTTGCTCCTGCTCTGCACAGTTCCTAATATGGACAGAGATGGCAGCAGAGAGCACTGTGTCAGACTAGAAAGAATACACCACGTCCTGCAGGACATACAGCAGCTGTACTAAGATTTTTTAATTAAATTAATTTACAAATCTATATAACTTTCTGAGACGAGTTGCTCCGAAAACCCCTTTAAATATAAAAAAAATAACATTATTTCTCTTCTACATACTAAAAACCAATTAATAAAATGAAAATGAAATACATGAACCATTCCCGTTCAATAAACAAAATACTAACCCAGTTTGACAAAATTGAACGAATCAGTCAAAAGGAAAATGCTGTGTTTGCCCCCAGTGATTATGGTAGGTTGGAAGAAGAAGTGATTTCGCTTCTAGAACGTAACAACAAATTCTGTAAGTAATTATTGAACATCAGATTGCTACAAGAAACTGCATGTAATTACATTGGAGTAGTATCTAATAAATATATGCAGAGAAATCATTAAAAATCCATCTTCATCAAGTGCATAATGTACTCCACATTTCTTCAGCCCACTCTTAATTCTGAATTAATCTGGTGGAGTAATGTGAAAGGCGGCGGTCTATAAGAGCGCTGGATGCTGGATTACTATGTCTCATGGAGAGACGCTTAATTGAATAGTGCTGTGTGCAATTTAATTGCCTTCCCTCCGAATAGAAAGGATGTTAGTTAATAGCTAAAAAAAAACATTCACTTCAATCAAATATAATCAAAATCTATATCTCCAGCTTTACAGATTTAACATGGAAAAGTTGATCGCTGCATGGGAACGTCCAGAAAGGAAAGCTCATTAAATGGATTCCACTGGATGCTAGTTCTAAAGTGATGTTTATGGCGTATCTGTTATATATGTGAGCAGAACTTCACCGTCAGTCTCCTAAATCTGATCATGGATGCTGCTCGCAAGCGTTAGACTTAGAAGAGCTTTCTTTGCCTTAGACAGGATGTATAGATTAGTCTAAATTAACACAGGGTTTTTGCATCTTGGTGAAAGGCACTGTTATAAAATGGGTGAAAACCTAAAATAATAATAATAAAAAAAAAACCTGTATTGTCTCAGAAGGACTGTGTTTTTTTTTAATACAGAAGTCAATGGCAACAGGATACCATTTCTGGTAAATGGGTTCCCACCTATAGAATAACCAACCTGGTAAGTGGTTGTTTCATCTATAGCATAACAATCCTGGTAAGTGGGGTCCTACCTATAGGATAGCCACCCTGGTAAGTGATTGTTCCACCTATAGGATAACCAACCTGGTAAGTGGTTGTTCCATCTATAGCATAACAATCCTGGTTAGTTGGGTCACACCTATAGGATAGCCAGTCTGGTAAGTGGTCGTACCACCTATAGGATAGCAATCCTGGTAAGTAGGATCAAACCTATAGGATAGCCCCTGGTAAGTTATTGTTCCACCTATAGGATAGCAATCCTGGCGGTAGTGGTGGTGGTGGGTTTCATACCTATAGGATAGCCAGTCTAGAAAGTGATTGTTCCACCTATAGTATAACAATCCTGGTAAGTGATTGGGGGGGGGGGGGGGGGTCATACCTGTAGGATAACCAGTCTGGAAAGTGGTTGTTCCATCTATAGGATAGCAATCTTGGTAAGTGTCATACCTATAGGATAGCAATCCTCGTAAGTTGGATCATACCTATAGGATAGCCAGCCTGGTAAGTGGATGTTACACCCATAGGATAGCAAGCATGTTAAGGGGGCGGGGGGTTCATACCTATAGGATAACCAGCCTGGTAAGTGGTTGTTCTATCAATCCTGGTAAGGGGTAACTTATAGCAGCTCCATAGGATATGCCCTAAATAGCTAGTAGGTGGTGGTTCCACTTATGGGATTCCAATCTACTGATAGGTTGTCCTGACCTCAGTTTGTCCATGTAAAGCAGCCGCCATTTGCACTAAAGTGCAACAAAGTGGTGGTTGCTTTAACACATGGCTCTCCTTATTGAACAGCTGCTTACTTGGTGCTTTACATAACTTCTATAGACTTCATTGGAGAAATCCATGCTCAAGTCACCTACCCACTGAAGCAATTGCAATAAGAGTTTGCTGGGTTGACTTTGGTCAGGAGAATCACCCTCCAAAACACTACTTGTGCTCTCCCAGCAATGGCCATCCACTCGTGGGTTAAAAAAAAAACAACAGCAAAAAACCAAAATGAACAAAAAAAAAAAAAAAATCATGAATAAATTCTGAGCAGTAAAGAGGGAACCCGAGCAAAGGACCCGCCGTATATATAAGGGTCAGCCTAATGGGATAACCACCTTAATCCAATTGGTATCACTGTCCTGTTTGTATTTCATTTAAAGTATATTACCATAGATTTCTCGCCTTGATGATTGGGTAAGGGAAGCTATTTTATTTTACATCAAAGAAATTGTATGAGGGATGTAAATACAATGTATTCTGATTTTATATATAAAAAAATATGTTATATGTGGTTTCCGGTAGATTGGCTTTGTCACAAACATCTGTAAATCAGCATGGAAAGCTTGATGTTTATAACTAAAGTATGGCACCCCACTGTTTCTCTGCAAATGGATGGGTATATTATGCATTCTATCTCCAAAGAGCATTGTCCTATTGTTACATTCACTTCCTTTCTTTATTTTTCATGCAGAGTTGGTGATTTTGTTGTTTTTTTCTTTCAGACTTGCACACATCTTTAACTCCTTCATATTTGGATAAAAACAAGAACATGCCATCTGCTTGATGAACAATTAAATACATAATGTAAGTAGAAATATAGAATAACTGTTTGTATATATATATATATATATATATATATATATATATACAAACATATATATATATTGTAATTTTACCTACAAAGCAAATAACTTATCATATACCTTCAAACAATTTTTTTTTGCCTCCAGATAGAAATAAACCCATAAATCCTTATATTCCACTTGAAAAGCTGACAATCCATGTATGAGCTTTAATGGCAGCTCTGCTGGTTGTCACTCAATAGAATAGAATTGTAAATGCTTGACAGGAAAAGATTTGAGGATTTATCAATTCAATTTAACCTTTGTTTCTTTGAAAACCATTGTACCTAGTGTAGATACTGTGTATGCCGATTATAGGTCTTATATCTGAACATCTGGTGTAAGTGGAATACTGCTAGTACCTTCATGGTTTACATTGGAGAAATGCTAAGGAGGCTTGTGTGGCATGTGCCTTAGGTACTGGGCAGTGGCGCTTACCTCCAATAATAGCACACCATGTGAGTACTATGAGGCACCTACCTCTTCCAGTCTCATCAATTTCCACTGGCAACCATTGGTTTCTACTAGAGTATACAAGTGTAGTCACCAACAAACTAGTGGAAAAGAGAGCCATCGACTCCTTGCCCCATCACTTTTGTTAGCTTCAGATTGCTTTAGCCTTGTGGCAACAGTGTCTTTAAACATTCAGCTTATTTCATAGTTCCTGAATCATGCCACCAGCAGGAAAAGTCCCCCTTTTTTGTTCCCACACACCAGTTAGGCCAACCTTGGTGCCCCTAGACCATAGTTAGGCTCTCTCTTTGTGTTCCCATACAGTAGTTAGGCCTCCTTTTATACCCCTACACAATAATATGATGCCCTCCAAGCCATATATTAGCTAGGGCACAAATTAGACCTTACTAGTGTGTGGTGGTAAAAAGGGTGGCTTAGTTAATGTGTGGGGTGACATAGAGATGCCAAAAAAGTTTGGAAGTATTAATGTTTAGGGGCACAAGTGGGCCTCCATATCCATTATACATTGAGGGATAATTGTGTAATTGACCTGGTAAACTTCAAAATGGGACTTCAAAGGCTGTCATCTGAATGAAGCAGCAGTTTGCATGCTCGACTGCCATTGCACTCATTGACTACAGCAGGGGTAGGGAACTTTCCGCCCTCCAGCTGTTGTAAAACTACAATTCCCATCATGCCTTGACAGCTTGCGTTTTGAAGCCCTCAGCGGTGACAGGTGTGCTAAGTATTTTTGAATGACAGAATATTCAGGAATTCAAACATAGCACAGCACTAACCAGCCAATCACAGCACATATGCAAATAGCTAAAATGTAGCAGCCGATAGAAGCTCACAGGTCCTTCAGTCAATGCGTGACAACATCCATGCAGTCACATGTCCCCTTTTGGCCAATAGAAGATGGCAGGTCCTTTGATTTTGCCTCACTTATAAACAAAGATTTCAACAATTCAAGCAATTTTCTTTATCATTATAAGGCTGCTGTGGATGTCACTGTTAAGAGCTTAGTATTAAAGTCGCTCTTAAAGGGCCAGTACCAAAGTCGCTCTTAAAGGGCTGGTATCAAAGTCACTCCTAAAGGGACCGCACCAAATTCTCTCTTCAAGGCGTGGTGCCAAACATTCCTAAAAGGGAGGTAAATAAGTTGTTCTCAAAGGGACAGTACATAAGTTGCTCTTAAAGGGACAGTTCCAAAGTCGCTCTTAAAGGGACAGTCCCAAAGTTACTCTTAAAGGGAGGGTATCAAAGGTTAAAGTTTCTCTAAAAGGGAAGTCGCTGTTAAAGAGGTGCTGTTTTCAAGCACTATGTATTTTCTCCTGGAAATGCACATCTAGTTCTTATTGAATTTCGATGCAAAACTGAATTAAAGGGAACCTGTCATCCCCGTGCCGGGGTGAAGGCCGCCTGACCCCCCGCTAGAGCCCTGGGTACTTACTAGAGATGAGCAAACTTCTCAAAAGTTCGGTCCGACTAGACTTTCGGATTTTTTCAGAAAGTTCGGTTCGACTGAATTTCGGATTTCTTCGGATTTCATAGTTTAACCCTTAGCGTCCCATGACGTACCTGGTACGTCATGGTGACGCTGGGGGAGCTCAGAGAGGGGTCCCGCCGGGACCCCGCTCTGAACGGCACCGCTCCCGGCTGCAATCTGGAGCCAGGCAGTGCCTCTATTAGCAGTGCCTCTAATTAAGCACTTCAATGCAGCTGTCAAACATGACAGCTGCATTGAAGTGCTTTACACTTCACATCACTGGTGTCTAGTGGGTCGGGGGGGGGGGGGGAGGGAGAGATCCATTCTTCTGCCCGTGCCGGGCCTTAGCGCCGCAATGACGCTGATCCCGACTCGGCAATAGATTGCTGTGGCCTGCAGCAGGCCATAGCAATCTATGACCGATCTAATGAATCTTTGCTGTGTATATACAGAGATATCTATGAGAGATCAGTGCTGTCTATATACAAGTACCCCAGGGGGACTATCAGTTACAGTAAAAAAAAAGTAAATTTTTTTTTTTTTAATAATAAAAAATCCCCTCCCATATTAAAAGTTCAAATCACCCCCTTTTCCTATTTTATAAATACATAAATAAACAAATAAATAAACATGTTTGTTATCGCTGCGTGCGTAATCGCCCGAACTATTAATTAATCCCATTTCTGATCTCGCACGGTAAATGGCGTCAGCGCCAAAAAATTCCAAAGTGCAAAATTGCGCATTTTTGGTCGCATCAAATCCAGAAATAATGTAATAAAAAGTGATCAAAAAGTCGTATATGCGCAATCAAGGTACCGATAGAAAGTACATGTCATGGTGCAAAAAATGAAACCTCACACAGCCCCATAGACCAAAGGATAAAAGCGCTATAAGCCTGGGAATAGGGCGATTTTAAGGAACATACATTT
This sequence comes from Dendropsophus ebraccatus, assembly GCF_027789765.1. Lineage (NCBI taxonomy): Eukaryota > Metazoa > Chordata > Amphibia > Anura > Hylidae > Dendropsophus > Dendropsophus ebraccatus. The sequence continues at coordinate 46,352,645 of NC_091468.1, forward strand.
GTTAACAATGGTTTGAATTTTTTAAAAGCCATCAGATAAAAGAAAAGTTATACATGTTATATATCGTTGTAATTGTAACGACTTGAGGAACATGCATAACAAGTCAGTTTTACCATAGGGTGAACGGCGTCAATGCAAAACTCCCCGAAATCCAAACAAATTCCTTTGACAGCGCGAATGATTTTTTTCCGGTTTTGCAGCATATTTTATGGAAAAATAAAGCCTGTCATTGCAAAGTACAATTGGTTTCGCAAAAAATCAGGGCTCATATAGGTCTCTCGGTGAAAAAATGCAAGCGCTTTGGACTTTTAAACATAAAGTGGAAAAAGCAAAAGTGCAAAAACGAAAATTGGCTTTGACCTTAAGGGGTTAAAGCATCTATATGATACGGGGATAGTGTATTTGGTTGAATTTAGGGCTCTACATGTCAGTAGCATCATTATCTTTTCAATATCTCAAAGTCATTTTTTTTTTAGACTTCAATATTCACCATTGCAGGGTCTATGCAGGAAATTCACCATTGCAGGGTCTATGCAGGAAATTCACCATTACAGGGTCTATGGAGGAAATTCACCATTACAGGGTCTATGCAGGAAAAAGGTCACAAATGCAGTGAAGGAGCAGCAGTAGTCATTGGAGGCCAGTGGAGGTCCAGCAATAGTCACTTGAGGCCAGTACAGGAGCAGCAGTAGTCAACATGGAGGCCAGGCAGGAGCAACAGTAGTCAACATGGAAGGCAGGCAGGAACAGCAGTAGCCAACATGGAGGCCAGGCAGGATCAGCAGTAGCCAACATGGAGGCCAAGCAGGAGCAGCAGTAGCCAACATGGAGGCCAGGCAGGAGCAGCAGTAGTCAACATGGAGGCCAATTAAGGCCCAGCAGTAGCCAACAAGGAGGCAAGGGCAGGCACAGCAGTAGTCAACATGGATGCCAGTGAATGGCTGAAATGGTTACACAGCTTTCGAGCTATTCACAGCACAGTCTGTAAATGGGATGAAGACTTTAGAAAGTGTGTAACTATTAGGTTTAAAACATGTGCCATACACGGGGCGTGCCTCATACCTCCTTGACACAGCGCGGAGAGAATGTTGCTCCCATTGTCACTCACCACCGTCCCAACTTTAAGATGGCGTGGAGTCAGCCACGAGAGGATTTCCATCTCGAGCAGGCGGTGCAGCTCTTCCCCTGTGTGTCTCCTTTCACCTAGGCAGGCTAGATGCAGCACAGCGTGACACCTCCGTGCTACACGCAAGTGGTACAAGGGAGGAATGCTGTCCGTTGAGGAGGTTTTGGACCTACTGGAGGAGGTGGAGGAGGACCGTGACACAGGAACCCTGCTGTGACAACGGGGTGGTGTCATCGCCCTTCCCTGGGGGTCCGCCGGCCATATTACATTTAACCACTGAGCAGTAATGGACATATACTGCTCTTGCCTGTAATTACAGCTCCAGATGTCTGTGGTTAAATGTACATGTCTGCTCACTGAACCTTTTCGCGAACATAGCTATACATGGCCGGGATAGCTGTGTTGGAAAAGTCAACAACTTTAAACGGCAGAGCCTGGAGCACCAGCAACTTGGCCAGGTGGGCATTCAGCTTTACTGCTGCGGGATTGCTGGGTGTATATGTCTGCCTCCGGTATAGGGACTCCATGCCAGGCTGCCTACTGCTAGCAACACAGGGGCCACCAGCCGAAGAAGGGAGTGAAGCCACACTCCCTTCCACAGAGGAGGTCTGACTCTGTGAAAGGCCCCCCTGACTACTGTTGCTTCCTGCTGCTGTTGACCGTGGGTCTGCCTGGGCCTGCTGTGACCCACTATCACCCCGTTTCTCCCAGGCAGAAAGGTGGTGGCGCTTCATATGGGCAGCCATGGCTCTGCTGCCAGGATGGCAACTTTTGCCTCTTTTAATGCGCCTGTTGCACAGGCGACAGATGACCACATAGGTATCCTCCGGGCACTTTTTAGAAAACTGCCAAACAGGCGAGGTGTAGAGTCTAGTACTGACAGGCTGCGAGGATGGGCGGGCGCTGCCGATACTAGGACCTGCAGTGGAGGAGGTTTCCCCAGTGGTCATCTGCTTGTCCCGGCTACGCTTCCAACTTGTTAGTTGACTACTGCTGCCTGCCTGCTTTTTAGTTGTGGCGGCCTGCTGGCGGACGGATTCCCGGTTGATGGCCTTCACCCTGACACCGGGGGTGATAGGTTCCCTTTAAGATGCATATAACAGGGTAGCATTTATACAATGTCCTAGGTTTTTTAAATTTTTTATTTTACTTTGTCCTAGCAACAAAAAGGTTAAGTCCCCGAAGAACATGTTCTTGCAATCTGTGAACAAAATGTGAAATGTGTAAACATGATATAATGCTGGTCCTATTGTATCTCATATTTCCTTCTTTTATACCAATGCTCTAATATTTGCGTACAAGACCATGATTGAAAGTGGAAACCATGCTAGGTGTACCAGTTTAATGCACAAATTCCAATTCTCTCTTTCCTAAAAGTTTTCTCAGGTGCTTTGAATGGCCCCTGGCAAGCTTCCAGCCCATGTATTATTCAGTGCTGGTAACATCAAGCACACGCGGCTCTTGCTCATAGTGAGCGCTTTGATCTCAATCAAGATATTGATTTTTATTTCTTGGGTATTTTCTGCCTGAGTATTAATCAATTTACTGTCATGTATTATTGAGATCTTGTGATATGTGTAGTGTACACGTAACACATAACAAATGCTTTGTTTCACCAAAGCACAATTCACATCAGCTGTTGATTTATTGCGTTTTGGTTTAACCAATATATATATATATATATATACAGTGGGGAAAAAAAATATTTAGTCAGTGACCAATAGTGCAAGTTCTCCCACTTAAAAAGATTAGAGGCGTCTGTAATTTACATCATAGGTAGACCTCAATTATGAGAGACAAAATAAGAAAACAAATCCCGAAAATCACATTGTCTGATTTTGTAAGAATTTATTTGCAAATTATGGTGGAAAATAAGTATTTGGTCACCTACAAACAATCAAGATTTCTGGCTCTCACAGACCTGTAACTTCTTCTTTAAGAGTCTCCTCTTTCCTACACTCATTACCTGTAGTAATGGCACCTGTTTAAACTTGTTATCAGTATAAAAAGACACCTGTGCACACCCTCAAACAGTCAGACTCCAAACTCCACTATGGTGAAGACCAAAGAGCTGTCAAAGGACACCAGAAACAAAATTGTAGCCCTGCACCAGCTGGTAAGACTGAATCTGCAATAGGCAACCAGCTTGGAGTGAAGAAATCAACTGAGGGAGCAATAATTAGAAAATGGAAGACATACAACACCACTGATAATCTCCCTCGATCTGGGGCTCCACACAAAATCTCACCCTGTGGGGTCAAAATGATCACAAGAACGGTGAGCATAAATCCCAGAACCACGCGGGGGGACCTAGTGAATGAACTGCAGAGAGCTGGGACCAATGTAACAAAGGCTACCATCAGTAACACACTACGCCTCAGACTCAGATCCTGTAGTGCCAGACCTGTCCCACTGCTTAAGCCAGTACATGTCTGGGCCGTCTGAAGTTTGCTAGAGAGCATTTGGATGATCCAGAAGAGTATTGGGAGAATGTCCTATGGTCTGATGAAACCAAAGTGGAACAGTTTGGTAGAAACGCAACTTGTCGTGTTTGGAGGAAAAAGAATACTGAGTTGCATCCATCAAACACCATATCATGCTTTGGGGCTGTTTCTCTGCAAAGGGGCCAGGACGACTGATCTGGGTACATGAAAGAATGAATGGGGCCATGTATCTTAAGATTTTGAGTGCAAACCTCCTTCCATCAGCAAGGGCATTGAAGATGAAACGTGGCTGGGTCTTTCAACATGACAATGATCCAAAGCACACCGCCAGGGCAACGAAGAAGTGGTTTCGTAAGAAGCATTTCAAGGTCCTGGAGTGGCCTAGCCAGTCTCCAGATCTCAACCCTATAGAAAACCTTTGGAGGGAGTTGAAAGTCCGTGTTGCCAAGCGACAGCCCCAAAACATCACTGCTCTAGAGGAGATCTGCATGGAGGAATGGGCCAACATACCAACAACAGTGTGTGCCAACCTTGTGAAGAATTACAGAAAACGTTTGACCTCTGAAAAAATGCAACGTTTGACCTCTGTCATTGCCAACAAAGGATATATAACAAAGTATTAAGATGAAATTTTGTTACTGACCAAATACTTATTTTCCACCATAATTTGCAAATAAATTCTTACAAAATCAGACAATGTGATTTTCTGGATTTGTTTTCTCATTTTGTCTCCCATAGTTGAGGTCTACATATGGTGTCAATTACAGGCCTCTCTCATCTTTTTAAGTGGGAGAACTTGCACTATTGGTGACTGACTAAATACTTTTTGTCCCCACGGTATATATATATTGAATGGACGCAGAACTCCAGATAGCATATGAGGTTGGTGCTCCTAACACAGGGTGCTCTTAAAGTGACTGTACCATCAGGCCTGGGCTGAAGCACTGGAGGCGGGCCGACCCACCCCCAGTGAGAGGAAACCCCCTGTCCCTCTATGACACTGCTCCATTAGCAGCAATGGAGCCCTATCATAGAGGGGTGGGTGTTTCCTCCCACTGGGGGTGGGTTGGCCCGCCTCCAGTGTTACAGCCTGAGACTGGTGGTACATTCCCTATTAACCAAAACAAAGCAATCCACTCTTAAACTGAGATACCACTATATATATATATATATATATATATATATATATATATATATATATATATCTCAGTATATGCAAAATTAATAGATGCAAAGATCACAGAGAGAAAGCTCCATGCTTGTCGGAAAGAATGTGGAAACGAGGCTGGTGGGACCTAAAATGGGACATGAAAGCTGAAATACTGTTGCAGACTTGAACAAGACAATGAGGTAATAACTATATTAAAAGGGGAAGGGATGTAAAGTCCTAATCTGTTCCCAAGTACCTGTCCGTGTTTCTTGAATCAACCTTCCTTATAAGAGCCCAACTGCAATTATGGAACCCATAGCACCTGTATAAGCGGGGAAAGAACTTCAAATAAGTTTATAGTACAAAAATATGAAAAGATATTTTCTATTCTATGAATAAATAACTAGAACAATACAATCTGGACAACCCGTTATAAAATTTAAAGGTACCAGAAGCATCAGAGGAAAAAGTTTTAGCTACCCCATTCTTGAGGATCGGAGGTACCCGATAAAAACATGAAATTCAAAACACCTTCTAATTTCAGTAGGTGACCTGCTTCACATACTTCAAATATTCCGCCATTGATATTATCTGATCACTGGGCACTCTACCAGCAGGATTCATCCTTGGGGCATAACTTCCTTGGCTGTTTTCAGGGTCAAACCAGTATGTGACCTTTACAAATCAAAATGTCTTATAATGTCAACCCAAACCAAAGCACAAAGCATGTCTGACAGTTTATTTTATATGTTTATAACCATCCTGTGTTCTTTGAGTTACTAATGTATGAGATCATATCCATATGTGAGTTGACAAAGTTTTTTTTTTATGTACACAGCTAAAGACTCACGGGTTAACTGTTTATGTCATGTGTTTCTCTGCTGAACAGTTACAGGTGCTCTTTCTTTCTGTCCTATCCTGTCTGTTCTCTCTTACCCATACTCAGTCCCCACCACACATAGGAGTGTTTAGATACTGCCCCTGTAGGAGGTGTTAACCTGGTGGAGAAAGTGAGTCAGTCTTCACTTAGTTTTCAGTGAGAGAAGACACACAGAGACCAAGTTCCTGCAGAAGTTAAGCCATGGCCTGGCTCTAGCCAGCACCCCTGACAGGGACCAGAGACAGATGCAGCTAAAGACTTTATCTTCTATACAAGCAGCCACTACAGTAATGCAGAGCTAAGCTCCCATAGGGGAGAGAAGCCACCTAGGATCACCCTAGCTCATGCCAGGAACCTCTTAAAAATGTGCAGGGCAGACTCCTGAAACAAGAGGAGCTGACCCCAGTAGGACAAAGCTACCGGAATGGGTCTACGTATCCTACTGCGCAGAGCACGACAACTGGGCAATCTTGGAAGTCTGCTACACCCAGATAACTGATGACTGGGGCTCGTGCTACCCACCTAGGAGGGGTTTTACACAACAAGGGGGCAGAAGGCGATCTGAATATAGTCTATACGTGAGTACAAGTATCACTTATCTTCTTCTTCAGAGTACAAGGTCTACATTGGTCAGGGCTGATTTACTCTATTGTCAACAACTTCGCTTATCAAGATTTGCACTACCTGTATTGAGTGTACTGTTCACCTGCAACGTTATCCAGTAAAGTGTTTTATTTTTTATACTAAATGCACGGGACTCTGTCTCCTATATTTACACCTGAACCCACACACGCCACTGTCTACCGTGCTTTATCTTTCTTCTTTCTGTGGGTGGTGGTACCAACATCCCGAGTGGGTCTACTACCAATCCAGGTTGCCGTGACAATTGCGCAAGGGGCCCGCAGCCAGCCCGAAGGTTACCGATTATTTGGGGACATAAACCGGTCGAAAACAGGTACCAACATCACACCAGTGCACTACTACTGTGCTGGTGTCATGACAAACAACGTCACAATAACTGGCCGAGTACCACACATCCAAATTCTTCAGCCATCGGTAATCAAATGCTTCATGCTTGGGTATGGACGAACTCAAGTGTGCTCAAGGTTTACTCATCTCTAGTGAACACGCAGATCCTGGAATTGTCCAAAGCAGGAGAGGTTTTCTATTAGGATTTTTTTTATTGCTCTGGATAGTTCTTATGATGAGGTGGCAGCAGAGAGCACCCTGTCAGACTGGAAAGAATACACCACTTCCTGCAGGGCATAAAGCAGCTGATAAGTACTGGAAGACTTGATATTTTTAAATAGAAGTAATTTCTAAAACTAGTTGATTTGAAAACATTTTTTGTTTCTCTGAAGTACCCCTTTAACCCCTAGACTACTGTACGTCCTGGGTCTTTAAGAAGCTATGAAGAGCGTTCCAGAGGTTCATAGCAGGTGGGGGCCAGTTGCAATCACCGTTAATGACAGACTGTAGCAATCGCGATCGTGATCAAAACATCCGCTCTACACAAATATGGTATAAATAAAAACTAGAGATCATGGCGCAAAAAATGACGCCCCATACAGCCCTGAAGGTGAAAAACTAAAACCGTTATAAGAGTCACAATAGGGCCATTTTTATTAATAATTAATTACAAAAAAAAAGGGATTTCATAAAATAAAATATATAACACAAGAGAATCTGTGCAAACCTGCATATGGTTGTGTTCGGACTGACCTATAGAATAGTGGTATCATGTCACTTTTACTGTATAGTGCATAACGTTACCACATTGCATTCCTTTTTACGATTTCACCAATTTATATTTTCATAAATTATATTTTTGGGTTTCCATTGTACATGGAATGGTAGAATGAAAGACGCCATTACAAAGTACAACTAATTCTGTGAAAAACAAGCCCCCTCATGGCCCTGTAGAAAAAAAAACTAAAGGTGCTACAGCTCTTAGAAGGGAAGGGGGGGAAAAACGAAAATGCAAAAATGAAAATTGCTGCGGTCCATTGGGTCATATTGGGCTTGGTCCTCAAAGGGTTAATAATGTCAGGAGGTCCACTACTTATGAGACTGTAAATGGATTGTAGTAAGTGTTAACCATCACTTGCATGTATTTTCTATGTAACTTGTTTTCCAGCATAACATGAAAAATTACTTTTACTAAGTCTGCGGTGGCAAACAGTTGTTATTCCGTGAACAGCACACTGTACAGTATGTTGAGCACCATTAAACCTTTCAAGCCTGTGGGAGCTCAGATATAAGGCTGTAAAGCCCCAGTACCGAGAACAGTGTTTAGCTTATGTAAGTGACTCTCACAGTTCTCTCCGGTAAGGGTCGGCACAGAATCAGGTTTAATTTAAACTCCTATCCCTTGAGACCAAATAAATACCCAGCGATTGCAAGTAAAGTAATACTGTGAGATTGCTGGGAGCCGTGTACTTTACGAGCAAACGCTTTGTAATTCTGATGGATTTTTATGTTTTGTAAGAAAAACAATATACACAAAAACAAATTCAACAACAGCCATCAATAGAATGTGATTCCACAAGAAAACCGGGGCAGCAGGGTGGCTCATGGTTAGCACTGGGTCCTTGTAGAGTTTGAATCCAACCAAGACTATAAGCTTTATGGATTTTGTGTTATTCCCCCCTGTGTGTGTATGGGTTTCTTTATGCATCCTAAAAGAAAAGCCTCTAAACATAATAAAACTGGTGTGCACGTGTGAGATTAGATCAATGTGAATACAACACTGCATTGTAACTTGTTGTTATATAGGCAATAGGAAAGCATAAACATATCATACGACTCAAAGATTGGGTGAGATGGGAAAAAAAATGATAAAGGAACATTCTGGTCAAAAATGCTAAATATTATTTTCACTAGTGTTGTTTGCTGGGTAGCATCCTAATGTATTCAGTATCGGGGGAGCTTGGAATTAAGGGAGCTTTTTTTTTTTAATTGTATTTTAATGTGAGTAGACTTTTATATGCAGTATATACCACACACTATAAATAGAAACAATTCAATGTGAAATTTTATAATCCGTGCTTAAAGGGCTTTATCCACCCAAGAGATGAAAAATGAAATTCTCCCAAACCTAGTTGGTCTCACTCATGAAGTCCCAATGAGTATTTTGAGCCATCTCCTGTCTTTCTATCTGCCGCCTTTCCTGAGTTCAAAATTTTTCTAAAAGCGGGCTATATTCAAGATGGTACCATCCGGAAAACTACAGGTCCCAACATGTATTGCATCTCAGAGCCGACTGCCAAGTATCCGCCTCCTCTTGTAGTATCCGCCCATCGCTTTCTCAATCTGCTTCTGCTTTAGGCTGCTTTCACACTACTTATATTTCAGTCAGTATTGCAACCAAAACCAGGAGTGGATTAAAAACACAGAAAGGCTCTGTCCACACAATGTTGAAATTGAGTGGATGGCCGCCATATAACAGTAAATAACTGCCATTATTTCAATATAACAGCCGTTGTTCTAAAATAACAGCAAATATTTGCCATTATATGGCGGCCATCCACTCAATTTCAACATTGTGTGAACAGATCCTTTCTGTGTTTTTAATCCACTCCTGGTTTTGGTTGCATTACTGACTGAAATATACTGACTGAAATATACATATACTGACTGAAATATACGTAGTGTGAATGCAGCCTTACACTGTAAACAAAATAAATATCTTTCATCTATCTATCACATCTACATAGATAGATTAGAAAGAGAGAGATAGATGAAACAAATGTGTTTCCTTTTCTCTATACTGCTCAGGAGGCTGTCACTGTTTTGTTGTTCCCCCTCACCTTGGCCAGGAGATCACTGATTGGTGGGATGTCAGTGGTGGGGGAGTTACAGATGCTTAATTTGTAGTACAGGTAAGTTTTACAGGCAATTACCCACTTTTTAGGCTCTTTTTCCTGGTCACTGAATAAGGATTTTTATTATTTTTCCATGGCTCTTGGCAGTGGCACACAGATGGAAGCCACAACCAGTGCACTGAAATTGATTAAAGGAGAATTATAAGCAGATTAGACTAATCTAACCTGCTGATAGTCCCCTATAGCGCCAGGGAGGAGGAAGGTATGTGTCTTACCTTCCTCCTTGGCTCTGATCCTGTGCTGTTTGTTGGGGTAAACTCCACTCCAAACACCTTTAAGAACACTGCTGTGTCATCCAGCCACCCCTCCATTGTTTATCAGTAGAAGGGGCGGGCCAGATGATACGGCAGTGCTCCTAAGGGTGCTCAGAGTGGCGTTTACTCTGACAAACAGCGCAGGATCAGTGCCGAGGAGGAAGGTAGGACACATACCTTTCTCCTCAGTGTCCCCGGTGCTATAGGGGGCAGTAGGTTAGATTTGCCAAATCTGCTGATAGTTCCCCTTTAATCCAAATTATAACCTGTAGTAAATTTCGAACCTCCAAAGGTGCAATGTCTTCTGTTACCATGTGGTGGTGACATAACAAAGGATTTAGCTGACTTAATGATTGCAGCACCCTGTTAGATACAGGACCTTCAGGGGATCGGGTAGGTAAACTAAGCTTTTTTTCCCTATGGCCCCAAAAATCTGTGAGTTTTTTTTAAATCCCTCATTTTCTGTTGGTTCCATACCTGTATGGTGGAGATATTGTGATGAAAGTACCATATCAGTCAATAAGGACATGCATAGGAGCTGCTTCTGCTGATGAATTCTTATTGTAAATTCCAACCCGACCCCCCATTCCCATATATTGTAACCTTTCAGACAGCTTTAGGAAAATTTAAAAAAATAAATCTATGCTTAAATCTGACATGTTATATATTTCCATAGATCTATAGTCACTCTGTGAACCAGCTGCAACAACACCATATGAATGAATCACGTCATAGATCAAATACTTAGATATAAACTTTCAAAGTATGTTCTAAAGAAACAAAAATTTCAGTACTTTGCAGAGAGGATTATAAAGATTCTTGACCCTATATCCCTGTTTTATCCTGGTTTAGTAGAAAGACATTAGTCAAAAGGAGACACTTGCCATACCAGCCCTATGGCAGATATATACTAATAGAATGCATCAAGAAGTCTCCCTCACCTTTCAGATCATGGCAGATCCACCTCAGGACTGTGGAGGTAATCTCTTCATAGCTGCTACCCATCTCTCCCCGGACAGAGAGTGCTGCATGTATGTGCCCACATCTGCCCTGCTCATCCCTTCATACTCCCTGCAGTCTCTGTCAGCCCTTGTGTTTCCCATCCTCTCCATTCTTGCTATAATGTGTCTGCACATACACTCAGCTATATGCACTGCTGCTATAATGTGCCTGCACTCACACTCAGCCATTCACACTGCTGTATAGAAAAGTTTCCGTTACTGTCCTCCTGCACAGCTCTTTGATTCTAACTTTCTGATTGGTCCATGCTGAACACACCTCCCTTCCTCATTGCTGTCATGTGACCACACAGACCTCTGACAGCAGCCCTGCTTCTTTATTCTAGCCTGTTGTACTACACTACTGCATTATGGGGTTCTACATGTTATTCAGAATACAAAATCATTTTTGGGGTGTTGAACCAATTGTCTGCATATCAGTGATTTCTTATAGGAAAATTTACTTTGGTTTAAGAGTGATTTGGATTAGAAGCACAAATCCGGAACAAATTATGCTTGTAATCCAAGGCACCACTGTGTGTGTGTGTGTGTATATATATATATATATATATATATATATATCAACAGTATGTTATGATAATTGTATGGAACAACAAGAGAATACAGCCTATATCTGTTCTTCCAATGTAAGTAGTAATACATTACATTTAATAGGTAGATTATATGCAGGGTCTCTATGCTTATCCTCTTTATTGGAATTATTACAAATTATTTGAATTCTACGACTGAGAAATGTGTTTTTTATGCTCTAAATGTGTCTGTTAAGTATTACACAGGAGACTGCTTCTGTACATCTGCATATGGAGCTTCTGGCTATTTTTTGCCTCTGCAGAGAAGCGGTGGGAGGACATAGATTAAGAAACTACAGGAAATATAAACATTTGAAGAACAGAATCCTTACACTGTTCATTGCCGGTTATATTAAGTTACAGTGCTATATGTGGACATAAAGAAGTGAACGAGCAGGTTTTATGATGATATAATTATTTAAAGGGAACCCGTCACCCCCCCGTGCCGGGGTGAAGGCCGTCCGACCATCCACTAGAGCCCCGAATACTTACCCCATCTCGCCAAGTCCCGCTCCTGGAGCCGGTCCCGGGACGGAGATATCCTTGTCGGAAGCCCAGCGCGCGCTCTGCAGAGATGTGTCCAACGCCCATAGAGAATGAATGGAGCCGTAGCACAATCCGCAGATAATAAAAGATCACTTTTTACTGGAACAAGCACTATGACTTATGCTATAAAATAAGGTATGAAAACTGCAAAATTTACCCTTTACACCTGTGTAGAGATGTCATAATGCAAAAGGGGATGACAGTGTCACTTTAAATTCAGTTATTGAGGATTTACCCAGGGGTGTAACTAGGATTTATGAGCAAAAAACAGTCCCCTCGGCACGTCACTCATGCGCCAGGAGGCAGGGAGAACGAAGGAACAAGGTGCAAGGTGAGTATGTCTATGGGTCTATGGGGAGGAAGTTTCTTGTGGCCGGAGGTACAATGCTGCCTTCGGCCACAAATTGGAGGTATATATGTGGGTATTGGATACATATTAGGGCCATGTTCACATGTTGGATGAGACCGGCCGTTTCGTGACCCAACCGGGTCACTGAACGGCTGGTCTCATAAAAAAAATCATCCTGGCCGGTACTGCAGTACTGGCCGGATAATCTTTAGCGCTGCAGAATTCTTATGTGGGTAGATTAGTGTGCGCGCTCCATAGTGTGCACTGACAGGGTTTTCTGCATGTCAGTTTTCTACGATGCCGCCAGGGATCTCAGCCAGAGTGTATTTTATGTGTATACACTCTGGCTGGAATTCCCTCAGCCTGCAGCACTACATAAGTACAGCAGAAATCACGGCCGTTGTAACAATGGCCTTGATTTCCGCGGAACTTACGTAGTGTGAACATAGCCTAGAGGTGTTTTTAGTTTTGAACACTTTACTTGTGCAAGCTGGTGCTGAACATGCAACTTCTTGATATAAATCCTTTGCCCTGAGACAGTTACCTTTTTCTTGTGTTGTTTTTTTTTATAAAAACACTTGAGCCTCTTGAGCCTTATTTACGTAGTTCTTTAACATATTTAAAGGTTTTGATCATTCTTTCCTCCAGACTATACAGATTCAAATCCTTAAAGTGTTGCTGTTGTTACAATTTTCAAAATCTAGATCAAGAGTAGATGTGATATATAGCAAGTTTGCTATTTATATTCATTATTTTATTAATTTATTGATATCATGCCATACTTACTTGTATCCAGGTCCAGTCTCCTGAAGCTTTTTACTCTTTTGCTGGTTTAAAAAAAGAGACTAAACACATGAAGTTTTGTCCATTTACAGAGAGTCACCGCTCAATTCGCCCATGAATTTACATGACTGGCTTCTCTATGAGTGCAGATGACCTGGGGAATATAGGAATTCCTGTATTTAGACTATTTGGGAAAAAAAAGTTTAAACACAGGAATTACCGTGTTTTCTACACTGTTTTTCCAGTGTGTCAATGAGATGTGTCGTGTGCATCTGCTCTCCACTCAAAGAATTGACATGTCATTTCTTTGAGGGGAGAATGGCGGAGAACGGAGAAGTGCGAGGCACTGAGACAGACGGGATTCCAAGCGGAATTCCCCCTGTTTTACTCAGGGGGCAGGGCAGGGCCATATTTACACATGGTACAGGGGGAATTAAACAACTTAAAAAAAAAAAAAAATTTAGACACCCACCTCCTGTTTAGACTGTGTCTTTGCCAAGGGTGTGTGTGTATGGTGGTATTGGTCAGGTCTGGTGGGGCGGCGTTATCTAGTCACAGTATTGTAATATTGGTTAGCTCAGGTATGGTGGTGTTATCCAGTCACAGTATGTTGGTATTGGTCAGGTCTGGTGTGGCTGTGTTATCCAGTCACAGTATGGTAGAATTAGTCAGCTCTGGTATGGTGGTGTAAATGTGATGTCTAGAGCTATTTAGAAACTAGAAAATCCTGATGCCTTAAGCCCCTATTACACAGGGGGGACTTGAGGAGAAAAAGAGGGCTGTCAACTCTTACACGCGGCGGCGGCAGCGAGCGGGTGAGTACAGGGGAGGCCGCGGGGAGTTGCGGAGGGGGGGGGGCTGCCTGGGTGATCGCAAGATCATCCGGGCAGCCCATAGAGGATAGCGGCAGTCTGCTGCAGCAGCTCCTATTCCACTGAGCCACGGCAGCAGATCGTTGCTATATGAGTCGTTTGTCTTTCAACATGTTTGGATTCTGCTAGAAAAATCCCATAGAAGTCATTGGGGCTTTGTATTTCCGCCTTCCGCTCGAATTTTGCTCAAATTCCACCAGAGCTAAAGAAGAGGAACTTTCCTCTTAAATTCCTCGCCTATTCCTCAGTGTGAGCAGGTTTTGAACATAATTACAGCCATAAAATAACACAAACGTAGTCTAGCTCACTATGTTTAGCCCATTGGGTTCAATGGGGCCTGCCTTGTGCATGGAGTTATACATGGTCATCCTATTTTGACAGGACTCTGACATACGGTATATGTGGCATCTGTCAGGAAACATTAGTGTGAATGCATCCTTAGTAATGACTTGTCATAGAAGAAAAATTGAGAGTGCACTCACCATAAAAACTTTCTTTATTAAGTCCTTTAAAAATCGCAATCCATAGCAGACAACGGCATGGCACGCCAGCACCCTCCACTGATCGTCCTCCACTAACGATCAGTGGAGGGTGCTGGCATGCCATGCCGTTGTCTGCTATGGATTGCGATTTTTAAAGGACTCAATAAAGAAAGTTTTTATGGTGAGTGCACTCTCAATTTTTCTTCTATGACAAGTATTGGATGGACAATGTTTATTCGAGTAGTTTGCACCACCTGAACTGTGGCCACAATCCGTTCCCCTTACTACCTGCACAACCTAATAAGAATCCCGTCCCTAGTATCCCTAGTGCCGACAACTCTATCTACATTTTTGATGATCCTTAGTAATGAGTTTTTGAAAGGTGACGTTGTCTCCCAAAGTTTTTTTTTAACTTTACACTTAAGTGACAGCCAATAAGTGAAAGGTTAAAAATACATGTTAGCTCCCCCAGGCATACTTGTATATGGATAGCCAGGAGAGAACAATTACATAGAGTGATATTTCCTATAGGAATAATGATTACTTGGCAAAAATTACTTTTTATTTACAACAAAATCAGGCAAGAATGTGGTTGTTGAGAAATATAATAAGCGGTCGGAGCATTTGCACAGATGTTTTCTATCAAGTACATGCAATGCATGACATACCCAGTATTAGGGAAGGTATTAAAGATGTGACGCCAAGGGATCCTCTCTTGTTTCCCTAGAAATCAGATGTCCTGGGGCAAAGGCTTTTTAATCAAGTAAAAAATGTGCGTTCTTAAGAGTATATTGTTCTTTATGATCCGTCATCTTTGTTCTTAGGAACAGATTACATGGACAGGATAGACTCGGTGGGCCCTTACCTTTTACAGGGAATAAACTGGAATAGCAAAGGAAATACTGTACAGTTGTAGCAGAGCTTGATTTGCTTTTTAAACAGTTGTGATGCTTGATATACTGTACCACGCACAAGGTTTACCTGTAGGCTTTTTGATAACCACAAATATCACACAGCCCATTGTGCAAATGACAAACTCTGTGCCTTACCAATTGCAGTGTCCCAGAACCCTAATCTACATGCTGTTGCACAAGGTTGTCCGGAGGTGAACTGTGGCCATCTAAGTGTGATGCCACGACCCAGGATGGCTCTGATGCAGGTTTGGGTGTTGTTAAACGGACTTGTGCACCTTAATTAGAGAATTGGGGCTGGCCTTCACAGCCACAGCCAATCACAAGGATTGTCCGTGGCTTGGAGCGCTGGGCCCAATACTCTAATTCTGTGGTGCGTGTAGTATTTATGTTTCTCGCGCTGGTGTGGGGAGGGTAATAATACGTAAGGGCCAGAGTTGTTCTGGAAGGATTGGCTGCTAGCCGGCTACTCATGGGCCAGTGCTGTGTGCTTGCCTCCCAGGCGAAAATTTCCTGCCTTACCTACTTAGAAACCCATCTACCTAATGGGGAAAACTACCTCCTGGGAGCATCTACCTACCCATTGGGGGTACTTACCTACCTAGGTGCCCGTTTTGTGTAGTGCTGTTTTAAATGGATGTCAGACTGGATGCTGTAGTTAGTTTAACCCCTTAAGGACCGGGCCAATTTAGTTTTTTGCGTTTTTCATTTTTTCCTCCTTGTGCTTAAAAGGCCATAGCACTTGCAATTTTTCACCTAGAAACCCAAATCAGCCCTTATTTTTTGCGCCACTAATTGTACTTAAATGACAGGCTGAATTTTTTTCATTAAGTACACTGAAAAAGCAGGAAAAAAATAAATGCGTGCTGAAATTGAAAAAAAAAGCATTTTGTTTATTTAGGGGGTATTTTGTTTCTGCGCCGTTCGCCCTGGGGTAAAACTGACTTCTTATATATGTTCCTCAAGTCGTTACAATTACAACGATATGTAACATCTTTTCTTGTATGTGACGGCTTGTAAAAAATTCAAACCATTGTTAACAAATATATGTTCTTAAAATCGCTCTATTCCCAGGAGTATAGCGCTTTTATCCTTTGGTCTATGGGGCTGTGTGAGGTGTCATTTTTTGCGCCATGTTGTGTTCTTTCTATCGATACCTTGATTGCGCATATGCGACTTTTTGATCCCTTTTCATTAAAATTTTTCTGGATTTGATGCGTCCGAAAATGTGCAATTTTGCACTTTGTTTTTTTTTTGCGCTTACACCGTTTACCGTGCGAGATCAGGAATGTGATTAATTAATAGTTCGGGCGATTACGCATGCGGTGACACCAAACATGTTTGTTTATTTATTTTTATTTATAACATGGGCAAAGGGGGGGTGATTCAAACTTTTAGGGCAGGGGGCTTTTTATTATTAATGACACATGGGGGACTTCTAGTATAAGCACACTGATCTCTCATTACAATCTATGCTGTATAGATATACAGCATAGATCGATGAGATAGGCACTCGATTGCTTCCAACTGCATCTGATTACCTGATTAGCCGCGGTCCCGGGCTACATGCGGCACCTGGGACCGTGGCGGTTCAGAGGGGGGTCACCGCGCGGCCCCGTTCTGAACTCGCTTACTGACCACAGGGTGTAAATATACGCCCACGGTTGTTAAGGGGTTAAAGGGGTTATCCAGTGCTACAAAAACATGGCCACTTTTCCCCTTCTCTTGTCTCCAGTTCAGGTGTTGTTTGCAATTAAGCTCCATTTGGAACTCCATTGGAACTGAGTTTGAAAACCCACCCAATCTGGAGACAAGAGAGGGGGAAAAGCGGCCACGTTTTTGTAGTGCTGGATAACCCCTTTAACTTGTTGCAATTGTATGTGCTTCAGTTTTGTGTATGAGCAAAATAAGCAAATTCCTCTTCAAGTTGAGATGAACAAATCTTGAGCACGCTCGGGTTCATCAACACTCAAGCTTATGTCTGTATCCATGTTTTCTAGGCAGCCTTAGGGTTGCATCCGACTTGCATCCGACTATGGTTTCGGTGTATCGAATGGATTTTGTCGGCATAGAACTATGGAAGAGAATGGATGTTCTCTGGTACAAGTGTACTGAACCGTTGTTGGGATTTCTGGGATATTATGTTTTTTTTGTAATTTTTGTTTTGGTCTTGCAGCAGATGATGTAGCCATATTAAATCTAACCTTATCTGTATCACAATTCTATAAAAATGTAAAATTATCTTATGATCTAAACCTTACATCTGCTGAGAATTGTTGTTAAATCCTTATTGCAGCTCAGCTGCACCATGAGCCAGCTGGTACAACACATTCCATTTCATCTAATAGACATTATAATGGATGATGTTTTACTTAACACATATATCACCTTCTCTATGAATCATAAAGCTGCCACTTTATAATATTCTCATATGAACAGGGATCTGAAATTGTGATAAGGTTGGAATTTAATATTAGATCATCAAGAAGAGCTGGAAAATAAATGGGAATGATACAAAGTGCCATGACTGCAAAGAGGCATCACCCCCCATAATCAAAACTCCTTAAACCCAAAATGTAAAAAAATGAAGTGCTCTCAAACCTAGCTGGTCTTACTCACAAAGTATCCCAGAGTATTCTGAGCACTCTCCCATCTTTCTAGCTGCCGGTGTCCTTGAGTTACAAGTTTTCCTAAAAACCGGTCTATATCCAAGATGGCGCAGGCCAAGAAATTACATTTTCTCTCCTGCAGTTTCATGTACCCACCTCCTTATCTACCTTTCCTACCCACTGCTTGCTGTTGCACAGTAAACACAGGACTGAAGCTACTGAAAGAGAGCAACACCCAAGAATCTTGTAGACAATAAATTACTTTAGTATTTTTTTTTTACAGTTTACACAAAGCACAGTGGCCAGCAGAGAGAGGTCTAATGCTAGAGCAGTGCAGTGCCCAGCAGCCAGAGAGGGGACTGATGCCACAGCAGCATAGTGCCCAGCACAGAGGGGACTGATGCCACAGCAGCATAGTGCCCAGCACAGAGGGGACTGATGCAAAAGCAGCACAGTGCCCAGCTGAGAGAGATGTAAAGCCATAGCAGTGCAGTGTCCTGCAGTCAGAAAGGAGACTGATGCCACATCATCACAGTGCCCAGAAGAGATAGGTGTAATGGTACAGCAGAAGAGTACACAGCAGTCAAAGAGGAGGTTGATGCCAGAGCAGCACAGTGTTCAGCAGCCAGAGGTCCGATGCCACAGAAGCAGCGACTGCCCCTGTGGCTGGTAATGGGCATTGCTGGTCCTAGCACCAGGTCCCACCCCCTCCCCGGTACTCCTCCTCAGGCCTAGCCCTGGTAAGCCACAGGTGGTGCACACGCAGTGCTTACTGATCACACCTGGAGCCCCCCATACACAGCACACACACATTATTAGGGTCTCCCTTGCCCGGGCCATACGGAGGTGGAATGTGATGGAGGTGGAAGGAGAGAAGGGAACAGAGAGGGAAGGGGATGGCTAAAAGCCCAGAGAAATGATTAGGCACTTGGATCAAGTTTCTTATGTCCCTGCAGTGGTTACATTACAACCCGGAAAACTGCAGAGATGAAGAACATGTAGTCCCAAAACACTCTGCTTACTGGGGGCATGGCCCAGTGAAGGTTATGTCAGTGGGTCACATGTCCTCTGTGTCCTCAGTGGGCAGGGTTATAATTGCTAACCCAGCCGATGGAAGAGAAGGAGGACACATGACCCACGTCTCGTAAGGTGGGGGCCAGGAGTGAGATGGAGAGGACTCTGTTAAGCTTATTTTTTGCATCCAGAGGGGGTGAGTTGGCAGGAAGAGCAGCAAAAGGATACAGAATACATAATGACTTGCTTTGACCAATATGTGAAATTATGGGTGGGTTTTTACCTATTGTAAAAAAGATTTTGGGTGGAATATTACCCCTTTGATATTAGACCTATGTTTCTCATGTATGTTTCTCATGTATTTCATCCGTGACTAATATAATTATTTTTATTATTTGAATCTTTCGTTGTTTGGACAGCTTAAATCAACAATATGATTCTGTCATTCCTGAGGTGTGAAAGAAGATGATATATTTGCTATATGTGCAACATCAAATGTTCTATAATGGTTTCAATGGTGGTCGCCACAGTGCTATAATTTATGACACTATAGCAGAGACAGCAACAGTGTCATAGTTATGGGGGCACTGTAACGTAAGCCTATATCCTTCCTGTAAGTGACCATGGTTTTTTTTTTTTTTTTTTTTGTAGAGACACACAAATTGTTTCATCAGTAGGGGGAGCATCCCAATATTTATTTCCCTCCCTTCAAGATCACAGTTATCATATTGGCTGGTTATTCTCATGCATGTTTCCACGCTCTCTTTGAGCACCTTCTCTAAGTGACACAATCCCTCAAGGCTGCTGCCTGCGCCCTGGATGTATGTGTTTCAGAATGTTTGATACTGTTATGTTATGATATTGCCCTTTCTCTAACCACGATTTAAGGTCAAAGCTCTCCCATCTGAGAAGACTGTTAGTTCCTGTGCTTGAACTAAAAACCTTCATCGTTCCTGCCCGGTGCTCGCAGCTTTCTGGGACAAGGTTAAGGAGACCATCCGGTGGTTCATTGGCCCCTCGGTGGACCTCCCGCCTGCCCTGTTCCTACTTCACCACACTGAGTTGCCCACACAGAGGTACAGAAGTTCCCTGCTGCGCTTCCTGGTGATGGCTGCTCGCTCGTGCGTCCCTCTCTACTGGAAGCGCACAGTCCCCCCGCCTGTTTCTCTCTGGAATATGAGAGATGGAGGACCTGACTGCTGTGCTGCACGACCAGAACGCTCGTTTTACAGGTACATGGCTAGCCTGGATGAAGTTCCAGGACACGGCTGAATATGCAACCTTGCTGTGCCCAGAACCCTCCCAGAGCGCCGGAGGGACTTAGATGTCACTCCGAGTGCTCGCGGGCCTGCGATAGTTGGGGCACCTAGTCCTGGACATTGCCCTCAGACCTTCCCTGCCATTCCTTCTACTCCCCTTCTTCCCCCCACCTCCCTCTTCCCCCCTCCCCCCCCCCCCTTTTTTTTTCCCTCTCTCTCTTTTTCCTCTCCTCTTCCCTTCTCTTTCTGCCGTAGTGCCTTCCCTCGATCTTCTTTTACCTGGCCCCTCCTCCCTCCCCTGCGGATCTTTCTCCCCCCCCCCTTTCCCCTGTCCTCTACCCCTCTTTATGTATCCCTACTCCTCTGTTCTTTTGCCACCATCTCTCTGCCCTCTGAACCTCAGCGTCTTTTGCTGAGAGTTTCTGGTTCTGGTTCTTTAGCTGAAAAGGACAAAGGGGTTGACGGTTGGGGGTAGCCACCGGGCCATCACAATAACTCAGGGAGCATGTGGACACTGTACCTTCTCGTCCGGTATGACATAAATGTTAAATTTTACCTTCCTATTCTACTGTGTACATTTACATGTGTCCCCCTTTGTCAAATGTTTTTTGCAATTCTCTGGCTCGGGGTGTGTTTGCCCCTGATTGTTCAGCTTTTCTTTGTTAGAAAATGTGGATGTTAAATAAAGAATTTATAAAAACAAAACAAAAAAAAACCCTTCATCGATAAAAGTACCATCTCTGTTATCTTTTTGTCTATCTACCAGGCGCCTGGACAGACGATTGAAGATGGAGATTTTGAACTTGCCATCTCATCAGAGAGCTTTGCCTGGCAGATGTAAGGAACCAGGACCAACATACTCTCCTTCAGGCAGGTATTTGGTTCCCTTTAAAGGAGAAGTCCGGCGAATATTTTTATTAAAGTATTGTATTGTCCCCCAAAAGTTATACAAATCACCAATATACACTTATTACGGGATATTTACATAAAGTGCTTTTTCCCTGCACTTACTACTGTATCAAGGCTTCACTTCCTGAATAACATGGTGATGTCACTTCCTGGATAACATGGTGGTGTCACTTCCTGGATAACATGGTGATGTCGATTCCTGGATAAAATGGTGATGTCACGGCCCGAATACCAGAGCTGTGTGGGCTGTGGCTGCTGGAGAGGATGATGGCAGAGGGACACTGAGGGACACAGGGCACTGGAGGGACACTGAGCATCTCTCTGCCATCATCCTCTCCAGCAGCCACAGCTCGTACAGCTCTGGGAGTCTGGGCGTGACATCACCATGTTATCCAGGAAGTGGCATCACCATGTTATCCAGGGAGTGACATCACCATGTTATCCAGGAAGTAAATCCTTGATGCAGTAGTAAGTGCAGGGAAAAAAAGCACTTTATGTGCATTTCCTGTAATAAGTGTATATTGGTCATTTGTATAACTTTTGGGGGACAATACAATACTTAAAAAAAATTTCTCCGGACTTCTCCTTTAAGTAGGGTATTTGTTAACCAAGTGTCAGTTCTCCAAAGTAGAATTCACAGGAGGTTGTGAGGCACCACTCACTGTGTAGTTGCAGTCTTGGTTTGCTGATGCTCCGTATGGCACATACTTGAGGAGTTAATCTCCCAGAGTAGTGATAGAACTTGGCACATTTATTAAATTTTATTTAAATACGTTTTGTATACCTCTTTATGAAATCAGAGACATAGAGAAGTAGAGCAGAAGTAGCTCTGAATCTATAGGTGTCCTCCTGTCCATGCAGCCGTGAGGTTATACAGACCCATACAGGGTGGTTGCTTATGGGAAACATCTAAATACTCAGTTTTACAGCGTTATGTCATTCTTATCTGTTTTCCGGAGAGTAATAACACTGAACATAATATTTTAGTATTCCCAGGCCGGGAATCTACAATTTCATTTAAAAGTGAAACCTCCATAAAAGCAGTATGTAGATAATAAATGGTTATTTGCACACAAAAAAGCTCAATTTATAGGTTATTCTGAATACGTTAGTGAACGTGATATCTCTACCAAGTGCTGTTAAGGGGCTGTAAAAGAAAAAAAAAATATTATTTTAGCTTAATTGAGGTGTTCAGGTTTCACTTACAGTAAGGTAAGGTTATGGATTATATAAATATAGGTTCAAGCTGTGCTATCTATACGAAACATATGGTGGAATTTAATAGCTTTACTTTTTAGAGCCCCAGGTATAGAGGAGCTTATGTTCTGTTACTGTTATGTAACTGTTCCTTACCAAATGTATGTATTTTATAAGGTCTTGAAGAGAATAAAAAAATTTGAATTCTCATACTACCTTGTTGGTGGTGATTTGTACATTCTGGTTGCACGGTCAATTTTTTAAACCGCCGCCTGGTTCCCTGTGACCCCCCCCCCCCCCCCAAAAAAAAAATCCCTTTAGGGTATGTTCACACTTACCGGATCCGCAGCGCATTTTCTGCTGCGGATCCGCAGCAGATCCGCAGCAGATTTCATCCAAATAACTAAACACATCATCAAATCTGCACCATTAAATCTGCTGCGGATCCTGTACGTGTGAACGCACCCTTCGGCTGCATTTACACTACGTATATTTCAGTATATTTCAGTATATTTCAGTCAGTATTGCAACCAAAACCAGGAGTGGATTAAAAACACAGAAAGGCTCTGTCCACACAATGTTGAAATTGAGTGGATGGCCGTCATATAACAGTAAATAACGGCCATTATTTCAATATAACAGCTGTTGTTCTAAAATAACAGCAAATATTTGCCATTATATGGCGGCCATCCTCTCAATTTCAACATTGTGTGAACAGATCCTTTCTGTGTTTTTAATCCACTCCTGGTTTTGGTTGCAATACTGACTGAAATATACATATACTGACTGAAATATACGTATTGTGAACGCAGCCTTAAAGTGTACCTGTTGTTCTAACTGTCAAGTTTGCAATATACGTTCATTATTATTTTGTTGTATCATGGTGTAAAACAAAGCTATACTTGCCAGAAATCCAGGTCCAGTCTCCTGAAAGCAGATTTTAGTTTTGTGCTGGTGGAAAAAAATAGAGACTAAACACAACTTGCTTTATTTCACATCTACTGTTGATTTAGGTTTTGAAAGTTATAACGATAGTGTCATTTTAAAGCAAATGAAAAACATAAACATAGCAGTAAGGCTATGTTCACACACCGTACTCGTACCGTAATCTTATAAAAATATAAAAAAAATTGGTGAGTTTAAAAGTTTCGAGATCAGAAGGATTTCGGGCACCTAGTCTTGAAGTACTCGGTATCTGAACGTTTTTTTGGGCGTGGATGGTGGGTTGTACCTGGTAAGTTTAGCACTGGTGAGGCTTCACATACAGTACTGTAGTGTATAATACTGCTGGAGTGCATATACAGTGCAGTAGTAGTACAGGCAGTGCACCACCATCTCCCATACATTACAGTTCTGGGATGGGGCAGACTCTATACAGTAAAGGATGGGTGAGGAGTTGGTGACTCCTGTACTATAATTGCTGGTTCTGTTGAATGTTTATTGTGTATAATGTACTGTACAGTATAGTTATGTTCTGTAATGTATTGTAGAGATTAAACACTATACAATGTAATATATGAGTACTGTAGGTAATTATTGGTGGGTGCGGGAACCAATTAATCACATTTACATTATTTCCTATGGGAAGACACTGCTCGGTTCTCAAACTGCCTTCCGGAACCAATTAAGTTCAAGAACCGAGGTACCACTGTATTATGATAACAGATACATACAGATGAAAGGCAATGTGAAGGCCACATCTTAGTAAATAAGGAACCAGCATTTGATTATCTCATGTTCTTACTGTGCCATTAAGTTGAAATAAATTTGTAATTTTTGAGAACTGAAATTCTATTTTTACACTTGAGGCAACAAAATGTACAAAGTTAATTCCTTCCTGAATCTCCTACACTTCAAAATGTTATTTTAAAATTGGCCTTTAAATATGAGAAAAAAAAGGTTAATGAGCAGTTTTTAGAGATGACAAATATTTGCCGCTATAAGTGCAGGAACCATTGTGTGAACCCAGATTGCATCTGATTTATTCATTAGTTTAATGTCAGGATCATTTGCAATTAGTTAATGCAAATAGTCTTGCACTGCAAATGCCCCGCACCTCATATACATGTTAATGAGACACTTACTGAGTGGGTATTTTTGTACATAAGTTTAGTCTACCGTATTTTTTTCAGAATCATAATCCTATCATTGGCTCTTATAACAGGTTATTATATCATGAGTTTTTAATGCTTTCAGATTTGTATGTAACAACACTATTGTTGTCATTTAATGTTATGGCTAGGATATGACATGGACATGTCCTGATCAGTGATGGGCCAACCTTTCATAATGGGCATTCAAGTGAATGGGGTTCTGATGCAATGTGTGGGTGGCTTGGAGCATTGCTTTGCAAGGAAAAAATGTGAAGGGGTCACTGTAATAAAAAAAAAGTGCTTAGGCCCCTTCATTTTCAGGATTGAGAGGGTCCCTGCAGTGATATCTGTACAGATCAGAAACCTGTGGCATATTCTAGTTATATTTCATCATAGTTTATCATAAGAAGACACATTTTTTTTAGTTTAATGAACACACATTACAAAGTTATATGTGTTAATAAGTTATCTGGCCACGTTCCCCCCCGGAAGAGAAAGAAAGTATACATACCCGGGTGCCATCTTGTGTCGATTGCGTCAGAGCGGGGAGCTGATGTTCTTCCTCTTCAACATCTTCCACAGCAGTGAATGGGAGAGGAAAAGGCTGCTGGTGGACTTGCGCACCAGCAGCCTCTTCATTGGCTGGAGCGCATCACATGGCTTCCAGCTTGCTCAGCCAATCAACCAAGTGATGAGCCCCAGCCAATGAATAGGCTGCCTGTGCATATGCGCACCAGCAGCCTTTTCTTTCCCATTCAGTGCTCTGCAACCCGGAAGTGAGGGAGATCTGAGGATGGCGGACAGAGATGACAGAGACGCAGCCGTCAGAAGATTCAAGAGGCAATCGTCACTGGATGGATTTACATGCATGATTGACACCTGGAAGCTGAGTCCCAAGCAGGGTAAGGTATTGGAGGGGAAGAAAGGATGTGTTCCAGCCCGCTGCACTTCAGGAGCTCAGGAAAGACTTTTTTTTTACTTTTCGTACTATAAAATAAAAGCACGTTTCTATGTTCTGGAAGCACAGATGAATGTATGAAAAGGGAGATGTGTCTCCTTGCCCTAACAGGATGGATTCCCTTCAAATCAGTTAGCCAGAAATGCCTCCTCACCCCATTTTTATTGGACAGCCATTATTTTATAACAATGGCTGTTTTTTTTTTTTAAATAACTGCCATTATCTGTTGGTAAATGACGGCCATCCAATAAAAACGACCATTGTGTGAACATATAGGGAGATTTATCAAACATGGTGTAAAGTGAAACTGGCTCAGTTGCCCCTAGCAACCAATCAGATTCCACCTTTCATTTTCCAAAGAATCTGTGAGGAATGAAAAGTGGAATCTGATTGGTTGCTAGGGGCAACTGAGCCAGTTTCACTTTACACCATGTTTGATCAATCTCCCCCATAGTCTTAATCTTAAGAGTAAATGTTATAGCATCTAGCAGTCTCATGTTTTTTTTGTATAATAAAGTTTGAGGTTATGT
The DNA here is from genome assembly GCF_027789765.1 of Dendropsophus ebraccatus. Classification (NCBI taxonomy): domain Eukaryota; kingdom Metazoa; phylum Chordata; class Amphibia; order Anura; family Hylidae; genus Dendropsophus; species Dendropsophus ebraccatus. The sequence goes on from NC_091468.1 coordinate 46,378,483, forward strand.
TCACACACTGTCAAAATGGTCGTCATTAAGTGGAAAAGAACAGCCAATGTGATGCACACTGTCTGCGCTGGAGGTCCCCAAAGCTCTCCCGGCAGCCAAGCGTCTCATCGGAGAAACTCGCAGTTGCTCAGCTGCCGGGAGAGCTTCAAGAGAATAGCAGAGGCTTCACGGACTTCCAGCAATTCTGTCATTCTGGACCTCCGGCACAGGTAGTGTCTCTGCATCACACTGCCTGCGCCAGAAATATGATGGGAGACGTGCAACTGCCGGTAGCGTGTTACAGGTTAGTTGAATTGTTTGTTATTTATAGTGGTGGCCGCATACGGCGGGGATGCAGCCGTTTTTGAGCTCCCCCACCGTATGCAGCTACCATACCCAGCGTATAACACGACTCCCGACTGAGTACTTATATATATGAATTTGCAGTTAGAATATTTTAGGTTTATAAATGCAATTCTACTATTTAGTACTGCTATGTATAAAACTGGTTTTCCATTAATTTAACTATACATTTACAGTTTATTTTTGGAGATCTATTTACGGGAGATTTCCCATGGACCTAAAATAGCCCATGTTGTCACAACACTCAATTTAAGGATGGGTTGTATTCTTTTGGATCCAAATCTTTACATGACGTCAGTGTAGAGAAATGTTATGTTCTTGGGAACACGGGTTCCTCAGAAACAAAAATAGTTCCGTATAACCCCGGGAGATCTCTCCATTCCACAAGCATATCCATAAATGTTAATAGTCTCGGCAGTTTGGTATGGTAATTGTTATAGAAGTTTTTACCCCTTCGGATAAGATTAAACTAACATTGCACTTTTTAATAATCTGTCTTATTAAAAGAAAGCAAGCAAAGACATTTTCTTCTATCTTGGTAAAACAAAAAAGGTCATGAGAAAATGGGGTGTGCGATAGCCAGACGCATATACAGTTTATTATTTTTCTGTTTTTCATTTGCACTCGTTTTGAAGCCGTCGAATTTCAGATGATTTGGTTTTTGACTTTTTGTCTGGGGATATAAACAACAAGTGAAAAGTTAAAGTTCAACAGAACTTTGGTTCAGATAAGGGAATATGCTGCCGTTTCCTCATAGTACAGCGTATGAGTCAGTGCAAAAAATCTGTTCTCTTATATAAACCATGTTCAGTAAATTAGTCAGATGAGAAAATTTATGCCCGTGTCATCAGTCAATGTGTAAAAAAAGCTAAAGGTTGGTCGGTTCTCATTGTGTAAGAAGCAAGGCTATCTTTCTGTTTCTAATAGGAATAATAGAAACATTGTAGGAAACAGGTGTTTTTTTTATTCGTGAAGGCAAATAAGCATAAAGGCTGGGAATGAGGGACACCCGAGCAAGCTCGGGTTCTTTCGAACAACGACAACGATCAGCAAACAATTGCCTGCCCCTTGCTTCATCTTTATGTTCATTACATGGAGCGGTATATGCCTGACTCCGTCTTATTCGGCAGGTAATTGCTTCATGTAATAGGGCCCTAACAGTGGGTTTGTACATATGAACCTGTTGGTATGGACAGTGGCCTTGAATTATGAGCATAATTCATTCCGAGACCATGCTTGTAATCCAAATTCTTAAACCACTCCAAAAAATTTTTAAAAATAGGAATAACATGTAAAGCAAATGAAACAAACATTTAGAAACAGCTGAATAGCTGAATGTGTCATATTATAAGATACTGTACAGTATAGCAATCAGCATGTGGGGTATAATGTATAGTAAGTGCATAAACCTGAAGAAACAGCAGCAGTTTGTAGATACAGGATGGAACTGCAGATCCCCATAATGCAGCAATGTAGTACAACAAACTAGAATAGAGAAAGTGGGGCTGCTGTCAGAGGTCTGTGTGGTATAAATGTTAGTGAATGGCTGATTGTAAGTGCAGGCATATTTTAGCAGCAGTGGGTATAGCTGAGCGTGAGTGCAGACACATTATAGCAATAAGTATAGCTGAGTGTGAGTGCAGGCACATTATAGCAGGGATGGAGAGGATGGGAAACACAAGGGCTGACAGAGACTGCAGAGAGAATGAAGGAATGAACAGGGCATATGTGTGCACATACATGCAGCACTGTCTCTGTCTGGGGAGAGAGGGGTTACAGCTATGAAGAGATTACCTCCTCAGTCCTGTCCCCTGATGCAAGCCCCAGCCCCAAGTGGATCTGCTATGATTTGGAAAATGAGGGAGACTTCCTGGATCAGAGTACAGTGCTGTAGACCAGTGCTTCTCAATTTCAGTCCTCGGGCCTCACCAACAGGTCATGTTTTGAGGATTTCCTTAGTATTTCACAGGTGAACTAATTATACTCAGTTCATCAGGTATTCTCACAGCTGTTCTTTGTATGGGAAATCCTCAAAACATGACCTGTTGGTGAGGCCTGAGGACTGGAATTGAGAAGCACTGCTGTGGACCATGCTATGCAGACCATGCCCCTCCTTCTGCCATCCAGTACAGGGAGCTCTTAAACCAAAGCAATGCTCTTAAACAAGGTTACAATTTTAAACGGCCGGTCTCTGAAAGGATCATCCCGCCCAGTACTGCAGTACCGGCCGGATGATCTTTTGGGCCGCAGAGTTCTGATGCTTGTGCATCTGTATGTGCCCGCATCATAACTCCCCACTGCACACTATGGAGAGTGCGGCCGAAGCTGCTCGCTCCACAGTGTGCACTGACAGGGTTTTCTATGGCCGCTATTCAATAAATAGCAGTGCCGCTAGGGATCCCGGCTGGAGCGTATACCATGTGTATGCACTCCGGGCGGGATCCCATAGAGGACAAGGTAACATATTTTTCTTAATAATCACTGTGCAACAACGGCCGTAGTTTTACGAGAAAAAAAACCAAAAACATAATGTTAACATAGTCTTATTTTGCAAGCATGGGAACACACAGACATGTAAAATGTTTCGTCTGATTGAGGTCTCAGTGCTCAGACCACCATCGATCGCTGCAGGAGAGAAACCCATAGACTGTAAAAGTCCTATAGAAGGCCGGGTTGACATACAGTACAGTACTTTTGCTAGTATTTGGTCCTCATTTTGAAATCCTGGTTTTGTCTAAAAATACTGACCAAAATGAGGACCAGATAGTGACCAAAAAATAATAATAATAAAAAAAAGTGTGACCCAAGCCTTACATTCAATTTCCATCTGATACTTCTTAGGAGAGGCTGAAATATTTTTTTCATACCAATCAAAAGGCTATGTTGCATTTTTATGGATTGAAAGTGGTGTTAGATTCCCCGCGACTGATGATGTTGGATGCAGCCCTAGAGCTGCCAGGAAAACATGAATACAGCCTATAGCCTATGGTGGTATCCATGTTTTCCAGGACTCCCTAATGCAGTATCCAACTACTCAACACTAATTCAGAGTAATTTAGAACAAATCAGAATGTACTGGGGTCAATTTATTTAATTATAGTGTTCTTCTTTCTAAACAGTTCAAAGCCCTCTCCACCCAAATGTAGTAAAGGATTACATAACCTAACAAAGCATTACTCAGTTCTGTCCCTTTCAACATCTGTTCCGATGACTCTCTTGTCAAGGGAGTTTAAAAACTGAGTAACAGTGGGAGGTATTGGGTGGGTTCTGTTATCCTTTCACTGTAGATTGTTTTACAGGTCAGGAGTCAGGACCTCATGCAAAAAGATTTTACTATTCACTGATTCCAGTTGGAGATCCTAATGTTTATATTTGCATGGGGTATTATAGTCAGACAGTTCTCATTCATTTGGCTGGACATGCAATCGTGAAATACGGTTATTATTGTATTTGGGCATCTAAAAAGTTTTATTAGGGTATATAAACACTAGAGATGAGCGAACTTCGAGCACGTTCTAGTTTGACGGAACTTGAGCGTGCAATATTTGATTAGCGGTGGCTGAAGAAGTTGGATGCAGCCCTGGGAAGTCCTGGAAAACATGGATACAGCCTACAGACAGACAGTCTTAGGGCTGCATCCAGCTTCTTCAGCCACCAGTAATAAAATGCAGTGGGATAGAGTCTATCTAGGTCAGTGGTTCATATTCTGTGGTTCAACTGTTGCAGAACTACAATTCTTATCACGTCTGGAAAGACAAAAGGTGTCCAGACATGATAGGAAATGTAGTTTTGTAGCAGCTGGAAGGCAGCAAGTTGTGTATCACTGGTCTAGGCGTTAGGGCTAATGGTGTCCCCTTCACTGGTGCCCTCTTCATTAAGGTTAGGTCATATATTACATCTATAAGTGCCACATAGCACAAAATGACCACAATTGTATGTCAATAATAATAATAATAATAATAATTGTTATTTATATAGTACCAAGACATTCCGTAGAACTCTACAATTCTGAGGTCTCCCCGCCCTCCCCCCACAAAACTACTTGCACTTTCAGATAGCTGCTTTTAATCCAAGATCTGTCCTGGGGTCCGTTCGGCAGGTGATGTAGTTATTGTCCTAAAAAACAACTTTTAAACTTGCAGCTCTGTGTCACACTGGCGTGGCCTAGAGTACCCATGCCTGGCCTGCACCGCTTCTCCGCGTCCCTCATCCCTGTCCCTTTTCACCATTAGAAATGCCCCTAGGCAGGATTTCTCCTATTCATCACTTGTCTGAACACTGCACATGTGCTGGATTGTTAAGGCACCTGTACAGTGTTCAGACAAGTGATGAATAGGAGAAAACCTGCTTGGGACATTCCTAATGGTGAAGAGGGTGGGAAGGAGGGATGGAGGGGCGGTGCAAGCCTAGAGCACAGACACTCTAGGCCACGCTGAATTGACACAGGGCTGCAAGTTTAAAAGTTTTCTTTTTTAGGACAATAACTGCATCACCTGCTGGATACCCCAGGACAGATCTTGAAAAATCTGACGGTACAATTGGTTTGGGGGAGGGGAGGGGGCCATTGTGAGTACAGAGTCGCTTTACCTCCCTGATAAAAGACACACATTAATATAAAGTCTCATGAAACAGGTAAGGTATGGTAATTATTCCACCAATTCCCTTAACGTGAAGATGAAAGTAAACAGAATATAGAACAGTCTGACCTAATGTACAGGGACCGTGATACGTATGGAAAGTAGGTTTAAAATAACATCTTGGGAAGCACTTGGGAGTATTAATTGGAAAACAATGTAAATGTAGAACCTGAGGCCTTTATCTCCATCTTCAGCTCATTACAAAGCTGCTTTGTTAACAAAGTTTATTTAAATATGTAAAGCTGCACACAGACGTAGCTGGCTTATTATTGATAAAGCAATATAAAAAGGAAAAAAGAGGATGCTTAGGCTAGGTTCACACTGCGTTTTCAGCATCCGTTTAACGCATCCGTTTTTTGAAAAAAACGCATAAAAACGGATTGCAAAAAACGGATTCATTTGTGTGCATCCGTTTTTCCATTGACTTCCATTATAAAAAAAAACGGATCCGTTTTTTTTGACGGACCAAAACGGACAAAAAAACGTTGCTGACCCTATTTTTCTGGACGTTAAAAAAAACGGATCCGTTAAACGGATGCTGAAAACGCAGTGTGAACCTAGCCTTATCGGGAAGAGGGCTTTAGTTTTTTGGAGCAAATAGATAACATTATAGATATAGAGATATGCAGCCTTACTTCTCTGCTGGTAGAAAATAGGTAATCCTGTGGGGCTATGTCTACTCCTTACCATTTAAAGGGAACCTAACATGATTTTCTTGCCCTCTGAACCGCAGGTAACTGGCGTAGTGCCTGATGCCATCTTCCTGCCTCCCGTCCTTGATTAATAGATCTCTACTAAATAGGGTAGGAATTATCAATTAAGACTGGAGAAGCCATTGGGATCAGTTTCAATGACTTGTGGTTCAGGCAGCATTAAAGTGATTGCAGGTTCCCTTAAGTGACCAACTTTTCTCTGTGCTGATGAGAGCAAAAAAAAAAATAAACAAATCTGTCAACCAATAAGGTGTCTATTTAAAATGTTACTGTCATTTGCAGTAATTTTTGACTTGTCAAATCTTACTGATCACACCAGGTCTTACTCCTAAGACCTGAGACCAGCTGCAATCCTGAGATATTACTGGGCAGAGGGGGTGACAGTGTGTGTCTCTCCTAAGCTGTCAATCAAATCCACACCACCATGCACTCCCCAAGACTGTTATCTTGGAAGCAGAGTGGGTCTCAGTGTGATTAGTAATTTTTGACTTGTCTAATGACATTGTGCTCAAGAACAAATTGTAAGGCTTTGCAAAAGTCTTCTTCTTCCTCCTTCTCTTCCAAAATGGGGTGACTTTTGGGGGGAATCTATTCTGCTGACACTACAGGGGCTCTGCAAACGCACCTGGTGCTCAGAAACGTCATCAGAAAAATCTGCACTGAAAATGCTAATTGGCGCTCCTTCCCTTCTGAACCCTGCTGTGTGCCCATACAGTGGTTTGTGCCCACATATGGGGTACCGTTCTACTCAGGAGAACCTGCGGTACAGATTTTGGGGTGAATTATATCTCCTGTTTCTCGTGAAATTAAAAAATTTCAAACTAAAGAACATATTATTGGAAAAATTCTAGTTTTTCATTTTTACTGTCTACTTTTGAATACTTTCCTCTAATACCTGTGGAGTCAAAATGGTCACTACACCCCAAGTTGAATTCTATGAGGGGTGCACTTTCCAAAATGGGGTGACTTATGGTGAGATTTTACTCTGCTGGCACTACAGGGGCACTGCAAACGCACCTGGCGCTCGGAAACTTTTTCAGCAAAATCTGCATTGAAAAAGCTAATTGGCGCTCCTTCCCTTCTGAGCCCGGCTGTGTGCCCATACAGTGGTTTATACCCACATATGGGGTACCTTTTTACTCAGGAGAACCTGTGTTACAAAGTTTAGGGTGCTTTTTCTCTCATGTTCCTTTTGAAAATTAGAAACTTTAATCTAAATTAATCTCTATATTATTGGAAATTTTTTATTTTCCATTTTTTTTTACAGCCTATTTAATGGTGAATACTTTCCTCCAGCCCCTGTAGGGTCAAAATGCTCATTATACCCCAAGATTAATTCTTTAAGGTGTGTAGTTTTCAAAATGGGGTCACTTATGGGGGTTTCCAGTATACAAGCCTCCTAAATCAACTGAAAAAAAGAACTGGTCCATAAAAAAAAATCAGTTTTGGAAACTTTCACGAAAATGTGGTAATTTGCTGATAAATTTCTAATGGTGCGTTTACACAGAGAGATTTATCTGACAGATTTTTGAAGCCAAAGCCAGGAACAGACTATAAAATGGGTGCAGGTCATAAAGGAAAGACTGAGATTCCCTGTCCTTTCAAGTCCATTCCGGACTTTGGCTTCCAAAATTAGTCAGATAAATCTGCCTGTGTAAACGCACCATTAGCCTTGTAACACCCTAAAAAAGTAAAATATGTTTATGAAATGAAGCCAGAATAAAGAGGACATATTGGTAATCTGACTTAGTAACTAATTTATGTGATATGACTTTCTTTTTTTAGAAGCAGAGAATTTCAAAGTTCATAAAGTGCAAATTTTTAAAATTTTTCATGATATTTTGATCTTTTTCACAAAAAACACACAAAGTAGTGACCAAATTTTGCCACTAATATAAAGTGCCATATGTGACGAAAAAACAATCTCTAGCTAGCATATATTAAAGCATCACTGCTAGCATAATTGCTAGCATATATTAAAGCATCACTGAGCTATAAGCGCATAAAGTGAGACAGGTCAGATTTTGAAAAATGAGCCTGGTCCTTAAGGCCCAAATAGGCTTGGTCTTGAAGGGGTTAAATGACGGCCATCCACTAAATTGCAACAGTGTGTGTGAACTTGGCCTTTCTGTGTTTCCAAACCACTACCAATTTTGGGTGCAATATGAGGACCAAAATACTGAGGAAAAATACTGTATGTGAACATAGCCTAAATATGTTTATAATAATATGTTGACAACATTCCAAATCCTCTATTTCTATCGATGTGTTTTAAATGCACATGAGTTAATAGTGAGTCTCCATCATTCTATAATTCCATCTTCTGCGTTTGCCAAGAATAATCTGCTAATTGCATTTTTGGAGCATGAAATCTTTTGCAATGAAATGTGTGAAATATTCCAGAGTTATCTGCATGTGTCTTCACAGAGCTGTGCAAAATCTCAGGAATTTACTATATCGTGCTCAAGAATGTTCCTTCTCTGTTCATGTTATTGTCATAAACATAGGAAATGGGAAATGATTTGTAGAGTACTAGTGCCAAGAAAAAAGATTATAAATGATAAAGTATATGAAATACATGACTGCTAATTTCTTCACTATGCAGCTCGGTTAGGTTGTATATACACACTGGGGGACATTTATTAAGTCCGGCGTTTTTTACGCCGGACTTATAAATGTCCCCGCATCTCCGGCGCTACGGGGATTTATGTAGAGGCGGACTGCCTCTACATAAATCCCGTGCGCTCTGGTGTGCACCGCCGAAAACCTACGCCAGCTGAGGACTGGAGTAGGTTTTCGGCGTATCTTTTGGCGGAACGGATGGTGAATCGTGCGGACTCTGAGTCCGCGCCCTCCATTCCGCCCCCTTCACACCCCCTCCCCGCCCCCCGGCATACTCGGCGGAAAGTGCCGAATTGCGAATATTTTATTCGCAAATCGGCCATTTGCGAATAAAAAAATACGCAAATCGGCACTTTCCGCCGAAAATCGTCTGTACGCCGGATGATACATGTCCCCCAGTGTATTCATATTGTGTTTTTTCCTTGTGATTTAAACAAAATCGTGAAAAAAATGGTGTAATTTTTCATGGTGTTTCAAAAATTTCTGCAAAGAAATGAATGCACACTGGCAGTTTAAAGGCCTTTTTTAACCTCTAAATTATTTGTAGGACTTAAGGGTCATGGAGGTGTTACTCATGCCACAGCATGTATGCCTCCTTCCTTTCACACCTCTCTACCTTGCATGATTGATGTATAGAGCTCAGGTTCCAGTACATGTTATTCAGGCAGCAAAGGGTGGTGGAGGGAGAAGGCATGCATACTGCTGCTCCTTGACACTTGAGCACCGAGCATGATATAGACAGATTTTTTTTAACATCAGACACAAAAGTACATGCAAAATTAGGAAAAATATGTGTCTTTCCTTAACTCTTTCCCTTCTTTTTTTCACACTGACTGACTTACACTGACTGACACAGACACTGACACACAGTACTTACAGCTCAGTCTTCCTCCTTTTCCTCTTGGGCTGATCTCCACACTGTGAGGTTGAGGACCTTTGGGTCATGTGATCAGGTCCTTCACTCTTTTCTCTCGCTGTGCAGGTCCTGTTCTCCTGTGTTCAGCCTGCTCACCCTTAACTACACCCTGAACATTGGCACACCGGGCCCCTCTCCCTCTCTGGGCCCCTAGAGGCGCTGTGGGCCCCGGCATTTGCCCAGGTAAGCCCTGTGCTCATGCTGACCCTGGCTACAATCCAAGCCTGACCATGAGGAGCTATCATGATGAGTCCCTTGATGTTATGTTACATGCTAACCAGCCTGTGGTTACTGGATAACTCAGAGAATATGTTGTCAGTGAATGGCATCAATAACACTTATTTCACCTAGGAAGTAAGAATATCTAAAACCCCTGGGTTAGAATATGTGTCATTCCTGTACGGTTGCACATAGATATTTCCTGCTGAGCACTAAATAACTGGTACATGAAGTCACTTATTATTATTCAGAGAAACCTAGAAGCTGGATCTGCAGGGAACGCTCAATAATACCGATGTAAAGTCCGCTTCAAGTGTCAAATCTGACCCTCTCCTGCTTTCCTTGTTCCAATATATTGAGTTATACATGTCAGAGTCAATGCACAGCCAGCTCTATTCCCTTTATAATCACCCTATTATCTCATCTGTGGACTGAAACCTTTTGTTCATGGACATTTACATGGAGTTTTCTTTGAAGGGAGTTGAGATATGCTGTAGTAGGTCAAATATCTACAAAAGATGAGCGAGTAGTGAAATATTTGACTTTTGAGCATTCGAATTGAATAGTCACTGATATTCGACTATTCGAACGAGTATTCGATCCCATTATAGTCTATAGGAAAAAAAATTGCGGCACTTGGAAATCAAAATTCGACCACTTGGAGGTCACCAAGTCCTCCGGAATGACACTGGGACATTAGGGGAAGCATGCCTGGGTGCACCCAACACCCCAAAATCGTAGTATAATGCCACTCTCTGCAGTTGCGAATGAGTAATATTTGCGAATGCTTTATGAACATTTATGGCAATGTTCACACATTTCGTTCATATTTCTTGTGCAGTGTTACATACATGATTCCAATGTGCGGAACAGTATGTATGATGTGCCTTTTTCTGGGCTACTGGAACAATATGTATCACGTGCCTTTTACTGGGCTACTGAAACAGTATATATCAGGTGCCCTTAGTGGGCTACTGGAACAATATGTATCACGTGCCTTTTACTGGGCTACTGAAACAGTATATATCAGGTGCCCTTAGTGGGCTACTGGAACAATATGTATCACTTGCCTTTTACTGGGGTACTGAAACAGTATATATTAGGTGCCCTTAGGGGGCTACTGGAACAATATGTATAACGTGCCCTTAGTGGTGTTAAACAGGGACACTATAAGTCACTTGTACACACAGGGTACTGGAATGAATACACCTGCTGATGCTGCTGTTATATCATCTATGTCTTTGCACTGAGAAGTGCTTTGGATGCAGACTCCAGAGATGACTTTTTTGCTGGATCTTAGCCCTGAAAAGGACTTTTGGGTTCTGTAGTAAGCCTGCCTAACCAAAACGCTACTAAAACCTATCTCTCCCTGCTCCAAGATCTCTCCCTGGCTAGGTTGAAAGCTTATCTGCGGTCGAGAGGCGGGGGCCAAGTATTTAAGATTCAAGGTCATGTGGTTCAGCCATCCAACGAGGGTAGACGCCGTTTTCGCGCTGTGTGCGTGCTCCCAGGGTCCCTCACGGCCTCCCTGCATGGTGATTGGTTTAAAAAAAGCGTCAACTGTGATGGGAGGGCTTTCGAATGTTTCCTGCGTATTTGCCTCACTACTCGATTGAATTTGAATCTTTCGAATACCACAATATTCGATCGAATACCTACTCGATCGAAACGTATTCGCTCATCTCTAAAATCTACCTTTGCTGTATGCATGAAAGTCTTAATGTCTCTAATATCTCTCAGTATATATCCACTGCTGCCAAGCTGCTATTGACTTGTCTCATTAATTATAATTTATGGAGATTTTTAATAAAATATCATAGGGGTATTCCCATCTCATGGAGGAATGATTTGCCATCACTTTATGACTGGTGGGGTTCTTACCCCTGGGATGTTTACCTATCCTGAGAATGATGGGACCCCAGCACTCTATGTAGCCCTGTAGCCTCTTTCTCTGTAAGGGTATGTTCACACTATGGAATACGCGCAGATACTTCAAAGGGGATTCCGCAGGGCAGTTTCTAGGGCATTTTGGCAACAGGGCAAATCTTGATAAAAGCACCCCCCCCCCACCTCAGTTCAGCCCAGGGGAAGGTAGGGGGGCTTTTATCAAGATTCGGGTTACTAGAAAGAAGCAGTGTGTGTACTGTGGCATAGAGCACTGTTGCACCCCTACCAAATAATGTTCTACTGAATACAAAATATACAAAAACATCATTCAGTGACTAACAGGTGACGTCATCTTTGATCTAATGCGTCACTTTCTTTTTCCTCTCCATCTGGCCCAGACCACCACCACGACTTCTTGCAGCTACAATTCGTTTCTTCAGAACCTGCCAGACAAACATCTTAGGCTTCTGCACATTTCTAGCAACTTCCTACCCCAGCATTGTCCCCCATATAGTAATAATGTCCCCCTGCACAGTCCCCCATATAGCTATAATGTCCCCCTGCATAGTCCCCCATATAGGTATAATGTCCCCCTGCATAGTCCCCCATATAGGTATAATGTCCCCCTACATAGTACCCCATATAGTTATATTTTTCCCCTGCACAGTTCCCCATATAGTTATAATGTCCCCCTGCATAGTCCCCCATATAGGTATAATGTCCCCCTGCATAGTCACCCATATAGGTATAATGTCCCACTGCATAGTCCCCCATATAGGTATAATGTCCCCCTGCATAGTCCCCCATATAGGTATAATGTCCCCCTACATAGTACCCCATATAGTTATATTGTTCCCCTGCACAGTTCCCCATATAGTTATAATGTCCCCCTGCACAGTCCCCCATATAGCTATAATGTCCCCCTGCATAGTCCCCCATATAGGTATAATGTCCCCCTGCATAGTCACCCATATAGGTATAATGTCCCCCTGCATAGTCCCCCATATAGGTATAATGTCCCCCTGCATAGTCCCCATGTAGGTATAATGTCCCCCTGCATAGTACCCCATATAGTTATATTGTTCCCCTGCACAGTTCCCCATATAGTAATAATGTCCCCCTGCACAGTCCCCCATATAGTTATAATGTTCCCCTGCATAGTTCCCCTTTTAGGTATAATGTTCCCCTTCATAGTCCCCCATATAGGTATAATGTCCCCCTGCATAGTCCCCCATATAGGTATAATGTCCCCTTGCATTGCCCCCATATAGGTATAATGTTCCCCTTCATAGTCCCCCATATAGTTATAATGTCCCCCTGCATAGTCCCCCATAAAGGTATAATGTCCCCCTGCATAGTCCTCCATATAGGTATAATGTTCCCCTTCATAGTCCCCCATATAGGTATAATGTTCCCCTTCATAGTCCCCCATATAGTTATAATGTCCCCCTGCATAGTCCCCCATAAAGGTATAATGTCCCCCTGCATAGTCCTCCATATTGGTATAATGTCCCCCTGCATTGCCCCCTTATAGGTATAATGTCCCCCTGTATAGTCCCCCACATAGGTATAATGTCTCTTAAGATAAGCCCTGGCCTTTCCTCATTATATAGGGGGTAGTAATGTTAGGAGGAATAACTATTAGGCACCTGTACTTGCTTCCATCAGCCCTTTTTGCCCTCCTACAGAAGAAACAAATAGGGCAATGACTGCCAAAAAGGTTCATATGTAGTCACTTATTACCCATAGATATGCATGGGAGCTAAAAGTTTTTTTTTTTTAAGTCATGGCCCAAATTTACTAAAATTAGTGTAAACCTAGACTAGTATAAAAAATGCACTAGATTTATCAAAGTGTAACATGCTGTCTAATAAAATTCACCATGTTTCATTTTTTTTACTTGCAATAACCTCTTTTTGCAGTGGATTAAAGGGTTATCCAGGATTAGAAGCTGCTTTTCTCACCCACACCTGTCCTCAGCCTGTGAGATACCATTGGTGTAGTTGTAGATCCTCAATAGTAAGCTAGGACTCTCACTGTATAGCCTTGTACATATCACCCACCCAAACAGTTTGAGCTTTGTGCATATGACCCAAACAAATGGGACACAGAGATCCAGGAGTAGGGCTGCTCGCTGTGAAGACCTAACACCAGGGATACTCCCAATAATGGGGCCTGTCCTGTCGATACAGCATTCCCCGATTTTGGTGTGTTTATACTCACCCTATGCTGTACTTTACATACTCTTGGATCTGATGAAGGGAATCATTGCCGAAACACGTTGTAAAATATTATTTTACCCCAATTTTTTTTATAGCAATCTGCAGGTTTTAGTTTGGAGTCCCACTGGGCAGTGCCATTGCTTGCTTCTGTTTGTGACTGGTATTGCAGCACAACTTGCCATAGTAATGAGACATCTTGTAATAATACATCTACCTGTTTGTCCATCCTATGACCGTGACAGGGTCTTTCCCCCAGATGTATACAATAAAGGATTCCTTCCAATGACTGAGGAAATGAAATTGTAATGTCTTTCAAGAAAATCTCAAATTGAAGGGGTTGAAGTCCTGGAATACGTTCTGCTGTCTCGCCTCATATATTCTATCACTGCCCTTTTTCCTCTCGTGAAATGAATATATGTGATGTCTGTAAATTAGTAAGGAATTCTCCAAGATATTTCTCTCATTAGAAGAACTTCTTCACGTAAGATGTCTTTTGTACCCTCTCGCAAGACCTAATTAAGAACTAAATCCGTATTCCATTGAAGTTAATCCAGTCTTTGTGCTAACACTATACACCCAAAATACTATAGAAAATGTAAAAGAATAAACTTGTCTCCTTTGGCTTTTCCTGCCATTGTTACAGAGACAGACATCTGCTTCCTTATAAATATCAAGCTAATGAACAGGGGAGTGTAGACTTAAAGAAAGTCATCCAAGTACATAGTCCACAGTATATAATGTTCAAGGCGAGGCCTTACTCTTCCTGAATGTCTCGTGTATATTCCAAGTTTTTGACTTTCTTACTGAGAGAACTGAAATGATTGTTCCAAGTATAGAGCACATACTTAATAATTCTTTAAAGATTAAGCCACGTGCTAATTCACTTTTTTTACTTTAGATTTTTTTTTTTAGAAGAAGAAGGTGAAGTCAGCTACAGTATGTGGATGTCCTAGAATGGGCATATGTCTATGAGTTGTTTTGATGAGCGTAACCCTTTAACCCCTTAAAGGGAACTTGTCACCCCCATGCCGGGGCAGAGCCTGGCCGACCCCCTGCTAGAGCCCCTTATACTTACCCCATGGGCGAAGTCCTGCTCCTGGAGCCGCTCCCGACGCCGAGATATCACCCTCGGAAGCCCGACGCGCGTGCATCAGAGATGAGTCCGACGCTCATAGAGAATGACGGCTCCATTCATTCTCTATGGGCATCGGACTCATCTCTGATGCGGGCGCCGGGCTTCTGAGGGTGATATCTCAGTGGCGGGAGCAGCTCCAGGAGCGGGACTTCGCCCGCGGCGTAAGTATAAGGGGCTCTAGCGGGGGGTCAGCCGGGCTCTGCCCCGGCAGGGGGGTGACAGGTTCCCTTTAAGGATCCTGGAAATTAAAGGGGTACTCTACTTTTAACCCTGTACTTCACCAAGATTTAACCTTGTTCAATCCCCACCCATAATCTTATTTTGTTAATAGGTTTCTACTATATGAATGGTGTTTGTCTGCAGCACATCCTGACTCACACCCTTAGGCTGGGTTCACACACAGTATATTTCAGGCTGTATTTGGTCCTCATGTCAGGTCCTCATAGCAACCAAAACCAGGAGTGGATTGAAAACACAGAAAGGCTCTGTCCACACAATGGTGAAATTGAGTGGATGGCCGTCATATAACGGTAAATAACGGCCATTATTTCAATACAGAAGCCATTGTATTAAGATAACAGAAAATATTTGCCATTAAATGGCGGCCATCCACTTGATTACAACATTGTGTGAACAGAGCCTTTCTGTGTTTTCAATCCACTCCTGGTTTTGGTTGCTATACAGCCTCAAATATACAGCCTGAAATATACTGTGTGTGAACCCAGCCTATAGCTGCAGAAAATCCTCACTTCCTGGTCCACTTTGTCTCCATTCCTCTGTTCTCCCCCTCCCTTCTGAGACCAAAGTCACTTGATCTTATGGGTCAACCCTATTGCTTGTGGGAGTTTGTTTATTTTTTTTAAATGTTTTTGCTTTGTATTTGTTTATGTATTTTATACACTTTTGTAGTTCCTTTAGGGGACTTCTATGAGCAATAACTTGATTGCTTATAGAAATTAATGCAGTACATATGTACATATGTCACACGCTGTATCCGCGGCTCTATTCATAATACAGCAGGGGGTACAGGGGTCAGACCCCTTGTGATCTCCTACTAGGGGAAAAATTAATTTTCCTGGAATACCTCTTTAATGAACAAATTAACATCAAAACATGAGAATTTCCTATAGTCAAAGTTGGTTTGCAATGTGGCCAAGTTTTCAGGAACATAACAATGGTCTTAATTCTGTTTAATAGAACTGCAGGGGATGGTATATTGTGGCTTTAATACAAGTCCTAAAATGTACATGTATTGCAGGTATGTGAAACTAACCTACAGGCATTTTCCATAAACTGAATCTGAATCTCATAGACTTTTCTTAATAGTGAGATCGGTATGGGTCTTGGCAGCATGGGATTTCTTATGAACATTTCTACTATTTTTGATTTTTTCTAAAGTCGTTTTTAAGGTTATGAACCCAAATGTAATTTTCTGTGAAGTTAAATGAGTGTAATAACATAAAAGAAGTTCAACACATTGAAAATGCTTTCATGGAAGATTTATTTTACCCCCCGGTGGTCAAAATTTATGTTTGTTCATCCATGTGGACAAGGATTAGCTATGGCATTAAACCACCTGGTTACTATTGTGTAGATTACTCAAAATGCTGCGAAAAACCATAAATTCATGGACTCCACAGACTCTTTGAGGATCGTATTTAGTAACAAGATATTGGTAGAAAATACTGTAAGGGCCCTATTCCACCGGACGATTATCGTTCAGATTATCGTTAAATTGTTCGAATATAAACGATAATCGTTTGGTTGAAATGCAGTTAACAATTAACGATTGAACGAGAAATCATTGATGGCTTTATAAGACTTGGCCCTATTTTTTTCGTTGCTCGTTCGCAAAACGTTCGCAAATCGTTCGCATTGAATAAGACGTCGTTCGGTCGTTCGCAGTAGATACGAACGCAGTAGCGAAGAAATAGCGAAGAAAAAACGATCGCAAATACGATCATAAGTAACGATTATCGTTCCATGGAAATGAGTGAACGTTTTCAGGTCTTTCGCAATAGCGGTCGTTTGAGATCGTTAATCGTTAACGATTATGCAAACGATAATCGTTAGGTGGAATAGGGCCCTAAGTCCTGTAAAGTTACTTGTGACTTGGAGTCTCCATGATTTACATTTACTTCCTAGCAAATACCAGGAATTAGTAGTTCTAACCCCTTCATTTAAAAAAAAAAAACTTTTTAAGGCAGGCCTAGAATAAGGCAGTGGGGATCACCCGTGCGGAGATTGCAGAAGCTCGGCCGTCAGCACTAAGAACTGAGCTCCGTTCCTGGTAGAGTAAGCGTTTACATTCACAGGTAAGATTGTGATTGTAAAGAATATGCTTCATTGTACTTACCTATCAGCATCCGGATGAAACACCCAGGGAGGGAGGGAGTGTATACAATAACATCCACTTACCTCTCTGGCTTCACCGATTCCTCTAGCATACTGCTGCTCCGGCGTCCAGTCCCCGGCCACTTCCTGGGGCGGTCATGGGAAGGGACGTGGCAGGCCCTCTCGGCCTTTCATTGACAGAGGCAGGACGTCACTACAGCCGTTGAACGGCTAACTTTTTAATTCCTGAAGAAATGGCTGCTCAGCCAATCACTAGATGAGGCAAAGTTTTAGGGAATTAATGGCCTATCCTCAAGATAGATGTATGGGAATCACCATCAATCAACTATTTGAAGGGACCATGCTTCAACCTCTTTGTTGTTTACATTTGCTTGTATTAGAACATGCCAGACTCTTCATAGTGGCTGCTCTGGGTATTGCAGCTATTTCCCATCCCTAGGCTGGGACGTCAATTATAGAAACTCGGATAGCCCCTATGTGCCTCAGGAAAAGCTCTATAGAAAAATAAATCTGGTTGTTTGCCAGACAAACCAGGCCAAGGCCATAGAAAACGTGGTCCATAGTATTTGTAACTGGGTGGTCAGGGCTAGGTCAAGGCCAGGAAAGTTCCGCCTAACAATGTGTTATTCTTGGTGTTTCATTAGTGGTTAGGCACATACATAATTCTTATATTTTACTGCAAGACCTCGAAAACTTTCTCACAGCAATTTACTAATGATTGTGACCTTGTTGCCAAGTCTTTACATTAAAAGGGCACATAAAGGGTTTTTATGGAAACTAGTACAAAAGGGAATCGGAGGACTTGCCCCTGGCATCTGACCACTGGTTTCATGTTGGAATAGAAAAAAAACAGATTTCTAATGTGTAAAATATGCATAATAGCCGAACAGAACAAAACATAATGTAACATAACATAATATTGCATACAATTGCAGAACATAAACAACGAATATAGTGCAGGCTGCGCATGTGTACTCTCATTGCGGGGTTCATTTCTTCTTTGTTATGGTGCCGTCCAGGCTTTCAGCAGTCAGACCTTTGATGATCACCTAATTTATCCTTATTTTATAGATAGGGAATGACTTTAAAGAGACTCTGTAAGTAGGATTATGTCGTCCTATCTCTGGTAGGATAAACTAGTGAAAGAGAAGCTGAACAGAAAGATGTATCACTTACATTGTTCTGTGCAGCTGCTTCAGAGATATCCTCCTGAATAACATGGATAATAAGTAGTCCTCTTCATTATGTGCGTGAGCCCAGTAGTCCTCAATATTCATGAGCAGCAGAAAACCCCGCACACCAGTTTTTGATTGGCAGTTATCTATCAATGTTGTGTATAGGCAGTGGGGAGGGGGAGGTGTATGGCAAGAATCTTATTCTCCTGCATATTAGGAGAACTGCTGAACAGAATGATGTAAGTAATACACCGATCTGTTCAGCCTTTCTATCACTAGTTTATGCTGCCCTCATGTAAGGTGAAATAAACCTAGTGACAGATTCCCTATAAATTGTGTGAATATTCCTTTAAATGGGACAGAGTTGTAGAAAGTTGCAGTACTAGGCGCATCCACTAGCATATGCCTTATAAACAATTAAAAGGACAGAGGTATAATCACCGCTTCAGCTTGCTGATCAGTGGGATGCTGGTGGTCGGATCATAATGAATCTTATATTGTCCCTAGGAAAAGGCCACTAAGCACTCAGCTAAGCGCTTCACTCTCTGGATTGCTGTAGGAGATACACTTAGTATGGAATCTGAACGCAGCGAGACAGAAAACACAGCGAACGGGGCAGTGAAGTGCCCAGGTGCTTGCTTCTCTTTTTGGTAGCAGTGCCCATTTGTGGTAAATTCTTGGCTTTGTCTCACATGCCAACCCATTCTCCATTAGTTTTCCCCCTATAAAAATAAGTTTATAAGCTGCATTGTAAAATGATTTGTAGGAGAATAATGGCATGTGTTATATAGGTAAGAATTACAGTATCAGCCCAGTGTACAGTGCTAATGTATCTTTACAATGCATTTGCTACTTTGTTCTACTAACCTGTTATCAGAAATCCATAGGACCTGGGCCCATTAGTCTTACATAACAAAATAGCTGGACGCACGAGCCTCTCTAAATAGACTCAGTCTCTGTGATTACAGAACAACTCTTTCTTTGATTTGCGATATCCGAAATGAGATCTGCAGCTCACGGAAATGAATGGAACAAAACGGTCCTGATGGCTTATAAAAAGGAAAATTACAAGATAAATGGATAATTAGAAGGAAGCAGAAGCCATGCCACCAGATGACTTGTATTAATTCACAGTCATTTATAAATGGCTTTTAGCGGTCTGCAGTGCAGTACATTCATTTTACAGCATTAATGGTGAAATCAGTTATGCCACAGATTCTGCCATGTACTGTTATATATACAGGTAACTAGAACCATAGGCTGCATGGGCATGCCACTCTGATTTCTTAAAGGGCAAGTGTGCATGTCCTGAAATAGTCTAACAATAAATAACCAACACCGCACTTCTTTAAGCAGTATATGAGTCCATACACATCCAACGGATTCCACTAAACCCGCTGTATCACAGCAATACTTTATATAGAGATGTGTCTAGTGTGCGAGAAATACCTTGAAATTGCCGCTTTACCGTGTTCACTCCACGAAATCAAGGAGAGTACTCACACAGATGCAGACTTTGCGTTCATTTATTTTTCTTAAATCGGTATCTCGTACAGGACAAATTCAAATGCTCACAGGCTGGCGTGTTCCACTCTCAGTCCAAACCATCCAACCTCACGGCGGACGTTTCGGAGGACAGGCTCCTCCTTCCTCATGCGCATGAGGAAGGAGGAGCCTGTCCTCCGAAACGTCCGCCGTGAGGTTGGATGGTTTGGACTGAGAGTGGAACACGCCAGCCTGTGAGCATTTGAATTTGTCCTGTACGAGATACCGATTTAAGAAAAATAAATGAACGCAAAGTCTGCATCTGTGTGAGTACTCTCCTTGATTTCGTGGAGTGAACACGGTAAAGCGGCAATTTCAAGGTATTTCTCGCACACTAGACACATCTCTATATAAAGTATTGTCCTGAAATAGTCCCTGCCTATCCTCACTCTGTACAATTACACAAGTCCAAACACTCCAGCTCAGAGAATATGATACTAGATAAATAATCATATGAACTCAGGTTAAAAGAGATCATAATACTGTATATTAATCTTTACATACAGCAACAAAGGTCTATTCTTTCTGTCTAGTCTTTCGAGAACACATCCTTTATGTCTAGTGCCTCTGGAACATATCCTTCATCTCTAGTGTCTCTAGAACACATCCTTCATGTCTAGTGTCTCTAGAACATATCCTTCATGTCTAGTGTCTCTAGAACACATCCTTCATGTCTAGTGTCTCTAGAACACATCCTTCAAGTCTATGGTCTCTAGAACGCATCCTTCATGTCTAGTGTCTCTAGAACGCATCCTTCAAGTCTAGTGTCTCTAGAACACATCCTTCATGTCTAGTGTTTTTAGAACACATCCTTCATGTCTAGTGTCTCTAGAACATATCCTTCATGTCTAGTGTCTCTAGAACACATCCTTCATGTCTAGTGTCTCTTAGTGTCTCTAGAACACATCCTTCCTGTCTAGTGCCTCTAGAACACATCCTTCATGTCTAGTGTCTCTAGAACACAACCTTCAAGTCTAGTGTCTCTTAGTGTCTCTAGAGCACGTCCTTCATGTTTAGTGTCTCTAGAACACATTTTTCATGCCTAGTTTTCTCTAGAACACATCCTTCATGTCTGGTGTCTCTAGAACACATCCTTCATGTCTGGTGTCTCTAGAACACATCCTTCATGTCTAGTGTCTCTAGAACACATCCTTCATGTCTAGTGTCTCTAGAACACATCCTTCAAGTCTAGCGTCTCTAGCACACATCCTTCAAGTCTAGTGTCTCTTAGTGTCTCTAGAGCACGTCCTTTATGTCTAGTGTCTCTTAGTGTCTCTAGAACACATCCTTCATGTCTAGTGTCTCTAGAACACATTTTTCCTGTCTAGTTTTCTCTAGAACACATCCTTCATGTCTGGTGTCTCTAGAACACATCCTTCATGTCTGGTGTCTCTAGAACACATCCTTCATGTCTAGTGCCTCTAGAACATATCCTTCAGGTCTAATGTCTCTATAACACATCTTTCATGTCTAGTGTCTCCAGAAACCAACATCCTTTATGAATAGTGTTCACATACACCATTGAATATGCTGCATAATGGAATATTACACCCCTCAGTGTTGAAATTGCAACACTAAGAAGGAAAAGTCAGAGAAACTGACAGAGGACTGATAGACATGTACCCACTGTAGGCAAACCTCCATCATAAGGCTCCTACACCAGTGAAGACATCCCCCTTTGTAAAGAAGAAGAAAGAAAACAAGCACGCATACTTACCTGGCTCCCAGGCCACTCCATTGATGTCTCATCTTCCTGCAATCTCTACTAATGCATGAGTGATGCTGGAGCCCTGGGTGAAAGAGCGGCCTATTCTGGTCAGAGGCCCCAG
Organism: Dendropsophus ebraccatus; assembly: GCF_027789765.1. Taxonomy (NCBI): domain Eukaryota; kingdom Metazoa; phylum Chordata; class Amphibia; order Anura; family Hylidae; genus Dendropsophus; species Dendropsophus ebraccatus. The sequence goes on from NC_091468.1 coordinate 46,400,080, forward strand.
TGATGCCTGTGGCCACAAGAATGACTAATAGAGCAGGGAGCCAATGGCTCCTTGCTTTGTCAGCGCACCAGTGGTCCGAAGCATCCATGGGGGGGGGGGGATGCCATTCTTCCCCTGTTGATGTTGTTGATGTACAGAGAATTAGCACATCACCAGGAGGCAGGCGAGACAATATCTGTACAGCACTACAGAACTGAACTGCAAAATGCTGTCTATGGAAGAAAGTGGCCATGTTTTTATAAACCTGGATAACCCCTTTAACTGCCCCAACACTGCTGCCCTAGATGCCTGGTGGCAATTATGGCCTTGTCACACCCATACCCAGGGCCGCCGATAGGGCAGTACAAGTGGTACTGCCGTATGGGGCCCGGACCCTAAGAGACACGGGGGGGGGGCCCGGCGGGCCCGCCGGCCGCCGCCCCCCGACCGCTACGCTAGGGGGGTCCGCACGGCCCCCCTTGCCAACTGTTTTTGAGCATCCCGAAAAGCTGCGGCCACGCAGCTTCTCGGGATGCACTGATCGCTTTAATGTTCCGCCCGCACAGCGGGCGGAACATCAAAGCGATCAGAATACAGGAGAAGGACCTGTCAGCGTCCTCCTCCTGTATTCTCTCCCATAGGCTGCCGGCACTTCATACCAGCAGCCTATGGGAGGCCGGGCCGTGGTCATGTGCCCCTCCGGCAGGCGTGATGATGTGACGTCATCACGTCTGCCGGAAGTCCCGTCCCTGCGGCTCGCAAGATGGAGCCCGAAGAAGAGGAGGAAGAGCTGCTGCCTGCACAGCGCGGATTAGGTGAGTAGGATGTTTTTTTTTTTAGGGGCACCTCTGGGGGCATTATTAGTGTATGGGGGCACCTCTGGGGGCATTATTAGTGTATGGGGGCACCTCTGGGGGCGTTATTAGTGTATGGGGGCACCTCTGGGGGCATTATTAGTGTATGGGGGCACCTCTGGGGGCAGTATTAGTATATGGGGGCACCTCTGGGGGCATTATTGGTCTACGGGGGCACCTCTGGGGGCATTATTAGTGTATGGGGGCACCTCTGGGGGCATTATTGGTGTATGGGGGCACCTCTGGGGGCATTATTGGTGTATGGGGGCACCTCTGGGGGCATTATTAGTATATGGGGCCACCTCTGGGGGCATTATTGGTGTATGGGGGCACCTCTGGGGGCATTATTAGTATATGGGGGCACCTCTGGGGGCATTATTGGTATATGGGGGCACCTCTGGGGGCATTATTGGTGTATGGGGGCACCTCTGGGGGCATTATTGGTGTATGGGGGCACCTCTGGGGGCATTATTAGTGTATGGGGGCACCTCTGGGGGCATTATTAGTATATGGGGGCACCTCTGGGGGCATTATTAGTATATGGGGGCACCTCTGGGGGCATTATTAGTGTATGGGCGCACCTCTGGGGGCATTATTAGCTCATGGGGGAACCTCTGGGGGCATTATTAGTATATGGGGGGCACCTCTGGGGGCATTATTACTTCATGGGGGCACCTCTGGGGGCATTATTAGTTCATGGGGGCACCTTTGGGGGCATTATTAGTATATGGGGGCACCTCTGGGGCCATTATTAGTATATGGGGCCACCTCTGGGGGCATTATTAGTATATGGGGGCACCTCTGGGGGCATTATTAGCTCATGGGGGAACCTCTGGGGGCATTATTAGTATATGGGGGCACCTCTGGGGGCATTATTAACTCATGGGGGCATCTCTGGGGGCATTATTAGTGCATGGGGGTACCTCTGGGGGCATTATTAGTTCATGGGGGCCACCTCTAGGGGCATTATTAGCTCATGGGGGCACAGCTGGGAATCCTACATACAGGGGGCACAGCAGGGGATCCTACATACAGGGGACATCCCACACAGCGCAGTTACTATGGGAGCCTACAGGGGGGAGAAAGGAAAGGAAGTTGCTAGAAATGTGCGGAGCCTAAATTGTTTGTCTCGCAGGTTCTAAGGGGATGAAACGTATCTGGAAGGAATCATCATGGAGGTCTGGGCCGGATGGAGAGGAAAAGGGAAAGTGACGCCTCAGATCAAAGAAGACGTCACCGGTGAGTCACTGTATGACACTTTTCTTATTTTGTAGAACATCATTTAGTAGGGGCGCCCCGAGGTGACAGCTACTACATTATCTGTACTCAGAGATATCACTGTGTTATCTGTTGTGTTACATAGGACTGCAGGTGACTACTACATTATCTGTACTCAGAGATATCACTGTGTTATCTGTAGTGTTACATAGGACTGCAGGTGACAGCTACTACATTATCTGTACTCAAGAGATATCACTGTGTTATCTGTGGTTTTACATAGGACTGCAGGTGACTACTACATTATCTGTACTCAGAGATATCACTGTGTTATCTGTGGTGTTACATAGGACTGCAGGTGACATCTACATTATCTGTACTCAGAGGGATATCACTGTGTTATCTGTGCTGTTACATAGGACTGCAGGTGACATCTACTACATGATCTATACTCAGAGGTATCACTGTGTTATCTGTGCTGTTACATAGGACTGCAGGTGAAATCTACTACATTATCTGTACTCAGAGATACCACTGTGTTATGTGGTGTTACATAGGACTGCAGGTGATATCAGGTGATTTCTCCAGGTTGCAGAAGTTCAAACTTCATCGTGCCCTGGTGTGCTGGTGTCTGTATGTGTGTATACATGTGTGCTGGTGTCTGTATGTCTGTATACATGTGTGCTGGTGTCTGTATACATGTGTGCTGGTGTCTGTGTGTGAGATCAATTCTAGAGAACTGGCACATATACCCCATTTTCCCCAGTGGCTTAAAATGTAACCTCTGTTATACAGTTATAAAATTGTAGAAATTAAATGTGAACAAGGTGCAATTCAAATAGACACTTACTTGTATAGCTGCCTCTTGTGCTCTGTATGCAGTGCATTATATTCACCCTTGCAACGTACAATTTATAGCGTGTCTACAAGCCCAGCGGGGCTCATTATGATGGAGACTAAAACTTATACAAAGTGGGGTAGGGGTTCCCCTGTATTCAGAATGCTGTTGAGTGCTCGGCAATGCCCCATCTGGGATTATTGAATTTCGAGGGTCTATGCAGAGCAGGATAAAGACACCTCTGCTGCACAAACAGGATCTCCTAGAAAGCGTTCTCACCGCCATGTATTCGCTATCACTGGCTTGGGTGAGCTAAACTAGTCTGCCTGGGGGGGGGGTGATTTGTATATGCTCACTAACATGGAACAGCCTCATTATATTAGCCTTATCAACATATTCTATGTTAGTGAGCATACCGGGGGGGGGGGGGGGGGGGGGGGGATATTGGTGAACATATACAAATCAAACAGCCCCCCCCAGACCCTCGAAATTCAATAACCCCAAACGGGGCATTGCCTAGTACTCAACAGCATTCTGAATACAGGGGAACCCCTACCCCACTCTTGTATAAGTTTTAGTCTCCATCATAATGAGCCCCGCTGGGCTTGTAGACACGCTATAAATTGTACGTTGCAGGGGTGAATATAATGCACTGCATACAGAGCACAAGAGGCAGCTATACAAGTAAGTGTCTATTTGAATTGCACCTTGTTCACATTTAATTTCTACAATTTTATAACTGTATAACAGAGGTTACATTTTAAGCCACTGGGGAAAATGGGGAATATGAGCCAGTTCTCTAGAATTGATCTGAACCAAATTATACCTCCCAGCAAGGCGTGGGGCAAACACACAATTTTTTTTTTTTTTTTTTATTAATGTGGGGGGCCCAGACACTTTGGTTGTATGGGGCCCCGAAATTCCTGATGGCGGCCCTGCCCATACCTATGCCCCAGGACAGATTATACAGCTCCATCTTACTAGATGACATGACCTACAAGCAGAGATTTTGGCTTTGAACAGATTTTATTCTTGTGTATTTAGAGGGTTTTGCCCTCTTCCTTGGAATGCTTAGATGCTTTTTATTGAATATAAGTCAATAGCAGTTAAATATCGTGACAACTTTAGACCAGAACAATCTATCCATGGCCGCATATTGAGCTGTTACCATACAGAGTGCGATGGCTGGCGGAAACTGGCTGCTTCTAATGGCAGCAGCTAAATACTGAGAGAGTCCGTCAGAATTGTGTGTGATTAACTGCAATTTACAAGACGCTGCTGAAATATTTCTAAGTTAATGTTAAAATGAGGATAATTTGCAGAGCGTGCCTTTATAAAGGGAGATCCAGGCTGGAAAAGACTGGGGCCGCAGTGGGGCCGGTGCAGCTGGCGTATCCCCTTCACATCCTCATCTTAATTCTTGACAATTACAGAATTGGGAAATAGATGGTCTGACTCTTTATAGATTGCATTTCATCTTGTTAACAAAATACTGGATTAGTAAAATGTCAACACTGTAACTCCTTCAATGTGCATTTTCCTACATTGTCTTTTAATGCCTTCCAAATAATCTAATGTCATGAACTAGTGTATATGAACTATAGTGGCAGACCACGTGGCTGTTATGAAATATCAGGTGGTCCACATTCTATATTTTAACTCTTTTCACACTTAAATTTTCAAGCCATATGCCATAGTTAGTGATGAGCGAACAGGTGCGATGTGCGCAACTGCGTAACTTTCCTCCCACCAATATGAAAGAGCCAATGAACATGTGGGGAAGGAAGGGCACATCAGGCAATGTAGTAGCCATGTTCAGTACTGGCATTACTGTGATTGGATGTACGATTAGCGTCATTACGTACCTTACGTACATGCTATAATAACTCAATGCTGATTCTTGCGCCATTGAGTAGGGAGAGTGATACAAGCAGGGACATCTAAATTTAGTTAGGCAGCAATATTCACAGTGGTAGTTAGCCAGTGTAGGGAGGGAGAGCTGACCAAGTAGGGCTTAGAATGTTGTGAAATTGTCAGTGTAGTGAGGGTAACAGAATCCAGGATTCATTTCTTAACCCTGTAGTGACCAGGCGTCCATCATAGTCCATCCTGTCCATTATCTTTACCATATACTTGAGTTCTCCGAGGCCAAAAGGGGAGGCTTATTGGCACATCTCGACTTGCTGAACTGACTGTGCGCTATGGCTTAGCATTCCTCACGCATATTGTACGTCATGTATGCACGTCATTGTGTAAATACGCACGGGCAAATAAAAAATACGCTAATGCTACTCACCTCGTAATTACTCTATTTCTTATTTTATGCTTTGCACCTAATAATCTGTACGCACCAAAACATACGCTTCTACTGTATATTCATTATTTGTGTGTGAATGTTCAGCAAACACAAACTGAACCGATCGCAGTAATTTTTTATTGTAATTTTGTGTTTGGGATCCAAACCGAACATTGGGATGTTTGCTTATCACTAGCCATTGTGTATGCACCAGGAATGCTTCCAATATGTCAGACTTTGCTTTAGTTTAATATTACAGTATATGATGGATGCTATTCAGTAGTGTCCACCAGAAGTGTCCATTGTATTTATACAGGAGAGAAGTTAGGAAATGGTTATTATTTTAATAGAATAATGCACTGACATTAAAATGACGGACACCATGACAAAACCTGCCATTAGAACTCTGGTGGCATGCTGTCAATTACCGGTATACTGCTGGAGTTAAATAGTTACAGTACATGGTACGGTTAAAAAAAGACACATGTCCATCAAGTTCAGCCAAGGAGGGGATGGAACCAAGCAGCGGATGGATGGATCAATGAGGGGATGGATGGAACCAAGCAGTGGATGGATGGACCAAGGAGGGGATGGATGTAACCAAGGAGGGGATGAATGGACCAAGGAGGGGATTGATGGAACCAAGCAGTGGATGGATGGACCAAGGAGGGGATGGATGGAACCAAGGAGGGGATGAATGGACCAAGGAGGGGATGGATGGAACCAAGTATGGGATGGATGGACCAAGGAGGGGATGGATGGAACCAAGGAGGGGATGGATGGAACAAGGAGGGGATGGATGGAACCAAGGAGGGGATGGATGGAACCAAGGAGGGGATGGATGGAACCAAGGAGGGAATGGATGAAACCAAGGAGGGGATGGATGGAACAAGGAGGGGATGGATGGAACCAAGGAAGGGATGGATGAAGTTCTAATGTGTCTATCAGTAACCTGAGCACCACAATATGCTCGGCCGTGCATAGTATTGGGTCAAGCACCCCAATACTCGATCGAGCTCTATTCCCAATAGATCATGCTCGCTCAAAGCGAATCCCATTAGAAATTAATGAGGTTCTTTAGGTGCTGGTGGTGTCATAAACCACAATGTAGATATGGGAAGAACCTCATCCTGTTGGTAGAAAATAATCAAAAACAAAACTCTTAGATCAACAAGTCTAAACTAAAATACCAGGCCAGACTATAGACCTAGCAAGAAATGGTACAAAAGTTTCTATCTATATGGTATAAGCACTGAGCAAAGCCTAATATCAGGCCAATATCCATATATGCATTTCATGAATTCATTCTCTCTCCTATAGGAAATATTACTTGGATTGTTTCCAATACTATAAATTCCCCGGTTTTTCTTACCATTGCAGTTTTTTTCTGGAGTATTTCTAGGAACTGGGCATTATTTTATTATGTGCTAGAATGAAGTACAGTACCTTCATTTATTGAATTTGTTAGGTCGCACTGTGACAATTTTCTCCGAGTAAGCCACTGTTGTGTTCCACAGAATAATGTCGTCTTAATGGAAATAATTGGCCGGTACTGCACTGACTGTATGCACTTTGATTGTACTCGGATACTTTTCTATTAATGGCTGCAAGGAACGCGAGGTGTAAGAAGAGGATTTCCAGGCAGAAAATATTTTTCTTAGAAAGAAAATCCTTTTGTCGCCTGATTATCCATGAATCTAATCAGTCATGATAACTCAGTGTGAAACTTAATGAAGTTGTTAAGAGAGTGCTAAAATCCTCATTAAACTTACTAGGAATTCTGTGAATTTTAATAGTGTACAGTGTTCTAAGAGGAACCTATGAATATTTTACCCTGGTAGTCAAGAGAACTGAACGGATCCACACACTTCCCCTTCATCATGTTAAAAAGTAGAGATGACCGAAGCGAATCTAACGAATTATGATTCGCCTTGTATCAATTCACAAATTCATCAGATATGATTCGCAAATTCACTAACCATGGCGGCTGCACATGTTATCTTACAGAATTTTACAGAGTTACAGAGCTCTAGATAACCTCGGACCGATCGCACGCCCTCGTATTTAGGGTACAAACACACATGGCATATATGCTGCGTATTTACTGCTGCGATACGCAGCAGATACGCAGCAGATACGCAGCAGATTAGATCTAAATAACTGAACACAGTATCAAATCTGCTGCGTATCTGCTGTGTTTGTACCCGGAATGGGACACCGGTAAAAGAAGTGAAAATGCATGGTGAAACATCAGAGGCCCGACATTTCTTTGAATATTGCTGGTATCAGAAAGTGCCAGAGATTTGTAATTTACTTCTATCAAAAAATATCAAGTCTTCCAGTACTTATCATCAGCTATATGTCCTGCAGGAAGTAGTATTATTTCCAGTCTGGAGAGCAGAAGAGGTTTCATATGGGAATTTGCTACTGCTCTGGACAGTTCCTGTCACAGACAGAGGTAGCAGCAAAGAACATGGTGTTAGCCTGGACTACACCACTTCCTGCAGGACATACAGCGGCTTATCAGTACAGGAAAACTTGAGATTTTTTAATAAAAGTAAATTACAAATCTCTGGCACTTTCTGGCAGCAGTTAATTTGAATTTTTTTTTATTGTGAACTAATCCTTTAAGCCTTTGGTTGGTTGATGCGGTCACATAGGTAAGGAACTCTTCAGATCACTCAGCAGTGCTTGTTCTGCCCTCGGATACTGGTAAAGACTGGTAAGTGTTAGCTGCATTAGAGTGATTGCCCACCTTCTAATCCAGTGCTACAAGAATGAAGGCGACCTTATTATGTCATTAACAGTAAATCACGTGAAAATCTATGAGGCTAAGTAGAGCTTGCAATGTCAACTTCCATAGTTGCCTCTCAATATATGTAATAAAACCAGAGATGACAAACTCCTCCAGCATTTCCTACACCACCCACTTTATTCCTACTTACAACATGTATTTTTCTACAAGCTCTCACTATGAGTCATTTACAAAGCGAACACTCTCCAAAATGTTAATGGCTGTCCAGGGACTGTACGCTACATGAGAAGGATTTAATCATTAAAGGGATTTTCCGTGTTTGGAGTGCCCCTGTAGATGTAGGCCCGCTACCAGCAGAGAAAGGGACAGTCGTGTCAAGTCTAGACAATCCCCTGTAAACTGAACAGCCTATGCTCCAGGCTGATGCTATTAGGAAACATTGCATATTGATATACACATTGTAGTGGGCTATATGGACAATAATGTGCTGTGACGTGTGCTGCTAATAGGGATTACCTTGTCTGGACCAGTATCAGTGTATATACCTCTTAGTTGCTAGGTATTATTACAGGTGAACTATTTCAATTCACTGACAGCAAACCAATCGTACACAGTGGGGAAGAGTTTCTAAATGTTGAAAAAGTACTGGTGTGTGTACCTTGTGTTTCAGACACTATTATTATTATCACTCGAAAAGGGATATAAAAAATTTGTTGGCACTTTGGAGTGGCGGTGCTCGTGGATCAAGGAAAGGTGAAGCCGAAAATTCCTGGCACTCACTGAAATAGCCTGCTCTTTAAACTTTATTCCAACATGTATCGAGGTGCACAACAACAGACAGGATGCGTTCCGGTGTATTTGCCAGGTGGATACGCTGAAACGCGTCCTGTCTGTTGTTGTGCACTTCTCAATATATGTTGGAATAAAGTTTTAAAGTTTTTCATGAGGCAAATAAGAGTCGTGAGGGCCCGAATGATTATTGGCCGTAAATCTAAGTCTCTCTGTATATCTAAGTATTAAACAATATTAAAGTCCAGCAAAAAATGTTATTAAAGTATTGTATTGCCCCCAAAAAGTTATACAAATCCCCAATATACACTTATTACGGAAAATGCTTATAAAGTGTTTTTTTCCCTGCACTTACTACTGCATCAAGGCTTCACTTCCTGGATAACATGGTGATGTCACTTCCTGGATAACATGGTGATGTCACGACCCGATTCCCAGAGCTGTGCGGGCTGTGGCTGCTGGAGAGGATGATGGCAGAGGGACACTGAGGGACACAGGGCACTGGAGGGACACTGAGCATCCCCCTGCCATCATCCTCTCCAACAGCCACAGCCCGCACAGCTCTGGTAGTCGGGTCGTGACATCACCATTTTATCCAGGAAGTGACATCACCATGTTATCCGGGAAGTGAAGCCTTGATGTAGTAGTACGTGCAGGGAAAAAAACATTGTACATTGGTGATTTGTATAACTTTTGGGGGGCAATACAATACTTTAATAAAAAATTTCGCCGGACCTCTACTTTAAGGTGACAGATGTTAGGCCAAATCCAAGTGAAAACCTGGGACATATGACAAGGGGAAAACCTAAAATGACATGTATGGCAGACAAAACTATTGATTATCCATATTGGTGCTCCTACACAGTGCAGTTTTGAAGCTGAGACCAGTTGGTGACCATCGTGAATTAAGCCCCTACTACACTGGCCGATTCAGTGGTCAGCACTTGCTTGCTCCTCGTTCTCCGCTTCTCCAGTAAGAGGCCACTGTGGTTCTATGAGCTGAACCCACATACAAAATACAGCCTTAGGCTATGTTCACACTACGTTAAACTACGGCCGTAGTTTTGAGGGTGGAACATAGCCTTATTTGCAATGGGATCCCGGCCGAAGCGTACACACATTGTATGCGCTCCGGCCGGGATCCCATGCAGCAGCGGAAAAAACTGACATGTCAGAAAGACCTGTCAGTTCACACAGCGAAGCAAGCGTCTCCGGCCGCTCGCTCCACTGTGTGCTATGGGAAGCTCTGATGCGGGTGCGCGGTGATGCGCCGGCATCAGAGCTCCGCGGCCGGAAAGATCATCCCGGCCGGTACTTAAGTACTGGCCGGGATGATCCGGACTGAGACCGGCTGTTCCGTGACCCGGCCGGGGTCACGGAACGGCCGGGTGTTCACAGCGTGTGAACATAGCCCTATAGAGGGAACAAGGCATCTTACAAGAGTAGTAAAGGATAAATTCATGGTGCGTGTAAGTGCTTTATATCTATAGCTCTGCCGTTGACATAAATATAACAATAAAGCACATCTTCATAGTTCTATTGTCAGTAATGTGTTCATGCCATAGCATCACCCCTTGGCATACAATATAAAAATAAAAACCTATAAACACATGTTTTAGCACTATAAAAGCTCTAGCTCAAGGCTAAGAAGCTCCACTGTGAATATCAATGACTATATTGCCAGCAAATGTACAAACTAGTATTCATAAGATATAGTCATGTCCTTATTTTTGCTATTTCCACTTCTTTTCAGTTTGTGCAGTGCAAGAATCAATGTCTTCTAAGTTTTCACAGGTCAGATGCTGGTGACAGATCATATTATTCAAGGAATTTTAATGTACCCGTCCAAAAAGATATAATAGTCTTTTTAACATAAGAAATTTGATCATCTTTCTCATATCTTGGTGTCAGGTCAACGACCAGTCCCAGAATGCTGAATGTAAAAAACAGGTAGCAGGAAAAGTGTGGATGCAATTTTACTGACATTAAAAAAAGTTTAAGATTTTGCCCAAATTTCTTTACGAATGGGTGGGGCTTAGTTGAGGGTGTGGCCTCAATTAATTCCAGAAAATTATGGAAATTGTAGCTAAAAGCCTCTTGTAGGTGATGTAGATTACAATCTTTGACACACAATCTTTGGGTTAGGAAAGTTATACTCAAACCATCCAGTACTTATCAGCTGCTGTATGTCCTGCAGGAAGTGGTGTATTCTTTCCAGTCTGACACAATACTCTCTGCTGAAACCTCTGTCTGTGTCAGGAACTATTCAGAGCATCAGCAAATCCCCATAGAAAACCTTGTCTGCTTTGGACAGTTTCTGTCACAGGGTGCTATGTCAGACTGGAAAGAATACATCACTTCCTGCACGAGATACAGCAGCTCATAAGTATACTTGAGATCTTTAAATACCCTAAACAGCTTACTTCTCCAAGAAAAAGGGATATAACATGCTTGATCCTTCTGTCCCCCGCCATCTGTCGGAGGAAAGTCAGGAGGCTTCCATGCACATTGGAGAGTTGGCCGGTCATGCTGTCCCTAGAAAGAATGCACCTCTCCAGTGCACACAGCAAAGTGATGGAGCCCTATTACATGGAGCAGTAATCTGCCCAATCAGGTCGTTTATGCTTCTGGCCCGGTCTTTTCAGTGTCAGGTGGCTCAGCCAATCCCTGGCCGCAGCATTGGGTTCATGGACATTGCTAATGATGTATATACAGCTCTTACTGCATGATAATCGAGCAGAGTGTAGGCTTGGTAGGCGCTCGCTTATACTGCAGGCTCTGCCCATATAATATGGCTTTAAGTTTTCCCAGGACACACCCAAATACCGTGTTCATCTGATGGTTCTTTAGGGTGCCCTTGATTCAACTTATTTAGGGGCAGATATAACTAGTACACTGGAAAGTCCCGGCCACCTGTCAGGAGGGCTGAAAGATTGCTGGGACTTCCAGTGCAGCCAGCGTCTGTAACATATGCTGCCTGTGCCGAAAGAGAGAACAGGTGAGAGCGGCACCAGGAGACCTGCAGGAATGGGAGAGCTTTTGGGAGGTGAGTTTTGTTTAGGGAAGCTGTACAGGGGATCATGGACTAAAGGGGGAAGAAACGGGGGGTGGCAAGGACTACATAGGGGGCCGTCTACAAAAGGGGAAACTACACAGGGGACCATGGATTAAACAGGAGTCTATCTACTAAAAAGGGGGCCCTGTACTAAAGGGACACTACACAGGGGCCATCTATTAATGGGAGACTACACAGGGGGCAATCTACTATAGTGGCACCACACAGGGGTCCATCTACTATAGGGGGACTACACAGGGGTCCATCTACTATAGGGGGACGTACACAGAGGGCACACAGTTGCGAACGTGTTCGTCACTCTAGGGTACTGCCTCAGTGTCCCTGTGCACTGAGGGTGGGGTGGGGACAGAGTATATTTAATCCGCCACTGCCTGTCATGCAGGCCTGCCCCTAGGCTTTGCTTTTTAGTCTGAACCGTACTTGATCAGTATAGGAAAGGTCATCAGCATATCAGATAAGTCAGCTATTTACATTTCCTGTATGCCATAGAAAACCTGAACTTTCTCTTAGCTAAATAGAAAACAACTATACTGGTGCTATTGTGGTGACTGCCCTGCCGGTGAGACAGACGGCCGGTCACTGGTTAGATGGAACAGTGTGACCCCACGGGTGTAGTGGCCGAGGTATAGCACTGCCTGGTGGTATTTTGTTGTGACGCCAGTGGCAGTTGGGCACAAAGGTATGCTGGCACACCTGCTTTTATTTTGAGTGAGCTGGCTATACCTTTTCCTCTGTGGACAGTGACCTGCCGGGTTATTTGGGGGGCCCTTGGGCAATCGTCACGGTGGTCTGGAGTGGAGTAATGACCCTCCTGGACTAATGGCACTGCCACCCACAGAATGGGGAGATAACCCAAGGAAAGTGTGATTACGGTGTCGGTGCTTGGTGAAGAACCACAGAGTCCCGTGAAGATACTTGATACAGAATACAGTATACTTTTGTCTTGATAGCTTACTTTAGACTTGAGAAACCGGGTCTGTACTGAGAGTTGAAAGAGTGACACAGCTGTGGTGGCTGGGTTGTGTGCTTGGTTCAGAAGAGTAGAGAAGAGGATGTCGAGAGAGTCCCAACCCAAGTAGTACTGTGCTCTGCCGGAACTTTAGAGGTAGAATAAATAGAATACTTGAAAGTAGAGAGAATACTTGTGCCCGTGTTTTGACTCCTTGGTCTTTGCACCACCTATTGCCCACCAGTGTCGGGTGATCTGGCCTAGAGGGTGACACAAGCCCCAGACCTTGTTACCTGGGATGGGCAGAGGGGTCAGAGTTCTCTGATTACACCCGCGCTGCGAGATAGAGTGTTTAGGCTTCTAGCAACTTTGCTCTATCCGTATCAGTTCCTTTACTTCTTTTGAATACTGTCCTGCACTGTGTTGCGATGTCCACAGCATGGGTTGGGATGATCCTTGACTTGTCCTCTCTAGAAGTGACTTAACACTGCATAGTGTGTAATAGGGTTGCTTGAGGGAAAACTCCTTGGACTGGGGACCTGGCAGGAGCCAGGGCCCAACTTGACTGCTGTAGGGAGCATCCTATCTTGCGCCCTTGCTCTACAGACTCCAAGGCAAAAGACCTCACACTTCCTCTACCCATGTGACTTCCCCCCCTACAGCATATGTAAACTGTGCTGTGAGTGGGTGCGTGTGTAAGAAGTAAAGAGAAAGTTGATTGGTTAGAAGAGGAAAGAACTCTCATTGGTGTACAGATCCATTTGGTACATAAGCAAAACAATAACCCTTTAGTTCCTACAGCTGTGCAACAGCTGCGGAGGGGCTGTCTGGGTGATCGCTAGATCGGCCGAGCAGCCCATAGAAGATAGCAGCGGTCTGTTGATTTTTCAACGTGCTGAAAGACACTGAAAGACAATGATCAGCCAACATTGTGCATGTCGGCTGATCATTGTCTTCTATTACACAAGACGATTGTGGTCCGATATCGTCCAAACAAGGTCAATAATTGCTTTGTGTAATAGGGCCTATAGAATACAGGATGAAGAGGAAGGCTATTCCAATATCTATCGGCACAGAAAACCTGTTCTATTATTATATATATACTATTGTGAAAACATGTGGAGAGAATCCTGCTGTGAAATGTTAATAACAGGGAACATTATTTTTGACAGCTCATCAGAAACCTGGATAAATAATAGCAAAGATTCATTCTCATTCTTCTATGCCAGATCCATTATTATCTCTTATATGACTGAAAAGCAGAGCATAACAGATGTAATTCCAGGACCTGCTAATCTTTACCCAATGAAAACAAGACGTCTTTTATTACTGGTAAGAAATGTCATTTCCTGTAAATCACGTTTCCATTTTCTATTGTACTGGTTCCATGTTCTGAGAAAACTGGCAGCGTCTACAGATGGTAATAAATCCTGACTGGTTGCACTATGGCCCACCTTTCCTGCAAATTTCATTTACTTTTCCAGAAAAATAAACATTGAAATACAGAATCCGTCTCCTTACCTCTGCCTCAGTGTCTTGATTTGGAGAAAATATTAAGAAAATATGTTACATTGTTCATTGTAGAAATGGGAACATGAAGATATTCAATTTGTATGTACCTTCTAAAAGCTTATCTAAAGCAGGTTGAGACCTTACTGTTCCTGTTGTACACTGTAGCTTGGAGATTCATTCTCCTCTATCTCTTCCATTACACCTGCTTATTGGATCTTGTTTGCTCTTAACATCTACTGAAACCAGTTTACTAACCCAAACCAATGGTATGATGGCTGTCTAGAATACTGCTCAGATCTGGAGACCTGCAAAAAATGATTGATAAACTAGAACAGGCCCAAAGATGGACTACACAAATGGTGAAGGATCAGCAAGGAAGTATAGAGCAAATAATGTATAGCCTAAAAAAAGGGGACATGATCAAAAACTTTAAAGTGACTCTGTACCCACAATCTGACCCCCCCAAACCACTTGTACCTTCGGATAGTTGCTTTTAATCCAAGATTTGTTCTGGGGTCCGATCAGCAGGTGATGTAGTTATTGTCCTAAAAAATAACTTTTAAACTTGCAGCCCCGTGCCCAATGGGCGTGGCCTAGATTGTGTATGCAATAGGCTGGCACACCCTCTGTCCCTCCTCCTTGTCCTCCTCATCATTAGGAATGCTCCAGGCAGATTGTCTCCTATTCGTCAGCTGTGTGAATATTGAACATGGGCTGGATCGTTAACCACCTGTGAAATGCTCAGACAGGAGAAAATGTTTCAGTGGCGATGAAGAGCATGGGAAGGAGGGACGGAGGGACAGTGCAAAGTTAAGGCACAGATACTCCCGTTGGGCACGGGGCTGCAAGTTTAAAAGTTGTGGGTACAGAGTCGCTTTAAAGGGGTAGTGCAGAAAAAATGTTTTTCTTTTGAACCGAGTGCCAGAAAGTGCCAGAGATTTGTAATTTACTTCTATAAAAAAAATCTTTAATAGAAAAATTCTTCTATTACTTATCAGCTGCTGTATGTCCTGCAGTAAGTGATGTATTCTTTCCAGTCTGGAGAGCAGGAGAGGTTTTCTATGGGGATTTGTTACTGCTCTGGACAGTTCCTGACTTGGACAGAAGTGGCAGCAGAGAACACTGTGTCAAACTAAAAAGAATACACCACTTCCTGTATGGCATACAGCAGCTGATAAGTACTGGAAGGCCTGAGATTTATCAATAGAAGCAAATTACAAATCTCTGGCACCAGTTGTTTTGGCTTTTTTTTCGTTTTGTTGCTGAATTACCCCTTTAAACATGATAAATGGTTAAACAAGGTTCAGGAGGGAAACTAAAGACAAAACAATATGAGGCTATGCTCACACTACGTAAGTACCTAAGTAATTGTTGCAACAGCTGTGATTTCTACGGTACTTATGTAGTACTGCACCTGAGGGATTCCCGGACGGAGTGTATACACATACTATACACTCCGACCGCGATCCCTAGCGGCCCCACGAAACTGGCATGTCAGTTTTCTGCAGCCGCTATTCAATGAATAGCAGCCGCAGAAAACCCTGTCAGTTCACAGTTCCGGCCGCACGCTCCATTGTGTGCAGCGGGGAATTTGGATGCGGGCGCGCATGGATGCTCCTGCATCCAAATTCAGCGGCTGTAAAGAACATACGGCTGGTAACGGCCGGGATGATCTTTTCTGACACCGGCTGTTCCGTGACCCAGCCGGGTCATGAAACGGCCGGTGTCTCACATCTTGTGAACAAGGCCTGAGGATGTAAGGGCAAAAATAAGAAGCAACATGAGAAAAGATTTTTTTACTGAAAATGTAGCAGACGCTTGGAACAAACTTCCAGCGAATGTGGTAGGTACAATTACTGAATTTATACCTGCCTGGTAGAAACATGTTTCTATCCCAAGATAAAGAGGAAATAATATGAGGGGGGATTAGATGGACCAGGTGGTCTTTTAATGCTGTCCGCTTTCTTTCTGTGGTTCTGTGTCAGTCCAGAATACTCTTAGGGAAGAACATGTATACAAGTAAGGTGGAACTAGAAATCTATTAGCCATTTCTTATTGATCAATAGTTTTTTCCCATCTGACAGAATAATATTTTGCCCAGTCTATGCTCTCTTGTGTTTCACAGTACATACCCTACTTAATAAGGAACGAAATGTTTACAGGGTTAAACTTAAATTTTATATTGTTTATATGTTCTTAGAATAAAGTGTAGGCTAAAAATATATTATATTGAGCTTTTCAAGGATTGTGTGTTCTGCACATACAGAAAACTTGGTCAGCGCACTGTAAATATGAAGTACAAGAAAACCTCTATAAAAGATAGATATATACTGTACAGTAGGTACTCTTTCCTTTTCACTTTCTCCATTTACGCCATTACTTCTTCCCTTCTCTCTTCATTCTTTCTGTAAGTTCTGTATTTTTTATATTCACTTTGATTTTCAATTTTGATATATAAAATATTTTACATTAGTAACGGTTGTTTCTAGTGAAGAATATACTGGGATAAATATTTGGTACATCTTACTGATGGAAAAACAATGTTATAGCAACATTCCTTATGTAAAATGTCACCATGCTCACCATGGAAGATCGTATATGGATCTGCTATACCTGGACTTCATCTCACAATAAAACTGATCAACACTTCTAACCTTACAGCCTCACGTTCTTATTATACCCTTATGTGAATTTATAGGGCTTTTTCCCATCTTCTTCCCCCCACCTTGATATAGCATAGTATACAGTATATATATGGTATATATATATATATATATATATATATATATATATATAGTGTGTGTGTGTATATATATATATATATATATAAAATGTTAAAGCGTAACTGTCATTTAAATGTTATTTTTCAAAAATCAGTATCAATCAGTATCAAAAGTTCAAGCGATTTTAAGAAACTCTGTAATAGGTTTTAAGCAAAAGAGTGTTCTTCTGTTTTGAAAAAGCTGTTTTCCTACACCCCCCCCCCCCCCCCGTCACTTCAGAAGAAGCACAATTTCTGTGTCCATCATTGTCTAGGGAGGGGGAGGAGTTGAGAGGGGTGAGTGAGCACAGAGAGGAGAAAAGGCAGTCCTTCAAAACACTACGTCCTGCAATCTTATCTCACCAACTTCCCAGACTAGCAGTGGCCTTTCTGACTTTTGAATCCAGTGTTTTATGTCCCAAGACAGTCTTCAAACTGTACAGTTTCTTGTCTGCTCTCTCTGCTCACTCATCCTCGTTGGTCTCTCCCCTCTCTATAAGTTATAATGAACACAGCAAACCTGTCTTCCCTTTGCTTCTCTGCAATGAAGACAGCTTTGCCTGATAATGAAGTGAGATAAGAAGTGAGGGGGAGGCTGGGAAACCACTTTTTGAGTAGAGAAAGAGACTTTTTTGCCTAATAAAACCACCCAAGCAGCACGTGGTACTCGCTCACGTATTAAATATTTTCAAGTAGCCCAATACTCGGCCCAATACTATGCTTGAATGAGCTTGCTTGCTCATCTCTAAGGGGCCTATTCCATGGAGCGATAATCGTCCGAATCCCCCGATTCGGCCGATTATCGCTCCGTGAAATAGAGAGAACAATCAGCTGATGATCGTGTCATCGGCTGATCGTTCATTTAGGTTCAAACCTAAAATCATCCGTCGCCACCAGCGAATAGCTACATGGAATAGCGGGCGCGGAGGGTGACCGACGATTTCACAAACATCATACATTACCTGTCTAGGCGCAGGTTTTCTCCTTTTCCTGGTCCCGCGCAGCAGCATCAGCTTCGGAGCGGCCTTTCTGAGCTGACAGAGCGCTCAGCCAATCATTGGCCAGGACCGCCGTGGCCAGTGATTGGCTGAGCGTTCTGTCAGTTCAGTCAGGCTGCTCCGAAGCTGTTGCTGCTGCACGGGACTGGGAAAAGGAGAAGACCTGCAGTCCGGACAGATAATGTATGAAACAAGGGCTGTAAGGACATCGGAAACGATGTCCCTGCAGCCCTCGCTAATGATTGTCGGCCCGTGGAATAGGCCCAGTAAACGAGCACCGATCTAGCAGATCGGCGCTCGTTTACATCGTTGACCGGGCCCCCATCAGCCCGTAGAATAGTACCCTAATTATGACACCTTGAAGGACTCTGACCCTAAACTTTTTTTTTATTTATCTTATTTTATTTGTTGTTTATAGTATTACTATGTGTAATCTGTGTGTGTGTGTTAAGTAGATGACTCATATTATTTAATCTAGTAATTCATTTACCATCTGTGATTCACCACATATTAATAACTACTTTTATTATACAGGCGCTTCGTTCACAACAGAAAATAATAATTTAGTTATGATGATTAAAAATTTTATTTTTGAATATGATTATAGGTGCCTTGTATACGCAGTCTATAAATTAGATTTGTAGCTTATTGTTAAAGGGAAACTATCAGCAGGTTAGACGAATCTTACCTGCTCATATGTCCATATTGCGTTCACTGACGTCGAGACATGTGATGGTGTCTCTGCAGTGTTCTTTTGCATATTTGATTTCCCAGGGGGCAATGTTCTAGAATACACTGACGTTGAGACACGTGATGGTGTCTCTGCGGTGTTTTGGTTGATCTCCCTGAGGTCAACCAGCGTCCTTTTGCATGCACCTACTAGTCATTGCTCCCACTAGCCAGAAACCTACTCCACACTGATGAGGGGCAAAAACCCCGAAACAGCTGTCTGTGGATGGATACCTTGCTGAGGTGGTCTCCTTAACTGGAGAACGCCTTTGGCTTGGTTGTTCCTTCCCGGAGGGAAGGTCTGGCTAGTTCACTGACGTCGAGACATGTGATGGTGTCTCTGCAGTGTTCTTTTGCATATTTGATTTCCCAGGGGGCAATGTTCTAGAACACACTGACGTTGAGACACGTGATGGTGTCTCTGCGGTGTTTTGGTTGATCTCCCTGAGGTCAACCAGCGTCCTTTTGCATATTGCGCAGGAGACGCCGATCATCGTTAAGCATTGTTCCAGTGCAGTTAATTATAATCAATGGAGCGGCCCGGACGGGGCGGATCGGCACTATGGGGGCAGGCAATGGTTCTTACGGGTGCCGCAGTGCACCTATCAGTCTTACAGGACCATGGAGCAAACAACTAACTGCACCGAAATGGCGCAGAGGATGAATGTAAGAGACATACCTTCCTCCTCAGCGTCTCCTGCGCAATAGGGACCTGTCAACAGGTGAGATTTGTTTAACCTGCTGATGTTTCCCCTTTAAGTTATGGTGCGTTCACACCTACAGGATCTACAGCTGATTTTCTGCAGCAGATTTCATTTAAATAACTGAACACAGCATCAAATCTGCTGCAGATCTGCTGCAGATCCTGTAGGTGTGAACGCACCCTTAAAGTGTTTTTCAGGTGATCCACTAGAATTAAAATTTAATACTCCATATAGTTTACTGGCATCATTCACTGGATGATTGTCCATAATTTTCATTTCAATATAAGGCACATAAAGAGACAGAAATGTAGCTAAAATAACTTGAATATCTAAAAACATAAAACAAGAGAAGGGCAAGTGCCTCTTTAGATGGGACAAAAGTATCTGTAGAGGAAACATTGCTAGTTAATGGGAAACGATCAGCATGTTTGTGTTGATATGGTTCCCTGCTGCACAGCATAGCTCTGGCAGTAGCTTTATGGAGATCCGCCCCCTTATGATTATTAATGGAGCGGGCCGGGGTAGAGTGTTAGCCATGCCCCTAGTGCTCCTAATGGCTTGCGACGCACAAGTAACAGCATGGGAACAGCACTTTAAAACCGTGCTAGGGGGAGGAGTAGGAACTAGGCAGTAAGTGGTGGACATGGTCTGGGAGATGGCCATCTAGGTTACATAAAGGTGGGCCGAAGTAATGTGGAGCAGGACACCAAGAAGTTTCCTGCCCAACTTTGATTAACAGTTTGAGCAGTATTTTTTTGTCACGGCAGCTGGAGTGTGAAGGGGATTTGGAGGCGATCCTAAAAATTTTTATAAGGTTCTGGGAATTTGTCAGTACCCAGTACCTACGGTACAGCAGCGCTCTCCCCGCTGCCCGGTCCTGTGTGCAGCAGGGAGAGCGCTTCTATACTGTGGTTCCCGTTGCGAGGGAGCAAGGGGAGGGCAGCCGGCGGCATGGACGGGTGTGTGGAGCCCTTGGGGGGCTAGGGGAGCCGGTGGGGGATGGATGGGTGCCGGGGAGCCTCTTCCTGACACCTGGTGAGTGCACAAGCTGCTATGGATGACTGCAGCCCGTGCTGAAATTACAAAGTAATTTTTCCATATACTGTGCCCCCTGCTGGACGCTTTATAGGAATTACACCCAGCCCTGCTCTGATTTGTGACGTCACAGGTTTTTTAGAGAAATTTAAGTCTAAATTGAGGAAAATAGCAGTATATGTGCATTTCCCATAATAAGTGTATATTATGAATTTGTCTAACTTTCCTTATGTAATATTAAAAAATACAGACAAGGAGAGAAAGGAGCGCTGCACCTCACACCTATGGCTGAAACTAATTCCTCTCAGCTACATTTAAAAACCAACGCCAGGATGTTGGTATATAATCACATATTAAAAAATACTTTTGGCTGAACTTCTCCTTTAATTTCTCATTCATATTTCAAGGCTTTTTAGCCTATTTTGTAGAATGCCATACATAAGCAGCACAGTATGCAGTCACATATAGTAAATGTATGGCATTCTGCAAAACTGACTCCTGTGCGACAAAAGCGCTCGGATGCTGACATGTGACTCTTCTGATGCTGTGGTCACTGTGACCATAACATCTAACAAGGTGACAGAGGAAGCTCCCTCTGTTCTCTCCAAAATTAAATAAAGAGCAATTGCAATGTCACCTGTACTCAAAATAGTACCACTAAAATGTCAAGTCATCCTGCAAACTGCAAGAACTTACACAATCATGATGGTGAAAAATAATAACAGCTCTCAGAATGTCCAAAATAATTTTTTTCTGTTTTAACAACAATATTTTTTATACTGTAAATGTAATAAACTATAAAACGTACATTGGTTCGGTATTGCATAATCGTACTGACAGAATAAAACGCACCAAAAAAATTAACATGTAGAGATATAGAGTATAAAGATGAGCGAAGCGAATTCCCGCCAATTTGGAAATTTTCGTGAAAACTAAATGGTGGCCGCACATGCTGTCTGGAGCATCACTGGACAGGAGAAAGGGATTAATCATAATCCCTAGCACCTGTCCAGTCAGCTGCAGGCCCCTCTGTGATGTCAGCATCTCCCCTTTATATAAGGCAGTTCGGCAACGGAGACGGCCAGTTGGCTGTGTGTGGAGGAGAGAACAGCATGGCAGCAGGCAGTTAGAGCAGAGCAAGGAGAGACTAACAGAGTGATATAGGGACAGAGAGGAGAGGAATGGCAGAAATTGGATGATCGACTGGCTGATTGACATTTTTTAGCTACTATAGTTTTGGCTGTTTTAATGAAATTTGTTAAGATTTGCGAATCTTAACGAGTTTTACCAAAAATTTGCGAAGCTGTAAGAATACAGACCTGCAAAACTAACATTGAATTGGGGTGCCAAGGCCTTCAAAACCTGAATGAAGCAGTATATTTACTAACTGGGGTCCTTGGAGCATACACTTACATGCCAGCATAATGTCTACTGATCAAGAGATACAGTTTTGACTAAGGCAGAAGATCTAGTCAGTTAAAGTGTACCCCTCATGACATATACACAATAAAAAAAAAAACTGCAAATATCTAGAAATTGCCTTTTGTAAACTGCCCATTGTGATTTTAATCTCACAGCTCCATAGGCCCGTTTAGTGCCCATTATGCTGCTCATTCTTTTACATTTAATTTTGAGCCTGTGGACGGGCCCTAAGGTTAGTTACTTTACTCATCTGCAACAGTGAACAGTTACTGGTTAATCAGCATTCCTCTTCATTGGGCCAACTGACTTCACTTCCTGCATTTGGTCTTGTTTTTCCTGTTACTAAAGACCAAATGTCCTTAGTGACGAAGCCTAGACTGCTGTTTTCTAGTAAGTGAGACACCTAGTGGCTGTTGTATAGTATTATGTTTCATATAGAAAAAAAAATGAAGCAAATTGCAAAAATGTAGTATATAACCTCCCCTGCTATCCTCTATGGGCTTCCTGGACAATCTAACGATCACCCAGGCAGCCTCTCCTGGACCTTCCCACAACCCCCCCATGTACTCACCCGCTTGCTGCCACTACGTGTAATAGTGGTGGCAGCGAGCTGGGAACGACAGTACTCGTTTGCTCCTCTTAGTCGCCCAGTGTAATAGGGGCTTAAAGCTATGAGCACACAGTTTTTTAGTCCTTATTTTGGTTACCAGCCTTTGCAAAAGGTTTAAAACTTTTTATTATAATTTTTTGCTTTGCTTGTTCTAAAATATCAAAATAGGGACTATACCAAGAGCCAAAATGTGGATCAAAAACTGTGTTTGCACATAACCCTAAGGGGGTTTTACCGGCTTTACGGAAATTCTAGCAATCTTTTAGCTTTCCAAGTCAGCCATTTGAGTCCTATTATACTTGAAATATAATTACTTAGCAAATATAAATGTGTTACCAATAAAATGCAATCATGTATACAACCTAAAAGCTAATAATACTAGAGAACAGGCACAATTAAAATTCATATTAGGCAAAATAATGTACAAAATGTCAAAGCATAATGTCAGATCCATGATTTCATGTTTTGACATTTTGTATATTAATTTTCCTAATATGCACTTTCATAGTGTTTATTGTCTTGTGTTATTTTTACAGTATGTTGTATACATGATTGAATTTTAATTGGTAAGACCTTTATGTTTGCTGAGTAAAGTAAATATATTTAAAGCATAATAAGTCTCATTAGACTGACTGAGAGTCAATAGATATATATAATTATTTCCCATAATGTGTGATCTAAGGTGTACACTTAGGTGGATTTTGCAAAAAATGGATTAAAATGGAAAAACAAAAAAAAAACAATCAGAAACATTTATCAAACATGGTGTAAAGTGAAACTGGCTTAGTTGCCCCTAGCAACCAATCAGATTCCACTGTTCTTTCCTCACAGACTCTTTGGAAAATGAAAGGTGGAATCTGAGTGGTTGCTAGGGGCAACTGAGCCAGTTTCACTGTACACCATGTTTGATAAATCTCCCCCTCAGTGGTTGAATTGTGTCTGGTTTAGAGACTGAGAGCCACTAACTCTCTCTATACAAAATTTGTCAGGGGATAGGGGATGGGAGGGTAAATAAGTAAATAAAACTATAGCCATCTTTCTGGTTGTTCTTGGTCCATTGCCACCACTGTTCTAGAGTATCCAGTGGAAGTGTGGTGTCCTGTTATCCATGTCTAAGTCTATATCCGGGTATTGTGAGTTTAACAACTATTAACTTTTTTTCTAACATCTCTTCATACACTGAGGTTTTAAAGGGGTACTCCAGCGGGGGGGGGGGGGGCTATTTTGGGATCTTGCCAGGGAGGAGGTGGCTAAGAGTAAAGACGTCAGCTCACCTCCCCGGATACAGTGGCGGGTCAAGTATCACGGCGCGTCATGTCTCGAGCCTGCGTCAGACACCAGGAAACGGACGAACACCGGGGCCCGGAGCGCCAAGATACGGGACCCGCTGCTGGAACCGGGGAGGTGAGTGGACGTCTTTTCTCTCAGCCACCTCCTCCCTGGCCAGATCCCAAAATAGCCTACCTGCTGGAGTACCCCTTTAAGGATGCTCAAGGGTTAATACTGCTCTTTATTGCCATCACTGGTGAGCTAAATGTGTTAAGGATATAATGGGTGCGATGTGCAGCCATTTCTGTCTTTTTGGCTTGGGCATGTGTTAAGGATATAATGAACTTTGGTCACATAACCTTTACTCAGGCAGATTCTGTTAGAAGTGTGTTTGGAGGGAGAAGTTTTCCAAATTAAATCCTTTTTTATTCTCGGTTGGAACCATTGATTGCAAACTGAGCCTAACCCTTTCTTTCCAGAGGATTGGATCATTCTAGATAATCCTGACCTAAGCATGGAAGGAGTAGGTGATGTCGGTCTAGTATAGTTAGAGGCTGTGAGAAAAGAGGCTTGTGAGAAGAAAGTTTAGGCCTAGTCAGTCACCAGTTTCTAACCAAGAAGCTTTTCTGTGAATATCTTATAAATTTTTTTGCTTGGAAAGCCCTGCCGGCCACCAGTGTGACGAAACCCCCTCCCCTCTGTGACATGGCTCCATTAGAATCAATAAAGGTTCGTTTCAGAGGGGAGATTGTCACACTGAGGGTTGACGGGCCCATCCCCAGTGCTTCATGTGCTGCGCACAGGAAACAGACAGTGGTTCATAAAAGGGACCACGGCACTGGCACCCCCGCGCTGGCGCCAGTCTGTTTATGTAGGAAAAAAAATGATGTACCTGGTGGTACATTCGCTTTAACCCTTAGAGGACTGGGCCAATTTCAATTTTTGCGTTTTCGTTTTTTCCTCCTTGTGCTAAAAAGGCCATAGCAGTTGCATTTTTTCACCTAGAAACCCACATGAGCCCTTATTTTTTGCGCCACTAATTGTACTTTGCAATGACAGGCTGAAATTTTTCATAAAGTACACTGCAAAAGCAGAAAAAAATTAAATGTGTGGTGAAATTGAAAAAAAAAAACAACGCATTTTATTTTTATTTTTTGTTTTTATGCTGTTTGCCCTGGGGTAAAACTAACTTGTTATATATGTTCCTCAAGTGGTTACGATTACAACCATATGTAAAATGTATAACTTTTCTTTTATCTGATGGCTTTTAAAAATTCAAACCATTGTTAACAAATATTTGTTCCTTAAAATCGCTCCATTCCCAGGCTTTGGTCTATGGGGCTGTGTGAGGTGTCATTTTTTTGCGCCATGATGTTTACTTTCCATCGGTACCTTGATTGCACATATACGACTTATTGATCGCTTTTTATTACAATTTTCCTGGATTTGATGCTACCAAAAATGCGCAATTTTGCACTTTGGGATTTTTTTGCGCTTACGTGGTTTACTGTGCAGGATCAGGAATGTGCTAAATTAATATTTTGGGCGATTGCGCACGATGCGATACCAAACATGTTTATTTATTTATTTTTATTTATAACATGGGGCAAGGGGGGGTGATTCAAACTTTTATTAGGGGAGGGGGCTTTTATTAACAACAACACTTTTTTTTTTACACATATACTAGAAGCCCCCCTGGGGTTAGGGTTATTCCCCCTGGGGGACTTCTAGTATATGCACACCGATCTCTCATTGAGATCTATGCAGTATAGTTATATTGCATAGATTAATGCTGCAGCCGAAAGTAATCGAGTCAGGCCGGTGCCTGACACGGGGATCGCTCCTTCGCGACAACGTTGCGCGGGGGGGGGGGGTCGCTCCCCCCACTATACCAGCAATGAACGGCTGCAAGAAGTATTCAGATGCAGCTGTCAACTTTGATAGCTGCATCTGAATACTTAATTAGCGGGCACGGCAATCAGACCCTACCCGCTAATAGCCGCGGTCCCGGGCTACCCAGGATGTACGGGTACGCCCAGGGTTGTCTAGGGGTTAAGCATGTTTGCTAATAATATATCCTCTTTCCTTCAATGATGTATGTTTTTTACTATTGGAATAACTATTTCCAGGCACCTGCACTCCTGCGCATTCCATGTGGAGATGTTTACTAGAATTGCAGGAACAAAGTTATCTAATATAAATGTCTAAAACCGCTCACACCTTAGGCATGTAGGATTTCATAATCCAGAAGATCAGTTAAGTCTTTCTGCATGGTTTCATGATGTATTTGTTCTCGTATCAGGAAAATATTTTAGAATTAAAAGGTGCAGATAAAAGCAAGGGGCACCTCAGGCAAACCAGGCCCCCCTTACACACACTTCTTTTATACACACTACTTGGTTCTGGAGTGTATCAGGTTCTCCCAATAGAGTGTATCTCTTAAATAGGTATTCTAAGTTTTTTTGTATCTGCTTAGTTTGGAGGAAGATATAAAAAAAATACTTATTTTCTTTCCTCCTGTGAAGGAGTCACGATGGGATGCAATTAAAACTAAACAGTTCCAAGTGTGAGTTGGGGCAAATGGCGGTAAGGCCACATTCACACAACGTATGACACTGGCTGTTTTGTGACCCGGCCATGTCACAGAACGGCCGGTGTCAGTTAAGTTCATCCCGGCCGGTACTGCAGTATCGAACGGCATAAACTTAGTTTCTATTGAATTGAGATGTGGGCGCATTCATGTGTGCCCGTATCCCAATTCACCATTGCACACAACAGAAGCGGAGCGGCCGGAGCGGCACTCTCTATTGTGTGCACTGTTAGGGTTGTGCGGCCGCTATTCAATGAATAGCCACTGTATCAAACTGACATGTCAGTCTTCATTGTGGCCGCTAAGCATCCCGGCCAGAGTGTATGCTATGTGTATACACTATGGCCGGGATTCCATAGACTGCAGCACAATGTAAATTTTCTATTAATCATGGCTGTTGTTGCAAATCGGCAGCAAGGGTCGTGATTTATAAAAAAGTTACGTTGTGTGAACATAGACTAAAATAAAAAAAATATCAAGTGACTGTACATATGGAATAAGGTGTGAGTGGAATATAGTGACCGGAGTGGTGATAAATGACAAATCTAACCTGCTGATAGACCCCTTTTGTGCAGGAGACACGAAGGATGAAGGTATGTCCACTGTCCGGTAAGACCACTAAGAGCACAGGGGCACTATTGGGAGTACTGCCCTGCCCCCATATTGATGATGTGGCCCATCCCCGGCCGCCCCGCTCCATTGATCACCACTAGTCCGGGGTGGATTGGCGCTATGGTGGCGGGGCATTGCTTCTATTGGTGCCCCAGTGCTCCTAATGGTCTTACTGGAGCAAACGAGTAACTACACCCAAATGGCGCCGAGGATGAAGGTAAGGGACATACCTTCTTCCTTGGCGACCCATGCACAATAGGGGTTCATTAGCAGGTTACATTCGTCTTACCCGCTGATAGTTCCCCTTTAAGTAATTAATGAGTCCCTATATTGTTTGTAGTGTGTGCTTACAGTACCTACAGTATAAGGCCCCGTTCCCACTGAGCAAAAATAGCGGACAGGGGAGGAGCGCGCGCCTCCCATAGACTCCCATTATGAGCGGGAGGCTAACGGCATTCCGCGGCGGACAATTCCGTCGCGGAATTCCGCTAGTTTTGCTCAGTGGGAACAGGGCCTAAGCAAGTCCAGCTTACCAATGAGTCAATTTCCACAAGGGCTGCTCAGTGTAGTGGAATAAGCGACGGTCTGTTGCACAAGAACAAGCGTTGATATACAGGGAAATAAATCTACCAGGGATAAAAAGAAACCTGTGGAATCCTTGCCAGGATTATTGAGTTGGCTGCTAAAACTATTTGAACAATAGACAACTGATAACATTATAAACGTCACTTTTTTTTTCTAATTACTAGAAAATATAGAGCAATTGTGGTAATAATATGAGATTGTATAATGAGATAGCATATAGTCAAAAATCATCAATTTAGATAAAATTTAAACACAAATCATGCTGTAATCCTTCATAGCCAAGGCTGGATGTATACATTAGATAGCTATCGGCTGACAGCTACCTTTTTTGCCCCTCATATAAAAAGACAAGCATTAGCATGTATGTATTGATGGCACATATACCATAACTTAGCTTAAAGGGGTTGGCCACTTTATAGTAAAATTGTTCAGTGTACAGTATTAGTAGGTGTACTCACAGCCCAGACAGCGGCTCCCTGTGTACCTCATAGAGCTAATATCAGACTCCCCTCCTCCTGGCTGTGCCCTGCTCTGTAGTTATTCTGTCCATAAGATGGCTGACATGGAGAAGCATGTGATCATGCCCCGCCCCCAGTGTCCTCCATAGGCATATACAGGCTCAATGGTGGACACTGGGTGGTGGGGAATGGTCACATGCTTCTTCATGTCAGCCATCTTATGGACCGCCTCACCACAGAGCAGGGAAGAGGAGCGTTGAGGAGTGCAGTCTGATTTTAACTGACTGCGAAGTTAAAGAACTTAATCTGCTAACATCCTAGTTGCTTACCTGACTAAAACTAGGACCTCCTGCAATCACGGACTGGGAGGCCAAAAAATGGATGCAAGGACTTTTAGAGGTCATTGCTCCAGGCAAATGTACAAACCATGGTGCCCACAGTCATGTGCATTAGTGCATAGAAACATTGAGCCCTACAAATACAATGGGTCCTATACTGTCTTCAATTTAGGACAATTTTGCAGACAGTATGGGGACTGTTATCGCTGGAGGTTTACAAGTGGCCTGGTTGTTATGTTACTTTGGATGACCTTACTTGAACACACTTGCGATTTTACAGAACCCATTTGTGATGTTGTTGTAGCATACCTAAATGGGTACTGTCATTACCAATAAATAATGATTAATCAGCAAGGGAGGTGATATACTACATCTGTACAGTTCACATCATTTTTTTTACTGTTCTCTATATAAAATATAATAGTATACATTTGGCCACTAGGTGTCTCACTTACTAAGGCTATTTTGTCTTTAGTAACAGCAAAAAAGAGACCAAATGCAGGAAGTGATGTCAGTTTTCCATCTGCGCTGTACAGACCGATCCAGTGAAGATCAATTTTTTTTTTTATATGCCATGACAGGTACAACTTTAACTAGTGCTCACTTGTAATGTCACAGCAACCCACTCACCTAAATCCCATATTTGATTTTAGAGCAGCTCACCACTTGTAATATAATAGTAGTATTCTAGATCTCACTTGTCTTATAACCTGCTGTTAGTTTCCCTTTAAACAGAATGTAACATTAATCCCCGGCTGAAGCACTGAAGGCGGGCCGACCCACGCCCAGTGGGAGGAAACCGCTGCCCCTCTATAATATGGCTCCATTGATTCTAATAGAGGGGGTTTCATAGAGGGGCGGGGGTTTCCTCCCACTGGGTGTGGGTCCAGTGCTTCAGCCCGGAACTGATGGTACATTAACTTTAAATACATTGGCTCAGATTTATCAATCACAGCTCACCTTTCCTATCCTAATGCGGCCTGGTAATATAAATCCGGAGCTTTGATTGATTGCTATACGCGAATGACACCGGTATTTGTTTCTAACAGAGTAATAAATGTGTGAATTTTCTTTTTTGCATCTGCAGCAACCGATCTGCACTTAATTCCACGCATTTCATTCTGTTTCTTGTAAGTACCAAGAAACTGCAGCATAATGATAGGAAAACATTCCTCAAACTAAATTGCACTTGAGTAATTGGATCTGACATCAAATTAATCTTTAAGCAGTTCTAGGCGATCGCTGGGGAGAAATAATCTATGGTTAATAAAACCGCTGTATGACTAATAGGACTTCATTTCTTGCAGTAAGCTGCGTGGCTACTGTACGCCCCAATCTATCACACAGAATCTTCAGTCAATCCTTATTTTATTTCAAGACACATCACATGGATAAGACTTGCGAGTAAGCACTGCCTGTTTCATCCTCGGCAACCATGCTGTAATATAATCCTTGTTTGTAATAAAGAACATCCAGAAAAATCTAACAGAATAGCAATCATAGAATTTAGTATCTAGATGCCATATCAGGAGCATAGCTAGGATTCATGGGGCCCCATAGCAAAAAACTGTATGGGCCCCCTCCCAGGGGCGCCGCAATCATGAGGCGACCTGAATCGTCTGCCTCAGGCGGCGCCACTAGCTGTCACCATGGGGGCGGCATTCAGTGGCAGATTATAATATGAGCGGTTCGGCGGCCGCCCACATTATAATCCGCCACTGACTGTACCATGTACTGGAGCCCCCCCGCGCCCGGGCAGTATCTGTAATGAGATGCTGTGAGCGGGGGAGACTGTATTCATAAGCGCCGCGCTGTAATGAATCAGCCGCGCAGTGCTGTTACTACAGCGCGGCGCTTATGAATACAGTCCCCCCCGCTCCCAGCATCTCATTACAGATACACTGCCCGGGGGCGGGGGGGCTCCAGTACATGCATTCCACGTCCGTGATCCGTCAGGATCACGGAACGTGGGAATGCAGCCTTTAGTCCCCCGGGTGATGCGCGGCTGCCGGAGGTGTCCCATCCTGTCCCCGGCAGCGCGCGCATCAGAGAGCTCCCCGTGCGCCGGAAGTCACAGCCGCAGGCGCACGGGGAGATCTGTGATGCGCGCGCTGCCGGGGACAGGACGGGACACCTCCGGCAGCCGCGCATCACCCGGGACAAGACCAGAGAGGCTCGACAGGGGAACGGAGGGCAGGTGAGTTGTGTGCTGTTTTTTGTTTTATCTGCTGTGCAGGGGGGGGGGGGGGGAGAGGGGGACCATCTATAAGGGAGGGGGGAAAGAGGGGGACCATCTATAAGGGAGGGGGGAAAGAGGGGGACGATCTATAAGGGGAAACCATCTATAAGGGGGGGACCATCTATAAGGGAGGGGGAGAGGGAAGAGGGGGACTATCTATAGGGGGGAGAAGGGGACCATCTATAAGGGAGGGGGGAAAGAGGGGGACCATCTATAAGGGGGGGCCATCTATAAGGGAGGGGGAGAGGGAAGAGGGGGACTATCTATAGGGGGGGGAAGGGGACCATCTATAAGGGAGGGGGGAAAGAGGGGGACCATCTATAAGGGGGGGGGGGACGATCTATAAGGGAGGGGGAGAGGGAAGAGGGGGACTATCTATAGGGGGGAAGGGGACCATCTATAAGGGAGGGGGGAAAGAGGGGGACCATCTATAAGGGAGGGGGACGATCTATAAGGGGGGGGACCATCTATAAGGGAGAGGGGAGAGGGGGACCATCTATAGGGGGGGGGAAGGGGACCATCTATAAGGGAGGGGGGAAAGAGGGGGACCATCTATAAGGGGGGGCCATCTATAAGGGAGGGGGGAAAGAGGGGGACCATCTATAAGGGGGGGCCATCTATAAGGGGGGGGGCCATCTATAAGGGAGGGGGAGAGGGAAGAGGGGGACTATCTATAGGGGGGGGGAAGGGGACCATCTATAAGGGAGGGGGGAAAGAGGGGGACCATCTATAAGGGAGGGGGACGATCTATAAGGGGGGGGACCATCTATAAGGGAGGGGGAGAGGGAAGAGGGGGACCATCTATAGGGGAGGGGAAGGGGACCATCTATAAGGGAGGGGGGAAAGAGGGGGACCATCTATAAGGGAGGGGGGAAAGAGGGGGACCATCTATAAGGGGGGGCCATCTATAAGGGAGGGGGGAAAGAGGGGGACCATCTATAAGGGAGGGGGACCGTCTATAAGGGGGGGAAGAGGGGGACCATGTATAAGGGGGGGAGGGTGACCATCTATAAGGGAGGGGGAGAGGGAAGAGGGGGACCATCTATAAGGGAGGGGGGAGAGGGGGACCATGTATAAGGGGGGGAGGGGGACCATCTATAAGGGAGAGGGGACCATCTATAAGGGGGGGAAGAGGGGGACCATCTATAAGGGGGGAAGAGGGGGACCATCTCCTAAAAGATCAGCACCCTCCTCTCCTGACATCCTCTGTGCTGCTGGGACTTCTCCTATAGGATTAGCACCCTCCTCTCCTGACATCCTCTGTGCTGCTGGGACCTCTCCTATAGGATTAGCACCCTCATCTCCTGACATCCTCTGTGCTGCTGGGACCTCTCCTATAGGATTAGCCCCCTCCTCTCCTGACATCCTCTGTGCTGCTGGGACCTCTCCTATAAAGTCAGCCCCCTCCTCTCCTGACATCCTCTGTGCAGCAAGGGACCAAACATTATGTTTATTGGGGACAGCAGTGGGGGGGGCAGTAGTGGATTATAATGTGGGCGGATTGACGGGGGGGGGGGGGCGTCATTCTATAGTTCGCCTCGGGCAGCAGAGAGGCTAGAATCACCCCTGCCCCCTCCCCTACACACACACACACACACACACACACACACACACACACATATATATATATATATACATACTCGGTGATTTGGCCAAAAAAAAAAAATTCTCTTGTGGCCAGAGGCAAAATCCTATGGTTATATACATAGGTGCAGGAGCAGACTACCTTTTGCTTAACCCTTTATTTGCTGCAGTGTGTAAGTGACCCAGTTTTCTCTTACAACACAACACAAAAAAGGGTTAATACAGAAGATAATTAGCTCTGTCCTTCTACTCCTGCACTAATAACCCCTGACCTCTGCAGGAACTCAGAGAACAGAGGTCAGAGGTTATCAGAGTAGTCAGACAGAGAGCTAATTGTCTTCTGTATTAACCCTTTCTTTGTTTTGCAGCATGTTAGAGAACACTGGGTCACTTACACACTGCAGTAAATAAGGGGTTAAGCAAAAGGACACAGGAGGCTCTTATCTTCCCTGGGCCCTCTCCCTCCACAGGCCCCATGGCAACCGCCTTCCCTGCCTCTATGGTTGCTACGCCACTGGGCTGTATAGATAATAAGTATTGGAGACATGTGCTTCCTTCCTATATTTTTGTATAGACAGTGCAGCGGTGTAAAGTATTGGGGCACACGTTCTCAGCTCACACTATAAACTTTTTTTGTGATTTAAAGGGGTATTCCATAAAAAATGAACTTTTCCCTTATCCACATGATAGGGGAAAAGTAGGAGATCACAGGGGGTCTGACCTCAGTACCCCCGCCAATCTCTGTAACGGGCCCCACCAGCTCTGTTATGAATAAAGCCGTGGGTTCGGCGTGTGATCCGCGGCACTATTCACTCCTAGGGAGAGGTGGAGAGAGAGCATAGTACGCCGGAAGAGCGTTGTACTCGTCTCTTTAGGGTACAGCAGCAGGTCACGCGCCATACCCGCAGCTCTATTCATAACAGAGTCAGTGGGGCCAGATACAGAGATTGGCGAGGGCACAGAGGTCAGACCCTCTGCGATCTCCAACTTTTCCCCTATTCTGTTTATTTTCATTGAATCACAAAGAAGTTAATGGCGAGAGCTGAGAACCTGTGCCCCGCTTTTCTACACCGCTGCACTGTTCTGCTTTGTAACTGCCATAAAAGTTAATGGAGAGAGCAGTGCACATGTGTTACCATCACTGCATTCGTTCTACGTGGTAGTCTCACCAGGCAGGTTGGGAAATCCCCATTCTTTAGAGGTTTGCACATATCAGACATTTATGGTATTTTCGATGGATATACCACAACCTTCTAAGGTCAGAAATTCTCTTAAAGACTATCAAAACCTTTGTACAGATTTTTTCAGTTATTTATTTGTTTTGTGAATGCAGATTAAAGCAACTCTCTACAAGTTTATTTAAAATTACTTATCATTTAGCTTCTACCCTGGGAAAGATAAGATAAATACATAAGAGGGCCCCGGGGGCTGGGTTCACACTATGTATATTTGAGGCTGTATTTGGTCCTCATGTCAGGTCCTCATAGCAACCAAAACCAGGAGTGGATTGAAAACACAGAAAGGATCTGTTCACACAATGTTGAAATTGAGTGGATGGCCGCCATATAACAGTAAATAACGGCCATTATTTCAATACCACAGCCGTTGTTTTAAAATAACAGCAAATATTTGCCATTAAATGGCGGCCATCCATTCAATTACAACATTATGTGAACAGAGCCTTTCTGTGTTTTCAATCCACTCCTGGTTTTGGTTGCTATACAGCCTCACAAATACAGCCTCAAATATACATAGTGTGAACCCAGTATATTAGGCTGCATTCACACATTCAGTGATTTTCCCGGACCGTGATTGTGGTCCGGCAGCTACCTCCGTGATCCGTGCAAAACAGTCCGTTTTGCATTCGTTTTGTAACCGTGTCCGTTTTTTTCACGGATCTGTCTTACAGCATTTTAAATGACATTGATTACATCACATCCGTGTTTTTCACGGATGAACACGGATGTCACATCCGTGTACATCCGTGAAAAACACAGATCTCATTGATTTCTATGGGGAATCCTTTCCGTGCATCCGTTCCGAGTAATGACATGTCCTATTTTTTAACGGAACGGATCCGTGAAATCACTGAACATCTGAATAGCCCTATAGAAAGCAATGCACTGTAAAATTGTCCGTGCGCACGGATCCGTGAGCACGGACAACTTCCCGTAACATGTGAATGCAGCCTTAGAGCTTAAAGAGACGACAGGGGGAAATGAACCTTGGAGGAGAGCTCACACTGACTGGAGAAAGACAGGAAAGCAAATATAAGGCAGTTTTCAGAGGCGAATCATATAAGCTGTGTACAAAGTGTATAGATAAAATACTTTACTTATGCTACTCTACTATGATCCTGCAAGGCCTAATCCTGCTGCTATGGCCTGCAGCTACCATGGTCTGGACACATCTGGGACATCACTGATCTGCAATTGCAAAGGGAGCTGCAAGCAGCAGATCTTGTTAATTTGCAGCCTGTGTGCACTCAGCGTGGCAGAGTATTCCTCAGAATATCATTATTAACATCACTGATAGCACAGCAAGACATGGAGGTGAGTACGTCTCTTGCTTATGGGGCCTATGGAAGAATGATGACAATAATGGAAGAATGATAACAATAAAGCCCTATTTGATGTGTACAATATGTTTTTGGTGGATGAGATCATTCTATATTCTTTTAACACAAGTCATATAAAACATATGTGTGTGATGACTTTATGTCTTTATTACACAGCCTCAAACAGCTAACCATTGTCTAGTTGTATTTGTAGGAAGGACGTTGAAAATAATGTTCTGTACAGCCTTGCACGGATAACAAGCATGGAGGGCAGTAAATTGTCATCTCCGGCAGAAAAGATTGCCTTACATTAGATAATTTTCCGTCCTTGATGTTTACCACACTTACATGATATCCTGATTTTTTCCGACATTGAGTATCTCCTGCAGGCAGATTGGTTTGCTGTCTGTTTCATATGGTGTCTGTAAACTGGGGTGAATGCACTGAATAAGAAATATGCAATAGGGAATAATGGTCTGTGATGTTCCTGGGATTGTTCTATTTTAATGGCATTTGAGGGCGAATCTGGGGTGAATTTACCAAATTATCTCATTGTTAAAGGAACTTATTTTTAGTGGTGTAAATAGTCATATTTAGACTAATAATTTTGGCAGAAATGGTAAAAGCAGATGCAGAAATAGGGGGCTTTTCTGCTGTGAGTGTATATGGGGTGCCAACGACAGAGAATTAAAGGAGAAGTCTGGCGATTTATAAAGTCGGGCACCCGACAGGGGCAGGGGGGAAATTGATAACAAGTACTAACTCACCTCTGCCTAAGCTCGGGGTGAGCGTCGAGACTGGCCTCAGGACCCATGCCGAGTTTGGTTAACTTCGCGGCTCGGGGGAAAATGCCTGTCCCGGCTGTTGGACTGGCTGATCAGCCATTCAGAGAGGCATCCCATCCCAGTAACTGATTGGCTGATCAGCCAGGATGTAGGCCAGTCCCATTGAAATGGGTCAGGTCTATTGTATATGGCCAGCCTAATTCCTTATAATGCTATTTCTCAGTATACAGATAACTTTGTATACACAGTCTCTCCATTAACCCTGTACGACAGGTTGCCATGGGGGTGAGCGATAACACATGCACGGTTCATATATTAGGATTCAGCTGTTTCAGATAGTGTCTGGGACTATCCTCTAAAGTTCCTCCAATTAATTTTATTGGAAAATCTGGATTCAATGTGCACGTTCCTCATCAGTTCTTTGTCCATTATGAATAATATTACGGCACTATTGTTTTTTTCTTTGAATGACAGTTATGAGTTTTATGTAATAATACTGTATGGTAATTTTCTACGTGGTTGTTGCATATTAACCACTGTGTGATTGCGTATAAATTATACATTACATTATAGGCTTCCACAGGAAACTACATAAAGGTGTGCCTGGTTGACCACCCACAGTAGAACTAGTTGGTTGTGAGTAGAATGGCTGATTATCTAAAGTAGAGGTGACCAAGTCGTGGTCTCCAAAAATAAGACTTACCCCCCAAAATAAGCCATAGCTTGATTTTGCTGAGTTTCTGAAATAGGCTTGAAATATAAATGTAGTGTCCCACTACGTGTTTTTCTTTTCTCTTCTTACACCTTGGTAAAACTGTATCACTCAGGTCAGGACAGGTGGCCACTGTTTCTTACTTCAACCACTAGATCTCACACAGCACAGCTGCAGATAACAGTTAGGTCTAACTACACACACTCTCTGGTCTCTTAGTCTGCACTCTCTTGAGGGATTAATTCTGGTCTTTGAGAGAAAGGAGAACTGGTTTTCTCAGCTAGATACCCAACCACTGTGAGTTGCTAGAGCTGAATCCTAGAGAAACCCAATACAAGGGAGGCTTCACCCTTGCCTACGCCGAGGACAGATTAGCTAAAACAGGACAGTCAACCATCTTAGAAAAGGGACTGAAAAACTTAAGACTGGACCTGCAGTAGAGCACAGTGCAAGTTTAGCCACTCTCTACTGACAAACGCTCAGCTGTGTAGGAAGGACACTACAAGCAGTGGCGGTCTTTGGCACCAAGCACCCCAAGCAATCGCTTGGGGCCCCCAACATCAAAGGGGGCCCCCACGCCCCGATCTTGTGCTCAAGACCGGTGGACAGGGCCGCTTCCCCGCTCGCTACTGCCATCTGAACTGTAACTATGAGCAGTTGTAATGAGCGCTTATAGTTACATGCAGCAGCACTGACAGAGCGGGAGACATTGGCCCCCTTCCTGTCAGTCACTCTTGTGGACGCAGAAAGGGTTTTCCCTGCGGTCACAAGTGGCAGCTTTGTCCTTGTGGTGCCGGCGCTCCAGTGACATCACTGGAGCATCGGTGCCAGGACAACGGGAGTGCGGCCTCTTGTGATCGCAGGGAAAACCCTTCCTGCAGCCACAAGAGTGAAGAGAAGAGGAGACGCCCGGACCCAGGTGAGTATAAGTGTTTGTTTTATTGTGTTATATACTATATAGGAGGGGGAGCACACAGGGGTCTGTTTAACTGGGGGAACGCACATCGGGGGTCTATATAAATGGGGGAGCACACAGGGGGGCTATAGACTACTAGGGCTTCACAGAGGGGTCTATATACTACTGGGGGCAGCACACAGGGGTCTATATACTACTTGGGTTAGCAGAATGAGGTCTATATACAACTTGGAGAGCACACAGGAGGTCTATATCCAAGTGGGGGAGCACACAGGAGGGCTATATACTACTGGGGGAGCACAGAGGGGGTCTATATACTACTGGGGGAACATACAGGGGGTCTATATACTACTTGTGAGGCACACAGGTGGTCTATATATAACTGGGGGAGCACACAGGGGTCTGTATACTACTGGGGCAGCACACAAGGGGTCTATATAATACTGGTGGGGCACACAGGGGGTCTATATACTACTGGGGGAACCACACAGGGGGTTTATATACTACTGGAGGAGCACACAGGGGTCTATATCCAAGTGGGGGAGCACACAGGAGGTCTATATCCAAGTGGGGGAGCACACAGGGGGGCTAAATACCCCTGAGGGAGCACACAGAGGGCCTATATACTAGTGGGGGAGCACACAGGGGGTATATACAACTGGGGGCAGCACACAGGGGGTCTATATACAACTGGGGCAGCACACAGGAGGTCTATATACTAGTGGGGGAGTACACGGGGGGGGCTATATATAACTGGGGGAACACACAAGGGTCTATATATTACTGGCGGTAGCGCACAAGGGGTATATACTACTGGGGGCAACACACAGCGGTCTATTGTTTTGGAACGCGTGTCGAGGGGGGGGCCCCAGACATAATTTCGCTTGGGGCCCCAGAAATGCCAAGACCACCCTTGACTACAAGCCACTCAGAGCAGGTACTTGGGACTTGTACTACCCCAATAGGACAGAAACCTGACACTGTGGGGCAGAAGGCTGTTAGGTGAGATAACTAAGACTCAT
The DNA here is from genome assembly GCF_027789765.1 of Dendropsophus ebraccatus. Taxonomy (NCBI): domain Eukaryota; kingdom Metazoa; phylum Chordata; class Amphibia; order Anura; family Hylidae; genus Dendropsophus; species Dendropsophus ebraccatus. The sequence goes on from NC_091468.1 coordinate 46,438,272, forward strand.
CCATACGTGAGTATGAGGATTTCTTCAGAACACGTCTTCAACACTTCACCACATCCCGGCATAGTACTTAGTACACTAGGCAAGGGCCCTCCTATCCGGTCCTTATCACCTGTTACTGCTTTCTTCTATCAACTCACCTAGCTACCTATTGGAGCATTACATTGGTTATTTTAGCTCTAAGTACCTGAACACTGTTCGTCACCATTTGCACTAAGTACCTGAACACTGTTTGTGACTATTTTTGATCTTTGATAAGAAAAGTTTGAAAGCTGCTTGAAGTGGGACACTGTCATCTCTTCTGCAGCACTTGCACCTACACCCCGCACCTCACCCTAAATCTGACTAAGGTCTGGTTGCTGTGTGTCCAGGGGTAGTTGTTGCCACTCTTGGCCCTGGTGACAAGTAGCCTCCAAGACACCAAAACTCACCAGTAGGCCCAACATCTATTCCAGCAACCTGGGCCATGTCATAAGCCCTACTCCAAAATTACGCCCTAGTCAGTAACTCTAGTGATGTCTAGGCTTCTCAGTGGTAGAGAATGTCATGTTCTCATTACCCTAATCTAATATCGGAGACAAATCATCTGCTGCACATAAGACCTGCCTTTTTTTAATGGCATATACAGTAAAACTTTGATTGCTCTATAATGCAAGTCAGAACTTTTACAGCACATTGTCGGATCATTAAAGAGTTATTACCACTGGAAGTTTGTAATCCAATCTGCAAAGTAAAAGCAGGCCTTGAATCATATGGCATTAAAATGTGATTAAGTTCTTAGAGCATGGTTGTGTTTTATCCTGTAATACTAAAGGAAGCCTGTCTGCGGGTTTTAGCCCTAAAATCTGCTGACAGCACTGTATTGAGGATGGGATAAGAAATATTGGGTTATGGTCATGCAACCAGTATAACTGTTTTGTCTCAATGTCCAGTACATAAGTTCTTTATGTTAGATGTCATGTTATGCCTTTCTCAGCTCTAAGGGCCCTATTCCACCCGACCATTATCGCTCGCATAATCGTTAACGATAAACGATCCAAACGGCCGCTATAACGAAAGACCTGAAATCGTTCACCCATTTACATGGAAAGATAATCGTTACTTATGATCGTTCTTGCGGTCGTCTTGTCATCGCTATTGCGTTCGTCACTACTGCGAACGACCGAAAGACTTCTTATTCAATGCGAATGATTTGCGAACGAGCAACGATAAAAATAGGTCCGGGTCTTATTAAACGATCAACGATTTCTCGTTCGGTTGTTAATCATTAACTGCTATTCAAACAAACGATTATCGTTTAGATTCGAAAGATTTAAGGATAATATGAACGATAATCGTCCGGTGGAATGGGGCCCTTAAGCTTTGTTCACACTACGTTTTTGCAATCAAATTTTTTTCATCCGTTTTTACAAAAAAAAAAAAGTATGGAAAAAAAATAGATGCATTTGTGTTCATCCCTTCTGATCTGTTTTTCCATTGACTTCCATTACAAAAACAGATCAAAACGCATCCATTTTTTTAGGGTACACAAAAATGTGGTCAACCATGTTTTTGTGTACATTAAAAAAACTGATACGTTTTGATCCGATTTTTTTTTAAAAGGAAGTCAATGGAGAAAGGGATCAAAATGAATGCACGCAAATGCATCTCTTTTCTCCATCAGTTTTTTTTGTAAAAACGGATTGCAAAAACATAGTGTGGCCCTAGGCTTAGTGGCGTTCTAACAGCTTCCTGACTGGACACTAGAGCTGTCACTCAGCTAAAAGAGGCTGAAAAGGCCCTTATTGCTGGGATCACCTCCTTGGCACTGGCCATAGTAACGGTCGGGACATTCTGTAACCCAGGGTACAATTACACTTCTCTCTATATCCTGTAGATAGTGCTGTCAATTTTTAACTATTGACAGATTCCCTTTAAACAGCACACTTAAACTCAATTAACTTTTCCCAATACAGATAATAAATACCCCTTCATTTTCTAGTTTTTACACTAACCAATAAAGCAAACAAAATGGGTCTGAAAGTATTATTTTTGTAGTGCCTTTTAGCTTTGCAGTGTAGACTGGGACATGATCAACACACGGTAACATTGTCCTGCTGGAGTCCAAACTAACACAGGATATCAACTGTTTCAAATAGCTAAGGTATTGTGCGTCACTTCTTGGTCAATGTTTTTCTGTCCAATAATTACTATTTTTCCACTGTTTTGAAAACTGCTTACACAAGGCTGTATCTAATATGTCATAACAAAGAAACACTTCAAAAGCAAAGGAAGGATCCAATATGACCTTGCTCCTACAGACTCTGTTAAACTAGACCGTACCGAATGTCTTGGCTTCAAAACAAGACCATGTCCACATTCATGATTCAGGTTGAATTGGGGATTGCATATACCTGTAGCTCTTGCTGCAACCTGCATGGAGGAGGGAACAGACAATGGGGGACATGTTGCAGAAAGAAGAGGGGAAACTGTTATTTTCCTCCTGTCCATTTAAGGCTTAAAGGTCCCTATACACCTTTAATAACTGAGTTATCAGTTATGTCTCCTGTCCATTCCCCGTCCTCCCACCTCAGGAAGGATCGGCATGGTTTAACGTTCCTATATTAAAGGGGTAGTGCAGCATTTCTCTTTTTCTGCTTAATTAACACATATTACAAAGTTATATAATGTGTCACTCCCTGATGAAGCGGCAGCGAAACGGCGTTGGAGTGAGGTGGGAGGCCAGCGGATTGGGACTCATGATTGTGCAATTTTGCATGTGTGGTACTATACTGGCACTTTGGATTTATTCTGTTCAGCATACTACAGCATTTTGTGTAGTAGCACTTGCACTTTATTGTTTACATATGCATTTATGCTGACAGGTTTACTCAATGTTTATTACATGTACATGCACTTTATACCATTACATGTCCAAGTAGTGGGGTCTCCCACCTCCCAGGTCTTATTTTTAGTGTGGTTTTTTGTGATAGAATTAATAAGTTTTGTTGAAAATTCTCTTAATACATTTGTGTGACTCTAGATATTATAGGTTCTTTTTGCCATGTAGGTGTTATATTATGTGTTATTAAGCGGTCTGCCCCCCCCCCCATTCCCCCCCTCCCAATAGACATACCAAAACACTGTCGACTGCGTCCTCTTCTCTCGGGCACCATCTTGAGTCGATGTCATCACAGCAGAGACTGGTCCTGGTCTCCTTCCTCTTCACTGTCTTGCACAGCAGTGAATGGGAGAGGAAAAGACTGCTGGTGCACACGCGCACCAGCAGCCTTTTTATTGGCTGGAGCGCATCACATGTCTTTCAGCTTGCTCAAGTATAAGACATATGGGGACCTTTACAGTAGATCATCCCAAAGAAGGGGCAAAACAATGAAACATCCTTAAGAATACACCCAAAACTGCATTATAAGTGGCTTTGTTCATACCATTATTAATCACAAGGCATACAAGTATAATACTGGTGGCCTATTATGTGACAGTGGGATCTTTTTGCCTCCTCTGGCACTACTAGCACTAGCAACCAGGTTCGACTGCTACCTTTGCAACCCCTATAGCTACACCCCTAAGGAGATGACCTTAATATGCAATTCTTTAAAATGTAAATATAGTTCCACCAATGATCTAACAAATAGCTTGCCTCAAATGATAGCGTAGCAAAAGTCTTGCAATAAATGCACAAAAGCCAAATAAATTCAATTTCACTTTAAATTAAGCTTTTTATGTAAGGAAATTAAACTGCAAATGCAAGCAGTACTATGTCACATAAATGTTCTCAAATAAATGCTAGGAAATAAACCCCGGCATAAACACAAGCTGTGGAAGCAGCCACCAATATAATCATTAGGCGCATTCAACTGCAAAAAGCAAAGCGTTCACTTGTAAAATGAATACTAGGAGCTCCGCAGAATACAATTACAGAATTGAATTGCGTCTATATAACATAAATGGAAATGCAGAAAGCAGATTAAACACTAATTAAACACGGACAATGTATAACAAGCTAAAGGACAAGCAAACTCAGCAGACTCAATTATATAAGAGATATACAAAGGACGCTTATAACTGATCATGTGAAGTGGATTAGTAATATTGCCACTGACCTCTGAGACCACACAATAGGATGACACTTGTTCTGTATAGATATTTTTTAAGATTGTGTTGTGTACACTGCCGACCAGATACATCTAACAAGACTCTTCTCAGGAACAAAGGAGCATTGGAGGAGTCAATCATCTTTCAGTTTTTCCCATCAGGAGACCATTGAGCTTTCTCTACAAACATAAGATCGGTAATGCATCTGTAGTGTCCCACTACGTGTTTTCTTTTCTTCTTCTTACACCTTGGTAAAAGTGTATCATTCTAGTGTCATAGGTTAGGACAGGTGGCCGCTGTTCCTTACTCCAACCACTAGGTGTCACACTCACACAGCACAGCTGCAGCTAACACTAGGTCTAGCCACACACACACACACACACACACACACACTTCCTTTATGGTGACAACTTCCCTTTTGTAGTTATATAGTTAGTGCCTGGCTATAGGCCAGGCAGGACTTGTACAGTATATAGTTGTTCCTGCAAGCTAGCTACCCAACCACTATGGGTCACTAGACATGACCCCTAGGGAAACCAGAGACAAGGGAGTCTTCACCCTAGCCTACGCCGAGGACATACAGCAATAACAGGACAGTCAACCACCTTAAAGAAAAGGGATGGATAACTCAAGACTGGACCTGCAGTAGAGCACAGTGACAGGAAGCCGCTCTCTACTGACTGACGCTCAGCTTTGTAGGAAGGACACTACAAGCCAGCTCCACCCAGAGCAGAAAACTGGGACTCGCACTACCCCAGTAGGATGGAAACCCAACACTGTGGGGCAGAAGGCGGTTAGGTGAGATAACTGAGACTCATCCATACGTGAGTACGAAGATTTCTTCAAATACTCTAAAGATGCTTCACCACATCCCGGCAGAGTACATAGTACATTAAGCAAGGGCCCTCCTATCAGGTCCCTGACACCTGTTACCTTACTGTTTCTTCTATCAACTCACCTATCTACCTGTTGGAGTATTACTGATAACTGAGCACTGTTCGCACTAAGTACCTGAGCACTGTTTATGACTATTTCTGACCTTTTTCAAGTAAAGTTTGAAAGTTGCTTAAAGTGGGACTCTCTACCACTACATTTGCACCTACACCTCGCACCTCATCTTAGTTCCACAATTACCCTGTATAAGGATCAGCTGACAAATGAGAAAACACTAACATGTTGGCAGTTTAGATCTTAAAATACCATAATTCATTGACCACATATCTTCCTGAGTGCTATGGGATGTATAGACATCAATGATGAAATTAAAGGGCTGGATGATTGTTCCATCCTGCATCCAGAAATTGTGTGATCATTCCGCATGATAATCAAGCCAAGCAATAGCTCCTTAAATGAACAGTGATCCGTAGGTGTTGGTATCATGCACAGGTCTGACCATGGGATACTACCCATAGCCTTGTTTCGATGCATATGCACTATCCCACTGCCTGGTGTTTATATTGTATATAGGTTATTGCATAGTGTTAACCTGTAATATGCATTTCAACATGGTTGCACTTGGGGAAAGCACTAGAAAGTCCAGCCATCCTCTGCCAAGAAAGAGGAAATCCTGTTGCTTTATTCTCATTTTAAGGAGAGACTCTATTCTGAGAGGTTTTACTCTATTTTGCTGAATGTCTGATGTTACTCTGTATCATAACAGCATGGCACCCCAACTTCCATCATCTCTACAGGGCTTGCCTTGGGGTCCCTGTTCTTTCTGATCATCGGGAGCAGAGAAGCTGCCATCTATTTTTCCCTCATTTTACATGCATCACTCAGAGGTATGGAGTAGTGGTTCTTCTCCCTGCTGCCCACAGTAGCAGTGGCATTGGACAACTACTTAGATAGTTGGGGAGATGGCAGGAGCACAGATAAAGATAAAAGAACCCCTAGCAAACAATAACGTTGGACCCCTTCATGCTGTTGGTTAACTCTACCACACTGCTAAAATCTGAGACTTTATTATTGTTTTTCCTGTCTCCGTTTCCATCTTCCTTGGCTTATAAGTATTCACAATTTTGAATTACTTAGAAAGGAGCGTTTAGACTATTCTCATATCCCTCAGGATTCCTATAACATATATTTACCACATACTTGAGTAGACAGCAGAGAAAGACATTTATCATCCCTGAGCCAAGCGTCACCTCTACAATGTCATGATAAAAATATGGATTTATAGAAAGTCTTGTATAACTGGCTATATATAGGAACGTTTATCTAATACCATAAGAGAACAGAGAGATTACAGACTAAGTAACTCCACAAAAATATACTTCAAAATGCCACAAAAGGGTACCTATAGATGGTTAGTAGGAATCTTAAAGAGAACTTGTCATCACTTTCATGCTACTTAAAACACGAGTCATTGGGACGCTCATTGGCCTTTCCACAGCAAATCAGCCTTGATTAACCCTTTAAGGACATGGCCCATTTTCGTTTTTACGTTTTCGGTTTTTCCTCCTTGTGTTTAAAAGGTCATAGCACTTGCATTTTTCCACCTAGAAACCCACATGACCCCTTATTTCTTGCGTCACTAATTGTACTTTGCAATTACAGGCTGAATTGTTGCATAAAGTACACTGCGAAACCAGAAAAAAATTCAAAGTGTGGTGAAATTGAAAAAAAAAAACGCATTTCTTTTATTTGGGGGAAATGTGTTTTTACGCCATTCGCCCTGGGGTAAAACTGACTTGTTATGCATGTTCCTCAAGTCGTTACGATTAAAACGATATATAACATGTATAACTTATATTGTATCTGATGGCCTGTAAAAAATTCAAACCGTTGTTAACCAATATACATTCCTTAAAATCGCTCCATTCCCAGGCTTATAGCGCTTTTATCCTTTGGTCTATGGGGCTGTGCGAGGTGTCATTTTTTGCGCCATGATGTGATCTTTCTATCGGTACCTTGATTGCGCATATACGACTTTTTGATCGCTTTTTATTACATTTTTTCTGGATTTGATGCAACCAAAAATGCGCAATTTTGCACTTTGGGATTTTTTTGCGCTGACGCCGTTTACCGTACGAGATCAGGAATGTGATTAATTAATAGTTCGGGCGATTACGCACGCGGCGATACCAAACATGTTTATTTATTTATTTATTTGTGATTCAGACTTTTATTAGGGGAGGGGGCTTTTTACTATTAACAACACTTTTTTTTTTTTTTTTACTCATATACTAGAAGCCCCCCTGGGGGACTTCTAGTATATACACTTTGATCTCTCATAGAGATCTCTGCAGCATAGATATGCTGCAGAGATCCATGAGATCGGCACTCGTTTGCTTTCGGCTGCTGCAGCCGTAAACAAACGAGTGCCGAGCCGAGGACGGCGCCATCTTGGACGCGTCCCCGGCCGGCATCAGTAACGGAGATCGCTCCTCCGGGACAAGGTCCCGGAGGAGCGATCTCCCCCACTAGACACCAGGGAAACGTTGCCTCCGGTAATCGGAGGCAGCTGTCAACTTTGACAGCTGCCTCCGATTAGCTAATTAGCGGGCACGGCGATCGGACCGTGCCCGCTAATAGCGGCGGTCCCGGGCTACACGCGGCACCCGGGATCGCGGCACTTCAAAGCGGGGCCGCCGCGCGGCCCCGCTTTGAAGTGCTAATGAGGACATAGGACGTACCGGTACGTCCTATGTCCTTAAGAGGTTAAAGGGGTTATCCAGTGCTAAAAAACATGGCCACTATTCCCCCACTCTTGTCTTCAGATTGGGTGGGGTTTGAAACTCAGTTCCATTGAAGTAAATGGAGCTTAATTGCAAACCGCACCTGACCTGGAAACAATGTTTTTGTAGCACTGAATAACCCCTTTAATAGACCTGTCCCTATACCTAAACAAAGAGAGATCTATCAATCAAGGCTACAGAGGTGGAGACAAGCTCCCGAGGACCACCACAATGTCTTGGGGCTCAGTATTATTTGAATTTCTATGTTGTTGATTCAGAAAAAGGCTAATTACAACACATTAGACATATACTTGGCTATGGAAATTCCCTAACTTATTCACTAAATTTTCTACCGGTACTAATAGAAGAGATAAAATGAGAGATGCTGTTTGTAACCACTCTGCACTCTGGACAAAAGATTAGGAACCTGAACCAAGGATGTCCATCTAGTAACACAGAATTTTCTAATGAGACATATATGAGAATGGGTCGTCTGATGTTAATAATCCCTTTAAGGCTAATGTATCAGCAGATACATCTCTTTAAGATTTTTACATCAATTGACCAGCTCCGGCGCAGGGATGCCGATGCCGTGGACGATTTCTTGAACCGTGGCCTAGTTCTCGTGCATGGCGCCGGTCTATTTCTTTTCACTGGCCCAGCCTGAAGCATTAGAGGTAGGCCCGTCCGCAGGGGCCCCTTACCCATTGGGCAGGGTAGGCGGCTGCCCGGGGGCCCTTGCGTCCTAGGGGGCCCCTGCCCTCTGTGACATACCTGTATTTTTTGCTTTATAAGACGCACTTATAAAAACTAAGTGCGTCCTGTAAAGCGAAGACGGCTTCCAAGCAGTGCTGAGCACCGCAAGGAAGCCGTCCTGCCCGCCCCCTGTATTGCCGCTCACTAAGCATATGCATAGTGAGCGGCCCTGAGCGACCCCCTCCGCCCGCCCCTTCTATCGCTTCTCAGCTGAGCCGATCAGAAGCCCAGGAAAGTGCAATGAGCAGCACTTTCCTGGGCTTCTGATCGGCTCAGCTAAGTGGCGATAGAAGGGGCCGGCAGTCCAGTAACTCACCCGTCCGCCGGCCCCAGCAGCTCCTCTCCCGGCAGCGCGCCACTCCCGTCATCCTCCGGGCACAGGCAGCGGGGTACAGAGACGCTGCCTGTGTCCCGGATGTGTCATGCAGCAGGTCACTTCCGGCACAGGCAGTCTCTGTACCCCGCTGCCTGTGCCCGGAGGATGTCGGGAGTGCGCGCTGCCGGGAGACATCAGCTGCTGGGGCCGGCGGAAGGGTGCGTAACTGGTTTGTTGTTTTGGGGGTCACTGGCTACTATGGGGGGCACTGGCTACTATGGGGGGCACTGGCTACTATGGGGAGCACTGGCTACTATGAGGAGCACTGGCTACTATGGGGGGCACTGGCTAATATGGGGGCACTGGCTACTATGGGGAGCACTGGCTACTATGGGGAGCACTGGCTACTATGGGGGGCACTGGCTACTATGGGGGGCACTGGCTACTATGGGGGCACTGGCTACTATGGGGAGCACTGGCTACTATAGGGGTACTGGCTACTATGGGGGGCACTGGCTACTATAGGTGTACTGGCTACTATGGGGGGCACTGGCTACTATGGGGGCACTGGCTACTATGGGGGGCACTGGCTACTATGGGGAGCACTGGCTACTATGGGGGGCACTGGCTACTATAGGGGTACTGGCTACTATGGGGAGCACTGGCTACTATGGGGAGCTCTGGCTACTATAGGGGTACTGGCTACTATGGGGGGCACTGGCTACTATGGGGGCACTGGCTACTATAGGGGTACTGGCTACTATGGGGGGCACTGGCTACTATGGGGGCACTGGCTACTATGGGGGCACTGGCTACTATGGGGGGCACTGGCTACTATAGAGGTGCTGGCTACTATGGGGGGTGCTGGCTACTATAGGGGTACTGGCTACTATAGGGGTACTGGCTACTATGGGGGCACTGGCTACTATGGGGGGCACTGGCTACTATGGGGGGCACTGGCTACTATAGGGGTACTGGCTACTATGGGGGGCACTGGCTACTATAGGGGCACTGGGTACTATAGGGGTACTGGCTACTATGGGGGGCACTGGCTACTTTAGGGGTACTGGCTACTATGGGGGCACTGGCTACTATGGGGGGCACTGGCTACTATGGGGGGTACTGGCTACTATGGGGGTACTGGCTACTATGGGGGGCACTGGCTACTATGGGGGGTACTGGCTACTATGGGGGGCACTGGCTACTATGGGGGGCACTATATGGGGGAATTGGCTACTATGGGGCGCACTATATGCAAAGATGTGGGGGATTTGATGGCGGCGGTTGGGGGGGGGGCCCAATTCGCACCTCTGCCCAGGGGCCCATAATGCTGTTAAGACGGCCCTGCCCGTCCGCCCCCAGTGTAACGTTCTGCCCTCGCCTCTTAGATGTGGCTCCATTAGAATCTGTGATGTAAAAAAAAGTGATGTATCTGCTGGTACATTTGCTTTAAATATAGTATGTATTTTTAAATTGCTCGGGGACATAACATTTTTATATGTGGCTGGGGTCGTGTAAAAATAAAAAATTAAAATAAATCATACTTACCTCTCTTGATCACCTGCTCCAAGTTTGATATTTTCTGATACCCACTTGTCACCAGTCAGCCAGTCACTAGCTGAGGTGCGAACCTCCACTGCCAGTGATTGGCTGAATAAAACAACTTTGACTTGGAAGTAAAAAGAAGCTGTAATGAGTAGGAACCATATGATATCAACTGCATGATAAAGGGGAGGTGAGTATTAGAGATGAGCAAACACCAAAATAATTGAATGCTCATTACTAGTCGTGAGTGAACATCCCGATGTTCGGTTCGTGTTCGCTGAACAATTATGAACAAATAAGAAACATACAGTAGAAGCTGAAATGCATTATACATTTCCACAGCCTTAAATGAGAAGTCTGGCTGATTATAAAATCCACTGGAGGAAGTTGATTACAAGTATTAATTTAACTCTCCCGTACCTGCGGTAAGCGTCAGGGCTGGCTGCAGTACAACCCCCCCCCCTGAAAGGAATTTTTCCCCAAGTTGTAATGACATCACGATTTGGGGGGAAAATGCCTGTCTCGGCTGATGGACTGGCCACTCAGCCAACCAGTGACTGGAGCGGTGTCCTGCCCCAGTCACTGACTGGCTGCGCGGCCAGTCCATCAACTGGGTCGTGAAGTATCAGCTCTGGAGGTCCCGTAGCCTGGTGGGTGTCCCACGGCTGGCCACCGCCACTCACCACTGGCACAGGAAGAGGTAAGTTACGATTTGCAAATAATTTCCCCCCTCTTGTGATGACTGCAGGATTTTATTATCCGCCGGACTTCTCCTTTAAAGCTTGTTGAAAGGCTCCTCAGCAGCTTTTCAACAAGCTTTTTGTTAGCAAGCACCTGAGCAGCATGCAGTACTCACTCAAATATCGAGTACTTTCGAATAAAGGGAAACTTGAGCAAGTACTATACTTGATAGAGCTGCTCACTCATCTCTAATGAGTATCAATTATTTTTGTTATTTTGACACCACCCCCAGCCATACACAAAAAGTTTTTGTCCTCGTACATCTCTTTCTAGTTCCAATAGAATCTCTTTAGCCCCTTGTGGGCTTAAATTAAAATCTTAAAGTGGGCTTCTCATTTTTCAAGTACTGCTACAATACTTCAGCATCCTTTACACCCCTGAAACCTGGGCACCATATTCTTATATATTCTTAACTCTCATTTTTTTTTTTACATTTTTCAAAATTTGATAATCGTTCAAAAAAATGTAAATCTGTTAATTTGCCATTCTATTGGGAATCCAGTGTGATCACCGATGCATTCAGGGCAGTAATTACTCTGGCAAACATCACTTTGATTGTCGAGCTTCAGCAAATCTCTTCTGTAAATTGCAAAGGGAGAAATATTCCGAAGATTTTGTGTGCAGAGTAGACTGAACATTTCCAGCCGAATATCATCATCATCGTCGACTGAATGCACCCGGCCTACAAAGACATGTTATTAGACCATGTTAGAAAAATTGTCTGCCTTTTCTTTTGTTGTAATTACCATCCTAGTGAAATGAGAATGTATTGTGAGCGGTTTAATAACAAGCAATTTGCAATGAAAATGAATGGTTCCTATTAGGCGACATTAAAAGAAATGTCTGTTAGATTTGCTGTAATGATTAAAATCTGCTGAAGAAACCCTCACGTCTTTTCAACTTGTCGCCTCAAATAATGGAATGGTTGTGAAATTACTTTGGTTATTGAGTTCTGTGATGGAAGATACCATTCATAAATGTGCATGCCTTCAGCAGGAGAAGTTGACCTTGACCCACCTGTATGGACGCCTCGGTTTTTTTCTGTGTCATCAAAGCTTTTATGTGTGAAATTGAGTTATACGGTAATGGTTTTTAAGCTAAATCCTTGCGTCTTGTACATACGTGAGGGTGACTATTAGATTATTAATTTCAAGAAATGGTGCATTAGAAGAACATCTGATGGCTGTATTGTATTATACAGCAGTTCAAACTACAATATCCCCTGTCTATAATCCTTTCCCCTCAGCTGTGCTCCTTTCTTCTCCTCTGCTGTGTTTCATGCTGGTGCTAGGGCTGCTCATCTTCCTCTTCCTTCTGTTTCCTGCTGCAATGGTGCCTCTGGCTACTAGGGTGTGCATGTGGCCAACTGCTCTGTTACCTCCACTTATTTAAACTAGCTCCACCTGCCCCTCCTTGCCTGAGTGTTGTTGCATTCCAGGAGATGTAGCAAAGGTGTCTACCTGCTGTTTCTGCTGAATTGCTGTGTATCTTGACCTGTGCCTGTTCTTCGGATTATGCTTCCTGGCTTACCCTGTCTGTACTGTGCACGTCTCCTGTTGGGGACTCGGGTTGCCTGACCTGTCTTAAATCTACCTGCCCTTATTCTCTGCCTTTGTGACTACAGTACACGTCTCATCCCTGGTTTTTCGCTGACTCTCCTACTGACGACCTAGCTTGCTGACATTGTATACTTAGCCTGTTCCCCAGTGCCTTGCACTGATTTACACGGGGACCACGCTTGTGAAGTGACCTGGTGTCCTCAAGTCCAGCTTCTGCATCCTAGGTCAGGCTAAAATGCATAGATCTAAAGGTTCTTATATTCAGCTCTCTAACGTGGCCCAAAGCCAAACCAGTTGAGTAGCACAGTGGGTCCCCACTCGCTGTCTGTTACTATATATTTTTTAAATCTGAAAAATCGGAATTGGAAAATCCATTCAAGACTTTATGATACCAAAGCACCACATACATAAGAATGGAGGTCATGTGATTATAAGGAGGTAGTCTGCTAACATGGCAGGAATGACACGTATAGTACACCTCTATCAGCTTAAACCTTTCATCTTTTCAAACCACTAGGGTACAAACAGTTGTTCCAATGCTTAGCTACTAATAGCTGGATTGTAAAACACAAGGAGAAATGCATTAGGAATACCATGAAGAGGCAGAGATTTATGGTGGGTGTATAAAATGGACTCTAACAGTTTATTCCTATAACACAGTCAGAAATCTATAAACCGTTATTATTGAATTAAAATTTAATTTACGACTAAAAAGTTAACAGAAGAGCTCAATGGGAATTTAACGCAAAGTGGAATCAGGTGAGAGCAATGGATTCTGGCCATATAGTTTAGAGAAGATAACCAAGGGACAGTACTAACTGTAGTATTGAAGAGGCAGGGGTCATATCTTAGAACAGGAAATAATTTGATTAATTATCTATCTAGTCCATATCAGGTGATGTAGTAACTAGTATAGATCTTCAATGGGCGTAGTAATGTCTGCACCATGATCAGCCATGTTTGCACTAACATCTAGAGGTGGATATTTCAGCAAACCAGCGGAGGTTCTAGCTTTTTTTTTATAGCTGTCACTGTAAGGTTATTATTATTATCAGGATTTCCAGGCCATCAGGTGAAAGATTAATGGAATTTTATAGTGCATAAAACAGTAGACTGCACCATCCTGTAACTATATCTACTTTAAACAATTTAGTGCAACAAGGCATTCAATAGAGTTTAACAAATGACAGCATTTATTCCAGTGGTATGCTGCATGAATACTAATGCTATTTCCCATGGTGATTTATTTCCCTTCAGTTATAAGGATGGGATTTGAAATGGCATACTTATCAGGGATATTTCGTTGGTGAATTCACCTCATTTATCAATTAAGAGATTGATTTAATGGCAAGACAACAGTGGTTATCAGGGCATTCTTTTCTACTAAAACTAGTGGACTAATAAACATGTATGAAAACATACAAAATGTATTGTGCTATAGGGTCTGTCTGCACCAAATCATATATAGAAATGAATATTATTTTTATTTCATTTATTTTTTGTAGTATTTTTATATTCTGATTGGTTAAAGATGTAAACCAATGGATACAGAATCTGTATACTCAGATGTGTCCATCCTCACCTTTCCTTTAGTTTAGTAGTTGATATACAGTGCTTCTGCTGCTGTGTTATGCAGTCCCCCCCCCTCCCATACACACACACACACACACACACACACACACTGATCTCCTATTCTTGTTAGAGGCAAACACACCTCCTGTCTATAGCTGGCATCTATGGAGGGGCATATGATTTACACATTGTTTCATGTACAATACAGGAGGAACATTGATGTAGCATAGTCACATAACCCTCCAAGGGATGCCATCTATGAATGGGAGCTCTATCCTTCTGCTTACAGGGACCAGGGACCCAGGGACTGATGGGAGTATATAAATGTATAATGCAGTGATGTATGTTCACACATAGTATTTTAGTCAGTATTTGTGGCCAAAATCAGGAGTGGAACTGACAGGACAAAAATTATAAAGGGAAGATTTTCACAGTTTTTGTTGAAAAATACTGGTTGAAAAAATACTGACCAAAAGACTGATGGAAATACGATGTGTGAACATAGCCTAAATCTTTTAACGCATTGAGTTTAGACGCTTGTTAAGGAAGGACACATCTGTGTATGAGCTAACATGTATTAAGCTATTCAACAAGGAAGGAAAATTATTTACGAAGTTGGACTTTAACGGGAATGTGTCACCAGAAAATGACCTATTGTTTAAATTAAATGTGACATTTTTTAGATTTTTTTAAAATGTTTTTCCCAATCCTCCATTTTACTATCTATAATTTAAATAATCCTATAATCGTGCAGATTTAATGGTGACCACTTAGCCTTAAACTGAGCTGGGACTTCCTTATTCTGTCTGTGATAAGGTAGAGACTAGAGATGAGCGAACCGGGTTCGGGTTCGAGTCGATCCGAACCCGAACGTTGGGTATTTGATTAGCTGGGGCTGCTGAACTTGGATAAAGCCCTAAGGTTGTCTGGAAAACATGGATACAGACAATGACTATATCCATGTTTTCTACATAGCCTTAGGGCTTTATCCAAGTTCAGCAGCCACCGCTAATCAAATGCCGAAAGTTCGGGTTCGGATCGACTCGAGCATGCTCCAGGTTCGCTCATCTCTAGTGGAGACTACTAGAAAGTGATCTGTACAATGTTACTGTAGAAGTTGACACCAGTAGATAGAGAAGACAATAAATGATCACCCTCCTCCTGACTTTTAGAATTACCTTTACACAGGTCACAGAGGTCAAAGAACGTACTTAGACACCTGTCTCATACAAAGAGTAAGGTCTGGAAATATCCATTATGAATATGTTAATGGGGCTTTTAGGAGAGTATATGACTCCTAAAAAAAACAGCACAGTTAATTTGCCCCCCCCCCCCAATAATTATGTTCTAAATAAAATATAATCAGAAAAAAGTAACAGATTGGGAAAAATTTATTAACCCCTTAACGACATAGGGCATATATTTACGCCCTGATGCCGGTAAGGACCTTCAGAGCGGGGCCGCGCGGCGACCCCGCTCTGAACCGCCGCGGTCCCGGGTGCCGCTTGTAGCCCGGGACCGCAGATATTAGCGGGCACGGTCCGATCGCCATGCCCGCTAATACAGTAATCATATGCAGCTGTCAAACATGACAGCTGCATCCGATTACCGGACACAGCGTCATCCCTGGTGTCTAGTGGGGAGATCGCTCCTCCGGGATGTTATCCCGGAGGAGCGATCTCCGTAACTGAAGCCGGCCGGGGACTGCTTCAAGATGGCGCCGTCCTCGGCTCGGCACACGTTTACTTCCGGCTGCAGCAGCCGGAAGTAAATGATTGCCTATCTCATGGATCTCTGCAGCATATCTATGCTGCAGAGATCTCTATGAGAGATCAAAGCACTTATACTAGAAGTCCCCCAGGGGGGCTTCTAGTATAAGTGTAAAAGTAAAATAAAGGTATTGTTATTAGTAAAAATCCCCCTCCCCTAATAAATGTCAGAATCACCCCTCTTTTCCCAGGTTATTAATAAAAGTAAATAAATAAATAAATAAACAAACATGTTTGCTATCGCCGCGTGCGTAATCGCCCGAACTATTAATTAATCACATTCCTGATCTCGCACGGTAAACGGCGTCAGCGCCAAAAAATCCCAAAGTGCAAACTTGCGCATTTTTGGTCGCATCAAATCAAGAAAATTGTAATAAAAAGCGATCAAAAAGTCATATATGTGCAATCAAGCTACCGATATAAAGATCACATCATGGCGCAAAAAATGACACCTCACACAGCCCCATAGACCAAAGGATAAAAGTGCTATAAGCCTGGGAACGGAGCAGTTTTAAGTGACGTATATTTGTTGACAATGGTTTGAATTTTTTACAGGCCATCAGATACAATATAAGTTATACATGTTATATATAGTTTTAATCGTAATGACTTGAGGAACATTTATAACAAGTCAGTTTTACCCCAGGGCGAATGGCGTAAAAACACATTTCCCCCAAATAAACAAAATGCATTTTTTTTTTCAATTTCACCACACATTTATTTTTTTCCTGGTTTCGCAGTGTACTTTATGCAAATATTCAGCCTGTCATTGCAAAGTACAATTAGTGACGCAAAAAATAAGGGCTCATGTGGGTTTCTAAGTGGTAAAATGCAAGTGCTATGGCCTTTTAAGCACAAGGAGGAAAAAACGAAAACGCAAAAATCAAAATTGGCTCTGTCCTTAAGGGGTTAATATTAACTGATTAATATCAGTTATTTGCTCTAATTATTAAAAAAAAAATAAAATAAATAGCCCCGTTGAGACATTAACTTTAAGGCTATGTTCTCACATAGGGCAAAAAAAAAAAAAAAAAAAAGAATTACCAAAAGATTGAAAGAAATGTGTGAACATAGCCTAAAGTAAAACTATCATTCTTTGTTGGTGGCGGAATAAGCTGTGAAAATCTGGCAGCATTTACTTAAAGGGGTAATCCAGCGAAAATCTTTTTCTTTTAGATCAACTGGTTTCAGAAAAATATATTGATTTGTCATTTATTTCTATTCTTAATTCTCACCATACTTATCAGCTGCTGTATGTCCTGCAGGCAATAGTATTTTCTTTTCAATCTGCCACAGTGCTCTCTACTAAGAAAGGAACTGTCCAGAGCAGCAGCAAATCCCCATAGAAAAACTCTTGCTCTGGACAGTTCCTGTCTCGGAAAGAGGTGGCAACAGAGAGCACTGTGTCAGACTGTAAAGAAAACACAGTTTCTTGCAGGACATACAGCAGCTGAAATTTTAGAAAAGAAGTAAATTACAAATCTGTATACCTTTCTGAAACCAGTTGATTTGAAAGAAAAAGATTTTCACTGGATAATCCCTTTAACTTCTACAGCCTTTTATCTAGCTTCTATCTATTCTGTCATCCTTTAGCACGTTACCTAACATTGCTGACCATTATAACCATTATTATATTCTAGGAAACCCTTGCACAGAGATGCTATGTGTATACTGTACTATATGAGTTATTCTTACTATAAGCCTGGCTGCCATGTTACAGCTTTCTTCCCATATAAGGTGGCCGGCACTTAAGACATTTTAGGAATGATCAGTAGATATCTCTGCCCTCTTCAGACCATTACCTGGTTCCTTTATGGGGATTTGTAATGTTCTTCATATATCACTCACATACAGTATAGTCGGAATGTTTTTCCAGCCATGCCTGGCTTCTTGTATATATAATCACTTTAAGAGACAGGATGTTTGAACTGCGCCAAACACTAATATATCTTCATTCCTCGATCCCTGTAGTTCAGTCATGACAGTTCCCAAGGAAACATTACAATGCTATATAATTACTTTTATGAAATTATTCTGTACATGTGATGGGAATGACATATATATTCTCAAACCTGCCATTATTCTTACTGAAAAGAATATCTGAGCAGCGTGAGCTGGAATACTCAATGGCTCAAAGTCACTGGGGGTGCTCTGTGCACTGTGACTCTCACTGGAAGTCTCCTGTTCACCGATATGGAACTATAATTCATAATCCCATTGCAGTAAATTGGAGATTTCCAACTATCTTTGGATTTTGGGGTCTGAAGATGAGGAGGCACAGCTCGTAAAGAAGTCCTGCAACCTTCCATTGTAGTGATGAGTGAGGCTCAAAAAGGCTCGAAGGATCAGCATAGGAGTCACTGATTCTATTTACCACAGGTGAAAGTAACATGGATGATGGTAACCAGAGATGACCAAAGCGAACCTGGCAAATCAAGATTCGCTGCAAATCGTCAATTCTTTTCATTCTGCGAAGCAAAATCCCATCTATTTGTTAAGGGAATTCGCAATAAAGCAAAATGGCGTCCGCGCATGCTGTCTGGAGCATCACTAAGTGGGAGAAAGGGATTAACCATAACCATATAAATGCATATGTATAGAACTTATCATCCCTCCCCCTTCCCTGTATCCATCCCCTCCTTGGTTGAACTTGATGGACGTGTCTTTTTTCAACCGTATTAACTATGTAACTATGTAACTATAATCCCTTGCGCCCGTCCAATCAGCTGCAGGCCCCTCTGTGATGTCAGCACCTCCCCCTCTATATAACGGGGTTCGGTAACGGAGGTGGCCAGTCGGCTGTGTGTGGAGGAGAGAGCAGGATGGCAGCAGGCAGTTAGAACAGAGCAGGGAGAGACTAACAGAGCGATGTAGGAACAGATAGGAGAGGAATGGCGGAAAATGGATGATTGACATTTTTTTTTTAATTCAGATTTTCTGATTTTTGACACCTTTACAAGAACATGCTCTACCAAATTCGCCCTTCTGTAATAGTCCCAGTATTGTTGCTACTATAGTTTTGGCCTTTAATCAAATTAATTAAGATTCGATGCCTGAATGTTAATGAGAAAATTAGCAAAGCTCGCAAAATTAATTTCTTCAATTCGCTCATCTCTAGTGGTCACCCTAAAGAGGACCTGTGGTCAGGGTTTTTTTTAGTACCATTTTGAGGTCTGGTTTGATTCGGTTACCACATTCCCCTATTTTTAAGGGTAATGTATAGAGATTTTAATATTTAGTTGACTATTGGTACTTTTCACTGAACAGTAAGGCAGGTGTGAACAGCATTTTTATCTTCAGTTTTCTTTGGAAAGCCATCCACTGTAACAGAAAGTGAGTGTGGACCTGATATTCCACTCAACCGGTTTGCCTTTGGGCCAGACCAGGGACTGGAGTCTAAGTGCCCTCTGGGTCTTCAACCTTTATCCCGCTCATGCAGGAAGAGAACAACAGGTTGCTAAACAAGTGAGGTCCTGGTGTGAGCAGCAGCTGGTCCTCAAGAAGTCCGTGCAAGGCATCGGGGGACAGTAGTCATAGTAAGTAGGCCGGGTCAGGGCAGGTGGCTTTAGAGGCAAGTCAGACAATTCGAGTTTGCAACAGAAGCTGCAAATGGTACAGACAGGGGTCAGGCAGAAAGAAAAAACAGAGTAACAGGCACAGGTCAGGATATATGGGAATACAGTGGGAATAGCAGACACACATCAGTATGTATGCAGTAATGCAACAATACTCATTCAAGGGGGTGCGGGGGGAAAACTTTAAATAGGTAAAGGTGGAATTTGATTGGCAGGAGGGAGGAGTAGGAGGAGACAGGCTGGCCCTATAAATCCAGAGAAGGTGGTCATGTTTGCACTCTAGTGGCCTGTGGTATCACTGCAATAGGGATCAGATGAAGGAAGCAGACGGTGGGAGACACATGGACACTGGTAGAGGTAAGCAGCCCCAGGGCCAGCATACAGTACAGCAAAGGAGTAGACAGGGCCATTATGGTGAGCAGGTGGCAGACCTGGATGACTAGTCTAGTGGTGGGTGCTGTCTGACGGCATTACATCAACCAACAGAAATGCATCTGCAAAATTGTAAGGGTGCGTTCACACGTACAGGATCCGCAGCAGATTTGATGGTGCAGATTTGATCCTGTGTTCAGTTAATTAGATGAAATCTGCTGCATATCCGCTGTGGATCTGCAGCAGAAAAAACGCTGTGGATCCTGTACATGTGAACGCACCCTAAGGCTATGTTCACACTACATATTAGTCCGGCCGTAGTTCGTACGCAGCCGTACATGTGCGACAGAAAGTACGGCCGTGGGAAAAATAGACATGCGGACGGATTGCGAATATGCAGGCGAACCGCGAACATACGCCCGTAGTAGAGTTATGCTTCCCTAGCTTGTTTCGAAGCGATCTGAAACAGGTCATTTACTTGGAAATCTTTGCCAAATAAAACTCACAGAACCTTTTGGATCTAAAAATCACATTCAATTTGGCTGAAATAAGTACTTCGTACGGGACCGCATGGAAATCCACGGCCGTGAGTTGGAACATTTCTGTCCTCAAACAATGGTCTTGTTCATTTTTCATGACGCCGTATACGATCCGTCTGTAAGCTCATACGTAGTGTGCACTGTGCGGGCGTATATCGTATACTTTCAAGCGAACGCATCAACCTCAAAACTACGTGCGTATATTCGCGATTTGCACTACGGCCGGAAAGATACGTAGTGTGAACATAGCCTTAAGGTAGAAATACACCAGAAATAAGTATATGGTAAAATATGAAATGTCCGGAATATAAGCTTAAGAATGGCGCTGAGAACTCCTTATATGGAAAGGGGGTGACAATATCACTTAAAAAAAAACAAAAAAAACAAAAAAAAAAAACTGCTTTCTATTCTATGGACATTTTTTTTATTGTACAGTGTGTGAACCCAGGGTAATGATTTTACCTTTTTTTTCTGGGGCTAAATATAAACCAAATAGAATGGCTCCTATCGGATAATCCAGCGCGCATTTTTTTATGTTCTATGATCTTCTTTTGCTTGTTAAGTATAAGGAACCTGTGACATGCAGACTATGTGAATGTTTGTGTCTCTAATGAAAATATTTGAAGAGTGTCATAAGAATACATTTTACTGCCACTTTATGTATGTCTGCTGTCAAGTCCAAAGCAAACATGTGATATTTCCGGAAGAAATGTTATGTTGTCTTTATTAGGATAGTAGTTTTCACCAGGTCCTGTCACGTCATTGTGTTTATTTTTGGAAGAGTAATAAAATATTTTATAGTGACTAGTAAGGGGTTTAATGGTAACGTCTCTTTTGCTCTAATGAAGAGAAAGCCATTTAAGGTGGCATCTCTGGTGGTTGACATGATAGGTAGGGCATGCCCTGCTGTTACGCTAAGGGTCCTATTACACAGGAAGATTATTGTGCAGAAAATTGTTATATCGTTTGAATTTAAATGATAATGATTATGTGTCATTGCAGGCAACAATCGATAAATCGTGTGTTGTTGATTGGATATTTAGATCTGACCCTAAAATCATTGTTAATCGTTCACTGTAATTCCACATTCGTTCACTAATCGTTCTGCGTAATTCCAAATAGTTCTCTTTTGCTGGGATCAGATGGAATAAACGATCGTAGTAACGATAATTGTAACGATAGAACCTAATGACAATCGTTCTGTGTACTATGGTGAACAATTTCAGGAAAAGAGTGAAGGACCTGACCACGTGACCCGAAGGTCCTCAACCTCACAGTGTTGAGATCAGCCCGATAGAGAACAAGAGGGAGAAGACTGAGCTGTGTGTCAGTGTCTGTGTCAGTGTTTGTGTCAGTCAGTCAGTGTCAGTGTCAATCAGTCAGCCAGTGTTAGTCAGTCAGTCAATGACGGTTAGTCAGTCACTCAGTGTCAGCAATATCTGTTTGTGTATGTTAGTGGTGTCTCAAGTTATTGTGCATAGTGTGTGGATGAGGGGCCTGCTGAGGTTCTATCGCCCAAGTGGCCGCAAAAACCTGGAGCCGGCCCTGAATCCATTGATTCCCATAAGATGCCAATACACCTTATACTAAGGTTGCTTGAACCGCCAGTAGTGGCATATTCAGTGGATAATATAAGATGTATGGTGGCAGGGCCGTATTAACAGCTGTTGCTGCCCTAGGCACTAAACCTAAAGATGCCCCACCCTGGGGAGCGCAGGGGAGAGTGGTTTCGGAATCCCGTTTTTCTTGTTTTTAACTGCTTAAAAAATAAACAAATTTCCACATTAAATCATTGATTAGAGCCGCATATTGTCTGACAGAATTCTCTCTAAAGGATTGGTAGGTAATAGCTCCAGGCATCACATTTAACACCGCCATACCAGACCTAAACAATACCGCCATACTGTGACTGGATAACACCGTCACACCAGCCCTGAACAACACCGCCATACTGTGACTGAATAACACTGCCACACCAGACCTAAACAATATAGCCACACAGGGGCGTAGCTAATCAACTTGCCCCCCCCCCCCTCCTTCACGAGTGATGCTACTGGTAGGTGTATATATGTACCGCAAGACAGATATTACAAATAACACCAGCATATAGGAAGAGAAAATATTATCACCATATATATTACCGCCATACTGTTACTGACCAAATCCTGTATACTGAGACCAATATTGCCAATAATACGAGTATACAAGGGGCAAATATTACCGCCACACCACAACCACTACCATCACCACCATATCGTTACTGACCAAATCCAGTATACTAAGACCAATAAAACACAGTACCGGATAACACGTAACAAATATTACCACCACATACTGACTAACACCGCCACATACCGACTAAAACCGCCACATACTGACTAATACCACCACATACTGACTAACACCACCACTGCTACTGAATAAAATCCACTGTACACAGATCACTATCACCTCATACAGTCATATAGAGGTGGACGCAGCTCCACACAGGTTGTATACACCATATAAATTACAGTGCAGTTATATCAGGTGACTCACAGGGGACGTCTTCTCTGATCGGAGTTCTTCCCTTTTCATTTTCTTCTTCTCCATCTGCCCTGGGCCGTTATGAGACCTTCTCCGAGCCACGAATCCACAGAATCTGCCAGACAGACATATTAGGCTCCTCACACTGGCACCATCCTCATCTCTTTACACACTGCACATCTGTAATGGCCCCTTTACACCCTCATTTAGTGGGTAGGCTGACACTATGTGACCCCCCTATAGAGTATATAGATGGCCCCCACTGCATGTTGCCCCCCCCTTATAGATGGCCCCCTCTCTCCCCCACCCCTTATACTGTAGATGGCCCCCTCTCTCCCCCCCTTAAAGTTGGCCCCCACTGCATTTTGCCTCCCCTTATAGATGGCCCCCTCTCCCCCTCCCCTTATAGATGACCCCCTTTTTTCCCCTTATTATAGATGCCCCCCTTTCCCCCTCCCCTTATAGATGGCCCCCTCTCCCCCCATCATAGATGCCCCTTCTCCCCCCATTATAGATGCCTCCCTCTCCCTATAGATGGCCCCCTCTCCACCCTACCCTTATAGATGCCCCCCTCTTATAGATGGCCCCTCCCCCCATTATAGATGCCCCCTCTCCCCCCCTTGAAGAGGGCACCCTCTTATCCCCCCCTTATAGATGCCCCCCTCTCCCCCCCTTATAGATTCCCCTTCTCATTATAGATGGCCCCCCTCTCCCCCCATTATAGATGCCCCCCTCTCCCCCATTATAGATGGCCCTCTCTTCTCCCCCCCGTATAGATGCCCCCCTCTTCCCCCATTATACATGGACCCCTCTTCTCCCCCCCTTATAGATGCCCCCCTCTCCCCCCATTATACATGGCCCCCTCTTTCCTCTATGCTAAGAAGAATTTAAAAAAAAACCAAACACACAAACTCACCTAACAACCTGCTCCCCCGGTGATCCTCTCCTTCTTCAGGCTTGTCCGGGCCCCCGGCTGATGCGCGGCTGCCGGGGGTATCCCATCCTATCCTCGGCAGCGCCGCGCATCAGTGAACTCTCTATGCGCCGGGGCTGGGACTTCCGGCACAGGAATCATCTCTGACGTGCGCTTCCTGTGCCGGAAGTCAGGGCCCCAGGCGGCACATGGAGTTTACTGATGCACGGCTGCCGGGGGTGTCCCGTCCTATCCCTGGCAGCGCCGCGCATCAGCCGGGGGCCCGGACGAGCCCGCTCTTGTGACCGCAAGCAAAACAATGCTTGCGGTCACAAGAATAATTTAAGGGGGGAGCAGTGCAGTGGACCGCCCCCTTGTGGCGGTCCAGGTCGCAGCGGTCGCTACCCTGGTAGCTACGCCACTGCCGCCACATTGTGACTGAATAACACCACCATACCAGACCTGACCAATACCACCATACTGTGACTGGATAACACCACCATACCAGACCTAAACAATGCCAACATACTATGACTGGATAACACCACAATACCAAGCCTGAATAATTCCACCTTAACCCTCCCCCCTCGAAAAGACACTAGATTTACTGGCAAGTCTGAATGGGAGGTAAGAGATTTAAAAAAAAAAAAAAATAGTTGTTTCTTTCACCCTGCTCCCTGGTACTGCCCCCTGAAAGGTGCTGCCCTAGGCACCGGACCACAAGTCCCTAGTGGTAAATACGCCCCTGTATGGTGGGCTTCTGACTCTCCACCAATAGCTGATGTTGGAGGAGAGAAGGGTCGGTTATGCTGGATTATTGTTGCCTGACCCTTTTGTTTTCAGATGGATAAGTTTGTGTCTGGCTGTGGCTTATACCTCCTCACAAGGTCTATGGGGAGGATGGGATGGGCACCTTTACACCTGTAGACATTATCTGGCCAGTCTCTGTGCTAACATAAGAAAACAACAGTGGTATAGTGTGGTGAGGCCATATAAACAGAATGATAGAATAATAGCTAGCGCTTGACCCGCTAAGTACAGGTAGTTCCTATCCTATGATTAGCCATGGTGCAAGGAAGGCAGTCAAGGCTGTTAAGTGCTCCAACTGAAAAAGACTATCCAGCACTTGTGAATGTGGATGAATAACACCATTGAAGTTTATTGAAAAATACTTAAAAGTCCATTATATAAAAGTATATAAGTGTGGCTAAGCTGGGTATACAGCAATACATTCCAAACCTCTGACTTCTTCATCATAGTATTTCTCAATAAACTAAAGTGGTTTTATACATCTACATCCACAAGTGCTATATTACAAGTAATATTTCTTCAATAGAAGAAATAATCTATTATACCTTTTCTATTATTATACTATCATTATAGTGTTATCATGGTAAACAAAGCTATCACTCCATACAGTTGACTACTTCATTACATTAACGCTTGCTGAAACTTAATAGCATCATTAGTTGCCGGCATGTGATGCCATTGGCATTAGGTCTATGGGGCCAAGCGAACAATTTGTCTCAAAACTCAGTGGTGACCTCTCTGCCCAGACTACTTTGTGCTAAAGTTATAAATGACCAGAATAGTAGGAGATATAGATAGCAGAAATGTAAAAATGTTGTTTACAGCTTAGTTGTTAATTCATTGACTTAATGAGAGAGAGTAATTTGAGGTATTCTGCCTTGCAAACACATTATCCTGATTATAAGTAATAATACAAGCTGCAATCTGTCTAGAACTTCTGCAATCAGGAAACGTGACATACATTTTCATTCTTTAGTCTTACAGTCAATTAACATGTTTATATTTAAAGGGATTGTATCCCCCTTTAAAAGGGAAATTAGAAGTATCTATCATTCTGATTACTTCCCTATAGGGTACTGGGTGCTGAGGATGAAGGAAAGTTTCTTACCTTCATCATCATCATCGCTGTTTCTACAATATATGTAAATATGTTGTTTTGGTGCACTGGGGTGGGGCCCCAGGGCAATGACCACCCCCAGCCAGCCCACTCCTGCTAAGGAATATCAGCAGAGCGGTATGGTCATGGGAAATTGGTGTACTGGGGCAATAGTCCTACACCCAGTGCACCCACATGACATATTTGTATATGGATTAAACTCTTAAAGGGGAACTTCAGGTAGAGGTTAATAAAAATGAAACTTCTGCAGAAGCATAACACTTTCTGGTTTGGCATTTCCCAGAATGCAATGCTTTCCCTCATGTGATCATCACAGCCCCCACCCATTACAATCAGTAAAATTAGTGCTGCACCTGCTTCTGGCCGGTCAGAGATGGTGAATCAGTCAAGGGATTGGGTTATCCAACCAAGCCTCCTGTGACATCACGCCCTGCCCCCTGTCTGCATCATCAGCAAACACACACAATGTGAGACAGAGGCATGTAAGATTTGACTCCTAGGGGGGGGGGGGAAATAACAGAAGGAGCAGGTGACAATGTGGATTGGCACAGGGGCCATTTCACTTCCTGGATTTCTATCAGCTACCAGTGTGGCAGAACCGTACAGGTACGGTAATACATTATATAGACACATCTATATAACTTTTAATGTACTTTTAATAGAAAACAAATTTTTCTTATCCAGAGTTCCCCTTTAATATCGTAGAAATGGCACAGAGAATGAAGATGAGAAACTTACCTTCATCCTCAGCGTCCTGTGCACTATAGGGACATATCAGTAGGTTAGACACTTCTATAACCCAGTCGGTGTGCAATTGATTCTGTCACCGGAAGTTTGGTTACCCATGGCTGTGACCACACTGGATCAGTACTGTGCACGATCCTCATTCTGTTTCAATAGTGATTGTGCACAGGACAGGAATCGGCGAGGTCGTATACATTGATATCTGAACTTACGGCGACAGAATCAACAGCACAGCACACCAAACGGACAAGACCCCTTTTCCCAAAATTTGCCTCCTGCATTTGCTAGTTCAGTGTTAAATGCTGTCTCTCTAATAATAAAAACAATATGTAACTATGCAATATAGTTGAATTTATCTGATATACAGTAACTGAAAATAAGTCAAGGATGATCACCCTTTTATTTAATCGGTGCTGTATTATAGTACATATCCTGGGCAGCAGGCAGCTTCCCCTGCCTGCAAATATTTTTTGAAATAGATAGAGAACAGAGAGGAGGGAGAGGAAGGGGATGCAGCTGCAGTATACAGAATCAAACAGGGAAGAAATGTTCCAGTAAACACTGTATTATTGTGATATACAGTAAGTGAACTTTTGTAATACAGACGTAAAACCGCAGCACTTATAGCACTATAGTATTATACCATAGAAGCCCTACCAGCCATCATATAGGGTCTGTCCTTTGTATGAGCTTTAATGGGAAGGCAAAAGTATAGTATACTGCATAGTTTCAGCATTAGCTTTTAATATCTATGTAACCATTACAATCACACTGATCATTTTTCACTAGCTTAACTAAATCAACACAAGCCAATGGTTTCCACCAATTTGTTTAAATGATGTCTGGATGATTTACTACATAGACACAAAGCAAACTTCATATAAACCCTTTTCTCTTGGCAACATCCATAAACAATATCCATTCATCCTAGAGCAACAGCCACTATCTAGAATTCAATTTATTCTGATCTATGAGCTATAAAACAAGCTTCTACCGAATTATCCTGTTTTGTAATAAAATCCTAACAATACGTACAGTAGGATGTCGGGTTTCTTTCTAACTCACTTAACGTCTACTAATAATAAAAGTTTTTTTTATGTGCACTTGTCCTCTGATTAAATTAGATAATTCAGCAAATTAAGCATTGTTCTTGGAACTTGTAACATATTTACCACTTGAGTTATCTGGAATCTGTCAGCTCCTGGGCCCTATCTAAGGTGCTGACAGTGTGCTGTAGCTGGCAGTCCCCTAGTGATTATGGTGACTTTTGGTAATTTTCTGTGCAGTAGATTATGTACAATCTCAGGTCTCCTACTGTACTGAAGAGGCAAAGAGGAGTTGCTTGTGCCACACTCTGACAGGCCTCACCACTCCTTCTTCTCCCTCTTCTTCATGAATAATCAATGCTGCCCGGCCTCCTGCTGGCTCAGCTGTCAGCCAGTGTCTCTGATTGCAGATCAGTCCTCTGTAGGCAGGTTCTATCTGAAAGAAACACTCAGGTATAGTTGAATCTCTCTGCCCAAATGTGTTGGAGCTATGGTCTAGGGGTAACTCACTTGTCTAGAGACCTGCCAGCAGTTCATTCTCTGGTTCAAACCCCCTGATGGAAATGAAATAAAGGTTTTAATTTTTTTTTTTTTTACCTCATTGTTATATATTTTTTAAGGCAATATTTACACACAGAACCAAAATCAGAAGTGGATTAAAAACATAGAAAGGCTATAGAAACACTGTTGAAATTGAGCGGATGACTGTAATTTAATGGCAAATATCAGCCGTTGTTTTAAAATAATAATAATTATTTTCCATTAAGTGGCTGTCTTCCACTCAATTTCAACAGTGTTTGAACATAGTCTCTGTTTTTTCAATCCACTCCTGGTTTTGGTTGCAAAATACTGACAAAAATACTGACAAAAAATACTGTGTGTGAACATAGCCTTAACAATGATACAATAATGAGGAAAAAAGACCTCTATTTCATTTCCATCAGGGAATTTGAAACAGAGACCAAACTGCTGGAAGGTCTCTAGAAAGGTCAGTTACCCCTAGACACAGCCGCTACACATTTAGGGTTAGAGATTCAACTATATCCTATATCTGTGTGTTTCTTTCAGACATAAATAGCCTACAGAGGACTGATCTGCAATCAGAGACTCTGGCTGACAGCTGAGCGAGCAGGAGGCTGGGCAGCATTGATTATTCATGAAGAAGAGGGAGGAGGAAGGAGTGATGAGGTGTGCAATAGTGTGGCACCAGCAACTCCTCTTTACTCCTTCATTACAGTAGGAGACCTGAGTGCATAATCCTGCACAGAAAATTACCAAGTCCCCATGCTCACAAGGCACTGCTAGCTACAGCACACTGTCAGCACCTTAGGTAGGCCCCAGGTGCTGACAGATTCCTTTAAAATATATGCCATATATTCGGTGAAGGTCTACATTGGCTGATCAAGCGATCGGGAAGTTGAATGTTGGAGATGAGACAGAAGCAGTTTCTTCTGCACCAGTTAAAGGGGTATTCCGGTTTAAAACAAAAATTGTGCCCATATAGTAAAGAAGTAGCACTCACCAACTTGCTGGTATAAAAAATACTTGTTTTATTCCATGCATTGCTGCTAGGGATTAAAAAGATACAATAGTGAAACAAAGAAAATTATCCAGTTAATAATAATCGCTGTTGTAATCCCAATTATTCCTTATCATATCTTTTCGAGACACACAGCTGTTATTGCTGTGTGCAGACATTAAATGAAATGCTAACGTTAATATAACACATTTATAAAGCAGATTTCATTAAGCTCATATGGTTCCTTTAATGGTGACAGTCCTTTGTCTGCTCACAGACATGGCTTGGTATTGATTGACAGCCATTCCTGTATGGGACGGAGTGGGACAAGTCTTCACTGCAGTTGCTGTGCGTCCACATTCATTAGCAGAGAATCCAGGGGGTGCTTGCATTGTATGGTCAGCTCTCCTGTCACACAGCACTTAAACCTCTGTAACTACACAGTGACCAGGAAAAATAACCTCCCCTCCCTATAAACAACACAGGAATTCTCGGCTGTGCTGAATGTTCCTGTCTATTGAGAGAACGGGTGGCGGGCTGGAGAGAAACTTTTATAGGCCTCTTTTCAACCTAAAGCTCCTATTACACGGGGCGATGAGAGTAAGGAAGCGAGCGCCGACCTGTCAGATCAGTTCTCACTTGTTTCTCACTAGTACATACGCCGATAGTGAGTGGGTAAGTGCGGGGTGAGCGGCTGCAGGGAGCTGCGCGTTGGGGGGGGGGGGGTTCTCTAAAGATCGTCCGGGGAGCCCATAGAAGATAGTGGTGGACTGTTGCTGCTGCTCCTATTACAAAGAGCGATGGCAGAAGATTGTTGTGATCTTCAGACAACGATCAGCCAACACCCTGCATGTCGGCTTATTGTTGTCTTCTATTACATGTAGCGATTATTGGCCGTAACGGCCGATATCAGCTGAATATGAGCAATAATCTCTTCATGTAATAGGGCCCTTAGAGTTGTTTTGTGTGTTTTATATAAAAAAAATGGGAGTAACGTGATAAGACCTTCAAAAAGGTCGACATACCAATGAAATTTCCTCGGTCAGATCAGAACTCGCTATCATTAGGTCACTTGCGGCACACTGCAGTTACCTACAGGAAATTCAGGACTGCTTTGTATACATAAGTGTTGGAAGCTGACTGCCATGCATTGTAAACCTCTTAATCTTTGGGTCTGTATTGCAGCTCGGTGCCTTGAGGCTCTGTGAGATAAAGTGGTCTATCAGTCAAGAAAATGAGCAGGGAGCCAGGAATAAAATCTCTGTAATTAGAAATTTGAGAAATCTTTCAAATGTGATTGGATTCGCCATGTGATAGTTTGCTAGAGGCTTTATCTGTGACGCACAGCCAATCTGTTTATTTCAGTAAGCAGCTGTAAAATTGGGAAAGCGTTGGTAATGTGTTCTGTGTCACATTAGGCAATAAAGGACATATTGCTAGCATTAGGTACTGATCGAGTCAAAATCAAGACTTGATGTATGGGAGTCTGGGGAGATACAGTAAATGCATCAGTCTGTGCAGGTTTGTAAGGCTCGGTTCACACTGCCCTTAGATTTAGTAAGTACATGGGGAAAGTTTGGAATGTACACGCTAGACATCTCCATAGGGGTCTGTTAGTCAGATGGAGGTCAAAAGAGTGTCTTTATACCACAAAGAATTAGGTATGTAACAGCATGTCCTGTAAAAAGACAGATACTATAGTCTATAGTGATGCTCTTGTTACTACTAACAGGTTAGACTAATCTAACCTGCTGATATCTCCCTAGGGAGCACAGGGTGGTGAGGATGAAGGTATATCTCTTACCTTCATCCTCTGCACCGTTCTTGTGCAGTTTAATCTGAAATCCTCTACCTGGTAAATCTGAATCTAATCTGAAATCCTTTACCCCCCCCCCCCCTTTGATGATCCAATAATCATGCAAGGGGTGGGCCAAATCGGTAGTCTGGGGGGTGGTATCCCTGCCCCTGTGCTCATAGCAACTTTCTGGGCAGAGGATTTTAGAATAAACAGCCCAGGAACTGTGCAGAGGATGAAGGTAACAGACATACCTTCATCCTCAGCGCCCCGTACCCAGTGGGGAGCTATCAGCATTTAAAGACACGTCGCACGAACTTTTTTTTTTTTTTTTTTAATAATAAATCAACAGTGGTTGGGATCACAAGCAACAATTTCTATGTTAAAACAAAGTTATACATGTGGTCCAGCCTCCCTTCGTTCTGATATTTGGTCTTTTCTCTGTTTAAAAAAAAAAAGAACACAGGAAGTTCCAGTCCTTTGCACACTCACAGACATAGCTTGCTATTGTTTGACAGCCATTCCTGAGCATGCAATGAGTCTTCACTGCAATTGCTGCATATCCACATTCAGTAGCAGAGAATCCTGGGGGTGCTTGCATTGTATGGTCAGCCCTCCTGTCATACAGCACTAAAACCTTTGTAACCACACAGTGACATTATAGTGACTGAATTGTTGCTTAACAAAGCATTGTTCCCGGGTAAGCTGCATAGCTAATAATATAGTTAGCAAAAGTTAATTAAAGGGGTAGTGCGGCGCTAATCCTTTATTCACAAAGTAACACACATTACAAAGTTATACAACTTTGTAATGTGTGTTATGTATGTGAATGGCCCCCTTCCAAGTGTTCCCCCTTCCCAAGCTAGACCCGGAAGTGTGGTGCATTATACCACAATCGCGTCTGAGCAGCTGATGACGCGGCAGAGGGGGCCGGCATGAGGGCTGGATGGAGCGGTTCAGCCGGCCTTCCGAAGATGATGTCATTGTCACAAGATGGCGGACGGGGGTCGACACGAATGCGGTAAGTATAATGCACCACACTTCCGGGTCTAGCGTGGGGGGGAACACTGGGAAGGGGGCCATTCACATACATAGCACACATTACAAAGTTGTATAACTTTGTAATGTGTGTTATTTTGTGAAAAAATGATTGGCGTCGCACTACCCCTTTAACTCTGCAGATATGGCTGACCGGATTAGCTTTTTGCAAAGCAAGAGCTCAGCTTAGAGGAAGACTGCCCAATATCACTACTCATAAGCAAAGTCAAGTATAACATTTCCTGGTCTGGCATTCTTTAAAGTGGCTGTCAAATTCTTGAATAAAAAAAGGAAAAAATGGTCTAAAACAACAACAACAACAACAACAACAACAGAAAAGCAGTACTCACCTCATATACCCCCTGCTGACACAGTGCAGACGCTCTGGTGGTCCCCTGCTGGTCTATGTGTATGTAGATATACCTAGATGAATTTGTATACTGGTAAGCATTTATATTTTGCCGTTTGGATAATATTTTACTTTTGATAGATTTCCACCAAAAAGTGAAATTTGAATTTCTTGGTTTTCCATGTATAATCAGATTTTTCTGTTTACATTGCTAGCAGATGGTTTTACTAAGTGTCTTCAGGGTCCAAATATTATGTTTGTAAATTGGAGATTTTCCAAATAAACAGACTCTTCATAAAACCCTCTGCGCATTTCAAATCCAACACCAGTCTTATAAACCCCGAGGAAGCTCGCCATAAACATTTCACAAACAACAACTCTTGACTCCAATGACATTCATCTACTGTATGTTATTATGACCAAGAATTCAAAATACCTCTTGAAAATGTCAACTCTGCCACTGAAGATGTCATTAAATTTAAGAAGAAACATCTGTGCTGTCAAGACGTCTTCTCCTTTTCCAGTGTTTTCTCTGCTTTACTGCAGCTAATGTATTCTTGTGTTTGTCTTAACACGGCTACATACGATTTAGACATGCTTATAGTGTCACGTTGGATTAAGACTGTTATGCTTATATGTGTCCCGCTGCATCCATCATTGATGGTTTATTTGTATTTAACACATTCTACAGTGAATTAAAGTTTTCTAAGAAAAAAAAATATGGTCATATTTATTTTCCATATTTTTCTGCAAATTACTCTAAAAAAACATTTTAAATCCACAGGTGTCAAAAAGTTAGACACATTTATAAATTACTTCTATTTGAAAAAAAAATCTCAAGTCTACCAGAACTTATCAGCTGCTATACGCCCTGCAGGAGGTGGTGTATTTTTTCCAGTCTTGTCCAGATCAGTAGCAAATCCCCATAGAAAACCTCTCCTGCTCTGCACAGTTCCTGACATGGACAGAGGTGGCAGCAAAGAGCACTGTGTCAGACTGGAAATATTGCACCACTTCCTGCAGTACATACAGCAACTGATAAGTACTGGAAGGCGTGGAATTTTTTTAAATAGAAATAATTTACAAATGTGTAAAGCTTTATAGCATCGGTTGATTTGAAAAAGAGATAAATTCTCCGGAGTAGCCCTTTAAGTGCACATGCATATCCCCGTCCCTATACCTCCCCGCCCCCTGAAGCATTAAAAAGTATACTTCATCAATGACAACCACAGGGTCTTCAGCTACCGCCATCTTGTGTCAACGACATTATCTGCAGAGGAAGGATGGCCTAACTAGCATCACCAGATGTCTGACAACTTCCTCAGCAAGCCGTCAGCCATCTGACATACTCCAGCCCCATCTGCAGCATCAGCAGATGACTCACAGCTTTCTCAGCTCCGATTGGCTGAACAAGCTGTAAGCCATCTGAGCCGCCCAACTGAAGGGTGGGAATTTAAAACGGACGAACCAGGAAATGATGATCAACGACAACAGACTCTACAGTGAGGGTAAGTAACAAATTAGTTAGAATATCTCAACCTTTTCAGGTAAGTTTTTGTGTCACCTTAAGTGAGTGTTTGGTTTTTATGGTGGTAAATAGGACTTACCTACATTCCATAATACTTATATGCCGAAAATATTAAGGGTTCCTTGAGAATTTAACACCAAAATAAGATGCAGTGGGAACATAGCAACATACTACACATATACACTTTTCAATATATTGAACAGTTTGTGTGAGATTATGTTTTTTTTTATTATTTACTGTTCTGACTTTGGTATTTGAAAGTTATTAGGGATGATCATTTTTCTACTAAAGTCTTCTTATTTTTGAAAGTAAAGATAGTGTTGCACACTAGAGATGAGCGAATATTGAAATATTCGATTGGATTCGATTCGAATAGCTCCCGATATTCGACTATTCGATCTAATATCGAATCCTATTATAGTCTATGGGAGAAAAATCCTTGGGACCTGGAAATCAAGATTCGACGAATTGGAGGTCACCAAATCCAAGACATCTTTAGTAAGTGATGCAAACACTTCTGGAATGCATCTGGTAAAGCAGGGAAGCAGTATTGGAGGGCACGGTATTACCGGGGTTAGCGATCCCCGGAAATAATGCCAATTCCTCTAATAGTTAATATTTAATTCATAAAACAAAGTTTCGGTATAAAAAAAGTTATTTTAGTTGTTCAATAGCTTAATTAAAATGAATCAATGCTTTTGCACTTAAATCTACTGTATATATATATATATATATATATATATATATATATATATATATTGTAGGGATCTTCCCGGGGGATGGTGTGTTTGGACACAGTTCACAGCAGACTTGGACTTGTAAAATAACAGCTTGGCGTTTATTTGCAGCATAAACAGTCCATCAAACAGAAATACAGCAGCACCGTGCTTTAAGAATAAAACAAACAAAAAGGTCTTGCCCGTCTGGGCTCTTACTAACAGGATGGCTCACCTATCTAACACTTATCACAGTGCGTCTTCCACCTGGATACCGCAGGGTATACATAAGCTCCAGCAGAGGCTTTATTCCCAGGTTACTCCCAAACAGACACCCAGGCTGTTCACTCCTGGCTGAGAGCAACCATCTTCACACTGTGTGAGCTTTTACCTTCTCAGGCTGATTAAGGTCAGAGCTCACCTGATCCAAACACCTGAACTGGATCGAGGGGAGGGAATGGCAAGTCCCACTACCAAAACCTACCTGCCATTCCATGCAGTGGCGGTCTTTGGCACCAAGCACCCCAAGCGATCGCTTGGGGCCCCCAACATCCAGGGGGGCCCCCATGCCCCGCTCTTGTGCTCAAGACCGCTGGACAGGGTCGCTGCCCCGCTCGCTGCTGCCATCTGAACTGTAACTATGAGCACTCGTAATGAGCGCTCATAGTTACATGCAGCAGCACTGACAGGGCGGGAGACATTGGCTCCCTTTCCTGTCAGTCACTCTTGTGGCCGCAGGAAGGGTTTTCCCTGTGGTCACAAGTGGCAGCTTTGTCCTTGTGGTTCCGGCGCTCCAGTGACATCACTGGAGCATCGGCGCCAGGACAAGGGGAGTGCGACCTGTTGTGATCGCAGGGAAAACCCTTCCTGCGGCCACAAGAGTGAAGAGAAGAGGAGACGCCCAGACCCAGGTTAGTATAAGTGTTTGTTTTATTGTGTTATATACTATATGGGAGGGGGAGCACACAAGGGTCTGTTTAACTGGGGGAGCGCACATCGGGGGTATATATAAATGGGGGAGCACACAGGGGGGCTATATAACAGGGGGAGCACACAGGGGGGCTATAGACTACTGGGGCTTCACAGAGGGGTCTATATACTACTGGGGGCAACACACAGGGGGTCTATATACTACTTGGGGCAGCAGAATGGGGTCTATATACAACTTGGAGAGCACACAGGAGGTCTATATCCAAGTGGGGGAGCACACAGGGGGGGCTATATACTACTGGGGGAGCACACAGAGGTCTATATACTACTGGTGGGGCACACAGGGGGTCTATATACTACTGGGGGAACATACAGGGGGTCTACATACTACTTGTGAGGCACACAGGTAATCTATATATAACTGGGGCAGCACACAAGGGGTCTATATAATACTGGTGGGGCACACAGGGGGTCTATATAGTACTGGGGGAACCACACAGGGGGGTTATATACTACTGAAGGAGCACACAGGGGTCTATATCCAAGTGAGGGAACACACAGGAGGTCTATATCCAAGTGGGGGAGCACACAGGGGGGCTAAATACTCCTGAGGGAGCACACAGGGGGCCTATACACTAGTGGGGGAGAACACAGGGGGTATATACAACTGGGGGCAGCACACAAGGAGTATATATTACTGGCGGTAGCGCACAAGGGGTATATGCTACTGGGGGCAACACACAGAGGTCTATTGTTTTGGAGCGCAAGTCGAGGGGGGGGGGCCCCAGACATAACTTCGCTTGGGGCCCCAGAAATGCCAGGACCGCCCCTGATTCCATGTAAATCCAGACCCGGCAACAGTAAATAATAGATCAGCAGCATAACACTGCTGAGCAACAGATCCCTCCTGGACTTACCATCTCACACTATGAAGTAACCCCCTCGAACATTTCTCCCATGACATGTCTACAATATAAATATATATATATATATATATATATATATATATATATATAAATGTATATATATTTATTTATTTATTTACAGTATACTCAATTGCAAAAGTATGTATTCGTTTTAATTAAGCTATTGAACAACTAAAATAACTTTATTAGAATGAAAATGTGTTTTATTAATTAAATATTAACTACTACAGGAAGCTCTATTGCTGGCAAAATCTATTGCTGATAATACAGCTGAATGTAATAATTAATACTTTACTTTAATTAAAACAGCAAATGTTTCTTCTAATGATGCTAATTTTTTATCACAATAGCAACATTAGAAGAAACATTTAGATTTATATGTCCACTCAGCTGATTGGCTGAGCCGACATATAAAGAGCCGGTTCCTGTCACCCTGAGCTCAGTGTGCCGGGGATCGGCGAAGAGAGAAGAAAGAAGAGAGAAGATAGAAGACATCGGAGGGTGAGTAGAAAGCTCTCTCCCCCCCCTGCACTACACCCATCCAGCAAGGAATGGGAGGTCACTTTCCTTGCTGGTATGGGTGCAGTCTGAAATCAGTCTGGCCCCCAAGGGGTTAAGTGGGGACCCTTACTTAACCCCCTGGGGGCCATATTGTTCAGTAGGGCACCCAAACCGTTAAGGGGGATGCAATGCATCTTCCTTTAACCCCTTGGGTGCTACACTGTAAGCAGCGATCTGTAAAGATGCTGCATACTGTAAGGTGCACAACACCACTCACAATGATGGGTGTTGTGCTCCTGTTTGTGTGTTTTTTTGTGTGTTTCTCCTTTTTTGTTTTTCAGATATCATTATCCTGTGGATTACAGCGGATTCGATGGACTACGTCGATGACCAGCGGTTGTTGGGATTTTTTTAAAATAAAATGGTCAACAAGGGGTGTGGGGGTGTTTTTTTTTTAAAACTATTTTTCACTTGTGTCGTGTCTTTATTTCTTAACTATATAGACTTAGTAGTGGAAGCCGTCTAATAGACGTCAGTACTTAGTGTTAACCCCCCCATTATTACCCCAGTACCCAATGCCACCAGGGGTACTGGGAAGAGCCGGGTGCCAGTGGTTCTGGAGCATCAAAATAGGTGCTCCTGGACTGGGCGGCAGCAGGCTGGTAATACTAAGGCTGGGGAGGGCCAAAAACAATGGCCCCTCCCACCCTGGTGTTACTAGGCTGCTATTGCTTGGTTTTTAACCCGGCTGGTTATGAAAATAGGGGGAACCCTACACATATTATTTTTAAAATATATAAATAATTAAAAAAAAAGTGTAGGGTTCCCCCTATTTTCATAGGGGGTTAAAAACTAAGCAACAGCAGCCTAGTGACACCAGGGTGGGAAGGGCCATTGTTTTTGGCCTTCCCCAGCCTTAATATTACCATCCTGCTGCCGCCCAGTCCAGGAGCGACAATTTTGACGCTCCGGGACCACTGGCACCCGGCTCTTCCCAGTGCCCCTTGTGGCATTGGGTACTGGGGTTAGTGTTAGCCATTTTATACCGGCTAACACTAAGCCCTGACTTAGTAATGGATTCCATCTATTAGTCGGCTTCCACTACTAAGTCTATATAGTAAAGAAATAAAGACACGACACAAGTGAAAAATATTTTTTATTCAAATAAAAACACCCCCACACTCCTTGTTGACCATTTTATAAAAAAAAATCCCAACAACCGCTGGTCATCGACGTAGTCCATCAAATCTGTCGTAATTCACAGGATACCGATATCTAAAAAAAAAAGAAGGGAGAAACACACAAAAAAACACACAAACAGGAGCACAACATCCATCATTGTGAGCGGTTGTCACGGCCGCGGCGGCGTCCTGTGTTCCGGGCCGCCGCCGCAACCTCCTCCTGCCCCATGCAGCCGCCGGGCTCCTTGTGCAGGGACCCGGCGCTGCTGCTAGTTCGGCCCCTGGGGGCGCCTCACCTCTCCTCCGCTCCCGTCTCTCACTGTGCCGTCTCAGATTTAAAGGGCCAGTCCGCCCCTAATTGGTGTATGCACACAATCACTCCCTATAAATTCCAGCCCTGCCCCACTACAGGTGTTGGAGCCTCTACATGCTTCCCATAGCGTTTGGCCCAGCTCCCTGTTGTTCCTAACCTTAGTCCTTGTCCCTTCTTCCTGTCTTCAGTCCTTGTCCCTAGTCCTTGCCCGCTGCCTTCCCTTTGTTCCCGAGTCCTGTTCGCCACCTGCGATCACGTCTACAGTCCTCTGCCTGCACTATCTCCTGCCTACTGCTCCTGCCACGCCTCGCCTGCTGTCACTAGCAACCAAGCCAGGGGTAGCGACCTGGGGGTCGCCTGCCACAGCAAGTCCATCCCGCCTTGCGGCGGGCTCTGGTGAAAACCAGCGGCCCCTTAGACTCCACTCCCTGGTGAGGTTGTGCTATCGCTAGTGACGGTCCAGCGGATCCACTACTCCAGGCGTTACAGTAGGCTCCAACCATGGATCCCGGCGAGGTGCCTGATATCCGTGATGTAGCCCGAGTGGTCGCCCAACAGGCGCAGCAGATCCAGCAACTCACTGCCGCCTTACAGCAGCATACTACAGCCCAGCGCACACCACCTCCTGCTGCTTTTTCTACACTTCGACTAGCTCTCCCAAGCAAATACTCTGATGACTCCAAGTTGTGCAGAGGATTCCTGACTCAGTGCACCATGCATATTGAACTTTCAAGTAGTCAGTTTCCCACCGAGCGCTCTAAAGTGGCTTTCATCATCAGCCTATTGGAGGGTAGAGCTCTGGCCTGGGCCACGCCGCTGTCGGACCGAGATGATCCTGTTGCTGCCAATCTCCGAACCTTCCTAGTTGAGTTTCGCTCCGTCTTTGAGGAACCTGCCCGTGCCTCTTCAGCTGAAACTGCTCTACTCAACCTCTCTCAAGGGAGCTCCTCTGTTGGTGACTACGCCATCCAGTTCCGCACCCTGGCGGCAGAATTAGACTGGAATGAGGCCGCTCTAATAGCCACCTTCAAGAAGGGCCTGTCCAGTCGGGTGAGAGACGTGCTTTCCGCCCGAGACCTACCTACCTCCCTGAACGAACTCATCCTACTGGCCACCAGGAGGAGGTCTGGCATGAACGGCGACTAAGCCTGTCCCGTCGCCATCACCAGCTAGCGCCGGTCTTCCAGAATCCTGACGTTCCGGTGTCCCAGTCGACTCCTGAGATTCCTATGCAGGTGGAACGGGCTCACCTGACGCCTGATGAAAGAATTCGTCGTCTGGAGCTGAATCTCTGCCTCTACTGCGGTGGTTCGGATCACTTTCGGCTGAGATGTCCCCAACGTCCTCAAGCGTCCGGGAAACGCCAGCACCTAGGTCCGGTGGGAGAGGTCTCCCTAAGTGTGAATGCCACCTCTCCAAAGTTGTCTGTGCCAGTCTCCATCCAGACACCCTCAGGACAAACTCACCAGACTTCTGCCTTTCTCGATTCTGGGTCAGCAGGCAGTTTTATTGCGGCAACATTGGTCCAAAGATGGCAGCTACCCGTGACCCAACTAGCCAGGCCCCTGACTATCTCCTTGGTCACGGGCGAGATTCTTACCAACCATGTGTACTACCAGACCGCACCTCTAGTCCTCCAGGTGGATCCTTTACATCAGGAAAAGATGATGTGCATATTGTCTGCACCTCTAGTCCTCCAGGTGGATCCTTTACATCAGGAAAAAATGATCTGCATATTGTCTGTAGCGATTCTCGCCATAGGATTGGTAGGTAAAAGCTTCAGACAATGCACATTTAACATATACAGCCATACCAGACCTAATGAACAATACCGCCATACTGTGACTGGATAATACCACCATACCAGACCTGAACAATACCGCCATACTGTAACTGTATAACACATCCATACCAGACCTGACCAATACAGCCATACAGTGACTGGATAACACTGCCATACCAGACCTGACCAATACTGCCATACTGTGACTGTATAACACCACCACACCAAACCTGACCAATATCGCCATACTGTGACTGTATAACACCACCACCACACCAGACCTGACCAATACGCCACACTGTGACTGTATAACACATCAATACCAGACCTGACCAATACCACCATACTGTGACTGGATAACACCGCTATACCAGACCTGATACCACCATACTGTGATTGGATAATACCACCATACCAGACCTGACCAATACCACCATACTGTGACTAGATAATACCACCATACCAGACCTGAACAATACCGCCATAACAGAACTGAACAATACCGCCATACTGTGAAAATATAACAGCACCATACCAGACCTGACCAGTACCACCATACTGTGACTGGGTAACAGCACCGTACGAGACCTGACCAATACCGTTATACTGTGACTGGGTAACAGCATCATACCAGACCTGACCAATACCACCATACTCTGACTGGATAACACCGCCACACCAGACCTGACCAATACCACCATACTGTGACTGGATAATAACACCGCTATACCAGACCTGACCAATACCGCCTTACTGTGACTGGATAACAACACCATACCAGACCTGACCAATACTGCCATACTGTGACTAGATAATACCACCATACCAGACCTGACCAATACCGCCATACTGTGACTAGATAATACCACCATACCAGACCTGACCAATACCACCATACTGTGACTAGATAATACCACCATACCAGACCAGAATAATACCGCCATAACAGAACTGAACAATACCGCCATACTGTGACTGTATAATAGCACCATACCAGACCTGACCAACACCGCCATACTGTGACTAGGTAACAGCACCATACCAGACCTGAACAATAGCGCCATACTATGCTGGATAACAGCCTGGTACTGCACTATATATCCTGTCTGGCACTGCACGTGTGTGTATATGTAGATAGATCCAGCCTGGTACAGCATATACAGTATATATCCTGTCTGGCACTTCACATGTATACTGGTACTGCACGTATATATATATATATATATATATATATATATACACACACACACACATATATACACACACACGCATATACACACACGTGCAGTGCCAGACAGGATATATACATGCAGTACTATATATATATATATATATATATATATATATTACTGCATGTATATATCCTGGCTGGCACTGCAAGGAAAAATGGGACAATTCAAATTATTCTATGACTGTATGTAGGGTGACTATAATGCAGTCCTACAGGAGCTGCAGTCACAGGGTAGCTTTGTATATTGACAGTGTGGGACTACAACTCCCAGTGTGATCTGTCTGTGCAATCTGTGTCTCCATTTAGTCTGTGAGGAGGATGGGGGCACAGACAGCAGACAGACCACACTGGGAGTTGTAGTCCCCCCCCCCCCACACACACACTTATGCAACATAGCAGCCACCATACAACATCCCCCCTCCCCAACCACACACACCTTATAGGTAACAGTATATACTTACCGAAGGGGGAAGGAGCTGTCATGTCTGAGGTCTGGCAGGAGAGGGCTGGGGGTCGGAGGTTATCATGCTCCTCCGTGCAGGCAGCTGACAGGCCAGACAGGAGAGCGGCCTCTAGCTGCTGCTGCAGGAGGAGAGGAGTCTCCTGTCAGGGCTTCTTCTCAGTGACCAGGACAGAGAGAGAGAGGGTGCATCTGTGTTTTATTTCCCCCTCTCTCTCTCTTCTGTGATGCCCTGGCTTTTACACAAATACCGTTCCCCTCACTCAGGCAGCCCCTGCTGCCGGGCCCCTTGTTGTGCCGGGCCCCATAGCAGCAGCTACGGCTGCTACTGCGGTAGTTCCGCCACTGGTCAGGACTGTTCCAACCAGTGTCTCAAGTCACCTCAGACCAAGTATTCTATGTCGTTACCTGACCCCGCCAAGCCTCTATCCGGCCTACCGGCGGAAGACCAAGACTTGGCGGATGCCTTCTCTGCCGAGGAGGCGGACTCTCTACCATCTCACCGGGCGTACGATTGTCCCATAGACCTCCTTCCTGGTACTTCTTCTCCACGAGGTCGGGTGTACCCTCTCTCCGTACCCGAGACTGAGGCCATGTCCCCCTACATCCGGGAGAACTTACAGAAGGATTTCATCCACAAATCCACATCCCCTCCCCACATTATACCTCCCGATCGCCTAGTGCCAGTCGCCACCTCTACTCTTCAGAGAATACCCCCCGGAAAGACCCATGTTCACCCTGCGCTTCGTAGAAGGATTTTGAAGTGGGGACATTCCTCATTGGAGGCCGGGCACCCTGGAGTCCAAAAGACCGGGCAACGGATCTCCCGCCACTACTGGTGGTCCAGTCTATTCCAAGATGTCAAGGACTTTGTGGCTTCCTGTACCATCTGTGCCAAAAACAAGTCCTCCCGACTAAGGCCTGCCGGCCTATTACAACCTTTGCCAGATCCAGACCTTCCCTGACACCACATAGGGATGGACATCACTGATTTGCCTCCATCTGCAGGCAAGAAAGAGGGGGAGGCCAAAGGGGGGTGGTACTGTCACGGCCCGGAACACGGGACGCCGTCGCAACCTCCTCCTGCCCCATGCAGCCGCCGGGCTCCTTGTGCAGGGACCCGGCGCTGCTGCTAATTCGGCCCCTGGGGGCGCCTCACCTCTCCTCCGCTCCTGTCTCTCACTGTGCTGGCCGGCGCGCGCGTCCCCGCCTCCTAGGGCGCGCGCACGCCGGCTTTCTCAGATTTAAAGGGCCAGTCCGCCCCTAATTGTTGTATGCACACAATCACTTCCTATAAATTCCAGCCCTGCCCCACTACAGGTGTTGGAGCCTCTACATGCTTCCCATAGCGTTTGGCCCAGCTCCCTGTTGTTCCTAACCTTAGTCCTTGTCCCTTCTTCCTGTCTTCAGTCCTTGTCCCTAGTCCTTGCCCGCTGCCTTCCCTTTGTTCCCGAGTCCTGTCCGCCACCTGCGATCACGTCTACAGTCCTCTGCATGCACTATCTCCTGCTTACTGCTCCTGCCACGCCTCGCCTGCCGTCACTAGCAACCAAGCCAGGGGTAGCGACCTGGGGGTCGCCTGCCGCAGCAAGTCCATCCCGCCTTGCGGCGGGCTCTGGTGAAAACCAGCGGCCCCTTAGACTCCGCTCCCTGGTGAGGTTGTGCTATCGCTAGTGACGGTCCAGCGGATCCACTACTCCAGGCGTTACAGCGGTGTTGTGCACCTTACAGTATGCAGCATCTTTACAGATTGCTGCTTACAGTGTAGCACCCAAGGGGTTAAAGGAGGATGCATTGCATCCCCCTTAACTCTTTGGGTGCCATACTGAACAATCTGGCCCCCAGGGGGTTAAGTAAGGGTCCCCACTTAACCCCTTGGGGGCAAGACTGATGTCAGACTGCACCCATAACAGCAAGGAAGGGGTTAAGTGACCCCCTTTCCTTGCTGGGATGGGTGTAGTGCAGGGTGGGGGAGAGCTTTCTACTCACCCTCCAATGTGTTCTATCTTCTATCGTCTCTCTTCTTTCTTCTATCTTTTCTCTTCGCTGATCCCCAGCACACTGAGCTCAGTGTGACAGGGACCGGCTCTTTATATGTCTGCTCAGCCAATCAGCTGAGCGGACATATAAATCTAAATGTTTCTTCTAATGTTGCTATTGTGATAAAAAAATAGCATCATTAAAAGAAACATTTGCTGTTTTAATTAAAGTAAAGTATTAATTAGTACATTCATCTGTATTACCGGCAATAGGTTTTGCC
This sequence comes from Dendropsophus ebraccatus, assembly GCF_027789765.1. Lineage (NCBI taxonomy): Eukaryota > Metazoa > Chordata > Amphibia > Anura > Hylidae > Dendropsophus > Dendropsophus ebraccatus. Next base: position 46,482,468 of record NC_091468.1, read on the forward strand.
GGCAATAGAGCTTCCTGTAGTAGTTAATATTTAATTAATAAAACACATTTTCGTTCTAATAAAGTTATTTTCGTCGTTCAATAGCTTAATTAAAACGAATACATACTTTTGCAATTAAAAATACTGTAAAAAATAAATATATAAATACATTTATTTATATATTTATTTTTTTTATTAACAGTATATTTGAGTGCAAAAGCATGGACTCGTTTTAATTAAGCTATTGAACAACGAAAATAACTTTTTTAGAACAAAACTTTGTTTTATTAATTAAATATTAACTACTACAGGAATCTGCATTATTGCCGGGGATCGCTAACCCCGGTAATACCTATCCCAGGGAGCAGTAAACTTTATTAAAACAGCTAAATAATTGTTTAGCTGTTTTAGTAAAGTTAATTTAGATTTGAATATTCGATCACATAGTGCAGTATTCGATCGAATAGCTATTCGATCGAATACTATTCTCTCATCTCTATTGCAGACTATTCTAGCTCTATTTTCTCATCTTCCTAATTCAGAATTAGGAAATGCAAAGCTCCTATTCTCAGGTTGTAAGTGGTATTACAATTCAGGTCCATTCACTTCCATTGAGCTGAGTTGCAAAACCTGTGCCCAAACTAAAGACAGGAGAAGTGCTGTTTCTGGACGAAAGTGGCCATGTTTTATGGTCATTACTTTTTCCCAGGGGGCAATGTTCTAGAATACATTGACGTCTAAACATATGATGGTGTCTCTGCTGTGTTTTGGTTGATCAACCAGCGTCCTTTTGCACGCACTTACTAGTCATTGCTCCCACTAGCCAGATTCCTACTCCACACTGATGAGGGGCAATAACCTGAAACAGCTGTCTGTGGATAGATACCTTGCATGGGTGGTTTCCTTGAATGGAGACATTCATTGGCTTGGTTGTTCCTTCCCGGAGGAAGGTCTGGCCAGTTCACTGACGTCAAAACATGTAATGGTGTCTCTGCAGTGTTCTTTTGCATTACTTTTTAGAGGACCCTTATTTTACCACTTAAAATGAACCTGTCAGTCGGGATACCGTGGTGCAGCCCGTCCAACACCCCGGTGGAGCCCAGCATAGGTAACCATCCCTCGGAGTTCCGCTGCTGGATCCGATCCCTGGGCGGAGAAATCACGGCCTGAAGTGGAGCGCGCGCCTTATGCAAAGCAGGAGAGATGAGTCCGACGTCCATAGAAATTGACTGCTCCAATCATTTAAAAAACTGCTCCAGTTAAAAAATGAGTTCCTAGGGGAATTGTTTGCTTATAGAGTACATTGCAATACTACAATAATACTTTGCAGTATGCTATCATTCAGACAAGTAGGGTATAATGGGAGTCCTATTATGGCAGCTGTGGATGCCATTAGGATGTCCCGTGCTATCATAACAGTATAGTAGCTTCCTGCATTGGAAGGGTGTGGGGACTAATTGCAGACATACGAGACCCCTTATTACCTAGACGCTGCTATTGCCAGCAGCATCACAAGTAATCTGTAGTGTTTGTATGCTTAGGAATTATGGAGCTCTAGAGCCTGCTTCTTACCTCCAAGCATACTTCTGATAAACATGTTATCAAGGGGTTAAAACCTACTTTTAATTCGGCAGCATAGCAAAAGTAAAAAAAATATGAAAAACAAAAATATTTCTTGATAAGTACTGTGTACAGGATATTTGTTCCTTTGATTGGATAATCATCCAAGGAAACCTTTTTTCAATTCCTCATAATTTTAAGTGGTTTTCTCTAAGAGGTTTCAATGGATTCTCCAAATTACAAATAATCACTTTGCATGCAGTCAGAGTTTTTCTGTAAATGTGCTGTAGCACTCAGCAGCAAAAACATAGACATCTACTTAACAATAAGCATCAGACTCACACTGGGATTCAAAGAAAAATAAGCATTCTCTATGCCGCTGACTGCCGCCACCACCACCGCTACCACCGCCCCAGAGATTGTTCTTCTTCTATAAACACACACTTAAGTGATCACATTGTTTGGGAGGAGATGATGTCACTTACGACCTCCAGGAAGAGCTAGTTCCTCCTTTTCTTAAATTATAGCTATTGTAATCAAACAACAGCTGGTTCTAAATATTGTTACTAAGAGATGCCGTCCTTCAAGCAACTCTTTTCTGTGATTTAATTCCAACAAAACAACGTATAGCTTATTGACCATATATCTCATAGTTTAGTCCGACTTTCACAAGTCCAGCATTACTAAAATCTTTCGGAAATTTTATTCTTGTCACAGTTAATGCTATAGGTCTCTGATGATAAGGCCATAGTTGTCAGGACTGGTAGGTAGAGACAAGACGAGACAGTGGACCCTAAGGCTGAACCCACCCACTATCCCTACCTACTTGCCTCAGTGGGCCCTAGGCGGCTGCGGACAACCACGATGACGTGCCCTACAGTAATTGTAACACTGAACAAGACAGACAAACACAACAAAGGAGAGTCAACAAGCCAAGTCAGAATCAAACGGGCAGGGATCAAATGGATAGTCAAAGGTCAAGCGGGCGGTCAGGTAACGAATCGAGCAAACAGAGGAATTAGGAACGGGGATTGCAGGAGTAGACAGGGGAGCTGGGATCAAGGTATGAACCTTAATTGCCTGCAGGGAATAACTGGCTCTGCTTTCATTTATGAGGATCAAGAGCCTGGTCAGGATCCCCATTGGACCGGCACTCTGATCCTCAAGGTTCCGGACAGGCAGACGCATGTGTTAATCAACAAACACTGCTCAGCTGCAGCGATCAAGGCTAGCAGTGATCAGTGTAACTCCTGCATGTTGTTTGTCCAACAACTAATGCTCCTGGCCATGATTGGGCATAGGGAAATTAGTCAGGGTCACACTCAACCATGAGTAAGAGCTTGGGTAACTCGAAATAGGTCGGTTTTATTTTGTGATTCAGACTGACTACTCTTTACCTGTGTCTAAATCTAACCTGCCTATAGCCCCCTAAAGTGCACAGGACGCTGAGGAGGAAGGTAAGTCTCTTACCTTCCTCCTCTGTGCCGTTCCTGGGCTGTTAGTGTAATCCACGGTCTGGAGCACCATTAGGAGCACTGACCTGCCCCCATTACACGAGACAGCCCGCCGCTCCATTGATTATCATTAGAAGAAGTGGACTGGGTTGCGCAATGGGGACAGAGTAGTGCTCCTAACATTGCTCTGGATCGAGGATTACCATGCTAAGAGCACAGGAACGGCGGAAAGGAGAAAGGTAAGAGACATACTGTACCTTCCTTCTCAGCATCCCAGGCACTGTTGGGGACTAGCAGCAGCTTACATTTGTCTAATCAGCTGATAGTTCCCCTTTAACATGGAACAGTATAATTTTATTCATTGAGTGCTGGTCTTGCTGCTATAGACTCTATTGGTTGTGTCTTAGCTCATGTGGGAACATGGATATTAAAATCCATCATGTCCAATACTTCTTTTTTTTTCTCAACACATGCCTGCAGGGCAGAGGTCGGAGTCTTCAATACACATTGGTAAGTAGGAAATTTATTACTAAATTAGGTTTGGCGATCCTTCATCTAATGTCCATGGGATATGATTGGTCAGTCTGTTGCTCCGTGTCCCTATCAGCCTGAACCTAATAGATGACACAGCTAATCTGTTAGAATGCTAAATCCCATAGCCTGGTTTAAATCCATTATGGCCACCCAAACAGAGATAAAGGGCTGCAAGGAGAGGGAGATGATGGTTAAATCACATGTAAGGGTCCTATTCCACGGAGCGATAATTGTCCGAATCGTCTCGATTCGGCCGATTATCGCTCGGTGAAATAGAGAAAACGATCAGGCGATGATCGTGTCATCGGCTGATCGTTTATTTGGGCCCAAACCTAAAATCATTGGTCACCCACTGCGCATTGCTGCGTGGAATAGCAATGTGCAGTGGGCGACCAGCGATTCAAGCAGCATACATTACCTAGCAGGGCTTCTCCTCCGCTCTGTCTTCCTCCCCGGGTCCCACGCGCAGCAGCAGCTTCGGTGCCGCCTGACCGAGCTGTCTGATTGCCCTTAGGATGCGTCTTTCATTAAATTCAATAGCAAAGACGGTGAAATGACGGTGAAAAATGAAATAATGTGTGTGAACAACTAAAAGATGTCAAAATCATTATTTTGACATCCGTCATTATGCATTTCATTGAGATCAATTAACCCTTAGGGGACACAGCCAGTTTTCATTTTTGCGTTTTCGTTTTTCCCTCCTCGTGTATATAAGGCCATAGCGCCTGCATTTTTCCACCTAGAGACCCAAATGAGCCCTTATTTTTTGCGCAACTAATTGTACTTTGCTATGGCAGATGTAATTTTTGCCTAAAATGTGCCGGGAAACCAGAAAAAAATTATATGTGTGGTGAAATTGAAAAAAAAAGTAGTTTTTTTATTTGGGGGGAGGGGGGGGGGGTTGTTTTTACTCCGTTCGCCCTGGGGTAAAACTGACTCATTATATATGTTCCTTAAGTTGTTAGGATTACAACGATATGTAACATGTATAACTTTTATTTGATGCTTGTAAAAAATTAAAACCTTTAAAAGAAAATATATGTTCCTTAAAATCGCTCCGTTCCCAGGCTTATAGCGCTTTTATCCTTTGGTCTATAGATCTGTGTGAGGTGTCATTTTTTGCGCCATGATGTGATCTTTCTATCGGTACCTTGATTGCGCATATATGACTTTTTGATCGCTTTTTATTACAATTATTCTGGATTTGATGCGACCAAAAATGCGCAATTTTGCACTTTGGGATTTTTTTGCGCTGACGCCGTTTACCGTGTGAGATCAGGAATGTGATTAATTAATAGTTCGGGCGATTTCGCATGCGGCGATAGCAAACATGTTTGTTTATTAATTAATTAATTTATTTTTATTTATAAAATGGGGAAAGGGGGGTGATTCAGACTTTTATTAGGGGAGGGGATTTTGTGTTATTAAAAATACATTTTTCTTTTACTTTACACATATACTAGAAGCCCCCTGGGGTTAGGGTTATTCCCCCTGGGTGACTTCTAGTATATGCACTCTGATCTCTCATAGAGATCCATGCAGTATAGTTATACTGCATGAATCCATGAGATCGGTGTTCTATTACTTTTGGCTGCTGCAGCCAAAAGCAATAGAATGCCGAGCCGGGATCAGGGCCATTACGGCGCAGACCCCGGCCCGGGATGGATGCGGGGATCGCCCCCCCGCAATCGCGCCGCAGGGGGGCGATCCCCCCACTAGACCACCAGGGATGGATATGAGCAAGTATTTAGAAGCAGCTGTCAACTTTGACAGCTGCTTCTAAGTACTTAATTAGCGGGCACGGCGATCGGACCGTGCCCGCTAATAGCCGCGATCCCGGGCTACATGCGGCACCCAGGATCGCGGCAGTTCAGAGGGGGGTCGCCGCGCGACCCCCCTCTGAACTCCCATAGCGGCACGAGGACGTTCAGTAACGTCCTGGTGCAGCTATGGGTTAAAATGTGGTAATAAAGGATGTTATTAAGCCTTAGGCTGGGTTCACACACAGTATATTTCAGGCAATATTTGGTTCTCATGTCAGGTCCTCATAGCAACCAAAACCAGGAGTGGATTAAAAACACAGAAAGGCTCTGTTCACACAATGGTGAAATTGAGTGGATGGCCGTCATATAACAGTAAATAACTGCCATTATTTCAATATAACAGCCGTTGTTTTAAAATAACAGCAAATGTTTGTCATTAAATGGTGGCCATCCACTCAATTTCAACATTGTGTGAACAGATCCTTTCTGTGTTTTCAATCCACTCCTGGTTTTGGTTGCAATATGAGGACCACAATACTGACTGAAATATACGTAGTGTGAACATAGCCTAAGGCTGTATCCATGGATTCACGGGGCCCCACAGCAAAAAATTTAAGGGGCCCCCCACCAGTGGCGTACCTACCATAGAGGCAGGGTAGGCAAGTGCTATGGGGCCCTTGAAGGAGGGGGGCCCAGGGGAGAAGGTAAGAGCGTGTGTCCTTCTGCTTAACCCCTTATGTACTGCAGTGTGTAAGTGACCCCATGTTTACTTACATGCTGCAACACAAAAAAGGGTTAACAAACAGAAGACAGTGACCTCTGTTCTCCAGATGTGCAATCATGTAGGAAAAGAAAATATGCTGAGGTCAGGGGTTATGAGTGCACCAGCAGTAACACAGATGTCTTCTGAACATTGGGTCACTTACACACTGCAGTACATAAGGGGTTAATCAGAAGGAAGTCTGCTCCTGCACCTATGTATTTAACTACATGGGCTCCTAACAGGCCCTTATAGGTAAAAACAGTGGACTGTCATAGCAAGCAGCCATTGGCTCTCTGCCCTGCCAGTCACTTTTGTGGCTGCAGCCAGGATTTTGCCCCTGGCCACAAGAGATTTTATTTTTTCGCCACATCAACACAGTGCTTTGTATTGTGCATAGGGGTGGGGGGCAGGGGTGTAGAGGTTCGAGAGGTCAACTTGCCCCCCCCCCCCTCTTTCACGACCAACTGATGCTATTGGTGTATATATATACATACACACACCAAGACAGATATTACCAATAACACCAGCATATAGGAAGAGAAAATATTATCACCATACATATTACCGCCATACTGTTACTGACCAAATCCTGTATACTGAGACCAATATTACCAATAATACCAGTATATAGGAAGGAAATATTACCGCCAAACCACAACCACTACCATCACCACCATATTGTTACTGACCAAATCCAGTATACTATGACTAATAAAACACAGTACCAGATAACAAGTAAAAAATAACACCACCACATACTAACTAACACCATTACATACTGATTAACACCACCACATACTGACTAACACACCACATACTGACTAACACCACTGCTGCTACTGACTAATACCACCACATACTGACTAACACCACTGCTGCTACTGACTAATACCACCACATACACCACTGCTGCTACTGACTAATACCACCAAATACTAACACCACCGCTGCTACTGAATAAGATCCACTGTACACAGATCACTATCCCCTCATACAGTCATATAGAGGCTGACCTAGCTGTTCACAGGTTCTATACTCCATATACATTACAGTGCAGTTACATCAGGTGACTCACAGGGTCTTCTCTGATCCCTTTTCATTTTCTTCTCCATCCGCCCTGGGCCGTTATAAGAACTTCTCCGAGCCACAAATCCACAGAATCTGCCAGACAGACATTTTAGGCTCCTTGCTCTGGCACGATCCTCATCTCTCTTCACACTGCACATCTTTTTTCCCCCTTTACACCCTCATTTAGTGGGTAGGCTGACTCTATGTGACCCCCTAATATTATATGCCACTGCCTCTAAGTAGCCTCCTTAGAGATGCCCCCCCTGTGTTGTCCCCCTTATAGATGGCCCCCTCTCCCCCTATGTTGCCCCCACTTAAAGATGGCCCCCTCTCCCCCTATGTTGCCCCCCTCTCTCCCCCCTTATAGATGCCCCCTTCTGTCCCCTTATAGTTGGCCCCCTCTCCCCCCCTTGTAGATGTCCCCCTTTCCCCCCCCTTGTAGATGTCCCCCTTTCTCCCCCCTTGTAGATGTTCCCCTCTCTCCCCCCTTGTAGATGGCCACCTCTCCCCCCCTTGTAGATGGCCCCCTCTCCCCCCTCCCCTGTAGATGGCCCCTCTCCCCCCCCTTAAGATGGCCCCCTCTTACCCCCCTTATAGATGGCCCCCTTTCCCCCCTCCTTATAGATGCCCCCCTCTTTACCCTCCCTCCTTATAGATGCCCCCCCTTATAGATGGCCCCTCTTTCCCCCTCCTTATAGATGGCCCCCTCTCCCCCCTCCTTATAGATGGCCCCCTCTCCCCCCCCCTTATAGATGGCCCCCTCTTCCTCCCTCCTTATAGATAGCTCCCTCTGCCCTCCTCTTATAGATGGCCCCCTCTTCCCCCCTCCTTATAGATGGCACCCTCCCCCCGCTTATAGATGGCCCCTTCTTGCCCCCCTTTATAGATGGTCCCCTCTCCCCCCCCTTATAGATGGCCCCCTCTCCCCCTCCTTATAGATAGCCCCTCCCCCTATAGATGGCCCCCTCTCCCCCCACTTATAGAGGCCCCTCCCCCCTTATAGATGGCTCCTCCCCCCCTATAGATGGCCCCCTCTCCCCCCCCCCTTATAGATGGCCCCCTCTCCCCACTCTCCTCCTGCAGCATCCGTCTGGCTGATGCGCGGCTGCTGGGGGTGTCCCGTTGTATCCCCGGCAGCGCGCGCATCAGAGAACTCCCCGTGCGCCGGGGCTGAGACTTCCGGCACAGTTCGGAAGTCAGGGCCCCAGACACACAGGGAGTTCTCTGATGCTTGTGCTGCTGGGGATAGTACGGGGCACCCCCATCAGCCGGGGCCAGATGGATCCAGACTCTTGTGACCGCAAGCAAAACAATGCTTGCGGTCACAAGAGTGATTGATGGGGGGCGGGCCCCTCTTGTGGCAGGCCGAGTCGCAGCGGCGACCGCTGCTACCTTGGTAGTTATGCCACTGACTCCACATGCTGATTGCTGTACTGTACTGTACAGTACAACTTATAATATATCACATATTCAGATGTTTCTAACAGTTTGTTTCATTAGTTTTACATTCGGATTATTCGGAATAAAAAATTTGGGGTGTGGAACCAACTGTCTGCATTTCAATGATTTCTTATGGGAAAATGTGCTTTGGTTTAAGAGTGATTTGGGTTACAAGCGCTGTCCCAGAAAAAATTCTGCTTGTAATCCAAGGCCCCACTGTATATGGAGAAATGTATGTTTCCATAGTTTATAGATAAATTATCTGTCAGTAACTTACCTGACCGCGCTCCAGCGTCGTCTGGGCCGGCTGGAGCGCAGCGCCGTCCTCCTCGGCAGGGCCGGGTGACGTCACGGAGACCCGACGGCGTCCCTAGTAACCAGGGGAGCCGCGGGTCTCGCATCAGTGAGCGCCGCCCGGCCGAGCAGCTGAGTGCTGTTGGACTCAGGCTGAGTGACGGATCTCTCTGCCACTCAGCCTGCAGTGCACCAGCTGCTATGTGTCTGGATTCAGGAGGCCGGACCAATCAGCCTTTGGTCCGGACTCCTGGTCCAGTATAAAGTGTTGTCAGTACCAGCCTCTAATCGCTGGCTATTAGTTGTTTCTGATCCCAGCTCCCCAGTCCCTGGTATTCTGCCCTATCCTTCCTCTATTGTCTTGCCTGGATTTTGACCTTTTGCCTGACCCCTGACTCTCCGTTCGGTTCCGATTTTGTACTGCGTTGCTCGTTTGGTTTCTGACTCGGCTAGTTTACTCCCCGCATTGTGTTTGTCTGTCTGTCTGCGTTTTATGTTTTGCACGTATACAGCATAGGGATTGTCTTCGTGGTTGTCCGCGACCGCCTAGGGTCGACCGAGGCAAGTAGGCAGGTGACAGTGGGTGGGGTAAGATTCAGGGCCCACTGTCAAGTGTCTTGTCTTCACCTGCTATTCCTGACAGAATAGCCAGCCAATACAGTTTCGTGACGTGCACCAGGATCTCTATTATGGATCCGATGAAAGCATTAGTGGAACAAATGCAGAACCTAAACACAGTGGTGCAGAGTCTTGCTGAACGGGTCCAGGAGCAGGAGGCTGCTCCCCGACAAGTTACCATGACCACCCCTTCTCCCCCTGAACCACCTGTACAACTCCCAGAAAAATTTAAGGGGGATAGAAGGAATTTTCTGACCTTCAGAGAGGGGTGCCGATTGTTTTTTCGACTACGTCCTCGCTCCTCAGGGGACGAGTCTCAAAGAGTGGGGATTATCATGTCGCTGCTGCAGGGTCCACCACAGGAGTGGGCATTTTCTCTCCCTCCCAATGCCATAGAGTTAACCTCTGTTGATTATTTCTTTTCAGCTTTAGGATTATTGTATGACGACCCTGACAGGACTGCGGTAGCCGAGCGACAATTGACGTCCTTAAAGCAAGGAAAAAGGCCAGTTGAGGAATACTGCGCAGAGTTCCGCCAGTGGTGTATCCCATCCGGTTGGAACGACTCTGCTCTGCGCTATCAGTTTCGGGTGGGCCTATCTGAGCAGCTAAAGGACCTGTTGGTAGCTTATCCACCCCCTGAAACGTTAGAGGAGACCATGACGTTAGCCATCAGGGTGGATCGTCGTATGCGGGACAGACGTAGGGAGAAAGGTACCGCTGAACTCTGTAAAACCCCTACCTCTTTTCTGTCTCCTTCTAAACCTCCTCCTTCCCTGTTACCACCACCGGAGGAACCCATGCAGATCGGTGCTACCGATGCGAAAACTAGACGAGCCCATCGCATTCAACATAACCTCTGTCTGTACTGTGGCAAAGCTGGACACCGTGTTCGGGAGTGTACCTCCAAGCCTGGATCATCGCCGGAAAACTCCAGCGCCTGAGTGACTATCGAGGGGGTCACTCAGGCGCACAGGTACCACTCGATAAGAATAAGCTAATGGTCCCTATCTCACTATGTTTGGGTGAGAAATGTATTTCGGGGTTTGCCCATGTTGATTCAGGGGCATCAGCTAATTTTATTAATTCCGGGTTTTGGTCCAGTCTGGGGGTATGCCCACTTCAGCTTAAGTGCCCGCTGAGTATTACTGGGGCGGACTTTACCCCATTGGCTCAAGGTAGAGTGAAATATATCACTCCTCCTCTGGAAGTGAAAGTGGGGTCGATCCATTCGGAGTGTCTTGATTTTTTGGTTATGGACAATTTGTCTTCTAATGTTATTTTAGGTTTGCCCTGGTTGATCCAGCATAATCCTGTTTTTGATTGGGCAAGCAGAGAACTCGTTCAATGGGGGCCAGAGTGTGCTGCTCACTGTCTTTCTTTAAATTTAACAGGTTGTTCTGCATTAGAAGGGGAGATCCCCGAGTTTCTGTCTGATTTTCTTGATGTTTTTGATGAAAAATCGGTGGACGAGTTACCCCCTCATCGTCCATACGATTGTGCTATTGATTTAGTTCCTGAATCTAAATACCCAAAAGGGCGAATCTTTAATTTGTCTAGACCAGAGAGGGAAGCTATGCGGGATTATGTTAAGGAAAGCTTGCATAAGGGCCATATCCGTCCCTCCTGTTCTCCTCTTGGGGCCGGATTTTTCTTCGTAGGTAAAAAAGATGGTGGATTACGCCCCTGTATTGATTACCGGGAGTTAAATAAAATCACCATTAAAAATCAACACCCGCTTCCTTTGATTCCTAATTTGTTTGATCAGATTGTAGGAGCCCGGTGGTTTTCTAAGATCGACCTCCGGGGGGCCTATAATTTGATTCGTATAAAGGAGGGTGACGAGTGGAAGACTGCATTCAATACCCCCGAGGGACACTTTGAATACCTGGTCATGCCCTTCGGGTTGTGTAATGCACCCGCAGTTTTCCAACGCTTTGTCAATGATGTGTTTCGTGAGTACCTGGGTCGTTTTGTAGTGGTGTACTTGGACGATATTTTGATTTTCTCCCCAGATTGGTCCTCACATGTCAACCATGTCCGCAGGGTTATGGAACTTCTAAGGCAAAATCAGTTATTTGCCAAGTTGTCGAAGTGCCAGTTTGGTGTTCAGGAGGTCTCTTTTCTGGGATATAAGATCACCCCTAGTTCTTTTGGTATGGATCCCCTTAAAGTGGCAGCCATTGAAAAGTGGGAACGCCCCAGGAATCTGAAAGCTCTTCAGAGATTCCTGGGTTTCGCCAATTACTACAGAAAATTTATTAAAGGGTTCTCAGTGATTGCTAAACCCTTAACTGATCTTACCAGAAGGGGAGCTGATATGGAGAACTGGACTCCTGAAGCCATGCTGGCCTTCGACAAACTCAAAACATGTTTTTCTACAGCCCCGGTGTTGATTCAACCTGACTTTGAACTGCCTTTTATTGTCGAGGTAGATGCATCAGAGGTGGGTGTAGGGGCTGTCCTGTCACAAGGTCCAGAAACACTCACTAATCTCAAACCCATAGCCTACTTCTCTAGAAAATTCTCCAAAACCGAATGCAACTACGATATAGGCAATAGAGAACTCCTTGCCATTAAGTGGGCATTTGATGAGTGGAGACATTTCTTAGAGGGGGCTAAACACAAAATTAAGGTTTTAACCGATCATAAAAACCTCGTTTATTTAGATAAAGCCAAGCGCCTTACTCCACGGCAAGCCAGATGGGCTTTATTTTTTACACGGTTTAATTTTGAAATCACCTTCAGGCCGGGTTCCAAAAATATAAAAGCTGATGCTTTGTCTCGTAGTTTCAATATTAACGAAGGCCCCGTAAAGGAATCCGAAACTATCTTATCCCCTGGGGTGGTGGTGGCTATACTGCAGCCCGATCTGGCTGCTCAGGTGGTTCAGTCTCAGTCTATGGCGCCTAGAAACACCCCGGAAAACAAACTATTTGTTCCCCCAAATCTTCGGTTAAAAGTGTTGGAAGAAACACATTGTTCAGTACTGGCAGGTCATCCAGGTATTGCTGGCACCAAATATCTACTGTCTCGCCATTATTGGTGGCCATCCTGGGCTACAGATACTAAGCTGTTTGTAGAAGCTTGTGAGATTTGCGCCAGGTCCAAGGTTCCTCGCAGGTTACCGGAGGGACTTCTTCAACCCCTGCCTCTGCCTGCTAGACCTTGGACCCACATCTCCATGGATTTCATAACTGATTTACCACCCTCTAAGGGTAAAACGGTGATTTGGGTGGTTGTTGACAGGTTCTCGAAGATGTGTCATTTAATTCCTCTCAGCAAGCTTCCCAATGCTCGTACCTTAGCCTCTCTTTTTATCAGTCATATCTTACGTTTGCATGGGGTACCAGAGAATATTGTTTCTGACAGGGGAGTACAGTTTATATCTAGATTCTGGAGAGAGTTTTGTGGTCGCCTAGGTATATCTTTGTCATTTTCTTCAGCCTTTCATCCACAATCCAATGGACAAACGGAGAGGGTGAATCAGTCACTGGAGCAATTCTTAAGATGTTTTGTTGCAGGTTCACAGGAGAAATGGAGAGAATACTTACCATTGGCTGAATTTGCCCTAAACAATCATGAAAGTCAGTCTCTTAAAATGTCGCCGTTCTTTTGTAATTTTGGGTTTAATCCTCGTTGTTCTTCTGTACATGCGTCCGAATCCATTAATCCATCCGCCGAAAGAATCTACAGAAAACTGTGCACAGTTTGGGCCCAGGCTCTGCAGAACCTGGTTAAAGCCCAAGAAAATTGTAAAAAACAATCTAATAAAAGACGCATATCTGGCCCTGAGTACAGGGTAGGTGACAAGGTGCGGCTCTCTACTAGAAATTTGAAATTAAAGACACCATCTGGTAAATTGTCTCCAAAATACATTGGTCCTTATCCTATAGTAGAGATCATAAATCCAGTATCATTTAAGTTGCTGTTGCCTAGGAGTCTAAGAATTCACAATGTTTTTCATAAGTCTCTGTTGAAAAAATATGTTAATCCTGTGTTACCGTCTGCTCCTCCCGCTCCGTTGGTTATTCAGGGTGAACTAGAATATGAGGTAGAGAGAATTCTGGATTCTCGTCGGGTTCAGAATTCTTTGCAGTATTTAGTTCATTGGAAGGGATTTGGGCCAGAGGAGCGCACTTGGGTAGCTAGTAGGGATATGCATGCGTCACGTCTAGTTAGACAATTTCATCTGCATAATCCATCTAAGCCTGGTCCCTTAGGTAGAGGTCCGGAGGCCCCTCCTGAAGGGGGGGGTAATGTCAGTAACTTACCTGACCGCGCTCCAGCGTCGTCTGGGCCGGCTGGAGCGCAGCGCCGTCCTCCTCGGCAGGGCCGGGTGACGTCACGGAGACCCGACGGCGTCCCTAGTAACCAGGGGAGCCGCGGGTCTCGCATCAGTGAGCGCCGCCCGGCCGAGCAGCTGAGTGCTGTTGGACTCAGGCTGAGTGACGGATCTCTCTGCCACTCAGCCTGCAGTGCACCAGCTGCTATGTGTCTGGATTCAGGAGGCCGGACCAATCAGCCTTTGGTCCGGACTCCTGGTCCAGTATAAAGTGTTGTCAGTACCAGCCTCTAATCGCTGGCTATTAGTTGTTTCTGATCCCAGCTCCCCAGTCCCTGGTATTCTGCCCTATCCTTCCTCTATTGTCTTGCCTGGATTTTGACCTTTTGCCTGACCCCTGACTCTCCGTTCGGTTCCGATTTTGTACTGCGTTGCTCGTTTGGTTTCTGACTCGGCTAGTTTACTCCCCGCATTGTGTTTGTCTGTCTGTCTGCGTTTTATGTTTTGCACGTATACAGCATAGGGATTGTCTTCGTGGTTGTCCGCGACCGCCTAGGGTCGAACGAGGCAAGTAGGCAGGTGACAGTGGGTGGGGTAAGATTCAGGGCCCACTGTCAAGTGTCTTGTCTTCACCTGCTATTCCTGACATTATCCCTTTTAGTGTTCTTTAATTAATTCTATGCAATTATTCAAAGAAATTGTATACTTCAAGGTATTTTTGGTTATGCTGCACTGCTACATGATCTTAGGTCAACATCATGGGGAAAAGATGCAGAGAGTTTATGTTCTCATGACCCGGCCTTGATAGAAATGACTTCATTTTGACTATGAAGAAAAGTTAAGATAGGCATGACATGTATGCATGGTATTACTTGCAGAGCTGCCCAGTGCTTTTTTTCTCAGCCTCCATGGCCTACAAAAATAGACATCTCGTCATATTTATATAGAGAATATTTTCCAAGTTCTTCTAAAAATGTGAATGCAAAGATCAGAAAACGTTTTTCAGGCATCACACACTTTATTCTTCGCTAAGTCCATTTTTTTTTTTTGTAAAACATTAGCAGAGGAAGCAGAAGGACGACTTGGTCTCTTAATGTCGTTAATGTCTCCTCAGACAGAACACAATATTGCAAAATAACAGCTCCGAGGAGCAAGGAAAACAATTGCAGGGCAGCAGTGTACAGGAAGTTATGTTACTCGAAGAAGAATAGAATCAACCACAACACAGGATGCAAGCAGACCTCTACTATAGGAAGGATATACATTTCTAAAGACATACTCTCTAGACACCCACATCTTAACTGCACTGGGCTTGTATGAATCTCTTCATTTTCTTTGTGAGAAGTCGCCTTCGAAGAGAGATCAGGAGAGGAGAACAAAAAAGAATGGTCGCTTCACTATCAGTACTGGCTTTTTTGGTATCTTTTCTTTTGGCCAATGCAATACCTGAGAAAGAGAGAAGTGAAGCCGTCTGTTTTAATGACGCCTGTTACACCGTCCACCTGAGCCAGGATGCATTCTCTGATGCAAGTAAGGAGTGTATTAATCGAGGAGGCAACCTTCTCACCATACGGAATGAAGAAGAAGCCGGCCATGTTTACAATTTACTTTGGAAATTCACCAGCACCACGCAGGTTACTCAACCAATAAAGCTCTGGATTGGACTACAGCTGAAGGCAAAGTCATGTGTTGACAAAAATCAAGCTTTAAAGGGGTTTTCTTGGATCACGGATATTCAAGCTGCAAATGAAGATCAGTTCTCCAACTGGTTGGCTGAGCCAAGGAGGACTTGTATCAAGGAAAAGTGCGTGAGTATGAAACTGGACATGGGCTCGTCTGATAACTATAAATGGACTGATGAATCATGTTCTTCCCAGGCTGATGGCTATGTCTGCAAATTTAACTTTCAGGGCATGTGCCAGCGGGTGGCTCTTGCTGGCCCGGGCAATATTGAATATGAAACCCCTTTTAGTTTCAGAAGTTCTTCTTTGGACTTACTACCATACGGCTCTTCAGCGGCTGTGTCTTGTGACCACAGAGGAGAACATGCGGTATCTTTGCTATATTGTCTGAAATCAGATGAAACAAATGCGTATCAATGGCGTAATATTCGTGCTGACAAGAAATCAAGTGGACCCTTCTGTGCTTCAGAGGAATTGGGCTGTAAGTACAATAATGGTGGGTGCGAACATGACTGTGTGGAATATCCACAGAACAAATCTCTCTCCTGTAGATGTAGAGACGGCTATGTCTTAGCCCCCGACTTGGTGTCTTGTGTTTTCCCGGACCACTGCCAGTCCAATCCATGTGAGCAAAAATGTATAAACCACCAACATGTCTTTGAGTGTTCTTGTTCTACGGGCTTTGAGTTAGCAGAAGACAAAGTACATTGCTTGGATGTTAATGAATGCTTGAGTGGACCTTGCAGCCAGACGTGTATTAATACTTTAGGAAGTTTCCACTGCAAGTGTGATACTGGATTCCAACAGCAAGGAACACAATGCAAAGACATAGATGAATGTATCCACTCCAATTGCTCTCAAAGCTGCCTCAATACTCATGGCTCTTATAGCTGCGCCTGCAATACCGGTTACTTTATTAGCAGTGACAATACCACTTGCTTGGATATAGACGAGTGCGCTCACTCCCCATGTGCCCATTACTGCCACAACACTAATGGAAGTTATTTTTGCTCTTGTCCAAAGGGGATGGTAATATCATCTGATCACATATCATGTAATCCAGAGCAGAATACAGATGTCTTTACCCCTGGTGATATTAATGGTCTGGATCTAGAAGAGGCAACCAGCAGTAGTATAGACCAACCTACTCAAAACTTTACAGATGGCTCTACGGACCTAGAATATCAAGAAACGGGACAGATCACGCAGTCTACACCCATTGCACACGAAACAGACACCTTCTCTGGGAATAGTTCTGTTAATCAGGTAACAAGTGGTCATGATGATGATGACGGCCTTGACACGGTGCTCTTAGTCAGTATAGTATGTGTCTGTGCTGTGTTATTACTCATGACTATCATCGGAGGGGTCTTATGTCACAGAAGGAGGAATGCTAAGAAAAAACAGACTGAGAAGCCACCAAGTGCAACAGATAACTACTGCTGGGTCCCAGAACAGAAGGGGGATAAGGCTGTAAATAATGACTACAGATGACCTCACCACTGGTATACATGTAGAGTGTGCACCCATTGCTGTAGTGAATGATTTGAAGTTTGTGTTTCATATATATAAGTATTGTGTTTTTTTTAAAATTATGATTACTAAAGTAACCACTGCTGAACGTATGATGGTAAGATGTGTTCCTTAAAGGGGTTTATCCAGGATTATGTTGATAAAGCTTTTATTTTACAAAAAGTTTAAGTCATGCAACTTTGTTCTGTAATAATTTCAACTTCAAGATCTGCACTTACTTTAAGGGCATTGAAATGTACCATCATACAATGTACAATGAAGGCAGCAAGTTTTTTTTTTAGTTGGGTCAATAGTTTAAACACTGGATTAGGAGCTTGGACTACACTACAGGGAATCACAAGTCATTACAAGGTTCACAAGGAAAGAAGGCATTGCTTGCTATATGTGTTCGTAAAGAGAACGTGTTCACTTTAAGAGATGATATCTGTTGTATATAAGGTATTTTGTCAACACAGTTAATTAGTCTTCTTTTTCAGTAATATGAATGTGCAGTATAAAAAATGGTGATTATACAGTGTTTGATTTTTTTTTTAATTTGTTCTATTTTGTTATATTTAAAGGGGTATTCCTATTTCAAATAATGAAGGGGATCTGATTTCCAAAATAGAGTTGTGCATGCACGCCACCATTCCATTCATTGTCTAAGGGTATGCCACAGACCATGAAGAGCAATGCTTGGCTCCATAGACAATGAATGGAGTGGCGGTCTCCATGCATGATTTGCTGTGGTTAAGTCAGAGTCTAATTTTGTAGATGACAGAGGGTCTGACCACCATCCTGTGTATAAGGGATAAATTATTTTACATCAGCATACCCCTTTAATGTATCAGATTATATTTTAATTCTTTAAAGGTCTTTTCTCATCTAAGAACATTATCTCCTATCCATACTGTAGATCACAAGGCAAGCCCAACTGCTGGGGCCCCCAGTCTCCCATTACTATGGAGGAGCAGGTCTAACATGCGTACTGCCACTCTATCCATTCTTTATGGGAGGTATGGAAACAGATAAATACAGTGTGTGGCTATTTCTGGCAGCTCCCATAGAGAATGGATGAAGTAGTGGTACACTTGTGCAACCCGCCGCTCCATTCTAACTGGACTGGACTTTCCAACCCGCCACTCCCTTATAACCGGACTGGACTTTCAATTGTCTATTGCCCCTATTAAAAAGACTTCCCACAATCAGCTAGTTACCCCCTACCATGTAGATGGGAATACCTCTTTAATGGGGTATTACAACTTCAACAAATCATATTGAATGTATCATGAATACATCACAATTTGAAGAATTAAGAATATGCTCTCTGTATTAATTTCTAATAGTTTTGAAGATCCAGTCAATACCAGTCAATAGAAACCTTCATTGGTTTTGATCTCCGTCAATACCGTATTTTCTGGCGTATAAGACAACTGGCTGTATAAGACGATGCCTGACTTTTAAGAAGGTTGTCAGGGATTTGCCTTATACGCCAGAAAATGCTAACTCCTGCCTGACTGCAGCCCTGCTGTGGTCAGGCAGTAGTTAACTGCATTTAAAGAAAAAAAACAGTTAACTCACTTGTGGCCCATTCCTGGCAACAGTCTCGTTCCCGTCGCTGCTACTGTGACGTACACTGCCTGTGACGGAGATACCCGAAGCTCTCCCGGGCAGCCGAGTGTCTTATCGAAGAAGCTCTGGGGCAGTCGGCTGTCGGGAAAGCTTCAGGAGAATGACAGAGGCTTCGGGAACTTCTGGCGCCTCTGTCATTCTCCTGAAGCTCTCCTGGCAGCCAAGTGTCTTTCAGCTTCTCCGATGAGACGATCGGCTGCCCGGGAGAGCTTCAGGGATCTCTGGTGCAGGCAGTGTACGTCACAGTAACTGCGCTGGGAACGGGACAGTAGACGTGCAGCTGCCAGGAATGGGTCACAGGTGAGTTAACTGTTTTTTTTTTTATAGTGGTTGCCCCATACTGTGGGGATGCGGCCATCTTGGAGCTCCCTCACTGTATGGGGCGACCATACCTGGCGTATAAGACGACCCCTGACTTCTAAGAAGATTTTTCGGGGTTAAATAGTCGTCTTATACGCTAAATAGGGTAAAAAAAAATTCATTGGTTTTAAGTAGATCAAAATTTACTCATCAGGCATGACTAGTTACATGGCTAATATCCGAGCATTGAATTGTTACCTGTGTGTCCATCAGATTTTTTGATACAAAAGTATAAACCTGTTGGAAAATAGTTTTCAAAAGACTCTAAGTAATGAACACATGACTTGCAGTTTTTCATGTTTTAACTTCTCGTTTTCATGTTTTCTGAGCATTGAAAAATTACAAAATTATGACTAGTTTATAGACTTTGAATAAAAACCTTTATCATATGTCCTCCAGTCATTCCTTGTTATGTATATGCATTTTTTAAAAATTTTTTTAGTCCTATTTATTACACCTCGGTTCCTCAATGTACAACATGAATTGCTTCTGGGATTGTCATTTTAAGTTGAAACCATTGTAATATAAGACTTACAGAGGGGAAAATTAACTTTTCCCATATCCACAGGATAAAGGGCAAGGAAGAGATCATGAGGGGCCCGACCTCTATATCCCCACCGACCTCTTTATCGGGCCCCAGGCTTCTTTGTTATGAATAGAGCCACGGGTACTATTCATTCTGTCTGTTCATTCCTATGGAGCGGCCGGAAGAAGCCGAGGAAGAGTGCTTACTTGGCTCTTTCTGGTGGCTCCATAGGAATGAATAGAGCTGCGGGTCATGTGCCGTACTCGTGGCTCTCTTCATAACAAAGAAGCCAGGGCAGGATATGGAGATCGTCGTCTTTTAAGTTAGTTTTCCCTGGAAAACCTCTTCTAAAGCTCTCAAAATAAGAGAAGTGAGTATTAGTAAATAATTAGAATTAGAGTGCTTTTGGCGTCAGCACAGGACACTCTTATCACCCGCAGCCTAGCTGTGCCCCTATGTAAAATATATCTGTATCTGTATTTGGCTGGGTTCACACTACGTTTTTGCAATCCATTTTTTTTCATCTTTTTTTGCAAAAATATGATGAAAAAAACTGATGCAATTGTGTGCATCTGTTTTTATCCGTCTTTTCCATTGACTTCCATTAAAAAAAACAGATCCGCTTTGTTTAACGTACACAAAAACTTAGTCAACCTCATTTCTGTGTCCATTGAAAAAAAAAAAACAGATCCGTTTTTTCTTTATAATGGGAGTCAATGGAAAAACAGATATAAATGGATGCACACAATTGCATCCGTTTTTTCCATCAGTTTTTCACCCGTTTTTTGCAAAAAACGGATTACAAAAATGTAGTGTGAACCCAGCCTTTCCTGTATTTCCCATTGACAAATCCTAAATATCTGTCCTTAGATCTACAATAGAGGACTTCAACAGAGAGGGATTTTCAGTTCTGATCTCAAGTGAAGGGAGTATGATATATTGGGTTAGTATTTTATATGACTTTTATGGGCACATGTATCACTTTATAATATATCAAGAAGGTTGCGTCAACCAGAATCCTTCTAACAACAGTCATATCCTCATGCTATTAAAGAGAATCTGTCAGCTGTATACCATGCCCAGACTGGCAGACATGGGCAGATAGCTGATGATCGCTGTTTGCAAAGCTTTAAAATCATGTTTTTCTCAGGCTGGGTTCACATTGCCTTTTTGTAGTCTGTTTAATAGATCATTACTTTTAACGTACAGAAAAACGTAGTCAACCATGTTCCTGTGTATGCTTTAACAAAAAGATCTGTTTCAGTATTGTTTTTTTAATTTTTTTAAAAATTAATAATGGAAGTTAATGGAAAAACTAACCCAATTGCCTCCACTTTTGCATCCGTTTTTCTGGATCTGTTAAACAAACTGCAAAAACGCAGTATGAACCCATCCTTAAAGGGGTTGTCCAATTAAAAACTTTTTTTCTCCCTTTCTGTCCCTTTACCTAAGTTATACATACCACCTTTGTGCGTTCAAGTTCAGGTCTGGTCATTTCCCCTGACTCTGACCCCCTCTCCAGCCACACAGGAAGTTCTGTCATTCTAAAAATTGCTGTTTGGGTTGTCACAATACATGTTACTGTCCTCCATTTTGTGCTAATACATCACAGAACGTGTCACGGCACTGGGCGGTCTTGGCAGTGAGGGCCCTATTCCACGGGCCGAGCAACGATGTAAACGAGCGCCGATCTGCTAGATCGACGCTTGTTTACTGGGCCTATTACACGGCCCCAATGATCGTTTAGCGAGGGCTGCAGGGACATCGTTACCGATGTCCTTGCAGACCTTGCAGAATACATTACCCAGCAGGGCTTCTCCTGAGCTCCGTCTTCCTCCCCGGGTCCCGTGGCGCACCATCAGCTTCGGTGCAGCCTGACTGAGCTGTCAGACCGCTCAGACAATCACTGGCTGCGGCGGTCCCGGTCTGTGATTGGCTGAGCGGTCTGACAGCTTAGTTGATGCTGCGCACGGGACCCGGGGAGGAATACGGAGCGCAGGAGAAGCCCTGCTAGGTAATGTATTGTGCTTGGATCCTCGGTCGCCGCCACGCACCGCTATTCCACCATAGCGATGTGCAGGTGGCGGACGACGATTTTAGGTTTGAACCTAAATGAACAATGACACAATCATCGGCTGATCGTTCTCTCTATTCCACCGAGCGATAATCGGCCAATTATCGCTGCCGTGGAATAGGCCCCTGAGTCTTTTCTAATTGGTCCCCTTCCTCAGGGCTAATTTCAGTATCTGGGCAACTGAATTCCTATAGGTTTGTTACACTCAGTGTCACATGTTCTTTTTTAGCCATCAACAGTGCTCTTTGGAACCTTCATCGCATGGTCCCTTATGGTCCCTGCCTAATAGCAGTGCAGTGATCTAGGGAGAAGAAATGCACCATCTGTGCTCTATGGAAGGAGAAAACAGGGACCACTACACCCCCCATCCAGCTGAGCTTGTATATACATGCATGGACATCACTGGATCTCAGTGGCAGTCAGCTCTTTGGCATTGCATAGAGCAGCTATTTTCCCGCTCATCTGTAATACATGGTTTATGCAATGCCAAAGAGCTGACTTGCGGTGCTGGCTGCCTCTATCATGTTACAGCAGAGGTGGCACCATCTGGGGATGTGGTGAGGAATGATATGGGGAATTGATAATTGGGTGTTTGTGTGGTTTCAGATTGGCTAGTGGTCACTGGGGGGAGGGAATGGGGGAGGTATTAAAGGGGTTATCCAGCGCTACAAAAACATGGCCGCTTTCCCTCTACTGTTGTCTCCAGTTTGGGTGGGGTTTTGAAACTCAGTTCTATTGAAGTAAATGGAGCTTAATTGCAAACTGCACCTGAACTGGAGACAACAGTAGGGGGAAAAGTGGCCATGTTTTTGTAGCGCTGGATAACCCCTTTAAAAGAAGTATTCGTTGTGAAACGGGTCTATGTAGTTTAGCAGGTCCCTTGCTCAAATGATCCAAACCAGGAAGTAAAGATAGGTAAGTAGAAAACAGTTCATGGTGGCCCCTAAAAATTGCGGATCGCGTCAAAAGTTGACAGAGGGACTTAGGTAAGTTAGAGCTACTATGCATGCATTTTTTAAACTCAAGGATCGTAGTGGGGGTTACCTGGGGCGATCAGCAGGAGAAAACAAACGCCAATCTGTTAGGTCAAATGCTCCTCATTCTCCGCTTGCTGCCTCTGCGTGTTATTACATCCGCTGACAGCGTGGATACAAGTGGGTACGTGCAGGTACAATTGTTAAAGGTGATGTCACGACCCGACTCCCAGAGCTGTGCGGGCTGTGGCTGCTGGAGAGGATGATGGCAGGGGGACACTGGAGGGACACTGAGCATCCCTCTTCTATTAAGGAAGTGACATCACCATGTTATCCAGAAAGTGACATCTCCATGTTATCCAGGAAGTGACATCACCATGTTATCCAGGAAGTGAAGCCTTGATGCAGTAGTAAGTGCAGCGAAAAAGCACTTTATAAGCATTTCCCATAATAAGTGTATATAAGGAATTTGTATAACTTTTAGGGGGCAATATAATACTTTATTAAAAATTTTCGCCTGACTTCTTTAAATCGTCCAGGCATCGCATAGAAGATAGTGGTCATCTGCTGCCACTGCTCCTATTACACGGAGCAAAGACAGCAGATCATTGCTATTCGGATCATTGGTCTTTTAACATGTTGTAAGACAACGATCAGCTGACATTGTGCATCGATTATCGCTTCATGTAATAGGGCCTTAAGATTTCTTTCTAATGGATTCTGGTTAATTAATAAATGTTTAAAGCGAATGTACTATCAATAGAATGGAGCTGCGTCATGAAGGGGCATGGGTTTCCTCCCATTGGTGGTGGAACGGCCCACCTCCATTGCTTCAGCCCAATTCATATTGTCTCCTACTCCCACTGTTCTCCCACCTTAGGAGACAAATATTCCATGCCTCTGTCTCACATTGTGTGTGTTTGCTGAGCAAAGGCTGATGATGTAGACAGGGGGCAGGGCGTGATGTCACAGGAGGTGCGACTAAATCCCCCAATCCCCTGAGTGATCCACCATCTCTGAATAGCCAGAAGCAGGTGCAGCACTAATTTTACTGATTGTGATGGGTGGGGGACTGTGATGATCAGCTGAGGGAAAGCATTGCATTCTGGGAACTGCTCAACCAAGAATGATAGAAGCACAATACAGAACAAAAACTCCCCAAACAAATGGATTTTTGGTAGTTTCACAACTGGGATAGATAGGTAAGTAATGCTATATGCTTCTGCAGAAGTTTCATTTTTTTTAACCTCTACCTGGAGTTCCCCTTTAAACTTAAAGCGAATGTACTTATGCAAATGTTAGGATTGTTATTGCCCAAATGCTTAGAGGGAACAAGATAAAGTGTGAAAGGAAATGGGATTGATGCTAAAAAGACCATCAGCACACCCCCGAGCAACACTGAAGACAATAAGCCACAGTGTGTGCCAAGGTTACTGCTATCTGTGTAGGGAGGTTTGGACTGCAGGGGTTGCTGTTATGTTCAGGGCACTGTTAACCCTTAGGGGACACAGTCAGTTTTCATTTTTCCGCTTTCGTTTTTTCCTCCTTGTGTATAAAAGGCCATAGCACTTGGATTTTTCCACCTAGAGACCCAGATGAGCCCTTATTTTTTGCGCCACTAATTGTACTCTGCAGTGGCAGACATAATTTTTGCCTTAAATATGCTGTGAAACCAGAAATAAATTATATCTGTGGTGAAATTAAAAAAAAAAAAATTCTGCCCACTAGACCACCAGGCAAGGCCGACATCAAGTATTTATATGCAGCTCTCAACTTTGACAGCAGCATCTAAATACTTATTTAGCAGGCACGGCGATCAGACCGTGCCCTCTTATACTGTAGCTGTGGTCCCGGCCTGCATATAGCACCAGGGATCGCGGCAGTTCAGAGCGGGGTCGCTGTGCGACCCCCCTCTGGACTCCCCTAGCGACACCAGGGCGTACAGTAATGTCCTGGTGCAGCTAAGGGTTAAAAGTTTCATTGTGATGTCTGGCAGCCATATCATGAAAGGTAAGAGATTGAGGCTGTCCATAGGTTGCTGAGAGTTTATAGCATGTAGGTTTCTATATGTGTGGTGCATAGATATTTTTAAACTAAAAAGACAAGTTTGTGGTCAGAGAGTGGGGGGAAAGCGATAACACCCTTTTACACAGGTGGACGGAGAAGGATTATGAGCACCAATTTCAGTAATCAGCACTGGTTTCCTGAGTCTTAACACAGCATGCAGCCGGGCTGCGTGAATGATTTTTGTATTGTTCATGCGGCCCTTAAACTTCATTATTGTTGGCCGCACATCTCCTATTTACACAGAGCGGATTGTAGATAATGAGAGTGACTGTATTGGTTGTACCAAAGATCCAATTAGCTGATGAACAAGTGTTTGGTCATTTGTCGGCTGATTGCTGGCACTTTTACACTGGCCAAATATTGGGAACGAGATTCTTAGGAATGGCCATTCACCAAATACAGCAATTGGCCTATGTGAAAAGGACTTTAGTAAAGTAAGAAAATGGAGACTTAGTAAGTTGTGAAACTAAGAGGCAGATGGTACGATGTGGTTGCCTATGGGTAGGTTAAAGGACAACACTGGCCAAAATCTATTTTTAATATGTTATTTAACCCCTTAAGGACAGAGCCTGAAATGGCCTTAAAGACAGAGACAAATTTTATGAATATGACCTGTGTCACTTTATTCATTAATAACTTCGGGATGCTTTTACCTATCCAGCCGATTCTGAGAATGTTTTCTCATGACATATTGTACTTTACATTTCTGGTAAAATGGAGTCGATACTCATAACGAATCTTTATGAAAAACACCAAAATAGCGTGAAAAATTGTGAAAAAATGCATTTTTCCAACTTTGAAACCTTTCTGCTTATACAGAAAATGGTTATGCCACATAAATTATATATTAAATAGCATTAGCAACATGTCTACTTTATGTTTTTTTAGACAATAGAAAGCTTAAAACATTAGCAGCAATTTTCCAAATTTTCAGTAAAATTTCAAAATCAGATATTTTTAGGGACCCAAGTGTATTTGAGGGGACTGTATGTTAGAAAGCCCCACAAAGCACCCCATTTCAGAAACTGCACCCCCCAAACTCTGCAAAAGCATATCCAGAAAGTTTTTTTAACCCTTTAGGGGAGTCACAGAAATAAAAGCTAAGGGGGGCATTTATTAAGTCCGACGTTTTTTACGCCGGACTTAAAAATGCCCCCGCAGCTCCGGCGCTACGGAGATTTATGTAGAGGCGGACTGCCTCTACATAAATCCTGTGTGCACCGCCGAAAACCTACGCCAGCTGAGGACTGGAGTAGGTTTTCAGCTTATATTTGGGCGGAACGGATGGTAAATCGCGCAGACTCTAAGTCCGCGCCCTCCGTTCCGCCCACTACACGCCCCCCTGGCGTACTCGGCAGAAAGTGTTGACTTGCAAATATTTTATTCGCAGATCGGCCATTTGCGTATAAAAAAATACGCAAATCGGCACTTTCCGCCGAAAATCATCCGTTCGCAGGATGATACATGTGGCCCTAAGTGTGTAAGAAATTTTAAATTTTTTTATTTTCTGTGCAGAGATTTTATTGTAATGCAATATCTTTCATAATGATAAACCTATTAGCAGAATAATGCACCCCAATATTGATTGCCCCGTTTCTGCAGTTTATAGATATACCCATATGTGGCCCTATTGCGCTATTTGACGCAACCACAAGCCTCAGATATAAGGGAGCGCCTAGTGAATTTCAACGCCTCCGTTATATTTGGTCATTTTTGACTGTACCACTTCAGGTTGGCAGAGGCTCTGGGGTGCCAAAACTTAAAAAACACCCCTAAAGGGACACCATTTAGAAAACTACACCCCTCAAGGAATGTAACAAGGGGTGCGGTGAGCATCTGGACCCCACAGGTGCTTCACAGATTTTCAGAACAATGTGGTGTAAAAAAGGAAAAATTCAATTTTTTACACTAAAACGTTGTTCTAGCCTTCATTTTTCATTTTTACAAGGGGATAAAAGAAAAAACAACAACAAACGTGTAGGGCAGTTTCTCCCGAGTACAGAAATACCCCACATGTGGACATAAAGTGCAAAGCGGGCACAGGACGAGCGTCCAAAGGGAAGGAGCGCCAATTGGCCTTTGCAAGCTAAATTTTACTGGAATGGATTTCAAGGGTCATGTCGCATTTACAGAGCCCTCGTGCTGCCAAAACACTGGAAACCCCCCACAAGTGACCCCATTCTGGAAACTACACCCCTCAAGGAATCTAACAAGGAGTTCAGTAAGCATATGGACCCCACTGGTGACGGGCACAAATGTGGAACAATATGACGTGAAAGGGAAAATTTTCATTTTTTCACTTTCACGGCACAAATGTGCCCATCATCAAGGGGTCCATATCCTCACTGCACCCCTTGATAGATTCCTTGATGGGTGTAGTTTCCAGAATGGGGTCACTTGTGGGGGGTTTCCAGTATTTTGGCAGCACGAGGGCTCTGTAAATGCGACATGGCATTCATCATCCATTCTGGCCAAATCCAACCTCCAAAATCCAAATGGCGCTCCTTCCCTTCGGAGGCTTGCCCTGCACCCGCATGGCGCTTTATGTCCACATGTGGGGTATTTATGGACTCGGAGGAAATTGCTCTACACATTTTGTGTGTTTTTTTTCTCTTTTAACCTCTTGTGAAAATGAAAAATTTAAGGCTAAACCAACATTATAGTGTAAAAAATGTAATATTTCATTTTCACGCCATATTGTTCCACATTTGTGCCCGTCACCAGTGGGGTCCATATGCTCACTTCACCCCGTGTTACATTCACTGAGGGTTGTAGTTTCCATAATGGGGTCACTTGTGGGGGGGGGTTCAACTGTCTTAGCAACACAGGGGCCTTTTAAATGCAACATGGCCCCTCGAAATCCATTCCAGCCAAATCCAGCCTCCAAAAGCCACCTGCACCCGCATGGCGCTTTATGTCCACATTTGGAGTATTTCCGTACTCAGGGGAAATTGCTCTACACATTTAGTGTTTTTTTTTATCTTTTAACCCCTTGTGAAAATGAAAAAATCAAGACAAGATCAATGATTTAGTGTAAAAATTAAACATTTTTTACACTATATGTTAGTCTAGCCTTGATTTTTTCCTTTTCCACAAGGGGTTAAAAAAGAAAATGAACACAAAACGTGTAGGGTAATTTCTCCTGAGTATGAAAATACCCCACATGTGGGCATAATGTGCCATATGGGCAGAGGGCAAGCCACCAAAGGGACAGAGCGCCATTTAGAGGCTGGAATGGAGGATGGAGGCCATGTCGCAATTAAAAAGCTCCTGTGCTGCCAGGACAGTAGAAACCCCCCACAAGTGACCCCATTCTGGAAACTACACCCCATAAGGAATCCAACAAGGGGGTACAGTGAGCATATGGACCCCACTGGTGACGGGCACATATGTGGAACATGTGCCGTGAAAATAAAAAATACATTTTTTTCATTTTCACACCACAAATGTGCCCGTCACCAGGGGGCCATATCCCCGCTGCCCCCCTTGTTAGATTCCTTAAGGGGTGTAGTTTCCAGAATGGGGTCACTTGTGTGGGGTTTCTACTGCCCTGGCAGCACAGAGGCTTTATAATTGCGTCATGGCATCCTCTAATGGGAATGGCGGCCATACCTATTTAGCTGGGGAAAAGGGACAATTCTAATTTATTTGGGGGTATTAGGCCAATTATTAGTTTATAAGGTTGGAAATGACAGGTGTCCATCAAATTTAACCTGTGTTGATCCAGAGGAAGGCAAAAAAAACCCTTGTGAGGCAGACGACAGTAGCCTCCTCACAGGGGAAAAATTCCTTCCTGACTCCATGTTGGCGATCAGAATAATCCCTGGATCAACGAGACCCCTGAAATAGGAATAAGGGACAGAATTTAGAAAATGTAGAACTCCAGTGACGTGTGGTGCGCCTTGAAGCGATCCAGTATGCAGAGGCCGGGGTGATCAGGACAGGTGTCACACTGGAAAATGGTGTCCTTCCTGATCCCCCTGTTACGCCACACTCTGCGCTTCTTCTGGGGTCTTCTGTTTTCCAGTGTGGGGGACGTCACCTGGAAAATGTTTTCCTGGTGCGATATGAGGTCCTTCATATCCAGTAGCGCTGGGTCCGCTCCATGGCTGCTAAATATTAGGGCTTTATTACTGCTTCTGATATTTTCGGATCGTGCCGCAAGCTACAATAGCTCGGGCAGCGAGGGACCAGAAGAGGGGGTGCTGGTATAAGAGTTATCCCCGTACAGGTGGTAACCTTTATCCAGCAGTGGGAAGATCAGTTCCCAAACGATCTTCCCACTAACTCCGAGGATGGGGGGGCATCTGGGGGCTGGATTCGGGTGTCCCTTCCTTCATACACTCTAAGGGTACGTGTACACTGCGGAAAGGCGAAGGATAACCCTTTGTGCATTCCACAGCTGGCACCCAGCGGCAGACTGATGCAGGCATGCGTCTCCGCACATGTCATAGACTCCATTCTATGCACGGGCGGATTCCCCCCTCTGTCCAAAGAATGAACGTGTTCATTCTTTGGACGGACTACAGAATCCGCCCGTGCATAGACTGGAATCTATGACACGGGCGGAGACGCATGCCTGCATCAGTCCGTCGGTGGGTGCCAGCTGCGGAATGCACAAAGGGTTATCCTTCGCCATTCCGCAGTGTGCACGTACCCTAAATCTGTAAGTGTACCCTGAGGTACGCTCACAGAGTTTGGGGAATTTCACGCCATACCGTCATCTCCTATTGGGACGGTACTGGCGGAAAAGACGTGTCTGGGGGGCAGCGTACGCTACGCTACCCCCAGACACGTCACTGGATGATGAGGACGTGAGGATGAATAGAGGAACGAAGGATCCCCCCATTCATCCTCA
Organism: Dendropsophus ebraccatus; assembly: GCF_027789765.1. Taxonomy (NCBI): domain Eukaryota; kingdom Metazoa; phylum Chordata; class Amphibia; order Anura; family Hylidae; genus Dendropsophus; species Dendropsophus ebraccatus. The sequence continues at coordinate 46,511,911 of NC_091468.1, forward strand.
CTGGCTGCTTCGGTGTCGGAGGCAATAATAACGTATGCGTCCAACACCGAAAAAGCCCTGGGGCCATCTTTATACGGGGTCTAGTATATGGGGTATGTAAATGTGTAATGTAGTGTAGTGTAAAACTTTATTCCATGTAGTGTGGTGGTGTAGTGTTTTTTTGACAGTAAGAAAAAATATCCCTACGCCAAGAAAGGAGCTGCTGATAAATGCCGCACTTATGTACGGCACTTATCAGCAGACAGTGGCGGTAGGATATAGGGGGGAAACAACGCCCCTACGCCAAAAAGGAGGAGTTGCTGATCAGCGGCGTTAGGGCGCAAAAAAAAAATCTTTTTAACCCAAAGCAACTGATCAGTGAATGATATTCACTGACCCGGAAAGCTGAATCTAGCTGCTATATGCTGATCTGTATTGATCAGCATATAGCAGCGATCGTCGGCACGGGAGGGGTTAATCACCCCCCGTGCCGACAAGCAGAGATGGCCTGCATTATAGCAGGCCATCTTCCCCGACCGCTGTGTGTGAACACACAGCGATCAGGGAAACATCGGGCGTAAGTATACGCCTGTTTGCGTTAAAAAGCCCACCCTGCGGGGGTGTATACTTACGCCCGATGTCGTTAGGGGTTAAGAAGCAAAGTTAGGTAAATTCCTAATGTACACTAATTATGGGAAATGCACATATAGTGCTATTTCCCTCAATTTACTAGGGTTTTGTTGTTATCTTTTACATGTAATTTCTACATATACTGTGCCCCCTGCTGGACCCTTCAGGTATAGACTGGTCGTGATGTCACTTTTTAAAAAATTTTTTAAAGAAATTTAAGCCTGTCTGATCTACTAAATTGAGGAAAATAGCACTATATGTAAATTTCACATAATTAATGTTCATTAGGAATTTGTCTAACTTTGCTTATGAAACAACATATTAAAAATAAATTTTGTCCACAGCTGTCCTTTAAAGCGACTTTGTATCCACAATCTAACCCCCCCAAACCACTTGTATCTTTGGATAGCTGCTTTTAGGGTGCCTTCACACCTAGTGACTCGGTCGGGTAGGTCGGGTCGGTCCTGGCAGATCACTTTCACTACATACACGCAGCGGTCTGAACGACCGCTGCGTGTTTGTAATTCTGCCGGCCCCTTAACCCCTTCAGCTCCAGCCCGCCTCCCGCTCCCAATCCACTGTATACATTACCTCTCCTCGCTGCACGGGGTCCCGGCGTACTGCTCTCCCGCCCGGCCAATCAGTGTGTTGCCCAGCCACTGATTGGCCGGCCGGAGAGCAGTACGCCGGGACCCCGTGCAGCGAGGAAAGGTAATGTATACAGAGCGGGAGGCGGGCGGAAGCTGAAGGGGTTAAGGGGCCGGCAGAATTACATACACGCAGCGGTCGTTCAGACCGCTGTGTGTATGTAGTGAAAGTGATCTGCCAGGACCTAAACGAGGACCAGGACCTACGCTGCGAGTCGCTAGGTGTGAAGGCACCCTAAATCCAAGATATGTCCTGGGGTCTGTTTTGCAGGTGATGCAGTTATTGTCCTAAAAAACAACTTTAAACTTGCAGTCCCGTGCCCAACGGGAGTATCTGTTCCCTAACTTTGCACCACCCCTCCGTCCCTCCTCCCCACCCTCTTCATCATTAGGAATGCCACTGGAACATTTTCTCCTGTCTGAACATTACACAGGTGCCTTAACGATCCAGGCCATGATAGCTGCATCACCTGCCGAACGGACCGCAGGACAGATCTTGGATTAAAAGCAGCTATCTGATGGTACAAGCGGTTTGGGGGGGTCAGATTGTGGGTACAGAGTCAATTTAAAGGGGTACTTTGGAGAGAAAAAAAAGTTTTCAAATCAACTAGTGTCAGAAAGTTATACAGATTTGTAAATTACTTCTATTTAAAAATATCAAGTGTTCCAGTACTCATGAGTTGCTGTATGCTCTACAGGAAGTGGTGTATTCTTTCCAGTCTGACAGGGTCGCTTTAACGTTACCCAAAGTCACAGTCAGCATTTTACAAGATAGGAAATAAGGGAACCAGGCAGCAAAGGGATCAAGGTGTGTTGGGTGAGCCAGTTGGTCCATGGACAACCAACACTCTCAGAGAAATGTCTAGAAGAATTTGATAGTATAGACTAGTATTATTTTCCAAGCTAATATACCATATAATATTATCTTCTCTATAGTGTTATAGTCTATTACAACCTACCCTCACCATTGTTTTAAAGGGAATGTGTCACCTAGATTTTCTTTTACCGATTACAGTCAGATACTAAAACTTGTTCTTTTATTCTAATCTGTTTCTATTTTCTGACTGTAATTTCACTTTTTGTACATTGTTATGGGGGCTGCCATCTTGCATGAGCTGTTTTTAACAGCATTTGCTGACATGCCTCACAGCAAGCCTCATGGACATAGATGACAATAGGCAATATTGATATAAATGTAAGACATTATTGAGTGTACTCTGTGACCTGTGAGGAGGTCATTCCACAGGGAACTGCTATTGTCTCCTCTATCTACTGGTGTCACATGTTTCTGCAATGCTGTACAGGTCACTTTACAGCAGCCTCCTCTTATAACTACTGACACAACAGGAAGCCTCAGCAAGATTTCAGGATTATTTTATAATATAAGTACCAACATGGAAAATTAGAAAAAAGTCACCAAAAATTCTTAAAAATATGTTTAACATTAAAACATTATTCATACAACAAGTCACTTTTTGATTACACATTCCCTTTAAGCCATCTAACTTTTAAAAGCTTGTGTGGTGTGCCTGAGTCTGAGGGCATAGAGGAGCAATTTCAAAAGAAGAAATATGGATGTTAGATCCATGAAATGTTTAACCTCAAGGGTGCTTTAACTAATTTTGATACCTTATCCGGTAGAAAACACATATACACCTATATACATTCTTGCTGGGCATGCCCTGTGCAGCAGTAACATATATATACATTCCTGACTGTAAAGAGGTTTTAATGTGTGTAAGGCCACTTCAATGCGACCGGCCCTGTAATGACTGACTGGGACCTCCCCAGCATGTACCGGCAGGCGTCCTGTTGGATCGGTGATCTGTGCATAGAGTCTGCTGTCAGGCAGACTCTATGTACAGATCGCCGAGAGTACTGATGAATTCTATGGCATAGCATTCCTCAGTATATGCAATCTGAGCATTGCATATATAAGTCCACTAAGGGACCTATATAGGCAGTATAAAATGTACAACAAACAAAAAAAATGTTTTAAAACATATTAAAAAAAAACGTTATAAAAATGCCCCAAATAAACATTTATATTACCGCCTTGCCCATTATACAAATAAAAATATTATAAGTATATAAAAAAAATAACATATTACATATTGTAGAGTGCAGAATTGTCCTATCTATTAAAGTATAACAATATTTTTCCCACAGAGTGAATGGCGTAAAGGAAAGGTGAAAAAAAACAAAACAAAAAAAACACCAGGATTGCTAATTTTTAAAAAACTAACTAGGGAGTCTGCTATGTTTTTTTTTATTAGACTATAAATCATTTTTACTTTAGGTCTTTGAAGTCTTCTTTTACCTAAAGCGTTAAACATTTTGTTTCTCATACAAGCTGTCACATTGCATTATGCCTGTATTCACCCATGTCGAACTTCAAAATAAGTTTTTGTTTAGTTATGATAATTTGTTTTACGTCTTCTACAAATCACTACAGCCCTTGCAGCCTATAGATACTGTCACCCAATTTTTCCAATTTTCGGGAAGGATAAATCAACACAGTGCCGATATACAGATAATCAAAGTGTCCATGTGAACAATAAACAAATAAAAAATGTGTCAATCTGAGAATTTACATGACTAAATGCTTTTGTTTCGGGCTAGTGCTACCTTCATCCACCTACATAAAATGACAATATATATGCATGAGCATCTTGTTGTCATTGCAAAGTCGTATTACGTTATCAATAGATTCTAATAGGTTCCTTGTGAATCAATCCATAAGGGTGAGAATTCGAAGACTCCTTTATCTTCTTGTAATGTACAACACGGCATCACCAGACACATATGTAGGAATGGCCCTACCCGGAATTCTTTTGTTATTTGTGAGAAGGAGAACTGGTACTCCACAAAGGAAGGGCAAACAGTTTACAATCTATATTACACCCTATGAAGGATTCTAAAACAATCTATAATTCCTATAGAGGCTAGCTACTCTAGAAGGAGCTCTGGAGGAGGAAAAGGTTGATTGGATTTCCCAGGGAAGCCCTAATAATGTATCATGAACAGTTACTATACAAGGTAGTATAGAATGTATGTCTATACAATGTTTTATGCTGCAGTTTGCCATTGGAAGAACATGTTGAGAGGTCCACATTACTTCATGTTAAAACGAAACTTTACCCACAATCTGACCCCCCCAAACCACTTGTTCACCGGGTTCACACTATGCACAACACCGGCGGGTCACAGAACGGCCGGTGCTACCAAAGATCATCTCGGCTGGTATTGCAGTACTGGCCGGATGAGCTTCACTTTTGGTAAATTCGGATGCGGGTGCATCCGTGTGCGCCCGCATCCTAATTCACCGCCGCATACAATGGAGTGTGCGGCCGAAGCCGCACGCCCTATTGTGTGAACTGACATGACTTGTGCGGCCGCTATTCAATGAATAGTGGCCACAGAAAACTGGCCAGTTTTTTGTGCGGCCATATGGAATCTCTGCCGGAGCATATACTATTTATATACACTCCGGCAGAGATTCCATTCATTCACAATACACATTATGTTTTATATAAATTACGGCCGTTGTTGCAAATTGCGACAATGGCCGTGATTTATGCAAAAAATACATTGTGTGAACAAAGCCTTAGATAGCTGCTTTTAATCCAAGATCTGTCCTGGGGTCTGTTCGGCAGGTGATTCAGTTATTGTCCTAAAAAACAACTTTTAAACTTGCGCCCTGTGTCAAATTCGTACCCATGCCCTAGGATTGCGACACCCCTTTGTTCCTCCTGCCCGCCCTCTTTATCATTAGGAATGCTCCTAGAAAAAAATTCTCCTATTTCTTACCTCTCTGAACACTGCACAGGTGCTGGATCATTAAGGCACATGTGCAGTGTTAAGACAAGTGAGGAATAGGAAAAATCATACCCAGGGGCCTTAGTAATGATGAGGAGGGCAGTGAGGAGGGATGAAGGGGCAGTGCAGGCCTAGGGCACAGGCACTCTAGGCCAATTTGACACAGGGCTGCAAGTTTGAAAGTTGTTTTTTAGGACAATAACTGCATCACCTGACAAACGGGCCCCAGGACAGATCTTGGATTAAAAGCAGCTATCCAAAGGTACAAGCAGGTTGGTGTGTGTGGGGAGGGGAGGTGTCAGATTGTGGGTACAGAGTCGCTTTAAGGCCTTTCACCTGAGGTTTTACCTTGGAGGACTTTAACATGGTGTAAACATAGCCTAAGTGCTGCAGGTATGGGGAAGCTGTCATAGTGGGTCAGATCAGGTATTGATATTACTATATGAGCTAGACAGAACTCTGAGGAACCGAAGGGATAGTGGGAAAAGGGAGATTTATTAAACTGGTGTAAAGAAGAATTGGCTCATTCGCCCCTAGCAACCAATCAAATTCCACCTTTCATTTTTTTTTAAATCTGTGAGGAATGAAAGGTGGAATCTGATTGGTTGCTAGGGGCGACTGAGCCAGTTCTACTTTACACCATGTTTGATAAATCTCCCCCAATGGTTCTTCTTGAAGTGAGCGCCAAAAACATGTGTGTAGACCTTTAGGCCATTGATGCTCCACTGGGAATTCTGGGAAGAAGGATATGCAAAGCAGCTCTTTGGTGCCACTTTTTAGAGGTATCTTTCTGTTCAAGTCAGTGTCTGACTCCGATAGGAAATCTAAAGGCTGCATTACTCAGCATGATAATGAAGGGGAAGCAAGCGCCATCCTGTCAGGTCAGCCCCTGCTTGCCCCTCATTTCCAGCTTGCTGCCTGTGCTATTACAGCCACAGACAGTGAGTGGGGAGAAGTGGGAGGGACTGCACGGACAATCCTGAATGCCCATTGAAGTTGGTGGTGGTCAGCTGCCGCCACTCCTACAGACCGCACAACAGACCGTCGCTGACATGATCATGCCATTTCAATGTGTTAAAAGACCACAATCAGCCAGCATCGTGCATGTCAGCTGATCGTGCCCTTTCAACATGCGCTATTATACCAAACGATTATCAGCCAGAGTGGCCGGTAGTTGGCCACGTATGGCCGATAATCGTTTGGCGTAATAAGACCTTTTGGATGTGACTGGGAATTTAAGCCAAGTCAGACAACTCTTGAAAGGGAGAGATTACAACACAGTAGACAGCTGTTTTAGGGCCATTGCCCTTCAATACATAGCAGGGTGCTGGCTGGCTTGCATACATAATGCAAAGACCCAATAATATATAGTTACAGCCAATGCTAACACTAGACTATATGCTTTATATACATGTATTTGTTCATAAGATGAGTGGAAACATACAGTGTATTATAGATAGATACTAGAAGTGAATAACTAGAATATCCATTCTATAAATAAATGAAAGGATTATATGTATAATTCAGCGTGCACATACCACATGGGCCATAATGTATGCAAAGATATCGCAAAGATGCTGATTAATAGTCACATGAAGCCAGGAGGGTAAATGAGTGACTGCTACATCTTATCAGAAAAAAAGGAAATAAGCAGCAATATATGTGGAACAAGGCTAACATTGTGAGTCATAAAGAAAAGCCTTAAATGGAATCACACAGCCCAGCTTATAGGGAATCTGTCACTAGGTTTATTCCGCCTTAAGGCTATGTTCACACTATGTATCTGTGCGGCTGTATTGCGGGCTGTAAATCATCAGCCGTATTTTTCAGGTTCATGCGTACGCTGGAAAGTATATGATATACGGCTGCACAGTGCACACTATGTATGAGCCTACGGCCCGTTTTTTTTTAAAATAAATAAATAATTAATAAAAAAAAAGACGCATAGGGTCCCCCCCTATTTTCATAACCAGCCGGGTTAAAAACCAAGCAACAGCAGCCTGGTAACACCAGGGTGGGAAGAGCCATTGGTTTAGGCCCTCCCCAGCCTAAATCTTACCAGCCTGCTGCCGCCCCAGTCCAGGAGCGCCAATTTTGACGCTCCGGGACCACTGGCACCCGGCTCTTCCCAGTACCCCTGGTGGCATTGGGTACTGGGGTAATAATAGGGGGTTAGTGTTAGCCATTTTATACCGGCTAACACTAGGCCTCGACTTAGTAATGGATTCCATCTATTAGACGGCTTCCACTACTAAGTCTATAAAGTAAAGAAATAAAGACAACACACAAGTGAAATTTTTTTTTATTCAAATAAAAACACCCCCACACCCCTCATTGACCATTTTATTAAAAAAACACCAAACAACCGCTGGTCATCGTCCATGGAATCCGACGTAATCCACAGGATACCGATATCTGAAAAACAAAAAGGGAGAAACACACAAAAAACATACAAAAAGGAGCACAACACCCATCATTGTGAGCGGTGTTGTGCACCTTACAGTATGCAGCATCTTTACAGATCGCTGCTTACAGTCTGGCCCCCAAGGGGTTAAGGGAGGATGCAGTGCATCCCCCTTAACCCCTTGGGGGCCAGACTGATGTCAGACTGCACCCATCCCAGCAAGGAAAGGGTTAAGTGACCCCCCTTCCTTACTGGGATGGGTGCAGTGCTGGGGAGGGGGTGCGGAGATCTTTATACTTACCATCCGATGTCCCGATGTGTCCTCTTCGCTGGTCCGCAGCACAATGAAGTCACTGTACTGCGGACCGGCTCTTTATATGTGCGCTCAGCTGATCAGCCAATCAGCTGAGCGCACATATAATTCAAAATGTTTCTTCTAATAATGCTATTGTGATAACATAATTAGAAGAAATATTTGATGTTTTCATTAAAGTAAAGTGATGATTAGTACCGAATGCTCTATTTACCGTGAATATGAATTAACGGCTTAATGGAGCTTCCTGTACTAATTAATATTTAATTAATAAAACACATTTTCGTTGTAATAAAATCAGTTTTGTTGTTCAATAATTTAATTTAAATGAATCCATCATTGTGCAATCAAATATACTGTCAAAAAATAAATATATATATAAATATACATTTATTTATATATTTATTTATTTTGACAGTATATTTAATTGCAAAATGATGGATTCGTTTAAATTTAATTATTGAACAACGAAAGGGACTTTATTATAACGAAAATGTGTTTTATTAATTAAATATATTAACCATGAGAGGCATCGGCATTAGTGCAGAGGATCGCAAACCCCGGTAATAGCAATTCATGTAAACTGTTTCCCTGCTTTCCCAGATGCATCCAGAGGTGTTTGCATCACTTTCCAAAGATTTTATTTGTTATTTTTAGTTGAACCAGATTTCCAAGTAAATGACCGTATGTTTTCAGCCGCATGTCTATTTTTTCCCACGGCCGTAGTTTCAGCAGCACATTTCCAGCCGCGTAAAAAATACAGCCACACAGATACATAGTGTGAACATACCCTAAATGAGGGCAGCATAAACTAGTGATAGAAATGCTGAACAAATCTGTGTATTACTTACATGATTCTTTTTAGCCGTTCTTCTAAAATGCAGGAGAATAAGATTCTTTCCACACCCCTCTCCCCCGTCCTCCAGCTGCTGAATGACAGTTGACTGCCTATACACAGCATGGATAGATAACTGCCAATCAGCAGTTGGTGGGCGGAGTTTTCGCTTCTCATGAATATCCAGGACTACTGGGCTCATGCACATAATAGAGGACTACTTATTGCCATGTTGTTCAGGAGGATATCTCTGGATCAGCTGCACAGAACAATGTAAGTCATACATCATTGTGTTCAGCTTCTCTGTCCCTACTTTATGCTACCCTGAGATAGGAAAGTATAATCCTACTGACAGAGTCTCTTTAAGACTAATGCATACACTGGGCCCTATTAGATGAGTAGGCACTGTAAATGAGCACCAGTCTTGTAGGTATTACAAGGCTCAACCAGTCGCGGATTAAATGTACCCTGGGCTCCGGGCCCCGGGCTGTCCACCCAACCTGCCCCCCCCCCCCATGGTCAATCCGCCCACATTATAATCCACTACTCCCCCCCCCCCCCCAATGCTGGCTGTCCCCAATAAACACTGCCTGCCTCCCCTCCCTGCTGGCCCCAATAAACATAATGTTTGGTCCCTTGCTGCACAGAGGATGTCAGGAGAGGAGGGTGCTGATCTTATAGGGGAGGTCACAGCAGCACAGAGGATGTCAGGAGAGGAGGGTGCTGATCTTATAAGAGAGGTCACAGCAGCACAGAGGATGTCAGGAGAGGAGGGTGCTAATCCTATAGGAGATGGTCCCCTTCTTCCCCCCTTATAGATGGTCCCCCCCTTTCCCCTCCTTATAGATGGTCCCCCTCTTCCCCCCTTATAGATGGTCACCCTCTCCCCCTTATAGATGGTCCCCCTCTTCCCTTCTTATAGATGGTCCCCCTCTTCCTTCTTCCCACCTTATAGATGGTCCCCTTTCCCCCCCCTTATAGATGGTCCCCCTCTTCCCCCCTTATAGCTGGTCCCCCTCTTCCCCCCTTATAGCTGGTCCCCCTCTTTCCCCCTTATAGCTGGTCCCCCTCTTTCCCCCTTATAGCTGGTCCCCCTCTCCCCCCCTTATAGATGGTCCCCCTCTTCCCTCCTTATAGATGGTCCCCCTCTACCCCCCTTATAGATGGTCCCCCTCTTCCCCTCTTATAGCTGGTCCCCCTCCCCCCCTTATAGATGGTCCCCCCTCCCCCCTTATAGCTGGTCCCCCTCTTTCCCCCTTATAGCTGGTCCCCCTCTCCCCCTCTTATGGATGGTCCCCCTCTTCCCTCCTTATAGATGGTCCCCCTCTTCCCCCCCCCTTATAGCTGGTCCCCCCCCTTTCCCCTCCTTATAGATGGTCCCCCTCTTCCCCCCTTATAGATGGTCACCCTCTCCCCCTTATAGATGGTCCCCCTCTTCCCTTCTTATAGATGGTCCCCCTCTACCCCCCTTATAGCTGGTCCCCCTCTTTCCCCCTTATAGCTGGTCCCCCTCTCCCCCCCTTATAGATGGTCCCCCTCTTCCCTCCTTATAGATGGTCCCCCTCTACCCCCCTTATAGATGGTCCCCCTCTTCCCCTCTTATAGCTGGTCCCCCTCCCCCCCCTTATAGATGGTCCCCCCTCCCCCCCTTATAGCTGGTCCCCTTCTTCCCCCCTTATAGATGGTCCCCCCCTTTCCCCTCCTTATAGATGGTCCCCCTCTTCCCCCCTTATAGATGGTCACCCTCTCCCCCTTATAGATGGTCCCCCTCTTCCCTTCTTATAGATGGTCCCCCTCTTCCTTCTTCCCACCTTATAGATGGTCCCCTTTCCCCCCCCCCCTTATAGATGGTCCCCCTCTTCCCCCCTTATAGCTGGTCCCCCTCTTCCCCCCTTATAGCTGGTCCCCCTCTTTCCCCCTTATAGCTGGTCCCCCTCTTTCCCCCTTATAGCTGGTCCCCCTCTCCCCCCCTTATAGATGGTCCCCCTCTTCCCTCCTTATAGATGGTCCCCCTCTTCCCCCCTTATAGATGGTCCCCCTCTTCCCCTCTTATAGCTGGTCCCCCTCCCCCCCCTTATAGATGGTCCCCCCTCCCCCCTTATAGCTGGTCCCCCTCTTTCCCCCTTATAGCTGGTCCCCCTCTCCCCCTCTTATGGATGGTCCCCCTCTTCCCTCCTTATAGATGGTCCCCCTCTTCCCCCCCCCCTTATAGCTGGTCCCCCCCCTTTCCCCTCCTTATAGATGGTCCCCCTCTTCCCCCCTTATAGATGGTCACCCTCTCCCCCTTATAGATGGTCCCCCTCTTCCCTTCTTATAGATGGTCCCCCTCTTCCTTCTTCCCACCTTATAGATGGTCCCCTTTCCCCCCCCCCCTTATAGATGGTCCCCCTCTTCCCCCCTTATAGCTGGTCCCCCTCTTTCCCCCTTATAGCTGGTCCCCCTCTCCCCCCCCTTATAGATGGTCCCCCTCTTCCCTCCTTATAGATGGTCCCCCTCTACCCCGCTTATAGATGGTCCCCCTCTTCCCCTCTTATAGCTGGTCCCCCTCCCCCCCCTTATAGATGGTCCCCCCTCCCCCCCTTATAGCTGGTCCCCCTCTTTCCCCCTTATAGCTGGTCCCCCTCTCCCCCTCTTATGGATGGTCCCCCTCTTCCCTCCTTATAGATGGTCCCCCTCTACCCCCCTTATAGATGGTCCCCCTCTTCCCCTCTTATAGCTGGTCCCCCTCCCCCCCTTATAGATGGTCCCCCCTCCCCCCCTTATAGCTGGTCCCCCTCTTTCCCCCTTATAGCTGGTCCCCCTCTCCCCCTCTTATGGATGGTCCCCCTCTTCCCTCCTTATAGATGGTCCCCCTCTTCCCCCCCCCTTATAGCTGGTCCCCCCTCTTTCCCCCCCTTATAGATGGTCCCCCTCCCCCCCTTATAGATGGTCCCCCTCCCCCCCCCCTTATAGATGGTCCCCCTCTTGCCAGCAGATAACACAAAAAAACACAAAAAACAACACAACTCACCTGCCGTCCGTTCCCCCGTCGAGCCTCTCTCCTTCTGCAGCCTCCGGCTGATGTACGGCTGCCGGGGGTGTCCCGTCCTACCCGCGGCAGCGCGCGAATCAGAGAGCTCCCCGTGCGCCGGAAGTCACAGCCACAGGCGCACAAGGAGCTCTCTGATGCGCGCACTGCCGGGGATAGAACGGGACACCCCCGGCAGCTGCGCATCAGAGAGTCAGTGGTGGATTATAATGTGGGCGGTGTGGCGTGGGCCCTGGGCGGCCGCCCAAACCGCCCATATTATAATCCGCCACTGGGCTCAACTGCTTTGGCCCCACAAAATATTGCTGGATTATTCATGCTGCCTTTTGATTCCATTATTTGGCAGCCACACATCCTCAATTACACAGAGAGATGTGCCGCCGCAAGGGCGAATTAACTTTATCATAGGCTCCGGGCTGTTCCCCGAGCCTGGGCCCCCACCCCACTATAACTGTGGCAGCACTAGCGTGGTGTTCATGATAGATAGTACAGGATAGATAATATCCTGGTTTGTGCAAAATTGAGGTAAAGCAGTAATTGTTTGCATATCATGGCAGAACTGTAGCCAGGGACAATACACCACTGAAAGTATAGGTCTGTTTGGGAGGCCAGGGGCCCCTGGCTATCGACTGAAACAGATTTATTACAATTATATTTTTTTATCTTGTTGAAAAGAAGCAATTAGCTGACGATTGAGACTTTGCTCGTTCGTAGACTGATTACTGGCCCTATTATACAGAGTGATGTTGCCAATGGTAATAGAGAACTAAGACAAGGAAGGTGTACCGATGCAGCACTGTAACAAAAAGCTGCAGACAAGCAGCACCACATGTAATTGTATGTATAACATTGTGGGTTGTGCATGCTGAGTTCAAATGATCTTGCTGAGAAAAAAAGGGGAAATACACGGACTGCCTAATCTTTTAAGTTCAAAACCTCCACAGATTAATGAAAACATTAAAGACGTAACAATACATAGTATTGAAATGTTCAGGAAGTTGTTTCCCTTTGCAAAGAATAGGAGGATACATGAAGACCCCTCATATAGGAAGAAAAGCTATACATGCCAATAACATGCAGACACACATCTGAAGGGCACTGGTCTGAGCTGGAAGCGTTTTGGTCCTGTGTAGATCAGGAAAGTGACTGCTAAGAAAAAAGTGAAGAATGGTGAATCCGATAGTAGGATTTATTTTTTGTGTCTACTTTTTACCTATTTCTTATGGCATATCAGAAAAGAGAAACCATGAAGGCATCTGTTTTAATAATGCCTGTTACACCGTGCACCTGAATAAGAAGACATTTACTGAAGCACATAAGGAGTGTACTGATAGAAGAGGCAACCTTCTCACCATACGGAATGAAGAAGAAGCCGGCCATGTTCACAGTTTTCTCTGGAAATTCACCAACACCACGCAGGTTACTCAACCATTAAAGCTCTGGATTGGACTACAGCTGAAGGCAAAGTCATGTGTTGATAAAACTCAAGCTTTAAAGGGATTTTCTTGGATCATGGATCCTCAAGTTGCAAATGAAGATCAGTTCTCCAACTGGTTGGCTGAGCCAAGGAAAACTTGTATCAAGGAGAATTGCGTGAGTATGAAACTGGACATGGGCTCGTCTGATAACTATAAATGGACTGATGAATCATGTTCTTCCCAGGCTGATGGCTATGTCTGCAAATTTAACTTTCAGGGCATGTGCCAGCGGGTGGCTCTTGCTGGCCCAGGATATGTTGAATATGAAACCCCTTTTAGATTCAAAAGTTCTTCTTTGGACTTACTACCATATGGGTCTTCAGCTTCTGTGTCTTGTGGTCGCGATAGAGAACCTACTGAAATCTTATATTGTCTAACAGCAAATGGTTATCAATGGGTTAATCCTGATTCGGGGGAGATCGCCAATGGACCATTTTGTGCTTTGGAGGAATTGAGCTGTAAGTACAATAACGGTGGATGTGAACATGACTGTGTGGAATATCCACAGAACAAATCTCTCTCCTGTAGATGTAGAGATGGCTATGTGTTAGCCCCAGACCTAAAGTCTTGTGTTTACCCGGACCACTGCCAGTCCAATCCATGTGAGCAAAAATGTATAAACCACATATATGGCTTTGAATGTTCATGTTCTAGCGGCTTTGCATTGGCTGAAGACAAGGTAAACTGCAACGCTATGGAAGAATGTCTCGAAGGGGAATGTATCCCAAATATCAGTAAAAATGAAGGACCGGAAACAGAATATAATGACACATCTAGTAGTGTTAATAATGAAATTGAGTCCCAGACCTCCTCACATTCCATTATAAATGTAGAGACAGAGAGTGCACCCCCAATCACACAGTCCATCCTATTGCCGGCCGTGACGACTGCCTTCCAGAATGTTACTTCTGTAGATAAACCATCAGGATGCAATGCACTGAGACCTGGATTCAAGCTGGTACTGAGTATACTATGTATCGGCACTATTTTTTATTCTTAATTTCTGGAAGACTTTTCTGTATCAGAAAGAGGAACGCTTTGGGTCCTATTACACAAAAAGAGTATTGTCCGTACTTGAATGATTACCAGCCGTTTCGGACGATAATCATTTTGTAAAATAGCTTATGTTGAAAGGCAACATGTTCAATGTCGGCTGACCGTTATCTTTCAGCATGTTCTAAAATCGTGATAACGATAGTGACGGGCTGCTATCTGTTGCCCCATGTAATAGGAGCGGCGGCTGCAGACCACTGCTTATTCCAACCAATGGCCGTTGTTTTGAGTGCCAAATAACGTCCGTTGTTTATATTATGTGAACATAGCCTGACCCTGATTTATTTTTATTTTTTTTTAACACAGGAGGGAACGGACGGCTCAGACCCAGATCGCTCAAAACTTTTGACAAATCTCTATGACATGTCAAAAGTTTTTACAAACGACAGGTACACTTTAAGGTCTCCATACACAGTTATGTCATTTGAACCCAATAAGCGTTGGATGTGACAGAATTAAGGCCCTATTCCACGGAACGATTATCGTCCTTATTCGGCCAATATCGGCCGCTACGGACAATAATCGTTACGTGGAATAGAGTGCAACAATCGGCCAACATCGTTCATGTCAGCTGATCGCTGCAGTCGCTAGTTTTTCAACATGTTGTAAAACAAGCGACTGATACAGCAACGATTTGCTGCCGTCGCTCCGTTGAATAGGAGTATCGGCAGCAGACGCTGCTATATCCTATGGGCTGCCTGGACGATCAGCGATCACCCGGGCAGCCCCCACCCCGCAGCTCCCCGTCGCCCCTCCCGCACTCACCCACTTGCTGCAGCCGCGTAGAATAGCGGCGGCAGCGAGTAGGGAACGAGGAGCAAACGAGTGCTGAGAGCGCTCGTTTGCTCCTCTAGACGACCCGTGAAATAGGGCCATTACACTAGCTGACCCCTTTGTTCTTGGAGAGATAACTTCCAGCTAAGTTTGGCTGACAGTTATTAAAGGCGTATGGTAACCTTTAGGCTATAATTCATACTAATAGGACAACTTTTATCTCATGAATGAAGCCAACGGAGCAAGCAACTACCCCTAGACTAGGTAACTAGAACAAGGTACATTCAGTATGTGTAAAATGCATTAATACATAGAGTATATAGATAGATGTGTAACACGCTGTGTGAGCTAAATTGCTCAGTGGTGACTTGGAAATGACAGCATGCAACTCAGGACAATATGGAGCCTCCAAGTCATGTAGATAGACAAAGAGATGGACAGACAGACATGACATTCTTTTGTTAGATGTATGACTCACTACACTGTTAATAATATAATGCATAATGAACCAGCATCTCTACTAAGAATCCTCTCAGCCCTATGTCTAGGAGTGGTATCCTGACCATTATATGACTTCCTTCTGCTGCTGACATCATCTTCATCCTATGCCAACAACCACCTTACAATGATTTACTTAGGAAAAATGGCCTCATACAGATAGTGTTGTAAAGACAGTAAAACTGAACATGTAGCAGCTACCTCCATACATTGTGTAGTGGCCAGGCTGGGTTACTGCAGCTTAATATAGGGTAGCTTCACACGTGATGGATCTGCAGCAGATTTCACGCTGCGAGTTTGCAGCGAAATCCGCTGCGGATCCTGTACTGTGAAGCTGAATGGGTCCCATACACGCAGTGGATCCGCTGCATGTATGGGACCCGGTCCCTTAACCCACCCGGCTCTCTGATTGCCTGATGGGGAGCGAGGGGAGTCGGGAGCTTCACACACAGCCGCGGCGCCGAACAGGTAATGTATGCTCGGGCCAGGTCTGCGGGCAGCCGGCGGCGGGGGGGGTTAAATCCGCTGTGGATCGGGTACGTGTGAAACTACCCTTAAGGAGAAGACCGGCGTAAATTTTTATTAAAGTAATGTATTGCCCCCCAAAAGTTATACAAATCACTAATATACACTTATTACGGGAAATGCTTATAAAGTGCTTTTTTACCTGCATTTACTGCTGCATCAAGGCTTCACTTCCTGGATAAAATGGTGATGTCACTTCCTGGATAACATGGTGATGTCACTTCCTGGATAAAATGGTGATGTCACTTCCTGGATAACATGGTGATGTCACTTCCTGGATATAATGGTGATGTCACGACCCGACTCCCAGAGCTGTGCGGGCTGTGGCTGCTGGAGAGGATGATGGCAGGGGGACAATAAGGGACACAGGGCACTGGAGGGACACTGAGCATCCCTCTGCCATCATCCTCTCCAGCAGCCACAGCCCGCACAGCTCTGGGAGTTGGGTCGTGACATCACCATTTTATCCAGGAAGTAACATCACCATTTTATCCAGGAAGTGACATCACCATGTTATCCAGGAAGTGAAGCCTTAAGGCAGTGGAGCAGGGAGAAAAAAAAAAGCATTTCCCGTAATAGGTGTATATTGGTGCTTTGTATAACTTTTTGGGAGCAACACAAAACATTAATAAAAATTTTCGCTTCTCCTTTAAGGAACTGTCAAGGAAAGCTGGGCTGCAGTTACCCAGAATGGCCACTGCACAATGTATAGAGCTGTCTGCTTGCTGATACGACTCTGTATGCGGATGGCATAATGAAAAGCAGCAGCTTTTTGGTAGGGGTGTCCTCCCCAGCCTGATATCGATGGCCTAAATTAATATATATTTTGCCCAGGGAACCCCTTTTAATCAGTTCCATTTTGTAAATCTGCATCCTCAAAGAATGTGGTGTGGAACTTACTAATGTACCTAGTTGCATGGATCAAAGCATTTCACCTTAAAGTGATTGAATATTGAACCTATTAAGATTTGAAAGGCAATGTATACATCTCTTCAAAAGTCCGAAGTCTGTTTATCTGATGCAAAGCTCCATATTTCTCATATAGATTTAAAATACAATATGGTAGTTACCTGCTGTCACCCTACAGTGCCTACTGCATACAGTGGTATTACAGAGTTCAATTTATTGGATAGAAAGAAGAAAAAATACTGCAGGAGCGGCTAGGTCCTTAACAATGAAAACTCCAAAAAGGAAAAAAAAAAGGAAAAAAGAAACACACTTACATTTGGTGAGTGGTGCAAACACCACTCACAAAGATACAACGGCCATATACATGGATCTGATGATTTCAATTTATAGGAAGATGTAAAAAACACTTTAACATGTTATACAAGGGATTTGAAAAAAAGCCATCATATACATTTCTGGCTATACATTAAACTGGTATATTTATTGTATGCACATGAATGATATGGAATTTTCACAATATAAGTTTGTTGTTTAGACATAATATGAACAGTGTACACATATATATGTGTATATATACTGTATATACTTCATGTGTGTTTGTGTACTTTATTACATATCTGCAGTTTATATACTACTTATATCCTATCACATTTCTTTAAAAAACATACTGGATTTAGGACAAGACTTTTTTTTTTTTCCAGGGACCGCTGAGACAACCACATTCAGCACCAATGCTATATATACTTTAATTTCAAGCTATTTGGTATTGGAATAAAAATAAAAAGACCTTAAATTTAGTATTTTGTAAAATAAAGAAATTCCTCTACATGACGCATATAATACCAGTATTGTAATGCACATTTATATGACTGTAAATGACGCCTTAGTAGCCAGGAAGATGAATCGTTTGTAAGCTCCTATTCATATTACACTGCAGTAGTTATCTCACAGTGGGGGATATAGGCAAGGAATTCCGTTCCTTCCTTTCACAGGAAAGGGCTGAGACAGAGAAGAAAATAATGCTGGGTGGGGTTATCTGGAGTTTCTTTAGGTGGAACACACAAAAAAGTTGTTCTACTAAAAATAACCAACACCCTTTAGGATATATACATGGCTCAGCCATAACATTAAAGTCTCTGGTATAATGTTGTGTATCTCCCCATCATGTTTTCAAAGGTACTTTAAGGCCTGGACCTCACCAGACCTCTGAAGTTGTCCTGTGGTATCTGGATATAAGCAGATACTAATACTATGAGTTTTCTATGTGTATGGCTTCCATGAACTTCCTTCTCCAGAATGCCCTTAAAGGGGTTCTCCAGCACTACACAAACATGGCCACTTTCTTCCAGAGACAGCACCACTCTTGTCTCCAGTTCAGGTGTTGTTTGCAATTAAGCTCTATTCACTTCAATCATACCTCCCAACTTTGGCTGAGAGGAAAGAGGGACATGGACACGCCCCTAACCTCACCAAAAGACACACCCCTAAACCCCAAGAAACGCCCCTAAATCAGTAATAAACGCAATGTTTTGGTGAGTCGATCGCCATTTTCAAAAATGGTGATTGGTGATGGTGATTGACTCGCTGAAACGTCACGTTTGTGACTGTTTGCTGTGCTGCACCATTTGTTAATGCTTTGCACGTTGATGGAATAAACACTTCTTTTGCAACATAGAAGTTGGAGTGCCGTGAAGTATCCGTATGGTATAGACATCTATCTCTGGTCAAGATTTAATTTGCTGGCACCAACATCATGGCTTGTGCTGCTGACATTTGTTATCTATCTATCTATCTATCTATCTATCAGGGGCGGATTAACTTTACCATAGGCCCCGGGCTGTTCACCAACCCTGGGCCCCCCCACCCCACTGTAACTATGGCAGCACTAGCCTGGCGTTCATAGTACAGGATAGATAATGATGTCATGATGTCCTGATTTGTGCAAAATTGCCATAAAAAAACTGTGATTTTTGCAAATCATGGCGTAAGTGTAGCCAGGAGACAGTACACCACTGAAAGGATAAGTCTTTTTGCGTGGTCATGGGCCCCCCAGGAGCTCAGGGCCTCGGGCTGCCGCCCAAAAGCCCCTATTATAATCCACTACTGCTATCTATCTATCTCCTATCTATCTGTCTATCTATTCCCTATCTATCGTATCTCCTATCTATCTACAGTATCTATCTATCTATCTCCTATCTATCTACTATCTATCTCCTATCTATCTATCTATCTATCTATCTATCTCCTATATATCTATCTATCTATCTATCTATCTCCTATCTATCTATTTATCTATCATCTATCTCCTATCTATCTATCTATCTATCTATCTCCTATCTATCTATCTATCTATCATCTATCTCCTAGATAGATAGATAGATAGATAGATAGGTAGGAGATAGATAGATAGATAGATAGATAGATAGATAGATAGATAGATAGGAGATGGATAGATAGATAGATAGATAGATAGATAGATAGGAGATAGATAGATAGATAGATAGATAGATAGATAGATAGATAGATAGGAGATGGATAGATAGGAGATAGATAGATAGATAGATAGATAGATAGATAGATAGATAGATAGATAGATAGATAGATACTGTAGATAGATAGGAGATACGATAGATAGGGAATAGATAGACAGATAGATAGATAGGAGATAGATAGATAGGAGATAGGGAAATAGATAGATAGATAGATAGATAGATAGATAGATAGATAGATAGATAGATAGGAGATAGATAGGAGATAGATAGATAGATAGATAGATAGATAGATAGATAGATAGATAGATAGATAGGAGATAGATAGATAGATAGATAGATAGGAGATAGATAGATAGATAGATAGATAGATAGGAGATAGATAGATAGATGGATAGATAGATAGGAGATAGATAAATAGATAGATAGATAGGAGATAGATAGATAGATAGATAGATAGATAAAGAAAATTCAACTGCAGCACCTCCAGACTTGAAATTGAAAAATACGTGATTTATTCCATAGGTGATATACAGGGAAACAACAGCGACGTTTCGCTCCTCCAATAGGAGCTTTCTCAAGCCAGACTGGCTTGAGAAAGCTCCTATTGGAGGAGCGAAACGTCGCTGTTGTTTCCCTGTATATCACCTATGGAATAAATCACGTATTTTTCAATTTCAAGTCTGGAGGTGCTGCAGTTGAATTTTCTTTATCTAAATAGACACCTGTGGGTCAGGGTGTGACAGCAGGCACCCAGCAAGATTTTTTCACCTGAGTGCTGCGTGAACTTTGCTTTTTCTAGATAGATAGATAGATAGATAGATAGATAGATAGATAGATAGATAGGAGATAGATAGATAGATAGATAGATAGGAGATAGATAGATAGATAGATAGATAGGAGATAGATAGATAGATAGATAGATAGATAGATAGGAGATAGATAGATAGATAGATAGATAGATAGATAGATAGATAGATAGGAGATAGATAGATAGATAGATAGATAGATAGGAGATAGATAGATAGATAGATAGATAGATAGGAGATAGATAGATAGATAGATAGATAGGAGATAGATAGATAGATAGATAGATAAATAGATAGATAGATAGATAGATAGATAGATAGATAGATAGATAAATAAATAGATAGATAGATAGATAGATAGATAGATAGGAGATAGATAGATAGATAGATAGATAGATAGGAGATAGATAGATAGATAGATAGATAGATAGATAGATAGGAGATAGATAGATAGATAGATAGATAGATAGGAGATAGATAGATAGATAGATAGATAGATAGATAGATAGGAGATAGATAGATAGATAGATAGATAGATAGATAGATAGATAGATAAATAGATAGATAGATAGATAGATAGATAGATAGATAAATAAATAGATAGATAGATAGATAGATAGATAGATAGATAGGAGATAGATAGATAGATAGATAGATAGATAGATAGATAGGAGATAGATAGATAGATAGATAGATAGATAGGAGATAGATAGATAGATAGATAGATAGATAGGAGATAGATAGATAGATAGATAGATAGATAGATAGGAGATAGATAGATAGATAGAAGATAGATAGATAGATAGATAGATAGATAGGAGATAGATAGATAGATAGATAGATAGGAGATAGATAGATAGATAGATAGATAGATAGATAGGAGATAGATAGATAGATAGATAGATAGATAGATAGGAGATAGATAGATAGATAGAGAGAGAGAGAGAGAGAGAGAGAGAGAGGGAGAGAGAGCAGCAGGTTCAGGGGAACAAGCCCAGGGGCACTGAGTGCAGGGGAAGGAGGGGGGGATAAGCACCATGTACAGCTGAGGGACACCTGACAGAACCCCCAGACACCCCCTCCCCAGAGCACTCACCACTGCTCTTCTCTCCCTGGTGATGCAGGTCATGTGTTCTGCCCCCTTCCTGGACCCCGGCAGCCTCCTCCTCCGGCACCAGCTCTCACTGCCTGGTATTGATACTGTATAGGGGGCGCACCACAGAGCTGTGATAATCCGGCCCTGGCAGGAGCTATGGGGGAGAGAGCGGCCTCTTGTGGCCGGAGGCAGAATGACGCCTTCGGCCACAAGAGTCTTTGCAGAGCAGGAAGCCGATGTCTCCTGTTCTGCCAGTGTAAGTGAGGTGCGGGGGGCGGCGGGACACATGGGGGCTGTACCGGGACGGAGGGACATGACCCCAAAATCGGAACTGTCCCTCCAGATCCGGGACAGTTGGGAGGTATGCTTCAATGGAACCGAGTTACAAAACTTGCACACCACTTTTGGAAGAAAGTGGCCATATTTTTGTGACCATGATCCAGCAAAACACTGCACAGATGATCACACTGCCATAGCCAATGCGATGCCCCTGGCCCCTAGGGGCCACTCCGCAGTATAGATGGAGCTAACAGGCAGGAACTGGGGCAGCTGAAGGGCATAGGGTTGTCACGGTGAAGGCACGAGGGTGATAGAGCTGGAAACTGGGCTCCTGACCATGCGGGGATACTGGGCATGCGATTCTTCGTTGTCCTTTGTCAGGGCACCAATTATCACACCAATGCCAAGGTTCAGAAACAACGGTAGTTGTATATTTATTGTAACGGTGGTAACTAGTAGCAACAGTCTCTCCGGATGCAACCGGGAATAAGGCAGACTTGAATAAAGCAGAGTAATGGGTGATGCTGCAATAGACTGTGAGAGTAGCGTGCTGAATGATAGGAGTAGTAGTGAAACTGAAGATGAAATGCTGGGTGGAATAAGACTTGAATGAAATACTTGCTGTTGATGATTAGAGAAGATGATGAGAGGAATGACTGAAGAATCGACACCCAGATGAGAATCTTGAGACTTGAGACAGGAAAACAGCCAGTGGACTGGAGCAGCAGAGCACACGCAGGCCTCTCTCTCTTAGCAGGGAGAGAGAACAGACACAGAACTTGTCCCCTGAAGGTGGAGAACAAGACTGAGGTAGAACAGGAATTCACATGGTAACCCCAGCCAAAGCTCGATGACCATTGGAGTTACCATGGAAGCAGGGGCAGTCACGTGACATCCAGCCATTGCATCATCACACCATTAGGCATATACAGTGAAATGTACATGAGAAGTACCATACTTGAACACTGCGAGGCAACATAACACCTATATCACCTATATCAGTCACTGATAACTGCATATGCATACAAGAAATGAATGAAATAGCAGACCTGAATACTGCAGGGGGGTGACACAATACACGCAGTTTGCAGTGAACCACAGCTTTCCAGAACAGAACTGGTTATATTAAAAGTGTGAGCATAAGAGGGTCTGTTCTGGGACACTGCACCCATAGTATATCCTGAGTCCTCTTTCCTAAATCAGCAATCAAGACAAACCCAACTGAGGCAGCTGCTAGCAGGAAGTTCCATGGAAACATCCCAGAAGTTCTATGCATTCTAACTTAGCTTGCCTAGGCCTGGGACATTTCCATGGCAACCTGAACTTTCATCAGCAGCTGTGTCCATTTAGTATTTTTATTAAGTATACATAATGTGCCAGACATCAAGAATAAACTAAAAATGTCATGTTTCAAACAAATTCCATTAAAACCTTAAATAGTTCTTGTTGGAATCTGATATTTTGTGGATTTTAGATGAAACAGGGTGGGAATCTGCTTGTTTTGGCAGAACACTGAAATATATAATCTATTACAAAAATATGCCTGAAATTATTATGCTACCACTATTGTTATTATAACCACATGACTTACTAGTAACCTTTAGGTGTTATCATAAGGATATGAAACACATGTCAGTAGTGAACACATAGGTGTTCTGATCATATATAAGGTAGGTAAGCAGTAGGCTACGCTCACATAGAGCAAAAGGGGCGGGTTACGCGAGGAAATATTTCCGCCTGAAATCAACTGACACTTAATTTCGAGCAGAATGTAAGCGGAATCCCTGCGTATTTCAGCGCGGAATACTGCAGAAATCTGAAATTCAGCGAGTATTCGGTGAGTAATAATAGAGGGAGGTGCCAACAACAATTTTGCAAACTTTGGAGACTAGACTATATGGTACCTGAATTTTCTAGAGCAGGCAGAGGAAAAGGAGCAGAGCTGAGCAGAAATGGCAAAACATCACCGCTTTGCAATTGATGGAGATGCACTCATTTCAGAGGTTTGTATGTATGTATGTTTTTTTTGGGAAACTTTTGCAGTGGTCATATGCTGTGTGCATGCTGACATTGTCATTTCTTTCTTGTGGGCCCCTGGTATCACCTTCTTTGGGTTGTCTTGGGATTTCCCCACCCTTTTTCCCCCCCATTTCCGCGCTGATTCAGCGCTTAATTTCTGCTTGTATTACACTTTTATTACACGCGTATTCCACGCTGAAACAGAAAATCAGAGCCACGTTGATTTTTATAGGCTTCCGCTAGCGGAAGAATGAACATGTTCATTCTTCTGGCGGAGAGCGGATTAGCCGCGGAACTTTCAGCGAGGAAATTCCACCGTGTGAACTGCAGAGCAGAATTTCCATTCAAAACAATGGAAATTAGCTCTGCACCTATTTTAACGGCTGAAATTTCAGCGCTGATTCAGCGCAGAAATTCAGCTGCTTTTGCTCTGTGTGAACGAGCCCTTAGTCTTATCTCTGGCATGTGCAAATAATGGAGAAATATTCTGGACTGGCTGTTCTTTATGTATGGTTTGTATTATCTACTGTGAGCCTAGTTAGTTGGCTAAAGGGGATGGCCATTTTATAGTTAAATGGGACAGTATTAGTAAGTGTACTCACTGTATATACTGACAGCAGCTCTCAGTGTAACTCAAAGAGCTAAAATCAGACTCCCCTCCTCCAGGCCGTGCTGCTCTGCTCTGTAGTGAGTCTGTCCATAAGATGGCCGACATGGAGAAGAATGTGGACATGCCCTCCCCCCCCCAGTGTCCACCACTAAGCCTGTATATGCATATGGAGGACACTGAAGGTGAGGCATGGTCACAAGCTCCTGCATGTCGGCCATCTTATGGACAGACTCGCCACAGAGCAGGACAGCACAGCCTGGAGTCTGATTTTAGCTCTATGAGGCACACATGGAGCTGCTGTTAGTAAGTAATGTAAACCCACTTACTTATACTGTACACTTAACTAATTTACTATAAAGTGGCCAACCCCTTTAATTACTCTATAAAATCTGCTAAGCTAAGATTTCACCTCTTGGATGTAACACAAAAAGGAAAGGATTGGGTGTAAATATCCTGTAGAAGGAAGAGGCATGCTACCTGAAGAATCCTTAGTGGCAAAAGAACTTAGAGCACCTCTAAATTGGCAGAACATATGAGGAGTGTGATTAATACCAAGAAAAAGTGACCCCCATAGTAGAGGTACTAATATTAGAGGGAAAAACATTATATGTTGCTGGGGCTGGTGTAATAATGAGATAACATTATACTTACCTACCTGAACCTTGCTCATCTCTACTTTCGCTTGGAGATGTCTCAGCATGATCTGTGCCATCACTGACCAACAGCTGGTCAAAACAATCAAAACAACAACTTTACTCAACTTACTTACTTATCACCCCTTGATAACACTTACTTAGAGGTGAAACATGTAGGGAGTATAATTATTCTTTAAACGTATTTATCAGTGTGAGCGGTGTTACAGTAATGCAGATGCCATCCTGTTCTATTGGTCAATGTGCTGAGTGCCTAGTATCTTGTTTATACTGTAAATCTTTTGGCCGATATTCCTGGCATACAGGGAGAGGTGGTGGTGTCAGCATAATAGCCAAAGATGTGATCACAGACTTTCATTTCTCACCACTGGATAGCTGGACAACTATTTATATTGTACACATTTCTACACATGCTAGATCCTCAATAATTTCAGTAATAACCTCAGTTTATTATTTTATGTGTTTGAATAAGAAAACATTTTAATGGGTTGGTGCAATTAAAAGTATATATTGTTGCTCACTTAGGGAAGAGATGGAACCAGGTTTCACTATGGAAAGAAGGCAAGCCAGTGGAGGCAGTATAATATTCTACTAGGAAGATCTGGTTCCTGGTATACAGGTGGATATATTTTTTACACATATCATTTACCTTAACACTACTGCAGACCAAGCCCACCCTTTATGGAACAGCTATTCCCTTATCCCAGTGGGGACCTTTAGCAAAATGCGCCCTTCTACACTCCAAAAAGTGCTTAGTATTGGTGTTGACTTGGTTTCCCAATTATCCAGGTCTCAGTCTGATTGAGTATTTGTGGGTGTATGCATAGTCATATCCCACAATTTAAAATGTCTACTCTTTAAATTGCAAGAGCCAGCTAAGAAGCCATTGCCCATGATGGTTCTCCTCTCTCCAGTATCTAAAAGCAGCACAGTATATATTTAAAAAATGCAAAAACTTTAGTAATACTAGGCTAAAGCTGATAATGACTGTTATAGAAAGAATTCATTCCCATATGCCTAACACAATATGTTTCTTTTCTTCTGCTTGGAAGAAGTCCGGCCATTTTTAAAATCTGGTAGCCGGTAGGGTCAGGGGGAAATTTAATCAGCAGTACGAACTTACTTCCCCCTGTGCCCACGGTGAGCAGCATGACCGGCCTCGAGACCCTTGCTGGGCTCCGGGATCTCCGGCACTGACACGTACTGACCCAGCTGATGGACTGGCCAGTCAGCCAGTCAGTGACTGAGGCAGGACTCTGCTCTAATCACTGATTGGCTGAGCAGCCAGTTCATCAGCTGAGACAGGCATTTCCCCCCAAGTCGGGGTGTCATCACAATTTGGGGGGAAAATGCCTCCCACCAGGGGTCCCGAGGCAGGTCCCGGTGCTCTCCGTGGTGAGAGGTAAGTTAGGACTCCTGATCAAATTCTTCCCTGCCCCTGCCAGATTTTAAGAATGGCCGGACTTCTCCTTTAATGCAAAGAACAATCATGTTTTTCTCATAAATCGAGCACCGCAGTTGAACAAATCAAACATACATTCTCTTAAAACATTAACATAAATGTATTCCAGTAGACTAACATCCTGTTCATTTCCTATATATTGTAAATTAATTGCAGACCGAGACATTGGCTGCACTAGTAGACATGGCAGCGCCAATGAAAACATAGCTGACAATGCTTACACATTCTGCAATAAACTGTAGGTGTACCGTCACTCAACAATGGACCAGATGAGTCACTTTGGAGGTGTATTGAATCTTACACAATTTGTTTAAATTTCCTTTAATTTCACATATCTCCAAAATAGTTCTAAAGGAAATAATAAAAACAAGAAAATGCTGGGAAGAAACCAATGAGCTGGAAATGATCAAACGTGATATCTGCAGGAGCTGTGAGGAGCAGTGAAGGTCACGCACAGTTTATGGCTGGAAGAGAATCGGAATATTTATTCTGCAAAGTGTTTTCCAATTTTGCAGGTTCATTAACTGTCTCTAGTCAGGACATAGGAGTAATTTACAAAGTCACATCAAGGTTCTTCTCTAACAATCCTCTAATTTCTTATTGTACGTGGCAAATCCAATTGTGGCGCCTAAGTAAAAGAGTCCAAAGCAATAATATATGAGTGAAATATAGCCACTGGGTCTGGTATATCAAAGCCTGGATTAGGTTATGTGCAAAAACCAAAGCACTAATATTGCCAATGAGCATGGTGATGGTCATAGCACTAAAATAGACTCTTTAAGGCTATGTTCACACTACATAAGTCTCCGGAGGTAGCTCGTTCCGTGAATAAGCGGCCGGAGATTTACATAGTTTGCATACAATGGAAAGTATACGATGTACGGCTACACAGTCCACACTACGTACGAACTTACGCCCGGATCGTATACGGCGCCGTAAAAAATTTACCAGACTATTGTTTGAGGACGAAAATGCCGTAACTTACGCCCGTAGCATAACATGTGGTCCCATACGTAGTGGAAATTTCTTAATTTTTCCACTTTTCTTTGCTATGTTCACACTACGTATATATCCGGCCGCATATTTTCGCGACCGGACATATACGTGTTAAACTCCGGCCGGGGATTTACGCAAGTTGCGGCCGGCTACGTACGGACCGTGAACTTACGCCCGTAGTCTACTTACGCTTCCCGAGCGCCCTATGTAGCGATCTGACAGCGGTCTTTTACTTGGAAATCTTCGCCTAGCCCCAGACACCGCACAGAACCTTTTGGATCGGCAAAGAAAAGTGGAAAAATGAAGAAATCGCCACTACGTACGAGACCGCATTTTCGTCCTCAAACAATGGTCTGGTTCATTTTTTACTGCGCTGCGTACGATCCGGGCGTAAGTTCGTACGTAGTGTGAACTGTGCAGCCGTACATCGTATACTTTCCATTGTACACAAACTACGTAAATCTCCGGCCGCTACGGAGACTTACGTAGCGTGAACATAGCCTGAGGCTATGGTCACACTGCTTATGAGTCCGTCCGTAGATCGTACGCCGCCGTACATGTGCGGCTGAAACTACGGGCGTGGGAAAAAAATAGACATGCGGCTGGATGCGTACAAACCGCGAACATACCCCCGTAGTACAGTTATGCTTCCTAGCTTGTTTCGAAGCGATCTGAGGCAGGTCATTTACTTGGAAATCTTCGCCCAGCCCCGTAAACCACACAGAATCTTTTGGATCGAAAAATCAAGTTCAATTTGGCTGAAATAAGTACTGCGTACGGGACCACATGGAAATCCACGGCCGTGAGTTTCAACATTTCCGTCCTCAAACAATGGTCTTGTTCATTTTTCACGGCGCCGTATACGATCCGGCCGTAAGCTCATACGTAGTGTGCACTGTGCGGGCGTATATCATATACTTTCAAGCGAACGCATCAACCTCAAAACTACGTGCGTATATTCGCGGTTCGCACTACGGACGGATTCATACGCAGTGTGAACATAGCCTGGAAGGTGTATTAAAAGCTATGTCATTAAAAATTTAGGCATGTATCAAAGCAAAAAGTAACAATAACAAAACTAGTGACAAGAACAATAGGAGCTGAATGACAATGAATGGATGAAGGAGCAATTGAATGAAGATAAAGCAGTTAAAGGGATATTCATGCGGCATCTTCAGGGGTCCTTCCCTGGATGCTCCTACCACCAAAGGCGGAACAGTGACAGTCGACCATATGGGAAAGAAAACTCCACTTCCTACAGGACATAAAGCAGCTGATATACAGTATAATGAAAGGTTCGAGTAAGGTCCCCTTCACACGTCCGGAAAAACCATCCGGATTTCCGGACCCATAGACTTTAATTGGTCACGGACACTCTTCCCGGCCCAGACGCCCCCATTGAAGTCATGTACATCAGGAAAGTGCCTTGGATTCCAGATTGTTTGAGAGCCAACCCCCCCCCCCTCCTCCCCGACCTCAGCCCAGCACCTCTGCCCTCGCTGCCCGTCAATCAGGTCATGATGGGAGTTGTATTGTGCACTGTGGCCATTTAGGTTGCAGAAGTACAACTCCCCCCATGCCCTGCTCACAGTGCCCCGCGCCAATTTTCATTTTTGTGTTTTCGTTTTTCCTCCTACCCTTCTAGACCATATTATGTATGATGGAACCCCAAAATGATTATTTATGAAGATATAAATTGGTGAAATCGTAAAAATAGAATTATAATGGTAACTTTTGGGGGGTTCCTGTGTCTACGTAATGCACTATACAGTAAAAGTGACGTGATACTATTATTCTATAGGTCAGAAAGAAAACAACCATATGCAGGTTTACACAGATTCTCTAATGTTATATATTTTTTTATCAAATCCTTTTTTTTTTTTTTGCAATTTAAGTATTAATAAAATGGGCCTACTGTGACGCTTATAATGGTTTTAGTTTTTCATCTATGGTGCTGTATGGGGTGTCATTTTTTTGCGCCATGATCTCTAGTTTTTATTAATACCATATTTGTGTAGCTCGAACGTTTTCATCACTTTTTACATTTTTTTATATATATAATATAACAAAAAATCATTAATCATGGAGCTTTTCCCCCTATTTTCCTTTACGCCGTTCGCGATGATGATTGTTATATTTTAATAGATCGGACAATTACAAACGCTACAGTATATAATGTGTTTAATTTATTTATTTTTATGTTTTATTTATATAATGGGAAAGGGGGGTGATTTTAACTTTTCTTGGAGGAGGGGCTTTGGGGTATTTATAAAAAAAAACATTTTTACTTTAGTTGTTTTACACATTTTAAGACTTTCACCTGCAATCATTAGATTGCAAACACTGTACAATGTGCTATGCCATCCCTGCAGCCTGTCATTAACAGTGAGGGCCGGGCTGCTCACTGCAGCCACCCAAGGTGTACCGGTACGTCCTAAGTCTTCTAGGGGTTAATGTTTGCGAATCAAATGTTAACGACATTCAATAAAACAGCCAAACTATAGAAGCTACAGTACTGGGACTATTACAGAAGGTCAAATTTGTTAACGCATGTTGTTGTACAAGTGTCAAAAATTGGAAAATTACAATTTTTAAAAATCTGCCAGTCAATTATCCAATCCAAGGAAATCCAACATGTATAACACAGTAGGAGTGGAGTGCAAGCACTGATTATGTAAAGCGCACGCTCAGTTCTGCAGCTGATTGGACGGGCACTAGGATTTATGGTTAATCCCTTTCTCCCACTCAGTGACGCTCCAGACACCATTTAGTTCTTTTGGCGAATTTCCTTAACAATTTCCTTTCATTTATACACAGTAGGCTGATCAACCCGTATAAAGAGTAAGCTATCCACCATTAATGAAATAGGTTACACCAATTTATTGTTCACTAAGCATAACCCCCTACTCATACATGCAGAGCTATTTAACTCCTCTTGTAAAGTTATGTATTATTATTCTTATCCGTATTAAATGTAGTTTATTATAAATCCACATAATAAGCTGGTTATATAACTCAAGAACATTTGTTCCCTGCTGGCTGCTCATATAAAGCTAGGTATTTTGGCACTCGTATTTATGTGAAGTCTTCTCAAGTATTTTCTGCAACCCTAAAAGTATTTAGCAATTTCTTGTTTTTGTCCGGCTTTTGTAATTCTAAAAAAGTGTCAATATTTTTGGTTGATTAGAAGGTCTGAGACAAGAGTTCAGGAGCAGGACTGCCAACAAGGGGATCTAAGTAGTGACTGGCTTCAATTTTTTTGTGCACGAAAAAATTGAAGGGAAGAGTAAGGTGAAATTTGAGCTGAACCCGGTCACTGCTTTGTTGGGAGACACCACTAACATCATTGCGAGAAAAAGGAGTAAGAAAACTGTACAAAAAATGCTTTTCTATGCTAGATTTATTATAATTAAACAATGGATGGCTCCGGGGACTCCAAGTTGTGAAAAATGGGAAAGATGTTATGAAATGTATGAGGGAGTAGGGAATTAGAGGGGAGGGGGCGAGGCGAGTTTATATATATATATATATATATATATATTTAACTTTTTTTTTGGGGGGGGGGTGGAGGGGTAATTTGGGGTATTTTTTTGTATGGTGGTTAATTTGTATTACGTGCTTGTATATGTAAAATTGTTATGATGAAGTAATGATGTCACTTTTGTATGGGAAAATATTGAAAAATAAATAAAAAGATATGAATTTAAAAAAAAGTAGTGACTGGCTGAGGCAGCAGGTCCTGCACCTGAGCACTCGTCTTAGAGGCCGGAAGAGGAGAGAAGATCAGGGGCCAGATGGAGGCGAAGAGTCGGGAAGCAGCTAGTGACCAGGAATAGGTGAGTATGGGGTTTCTTGTATATTTCCCTCTGCCTGGCAGCATATTAATTTTTATTTTAGGGATAAAATACCCATTTAATTTAACCCTCAATTTTTGCAGGTGCAAAAATTGACTGAAGCAGTTTCATTGTCTGGTAATCCTGTTGTCCCATTTCTAATATGTCATCAGGAATTAACCTGTTGTTTACATGTTTTTATGGTAACCAATAAAAAATTTTGAGAATTTGTGATTTTTTTTTGGTAATCTTGAAATCTTTCCTTTCAAGAGATAAAAGATATTTTCCCACACTGCCTAGGGATGCATCCAACTTTGTCAGCCACCAATATCCAAGGGTTGAACAACCTGACTTGCCCACATCTCTGTCGAAGACTATAATTAATGGTACATTTACACAGAGCGATCGATCGCCTAATGATTTTGAAGCAACAATTTGTTTTTTATAACAATCAGCGTTCAAATTGAAAAATCATTGAAATATCGTTATTGTGATCGTTTTAAGATCGCTTAAGCCCTTCTCATACATAGAGTGAATTTTTGATAGACTATTTAGACGAAGCGATCTGTAAATTCTTAGCAAACGACCAACGAAGATTTCAGAACATGTTGAAAGATCACAATGAACGATTTCTCGTTCATCTCTTGATCCTTTGCTGTGTTTACATGAGCTGATTATCGTTTAAATGCGATTGTTATCGCGAAAATTTTACCTTGGTGTAAGCGCACCATCAGAGTCTCCTATATGGCTGTAAATACAGAGGGGTTAATTAACTAAAGATTTACATGCTTAATGTAATCTGTACAGCAGTACTCTAAGAGGTGCAGGCTCTCAATAAATTAGAAACATCTTGCGGTTGCAAGTGCACCCCTATACAAGCTTCAAGCAGGCATGGGGGGGAACCCCCTTTTACATTAAGTTTCACCTATTTGGAGAGAACAGCATAAAGTAGTAAAACATAAAAATAGTTTTAAAAATGTGACTTTTTGATATTTTTATTGGTTTCCAGGAGTTTATTGCAAGAGTCACACTTCTGGTAAATTTAAAGGGGTATTCCACTCAAACATAACTTTTGATATGTTGCTGCCCATGGCTGCAGCAGCAGCTTTATACCAGATAAAATTAAGTTTAATCCCCAGACGCATGGCAGGGAGTGGGGCGGCAGGTAGTCATCTGGGTGGCTCCCCGCTCGTGTCTAGTCATCAATAAATATGGAAGTAATTGTTAGTCTCACCCTGGGCAGCAACATATCAAAAGTTACGTTTGAGCGGACTACTCTTTTAAGAATAGAAATACCAGATTAAACCAAGGTTCATTTGCCCCACAATGATGGGAAGAGAAGTCACAATCTAATCCATACTCCATCATCTTTCAGAAATGGTTTAGACAGTATTATGACATGGGCATGGATAGATTGGTTCTGAGTGTGTAAAGCTACAGCTATGCTTGATTTAATAATATGGAACAAAAAATATGGAAACAAAAACTAGAAGTAAATAGAATAGAAAATGTTGGAAACAGTTCAAGTGACAGATTTAACATTATTCTACAGAAAATATAGGATGGCATTCCACAGTAGAGGTGGGTTCACACTACGGAATCCACGTAGATAAGTTCCAGCGGTTTCGGTCACTCGTACCCGCTCACGACTGCACGCATCTCCGCCTGTCCCATAGACTGAATTCTATGGCAGGTCGAATTCTATGACAAGTCAATTCTTTCGGTGGATGCCGGAATCCGCTTGGCCATAGAATGGTGTCTATGGCATGGACGGATATGCGTGCCACATCAAGCGGGTACCCTCAATGTTTTTGCCCTTTTTTTTTTTTTTTTTTTGCTTTAATATCCAAGAAAGCGTTGCAGTTTTTGCCTCTTTGCATTCTGTCAACCATATTTTTTTAGGCTACATAATATTATTTATTTCAGCATTGGGATTACATCAGTTCCCCCATGGCTTATAAGGGGTATAAATATATTTTAGTTATCAAGATAAGGTTTTCAGCCTTCACTTGGTAGTAGCCATTTTTTGCTGTCACTTTGTAGCTGCAAAGTAAGTGAACTAAACTATAAATGTATGAACAAGATCTGCAAAACGTGTGTTGTGCATGTGGACGTGGCTTTATTCTAACTCAAAAGGAATTAATAAAAACATTGCACAATATTAACTTGGTATTAGATTTTTTCTTCCAAAGAGTTACACCATAGAACATATGACACATCTTGGATGCAGCCATAGATAGGATATGTGTTAGGGTTGTATAATGCTGACTAATAGATGGTTTAATGAAAAAAATATTCTGGAGTTTGCATAACACTGCTATAACTCACATTGTAGTACTCAGATTGCATAACACATTTATTTCATACAAATCATCAGCACAGAATCACTTGCAACACAGTACTACGTAAGAGCATTGAAGATCACAGCTTTATTCTGTGGTATTCACAGGTGCAGGTGCTTTCCCTCCTTTCTCTTACCTATCTTCTGCTCTCTCTTCCTACACACACAGCCCCACCAATCACAGGCAGGGTTGTAGAAAGCACTTGGTTCTTGGTGGGAGCAGTTAGGGAGTTATAGTTAGTTGTCATCTGGATTGAGTGTGAGAGGGACACAACTAAGCCAACCACAGTTTTTCCTTATGAATAACCCGACCACTATGCAGTGCTAAGGAAGTAGTTAGGGGAGAAAAGGCATACAGGGAACACCTTGTCCATGCCAGGAAACTCTCTAAAAGATCAGGGCAGTTACCTCAGCAGTCATAGGAACTGACACCAGTGGAACAAAGGTACGGAAAGTCTAGGTATCTCACTGCGCAGTGCCAGACCACCGGGAAGTCCTGGAAGTCAGCTTAGTCCAGATGACTTGGCCTGGGACTAGTATTTCCTACCTAAAATGGGTAGCCTGCAACTAGGGAGCAAAAGGCAGTCAGCCTAGAGTTCATCCGTGAGTATTAGTATTCTCTACATCTCTTCTACACACCTCTACTGTTCCAGACAGAGTACACTACTACATTGGACAAAGCCCCTCAGGCAACCACTTTCCTCTACTCTCTTTACTGCAAAGCTCTCTCTTCTTCAAAGCACCTTGTCCTTACCTCAACTACAAGCACCTCAACTACAAGTCACTTGCAAGATTATATTTTGTTGTTTTGCACTGAACTGTATTCCTACCAACATACATTCCTTGTATTGCATTGCGTTCTCCCAAGTAAACTGTTCTATTCTTCTAAAGCAGGGATGGGGAACCTTCCGCCCTCCAGCTGTTGCGAAACTACAATTCCCATCATGCCTGGACAGCTCAAGCTTTGGCTGTCCAGGCATGATGGGAATTATAGCTTTGCAACAGCTGGAGGGCGTAAGGTTCCCCATCCTTGTTCTAAAGCATTAGACTCTGGCTTATCCTTATGCACTCACACACACCATGCACTGATTGGCTGATGGGGAGTGAAGGGAGCCGGGAGCTTCACACACAGCCGCAGTGCCGAGCAGGTAATGTATGCTCCGGTGCTCGGGATACGGGGGGTTAAAGGGACCGGGTCACATACTGGCAGTGGAATGAAAATTCCTCTGCGGGTATGTGACCCATTCACTTCACACTACCAGGATCCACAGCAGATTTCGCTGCAAACTCGCAGCGTGAAATCCGTTGCGGATGCGGTAAGTGTTAAGCTACCCTAAACCCACATATGTCAGTGATGGGGGGGTGGGTTCCTGGAGGCTGCATCAAGAAACTATAATAAGTAATCAGGGCACCCTAAGTTATTTAATGATAGTATAATCTCATTTTTGGGGGGTTGGCTGCTGTCTTCTAAGTCATCTAACCCGCTGATTTCACTTTAAACCTTTTGCATGTGATTCTGCTGGAAACTTTGCCCACATAAAAAGAAATACAGCGTGCATGTACCACTGTATTTTGGTTGTTTATCTGTATTAACCTTTTTTTTGGGGGGGGCGCACAATTTTTAATATTTAAAATTAAAATATTTTTTATTTAGTCTATTTGCAAAACTTCCTAATTTTTTCTATTTTACAAGCACTAAGGCTATGTTCACACTACGTAAGTCTCCGGATGTAGCGCGTTCCGTGAATAAGCGGCCGGAGACTTACGTAGTTTGCGTACAATGGAAAGTATACGATGTACGGCTGCACAGTTCACACTACGTATGAACTTACGCCTGGATCGTACGCGGCGCCGTAAAAAATGAACCAGACCATTGTTTGAGGACGAAAATGCCGTAACTTACGCCCGTAGCGTTACATGCGGTCCCGTACGTAGTGGTGATTTCTTCATTTTGCAAGCTTTTTGTGCCGATCCAAAAGGTTCTGTGGGGTGTCCGGGGCTAGGCGAAGATTTCCAAGTAAAAGACCGCTGTCACTTCGCTACATAGGGCGCTCGGGAAGCGTAAGTAGACTACGGGCTTAAGTTCGCGGTCCGTACGTAGGCGGCCGCAACTTGCGTAAATTCCCGGCCGGAGTTTAACACGTATATGTCCGGCCGCATATTTTCGTAGTGTGAACATAGCCTGAAGCTGTAAAAACAAATGGTTGTAAATGTGGACAGAGCCATTAAATATTTTATAGACAAAATCCATGTTATTTCTCTGGACTCTGTATAGTATTTCCCCTCTGGTAAGTACTTTAGTTGCGGTTACAGAAATATACTGTATCAATTACTGAAAAGGAAAATAGATAGCATAAGGAATCACTGATTACATGTCTTGCATTGTTCTGTACGCTCCAGTGACATTTAAACAATATTGTATATTTACAGAGGAAACATAATATGAGAAATTAAACAACAACATATCAAACATCATTACATTGCAAACCACATGGCACACAATGCCCTGGGAACACACCGCAACCACCACGCAAATATTCAAGGAAGAAAGAACTCGGAAAGAATTTTTTGGCTGAGGAGTCAAATATTAACCCTTAGAGGACCGGGCCAATTTAAATTTTTGTGTTTTCGTTTTTTCCTCCTTGTACTTAAAAGGCCATAGCACTTGCATTTTTTCACCTAGAAACCCACGTGAGCCCTTATTTTTTGCGCCACTAATTGTACTTTGCAATGACAGGCAGAATTTTTTTCATAAAGTACACTGCAAAACAAGAAAAAAATTCAATGTGTGGTGAAATTAAAAAACAAACAAAACGCATTTCTTTTTTTTGGAGGGTTTTTGTTTTACGCCATTCGCCCTAGGGTGAAACTGACTTGTTATATATGTTTCTCAAGTTGTTACGATTACAACGATATGTAACATGTATAACTTTTATATTATGTGATGGCCTGTAAAAAATTCAAACCATTGTTAACAAATATATGTTCCTTAAAATCGCTCTATTCCCATGCTTATAACGCTTTTATCCTTTAGTCTATGGGGCTTTGTAAGGTGTTATTTTTGCGCCATGATCTTTACTTTCTATCGGTACCTTGATTGCGCATATGCGACTTTTTGATCGCTTTTTATTACAATTTTTCTGTATTTGATGCGACCAAAAATGCACAAGTTTGTGATATCTAATGTGATAAATGAATAGTTTGGGCGATTGCGCACGATGCGATAACAAACATGTTTATTTATTTATTTTTATTTATAACATGAGGAAAGGGGGGTGATTCAAACTTTTATTAGGGGAGGTTTTTTATTATTAATAATGACACTTTTTTTTTTACTTTTACTTTTATACTTATACTAGAAGCCCCCCTGGGGGACTTCTAGTATAAGAACACTGATCTTTTATTGAGATCTATGCTGTATAGTTATACAGCATAGATCAATGAGATAGGCACTGGATTGCTTCTGGCTGCTGCAGCCGGAAGCAATCGAGTGCTGAGCCGGGATCAGCGCCAATTACGGCGCAGACCCCGGCCCGAGCCGGATGTGTGAATCGCTCCTCCGGGACAACGTCCCCGGGGGGGCGATCCACCCCACTAGACACCAGGGATGGGCTGCAGTAATTGGATGCAGCTGTCAACTTTTAAAGCTGCATCTGATTACTTAATTAGAGGGCACGGCAATCGGACGAGGCCCGCTAAAAGCCGCGGTCTCGGGCTACGAGCGCCACCACTCTGAACATCCCTAGGCAGCCCAGGACGTACAGGTACGCCCTGGGTCGCCTAGGAGTTAATAGAAATTATTGTTTACATTCTATATCCCTCTGATAGACCCCTATTTATATGACTTTGAAAACTAACCATGCTGAGTTTTGACAGGAAGAGTGTGTGAAAGTTCACACTAGAAGGCACTATTTTCACAAATCTATGTTGTTTTGTACCAATTCCTATATATAGAATTGTCATAATGTGTTCTTTAGCATTGTTGGGCTAAAGTGACCCCTTTTGTCCAAGTGACCCAGGTTCAGTGGTGTTTCCTGAGTTCACAGTGAAATGGCTTATTCAGGAAAAGCTTAGCTAGTTTGTTGGAACAAAAAAGAAGGAAAAAAATGAAACTGGAAGAAAGTGATAGAATGGAAAATGTTGGAAACAGTTTACAGCTAAGTGACATTTCATTGTGTGTCTAAAGGGAAAATACATACACAGATTTCCTTACATTATCACATTCTCTGCTTGGGTACACATTGGGGGAGGGTACATACGGTTGGGTACACATTGGCGGAGATTAATCAAACGTGTTGTAAAGTGAAACTGGCTCAGTTGCCCCTAGCAACCAATCAGATTCCACTTTGTATTCCTCACAGACTCTTTGGAAAATGAAAGGTGGAATCTGATTGGTTGCTAGGGGCAGCTGAGCTAGTTCCACTTTACGCCATGTTTGATAAATCTCCTCCATTGCGTTTATCCCCTCTGTTTATGTAAACTAGGAAAGCTCCTAATAAACATGTCCACAGGGGTTGCTTGTCAGGTGGAGTGTCCCTTTGGCCTCCATCGGGGCGTCCTTCCCTTGCTCATGAGGACATAGAGCCGACTCCACCATGCCAGTTCCTGGTTTTAGTCTTTATTTGAGGCAAGGTTATGTCCACATACCGGTTTCTTGATAAAGGTTCCCTCTGTCTCTTCTGCATTGTTCTTTTTTTTTTTCTTGTCTGCAAATCTCATCCCCGCCCTTTTGCAATTTGTTGCCAATCCATATCCACGTGTGCTCAGGAATCTCCAATTTTATTTATTCCTGCCTACACCGCCAGAGAAGCTAAGCATCTGAGACCCAGTGTCAGGCTATCAGGCTCAGAGCATGTAGTGTAATGGTTAATGTTTTCGGCTGATACATACCAGGTCTCCCTCTCGTAGAGAATTTTATATTCAAGTTAAAGATTCATATTCACTCACTGAGCTGGTTCAGGCGTCAAATGTTTCAGAGACTTATCAGTCTATGTCAGTCTTAGTGCCGTTGTCTGGTGAAATTTGACTTTTAAAATACTGGAAAGTTTTGACTTTTTCAACTGGTTGACCAGCTACGATGAAGCTGAATCAGTTGCCCATGTTAATTTTTATCAATTTAGTTTTGGCAGCATTGATGATTAGACTTGCTTCTGTGGAGTGGCTGCCTAGGTCATCTAGCTAAGGGTATGTCCACACTAAGGAATTCTCACAGATAACTTGTAGCGGATTCCGACGCTTGTCCCAGCACGCTCCTACTTCACATGGATGGCGGAATCCATCCCGGGCGGATAGAGGAATCCACCTGACCATGTCTATGGGACCAGCAGAACTTCAATTGGGAGCGCAGGAGAGGGGAGATGGGCGAGCAGCAGAATCCATGGCAAGTTATCTGCGAAAATTCCTTAGTTTAGACGTATTGGTTAACCTGTATTATATGGCCTGGTGTAATCGAGTGCCGAACTGCTAGATCTGCTAGTGATGTTCGTGCGTTCCTTTCTTTTAATTGGCCACTGGTGGACCATGTTCTATTACATGAGAAGTTGTGTGGGTGCTAATTTTTTTTAAACAGGTTTATAGTGAGCGATCAGCTGACGAGGAAGCATTTGCTTGCTGATTGGCTGATTGCTGGCTCTAATACACATGGGAAAATGTGTCACATTTGACAGATAACCGTACCGTGTAATATGGCCTATAGTCTATTAGTCAACAAAGTGTTTTGGAGACTATCAGCTAGATTGAGATCATTGACAGGTTCCATATGGATAGGATTTTTAAACCGTTCCCTATTGCATTTGCAATCAATGGCCCTGGCTAAAACGCCATCAATCATGAGGAAATTGATGAAGAAAAGTAGCGTCGATAAGATAAATCCATGTCTCACACTGCTGACTACTTAAGTACGCTCTGACATGGGTTTGTTGGGCATAACTCTGCACACAAACTCCTCGTTCGGCATTTTAATGAGAGGAATGACCTTCTTGTGGACACCCTTATGTCTGAGAACATCCCACATTATTATGGATGAGTCAGTCGAAAGCTTTGGAATTCTTAAATGTATTCCAAAATAATACAGAATATGGCGCTGTGGATAACAGCTGGCTGATGTTGGAATAAGGCATCTTATCTTCACCTGAATCTAGCTGACAACTAGACCTTGACAATGGTGATGAGCGAATAGTGAGATATTCGAATATTCGATATTCGTACGAATATCTCACGAATATTCGATCGAATATTCGATCCCATTAAAGTCTATGGGAACAAGTATTCGATTAGTGAAAAACATCTATTTGACCATTTGGAGGGTGAAACCGGAAGCTGGGGGATCTGAACGCTTTTCGAATATTTATCGAATATTCGTGGGATATTCGTACGAATATCGAATATTCAAATATCTCACTATTCGATCGAATATCTATTTGATCGAACAGTATTCGCTCATCACTACTTGACAACTATACTGAGAACCCTAATGTCAAAACAGTTGTCGAAGTCAGGTCCCCTTTCGTTGGAACGTTTGCTTAGATGCCCCGCATCCAGGAAAAAATTCTTATTGATGCAGAATCTGTACTGATAGTTCTTCATCAATCTGCTCATCCCTTTAGAGACCTGATCAATCCCTTTGTTGCACTCCTTAGACTCCTTAGCTTTCTTGCCTTCATCATGTAGGGCATTCATCCAGGTCTAATGGTGTGACAGAGTAGACAAGGGCTTTGTGGTTGCTAAAGTTGCGAGCAACCAGGTGGGTCCAAAGGTTGAAGATAGTAGGATGCTCCGTATCTCTTACTGTTCCTTTTCCCCTGCACTTCATTTCCCAGTAGTCTCTGCGGTGCCCGCTCAGAATGTCTTGTTTCTCCCACCCCCATAATCCCACCCCTTCTGCCCATGCTCCGCCCCTTCAGGACATGCCTCATTTAAGAGTCTCAAAACACAGGACTAGCCAGATATGCTTCTGGGAAGGACCCAGCCAATCGGTGGCTTCTATAGGGAAACCACCAAAACAATCTGGCTAGTCCTGTGTTTCGAGACAGGCTCTTCTTTTGCATATTCATGTTTCCCAGGGAGCAATGCACTTAGGATTTCACTGCATTGAGCGCTTTAACCGGCAGCCGGCAGTGTTATCATTTGGCTGGTCTCCCTGAGATCATCGATCTGTTTCTCTTATTAATTGCAACCTGA
Organism: Dendropsophus ebraccatus; assembly: GCF_027789765.1. Lineage (NCBI taxonomy): Eukaryota > Metazoa > Chordata > Amphibia > Anura > Hylidae > Dendropsophus > Dendropsophus ebraccatus. Next base: position 46,552,569 of record NC_091468.1, read on the forward strand.
GATCCCTTGAAAATTTGATGAACAAAGAGAGTCAAAAGCAGACACAGGGTGCGCAAGAGCAAAAAGTCAATGTTCTGCAGAACATCCTTGGGCAAGACTCTGATCTCTGATTTAAACAATTGTGCAATTGAGATGAGCTAAGGTGGGAATGAGAAGCACATTCATAATAGAAGTCTTTCCATATATGCACATCTCTAAAATAGCATATAAAATATTTCTATATTTATTTTTTATTTCAGAAACTCAACTGATCAATTTAATGTTTTTATAATTATTATAAACAGATGCCATCAACCAATCTGTCTTAGATATCCTCCATTGTCATTTCATTAAAACATCATCGATATATCATGACACTCTTGTACCAGTGTGGTCAAAATGTAAAATGAAGCCTTTAAAGAGTTTGATCGCCAAAAATGGTTTCTTTCAAATCAACGGGTGCCGGAAAGTGCAAGAGATTTGTAATTTACTTTTATTAAAAAAAAAAAAAATCACAAATCTTCCAGTACTTATCAGTTGCTGTATGTCCTGCAGGAAGTGGTATTATTTCCAGTCTGGAGAGCAGGAGAGATTTTTCTGTTTCAATCTTTTTATTGGGATTTGCTACTGCTCTGGACAGTTCTTGACATGGACAGAGGTGGCAGCAGAGAGCACTGTGTCAGACTGGAGAGAATACATCGCTTCATGGAGGACATACAGCAGCTGATAAGTACTGGAAGAATTAAGATTTTTCAATAGAAGTAAATTAGAAATCTCTGGCACTTTCTGGCACTAGTTGATTTAAAGGGGAACTCCAGGTAGAGGTTAAAAAAATGAAACTTCTGCAGAAGCATATAGCATTACTTACCTGTTTATCCCAGTTTTGAAACTACCAAAAATCCATTTGTTTGAGGTTTTTGTTGCTCTGTATTGTGTTTCTGTCTTTCCTGGTTTAGCATTTCCCAGAATGCAATGCTTTCCCTCAGCTGACCATCACAGCCCCCACCCATTACAATCAGTAAAATTAGTGCTGCACCTGTTTCTGTCCAGTCATAGATGGTGAATCACTCAGGGGATTGGGGGATCCAGCCAAGCCTCCTGTGACATCATGCCGCGCCACCTGTCTGTATCATCAGCAAACACACACAATGTGAGACAGAAGCATGTAAGATTTGTCTCCTAAGGGGGTTAGCAAAAGGAGCAGGAGACAATGTGAATTGGCACAGGGGCCATTTTTTTCACTTCCTGGATTTCTATCAGCTACCAGTGTGGCAGAACCGTACAGGTACAGTAATACATTGTATAGACACATCTATATAACTTTTAATGTACTTTTAATAGAAAACAAGTTTTTCTTATCCGGAGTTCCCCTTCAAAAGAATTTTTTTTTTTTGGTGAACTACTCCTTTAAGGCTCTCGGAAAACTTGTTTACGTATGAGGGTGCATATATTGCCTCTCTTACTGCTCCTCAAATGTGCAAACAGAATGGCTAATAAACAGAAAAAAAGAATGGCATGTGAGAGCCAGTTGCAAATATGCAACACTTTCTTTGTATTACATGTGACTACATAGATATTGTACAAGTCTTGGGGGAAAACATAAAAATTGTTGAATTCTGAGAAGCTTTTTTCTTGTGCACAAAACAGCCCATTAACCTTTGAGCAGCCATTTATGTGGATCAATCTTCCCCCAGCATTCCCAGACCATTGCCTGGCAGCATTGGCACAACTTTACTAAGCATCTTGCTGGGGTTGTACTTTATTGCACGACAACAGGTCATGGAATGTTTCAATAAAACGTGGACATTCACAAAGGTCTTTAGGGGGGTAAACTAAAGACAATGAAAGATGGTCCATCGGGTCAGCAACAGTGGGAAGAAGGAAAGAATGTGCTGGTTAATGTGTCTATTCTGAATATTTTTTTGATTGGTCTGACAGAACAACTTAAGACATGTTTAAAGCCAAAAATCTAGTAACATACTCATTTGCTTTCAGTTACTGTATATAAAATCCTTTAAGAGGGACCAAACCTATCAGAAAAGAAGAAAATCTACATATAAAGCCTCTTCTGTTCTGCATAGTTCCTCACATCATCCCTCTCATCATCCCCTCACATCATTCCTCTACCTCTCATCATCCCTCTCCCTCTCATCATCCCTCTCATCATCCCCTCACATCATTCCTCTACCTCTCATCATCCCTCTCCCTCTCATCATCCCTCTCATCATCCCCTCACATCATTCCTCTACCTCTCATCATCCCTCTACCTCTCATCATCCCCTCTTCCTCACATCATCCCTCTCATCATCCCCTCACATCATTCCTCTACCTCTCATCATCCCTCTCCCTATTATCAGCCCCTCTCCCTCACATCATCCCCTCTCCCTCTCATCATCCCTCTCATCATCCCCTCACATCATTCCTCTCCCTCTCATCATCCCCTCACATCATTCCTCTCCCTATTATCATCCCTCTCCCTCTCATCATCCCTCTCCCTATTATCAGCCCCTCTTCCTCACATCATCCCTCTCCCTCTCATCATCCCTCTCATCATCCCCTCACATCATTCCTCTCCCTCTCATCATCCCTCTCCCTATTATCAGCCCCTCTCCCTCACATCATCCCCTCTCCCTCTCATCATCCCTCTCATCATCCCCTCACATCATTCCTCTACCTCTCATCATCCCCTCTCCCTCTCATCAGCCCCTCTTCCTCACATCATCCCTCTCATCATCCCCTCACATCATTCCTCTACCTCTCATCATCCCTCTCCCTCTCATCAGCCCCTCTTCCTCACATCATCCCTCTCATCATCCCCTCACATCATTCCTCTACCTCTCATCATCCCTCTCCCTCACATCATCCCCTCTCCCTCTCATCATCCCCTCTCCCTCTCATCAGCCCCTCTTCCTCACATCATCCCTCTCTCTTTCATCATCCCCTCTTCCTCTTATCATCCCCTCTCCCTCACATCATCCCTCTCTCTTTCATCATCCCCTCTTCCTCACATCATTCCTCTCCCTCTCATCATCCCCTCACATCATTCCTCTCCCTCTCATCATCCCTCTCCCTATTATCAGCCCCTCTCCCTCACATCATGCCCTCTCATCATCCCCTCTCCCTCTTATCATCCCCTCTCCCTCACATCATCCCTCTCTCTTTCATCATCCCCTCCCCCTCTCATCACCTGTGGTGTCCCACCATGGTGTTGCTATTAGTTGCAACCTTCTTAAAATCCTGTACTTTGTGTAAGTGGTGATGTAGTTGTGCTAAAGTTTCACCAGAAGATGTCGCTATTGCAAGTATGTGTATTCCCTGCAGATGAGCCACACTACGGAGGGGCAGCAAGGAGGACAGCGGCCATAAGCAGTGCCCACCAGAGAGTAGAGGTTCAGGTTCCCGCACTGCTGGGGTTGTTGCAGTCCAGTGAAGGTAGAGGAAGAAAGGGAGGGGACGGGACTAGGGCAGGGACCTAGATGAGAATTCGTACCAAGCTGGGGCACAGTACTGATTTCCAGGAGGGCAGGACAGGATTGAACAAGTAATAGAGAGGCTACATGTATTTTAAGGGTATATTCACACGGGCGAGCTCGCAGCGAGATTCTTGCTGCGAGCCCGGCAGGTCCTGGCAGTTCCCATACACTACATACTTGCTGCGGTCTAAACGACCGCAGCAAGTATGTTATTATACCGCCCTTAACCCCTTCTGCTCCCCCGCTGTGTATATACTTTACCTGTCCTCGCTGCACGGGTCCGGCGTCCTGCTCTACTGTCCGGCCAATCAGTGTGTTGCCCAGCCGCAGCCACTGATTGGCCGGGCGGGAGAGCAGGACGCTGGACCCGTGCAGCGAGGACAGGTAAAGTATATACACAGCGGGGGAGCAGAAGGGGTTAAGGGCGGTATAATTACATACTCGCTGCGGTCGTTTAGACCGCAGCAAGTATGTAGTGTATGGGAACTTCCAGGACCTGCCGGGCTCGCAGCGAGAATCTCGCTGCGAGCCCGTCCGTGTGAATATACCCTAAAAACGATTCAGTTTAGCTTATTAATAGAGATGAGCGAACCTGGAGCATGCTCGAGTCCATCAGAACCTGATCGTTCGGCATTTGATTAGCGGTGGCTGCTGAAGTTGGATAAAGCCCTGAGGCTATGTGGAAATCATGGATATAGTCATTGGCTGTATCCATGTTTTCCAGACAACCTTAGAGCTTTATCCAAGTTCAGCAGCCACCGCTAATCACATGCCGATCGTTCGGGTTCGGATGGACTCGAGCATGCTCCAGGTTTGCTCATCTCTACTTATTATTATAAATTGCTAAAATTCGAATCATGGCCTAAGCTAACTAAAACTAAATTGAAAAAAATATTTTATAGTTGCGCTTTAAGTTTCTTTGCTTTGAAGAAAGGCAACCAGAGTGGACATTTCACATTTCTCAGAATACTTTGTTCCTTCTCCTTTGTTAATTGTTCACCTAGGTAATTACATTTCCAGCTTATCTCGACCTTGGTCTCCTCTTATCGACAATCCCATTGTCCGTGTAACGGCTGGCTCAAGTAGACAGAGCTGACAAAAGAGAATACTGCCTGATTTATATGGGAAGGGTGAAATGATTTACAATTGATTGCAGATGAAATACAGGTAAGATACAAGGGATAACGATGTTGGAAGCTTTTTGGTTTTGGAGCAATTTAATAACCTATTTATCAAGTTGCTAATTAAATTTCAGCTGAATTTCCTAAAATATGTAAATTTTCTGGTATTATCTATACAGTGGTAAAAATCTCAAAGGGTTGTTCACAAAAAAAAAAAAATGTTTCAAATCAACTGGTGCCAGAAAGTGCCAGAGATCTGTAATTTACTTCTATTAAAAAAAAAAATCTCAACTCTTCCAGTACTTATCAGCTGCTGTATGTCCTGCAGGGAGTTGTGTATTCCTTCCAGTCTGACACAGTGCTCTTTGCTGCCATCTCTGTCCTTGTCAGGAACTGTCCAGAGCAGGAGACTTTCTATGGGGATTTGCTACTGTTTTGGGCAGTTCCTGTTATGGACAGAGGCAGCAGTAGAGAGCACTGTGTAAGACTAGAGAATACATCACTTTCTACAGGACATACAGCAACTGACAAGTACTAAAAGACTTGAGATTTTTTAGTAGAAGTAAATTACAAATATCTGACTTTCTGGTAACAGTTGATTTGAAAGAATTTTTTTTGTGTTATCTACCCCTTTAAAGGATTAGAAAAAGTTCATCAAAAACAACACCCCCCTGTCCCACTGGCTGTATGTGGCATTACAATTTAGCTCTATTCATTTCAATGAAGATGAGTTGCAAAACCCACATGCAAAATAAGGACAAATAGTGTTATATGTGGAAAAAAACAGCCTGGATAACCCATTTAAAGTGGTTGTATGAAGGGAGAAACAAGAGTCTGTATTTTGTCCAGAAACAGTGCCACTATGTGGCTATGTCTGGTATTGTTCGTTTACTTATAGCCATCAAATCATGGCACCTCATAAGAGTATCCAACATAGGTGACTATTGTTTGACAGTAAGTAACATATGTGGATGCCTTTTTTTCCCCAATAGAGTGTGTGTGGGGGGGAGGGGGGGGGACAGGGCCCCACCTCGGCCGCTGACTGGCTTAGTGGGCTTGACACGTCACGTCTCGAGTCCCCGCTCAGACTAGGAAGCAGCTGGGGGATCGGGACAGCAGACCCCTGTGCTGGAGCTGGGGAGGAGGTGCATGTTCAGCCATCTCCTCCCTGGCTCTTAGGGAAAAATGGGCGACCCAGCACTTCTCCTTTAAGCACTCACTTTAATAGACATAAAGAAAGCGTGTGTTATACCAAATGGAATATCACACTATATTGCATATTACACAATGTTGTTTTACCAAATTAGTATCTATTACAGTAATAAAAATTATTTTTTAGTTTCTCCCAAATTGTATATAGAGTGTATACATATAATAGTATATGACAGTGTATAAATGTTTATATGAAAATATATACATAGTACGTTGCCCATACAGTTACAATGAGTCCTATGAAAAGGGGACGTGGCACAGATTTTCCTCAAAATTTATGTCATTTCATAAGTCTGTTCAATATTCAGTACTGTCGAGTCATTTGAAAAATAACCTTTGGGCTTCTATAGACATTGAGGTAGAGTGCTCCCCAATAGCTATTCACCTTTTCACCCTTTTAGATATTTTTATATCTGTACATAGGCTGCAATATGACCTCTATGCTCCTTTCTGTCTTGGTTCATTTATGTGAATTTATCACTGTGAATCATCTGCCATTTCAACAATGACATCTTGTTACTGTCTTGTGCAACCAACCAACAATATTTCTCTTACTTTACAACCCTAACCAATATGAACTAAATGAATGAAATCAAATCCCCAGTACATGTCCCAGTCTTAAAGGAGAAGTCCAGTGAAATTTTTATTTAAGTATTGTATTGCCACCCAAAAGTTATACAAATCCCCAATATACACTTATTACGGGAAATGCTTATAAAGGGCTTCTTTCCCTGGACATACTACTGCATCAAGGCTTCACTTCCTGGATAAAATGGTGATGTCACTTCCTGGATAAAATGATGATGTCACAACCCGACTCCCAGAGCTGTGCGGGCTGTGGCTGCTGGAGAGGATGATGGCAGGGGGATGCTCAGTGTCCCTCCAGTGCCCTGTGTCCCTCAGTGTCTGCCTGCCATCATCCTCTCCAGCAGCCACAGCCCGCACAGCTCTGGGAGTCGGGTCGTGACATCACCATTTTATCCAGGAAGTGACATCACCCTTTTATCCAGGAAGTGACACCACCACGTTATCCAGGAAGTGACATCCCCATGTTATCCAGGAAGTGACACCACCATGTTATCCAGGAAGTGACTGTCATGGCCGCGGCGGCGTCCCGTGCTCCGGGCCGCCGCCGCGACCGCCATCTAGCTCAGGCAGCTGCCGGGGTCCTGGTGCAGGGACCCGGCGCTGCGGTCTGTTCGGCCCCGGGGGGCGCCTCACCTCGTCCCGCTCCGCCTTCCGTCTGTGCCGGCCGGTGCGCGCGTCCCCGCCTCCTAGGGCGCGCGCGCGCCGGCTGTCTCAGATTTAAAGGGCCAGTCCGTCCCTAATTGGTAGTTGCACCCAATCACTCCCTATAAATCCCAGCATGCCCTGTCCCCTGTGTTGGAGCCTCTTCATGCTTCCCATAGCGTTTGGCCCAGCTCCCTGTTGTTCCTGATACCTGTCCGCTACCTGGTCCCTAGTCCTTGTTCCTGTTTCCTGCCCGCTACCCAGTCCCTACTCCTAGTCCCTGGTTCCTGCTTCCCGTCTCACTGCTGTTCCTGTGTTCAGCCTGTCACCTGCGGTACGCCTACACGCCACTGTCAGTACCTACTCCTGCCACGCCTCGCCTGGCGTCACCAGCAACCAAGCCAGGGGTAGCGACCTGGGGGTCGTCTGCCGCAGCAAGTCCATCCCGCTTTGCGGCGGGCTCTGGTGAAAACCAGCGGCCCCTTAGACTCCGCTCCCTGGTGAGGTTTGTGCCATCGCTGGTGCCGGTCCAGTGGATCCACTACTCCAGGCGTAACAGTGACATCCCCATGTTATCCAGGAAGTGACATCACCATGTTATCCAGGAAGTGACATCACCATGTTATCCAGGAAGTGAAGCCTTGATGCAGTAGTAAGTGCAGGGGAAAAGCACTTTATAAGCATTTCCCGTAATAAGTGTATATTGGTGATTTGTATAACTTTGGGGGGCAATACAATATTTTAATAAAAAAAAATTGCTTCTCCTTTAGAGAATAACTCCATCCCTAGTAAAAAAAAAAATCACTCATACACAGATTTCATACTTACTCTCACTCCTATATCTGTCTGTGTTTGAATTTCCTGCCTATTGTGGATCCCGGGAGCTTTAACTGTTGTCTTATTTTCTTCTTCACTTTCTGGTTCTTCAGCTGGAGAGCGTCAGATGATTGACAGATAAAGTTTTTTGTGTTTTCGTGTGTCAGCCTGGCCTCTATGACTTCTGAGCCTACAAGAAAATCATGATTTCGAACCTTGGCTCTCCAGCTGTTTCAAAACTACAACTCTCATCATGCCTGGACAGCCAAAGCTAAAGCTTTGGCTGTCCAGGCATGATGAGAGTTGTAGTTTTGAAACAGCTGGAGAGCCAAGGTTTCCCACCCCTGACATAATTGATTATTTGATAAGATAATTCACCTGTAAGGAAATGATGATATAAAATATATAATGCAGAGAACTGAGAATCTGCACTAAAGATGAAATATTTTGTCACTGCTGCATGGGAGTTAGCAATAGACATGTCATGAATGTCACAGCTGTGGATTTAATGCAGCTTCTGGCAGCCACTTATTTCTTATTCAGCTAACCACAGGATTTAGGGAAATGAGTTCGTCTTGGTATTTTGGAAACGCTGAGACATTATTTTGACAGCTTGCTAAGATGATGAAGTAAGTACGTACAAGTAATATTTTCAGATCTTCCTGGGTAATGTGGTTGGAATTCATTTCAAGTTCACTAAAGATCTGAGTCATTAACCGTGAATCAGTGGGTCAACAATACAATATATCGTAACTTACTTCCATGTAGTTTGATTGCCGAGCTTTGAAATCCTTAAGGAGATGTCTTCGCGAAATTCGTGTCGCGAAGTTCGCAAATTTTGGGTCAAACTTGTTAATATTCAAAAATTGAATTCTAATGAATTTCAATAAAACAGTGGCATAAAATATATAAACTTTGTAATAAACCATTAAACACATTCCAATCCTTCTTCAAGTACCCGTTTACCTCCCCTTGTGTGGCACCTATCTACTCCCATTTAGTGAAACCAATAGAAGTGGCAATTTCATTTCCATTTCAAAAGATTTTCTATTTTATTTTAATGTAGACATAGAGTGACCCATTACTTATGAAAATGACTTATTAGAACACAGTAGGAGTGGAGTGCGAGCACTAATTTATGTAAGGCACACACTTCACTAATGAAACTGAAATTGTATAACACAGTAGGAGTGGCGTGGGACCACTGATTATGTAAGGCGCATGCTCCGTTCACTAATGAAACCCAGCTTGTATAACACAGTAGGAGTGGAGTGCGACTACTTATTATGTAAGGCGCACGCTCAGTTCACAAATGAAACTTAGCTTGTATAACACAGTAGGAGTGGAGTGCAACCACTGATTATGTAAGGAGCACACTCACTTCACTTATAAAACCCTACTTGTATAATACAGTAGGAATGGAGTGCGACCACTGATTATGTAAGGAGCACGCTCATTTCACTAATAAAAACCTGCTTGTATAATGCAGTAGTTGTGGAGTGCAACCACGGATTATGTAAGGCGTCCGCTCAGTTCACTGATCCCAGTAAATTGGTAAAACTCAATAGAAGTATACAGTAGTTTACAGTGCCCAGTGAGTGAATAATATGGACTGTGTCTTTACTGATCCCAGTGAATTCCTATAGGCCCCCAGTTACTTGGTAAACTGGACACTTGGTTGACAGCTCCAACAAATAATCACTCACAATCAGCCCTCCTCTCCTCTCTGTCCCTATATCCCTCTGTTAGTCTCTCCCTGCTCTGCTGTAACTGCCTGCTGCCATCCTGCTCTCTCCTCCACACACAGCCGACTGGCCACCCCCGGAAACGAACCTCCTTCTATAGAGGGGGAGAGGCTGACATCACAGAGGGGTCTGCCGCTGATTGGACGGGCGCTAGGGATTATGGTTAATCCATTTCTTCCGCCCTGTGACACTCCAGACAGCTTACATGTGCGGCTGCCATGTTTTCTGCAAATTTCCTTAACGAATCTGCGTGAATTTGCTTCGCAGAACGAATCAATTGACAGGGCGATTCGCAGCAAATCTGCGTCGCTCATCTCAAGTTACAATTACCATTATTGGCCAATAACTGCGCTGGGGTTAGTCCTGATGTTCCTATGGCTACAGAACAAAACCTGTGTACTCATCATTGGTGCTGTTCAGAAAAGTGACAGTGAGAGATTTAAGGAATGCCATGCAACTTCTCTCCCCACCCTTCATCATACTATGATGGGCCTACTAATGCCTTTTTAATGGATTAATCTTTATATTACAACTTTTTTTTTTTTTTTGCAGAACATGTATATGATGCCTGCACCATCACTGTGCCATTGATTTATGGTGCTTTGTAATAACTACTGTACATAGCACGAGCACCATAACAGTATGTCAATTGTGCCAAGGACTGAAATAGTGAAAACCTATCCACTTCCGAAAGAAAGTAAAATTTCCCAGATAGTCACTGCCAGCGCCATTTATATTGCTGCTCTGGAGTCAGTTGCTGTACCCAAGGGAGAAGAATGTCAATGAAGTACATGACCTTGGTTTTGCTGTAATATCCTCCTGTCCCTAGTTACACCGTTACAAATACATAACACTTAGCTTAATGGATATCCATTGCTATTAATCTTAGAAATGATGTAATAAATGTCATCCCATTTTATTAACTTTACGATTAGGGCAGCATGCTTTACTACTCAGCTCTTCTCCAGGGACCTGGCCTAACTGCTTAATATAATGGCTGAATTCTTTGACACCTCATGGATATCAGGAAATAAATAGTCAGAACTAAACAGGCATACAGCTTGGTGTGATCAGCTGTGATGATGTGGATCTTTTCCCATATATTTTGCAAACATAGGCTATGTTCACACAAAGTATGTTTTCGTAAAAGTACGTCCGTTGTTGCAATCGGCAACCGCCGTACTTTGTACGAGAACATATGTTGCCTTGCTCTCTATGGGATCCTGGCCGGAGCGTATACACATAGTATACGCTCTGGCCGGGATCCCTTGAGGCGGCGCAAAGAACTGTGCATCCGCTCGCTTAATAGTGTGCAGTGGAGAGTTCTGATGCAAGCGCGCACATAGCCATACTGTGGATAGCAAAAAAAAAAAAAAGTAGGGAGGCTTAGAAATAATTAACATGATACAATATAAAAAAAGTTTTAGGGTCCTTTTACACGACCAGATTAATAAACAGTAAACGAACGCATTAAGGTGAGTTAATATTTATTTTTTTATTATTATCAGCCGTTGGCCCCGCATCACTATTGCATCGTCACGATGTGCAGTCGGCGCCCAATGATTTCAGGTCTGAACCTAAAGAATCAGTCGATGATTGTTTCATAGGCTGATTGTTCTCTTTAACCCCTTCCCAGTAACATGTATATATACGTTCCTACTGCACATACATCGTGCAGTTGGAATGTATATATACGTTCCTGCACTGACGGGGCTTCTGCAGCATTAACCCCTTAAATGCTGCAAACTACAGTATAGCGATGATGGCATTTGAGGGATCAAGCATCTTTCACTGAGTGATCGGGACCCCCGCAGCCATGCAGCGGTGGTCCTGATCGCTTGTGCCAACAGGTGGGGGTAAGTCACTTACCTCCGTCGTGTCGGATCGGCGATCCATGTATACAGTTTGCTCTCAGGCAGGCTCTATACATAGATTGCTCATAACACTGATCTATGCTATGCCATGGCAAAGCATAGATCAGTACATGCAATCTATTGATTTTTTTTTTTTTTTTTAAAGTAATACATTTTTTTTTAAAAGTATTAAAAACCATCTCCCAATAGAAGTTTAAAATACCCCCTTGCCCATTATAAAAAATAAATAAATAAACATATTACATATCGTAGTGTGTGGAATTGTCCGATCTATTAAAATATAACATTATTGTTCCAGCAGGGTGAACGGTGTAAAGGAAAAAAAAAAAAAAGCACCAGGATTGCTGATATTAATGAATTATATATCAGAATTTTTTTTTATAAAAAGCAATCAAAATTTTTCTGCTACACCAATATGACATTAATAAAAACTAGAGATAATGGCACAAAAAATGACACCCAAGCAGCCCTGAAGGTGGAAAAATAAAAGCGTTATGGCTCTTAGAAGGCAGGAAGGAACATTGCATTAATTTGACCCGGACATCCGTGCATCAAAGGGCTCTGTCTTGAAGGGGTTAATACACCGAGCAATTATCTTATTCGGCCGATTATCGCTCCGTGCAATAGGGCCTATATCAACCTTGCTTGCTGCAAGAAACTCAAATCTGATCCTCTGCACATTTTCCTGGGTGAAATGAAGAAAATACTTAAAAGGGCCAGACAAGGAGGCATCATCAAGAAGTAGGGACATAAGGATATAGGATCAGGAATTTACAGGTACCAATGTTCAATAAGTTGCCCCAAATTTATAAGGGGTTGTTGGTATGAATTGTATGCCCTATAGTATTCTTTACCTTGCTTGATATGTTTGGGATATAACTGACATTCCAAGGATAGAGAATAGAGATGAGCGAACCGGGTTCGGGTTCGAGTCGATCCGAACCCGAACTTTCGGCATTTGATTAGCGGGGGCTGCTGAAGTTGGATAAAGCCCTAAGGTTGTCTGGAAAACATGGATATGACTATATCCAATGACTATATCCATGTTTTCCACATAGCCTTAGGGCTTTATCCAACTTAAGCAGCCACCGCTAATCAAATGCCAAAAGTTCGGGTTCGGATGGACTCCAGCATGCTCGAGGTTCACTCATCTCTAATAGAGAATAAAACTTCCTACAAACACCGACCTGGCTGAACTGGCTGAGAGACTGAAGAAACTTGTGGGGTAGTTACGGCCATATTACACTGAGCATTAACCCTTTAAGGACGGGGCCAATTTTCGTTTTTGCGTTTTTGGGTTTTTCTCCTTGAGTTTAAAAGGCCATAGCACTTGCATTTTTTCCACCTAATTGTACTTTGCAATGACAGGCTGAATTTTTGCATAAAGTACACTGCGATACCAGAAAAAAATTCAAAGTGTGGTGAAATTGAAAAAAAAAACGCATTTCTTTTATTTGGGGGGAATGTGTTTTTACGCCATTCGCCCTGGGGTAAAACTGACTTGTTATGCATATTCCTCAAGTCGTTACAATTAAAATGATATATAACATGTATAACTTTTCTTGTATGTGATGGCCTGTAAAAAATTCAAACCATTGTTAACAAATATACGTTCCTTAAAAACCGCTCTATTCCCAGGCTTATAGCGCTTTTATCCTTTGCTCTATGGGGCTGTGTCAGGTGTCATTTTTTGCGCCATGATGTTTACTTTCTATCGGTACCTTGATTGCGCATATACGACTTTTTGATCGCTTTTTATTACATTTTTTTCATTACATTACTGGATTTGATGAGACCAAAAATGCGCAATTTTGCACTTTGGGATTTTTTTGCGCTTACGCCGTTTACCGTGCGAGACAAATAATGTGATTAATTGCGTCGTTAAGGGCGTTCAGAGGGCGGCCGTGCAGCGACTCCGCTCTGAAGCGATGCGGTCCCGGGTGCTATCTGCAGCCCGAGACCACGGCAGTCTGAGATTGCCGTGCCTGTTAATTAGTTGACAGCTGCATTTAAAATGCATTTTTCTCCCTTCCCTGGTGTCTAGTGGGGGGGATTTCTCACGGTAAATGGTGTAAGCGCAAAAAATTTCCAGAGTGCAAAATTGTGCATTTTCGGTTGCATCAAATCCAGAAAAATTGTAATAAAAAGCAATTAGAAACTCGAATATGCACAAACAAGGTACCAACAGAAAGTGCACATCATGGCACAAACAATGACACCTCACACAGCCCCATAGACCAAAGGATAAAAGCGCTATAAGCATAGGATTTTAGAGCGATTTTAAGGAACATATATTTTTTAAAAAAGGTTTTATTTTTATAAAAGCCATCAAATAAAATAAAAAGTTACACAAATGACAAATTGCTGTAATCATAACAACTTGAGGAACATGGATAATAAGTCAGTTTTACTCTAGGGCAAACGGCGTAAACACAAAACCTCCCCAAAATAAATTTTTTTATTTTTTTTTTCAATTTCACTACACATTTAATTTTTCTGGTTTCGCAGTTTACTTTATGGAAACATTAAGCCTGTCATTTCAAAGGACAATTAGTGGCGCAAAAAATAAGGGCTCATGTGGGTTTCTAGGTGAAAAAGTGCTATGGCCTTTTATGCACAAGGAGGAAAATGCTTAAGGAGTTAAGCATATGAGGAAGTGAAGGGTTTTATTATTGTTTCTTATCAACCTTTAGGTTTAGTATAGTAACCATATAATACAATTTCTAAATGGGATTGTATGCTTTGTTTGGAAAACCAATATTAATAAACCTCAATTTTATTATTCCTCTTTAATAAATCATCACTAGAGATGAGCGAACCGGGTTCGGGTTCCAGTCCATCCGAACCCGAACGTTCAGTATTTGATTAGCTGGGGCTGCTGAACTTGGATAAAGTTCTAAGGTTGTCTGGAAAACATGGATACAGCCAATGACTATATCCATGATTTCCACATAGCCTTAGGGCTTTATCCAAGTTCAGCAGCCACCGCTAATCAACTGCCGAAAGTTCGGGTTCGGATGGACTCGAGCATGCTCCAGGTTCGCTCATCTCTAATCATCACATAAAATAAATCAATTAAAGGGGTACTCCGGCGAAAAAAAAAAATCTTTCAAATCAACTTGTGTCAGAAAGTTATACATATTTGTTGTTTACTTCTATTTAAACATCTCAAGTTTTCCCAGTACTAATCAGCTGCTGTATGTCCTGCAGGACGTAGTGTTTTCTCTCCAGTCCATGACAGGGACTGTCCAAAGTAGGAGAGAGTTTCTGGGGGATTTGATGCTGCTCTGGACAGAGGTGGCCGGCAGCACTGTGTCAGACTGGAAAGAATACACCACTTCCTGCAGGACATACAGCAGCTGGAAGGCTTGTGTTTTTTTTTAATCGAAGTAAATTACAAATCTATAAAACTTTCTGAAATCAGTTGATTTGAAAGAAATTAAAATTGTCGGAGTACCACTTTTAAACTATTTTTAGGAGTTAATCAGCAGTTGAGGTCTCCTGAGATAAGCGGCAGCATACGGTTTGTTTCTGGAGGAGGAATTCCCTCCAAGGCATACTGGATTTGTGTAGTGTAGAGATCCTCAGACGTGTTCCTTCTACCAGTCTGAGTATAAATGACAGCTGTAGTCTCTGAGTTGATTATTATCAAAGCCGTGTCCAGCCTGGTGAGCATGTGATTTGTGCACAGTATGGACAGGAGCCTGAGTCACACAACAAATGTTTTTTTTTTTTGTTCTTTTCTCATATACAGACATAGTCCCACCAGCTTAAATAGTCTAGCTATCAGAAAAATGCATATGTACATGTTTACTAGTACAGAATATAATATAATATACTAATACAATATAATATCATAGAATTTATTAAATAGTTCTGATATCCTGAAGGCTTTAATCTGGCCACTAGGCCTAATATGATGCTAACTCTCTCTGTTCTGCTCATATCACTTTTCAATCACCTCTCTATGTAGAAATTCATGCATCCAATAAAGGGGTTGTCCAGCGAAAATGTTTTTCTTTCAAATCAACTGGCGTCAGAAAGTTATATAGATTTGTATTTTACTACTATTAAAAATCTCCAGTCTTTCCATATTTATTTCCTACTATATGTCCTGCAGGAAATGTTGCTTTATTTTTAGTCTGACACAGTGCTCTCTACTGATATCTCTGGCCGAGACCGGAACTCTGTCTCGCTTTTCTATGAACCCACATAGAAAACCTCTTCTTCTCTGGACAATTCCTGTCTCAGCCAGAGATGTCAGCAGAGAGCACTGTGTCAGACTGAAAATAAAACAACACTTCCTGCAGGACATCCAGCAGCTGATAAGTACTGCAAGACTTGAGATTTTTTTATAGAAAGAAATTACAAATCTAAATAACTTTCTGACACCAGTTGATTTGAAAGAAATGTGTTTTGCTGGACAACCCCTTTAAGATAAAGTAAAGGCATGCTCAAAGCAATTCCATTCTATAATATTTTGGTACTTGGCCATGTAAGTACCACTATCTATATGCGTACATTAACATCAGAGTTTTTTCTTCATATGTGCGGTCTCTGGGGCTGTATGAGGGCTTGATATGATATACCAAATATTTTTATAATATTGTTAATGTTTATTTTTATATTTTTCTGAATGGTTTAATTTGAAAAATAGGAAAATGAGGCAAACTTTTAACTTGAACTTTTAAGATGATAAGTTTCTTCCAAACTTGAATGCTCTGCATTTAATTACTGGTAGCTGAAGAAGTTGTATGCAGCCCTAAGCTGCCTGGAAAGCATGGATACAACCCTAGTGCTGCATCCAACTTCTTCAGCCACAGGTAATGCTGAGTGAGCTTGAGGTTTGTTCATCTCTAATAAGCAATAGTTAGATTATTTATACTGATCCATACAATGCTATGGCAGTTAGATAAGAGCTCTGCTAGCACAGTCTGCCTGAGTAAGGTAAGGTAAAGTCCTCTGGGTGCTGAATTAACCAATCGGGACCCTGCAATCACATTGTAGGGATGCCAAAAGACACCTGACAGGTGCAGCCCCTGCCATTTAGCCATTTCAATGCTGCAATTACTATTGATTGCGACATTAAAAGGCTTAAATAAGTGACACTAGCGGGGTTGCTGATGTCGGCCATAGCCAGTGAATGTTTTCTACACATAGCAGCAGAAACCTGCTGTTTATGGAGCAGCCTCATCTCCACACCCTGCTTCATACACACCTTCATGACCACCACATTCACATAATCCTTCCCCTATTTCTCAAGGTACTGTATAGCATTGGGCAGTTCATAAGGACATAATAAGAATGGCAGTACAGTGGTACTTCAGTTTAAGAGTAACTTGGATTAAGAACGTTTGGCAAGAAGAGCTCACAGTTTTTCAAGATTGTGACTTGGTTTAAGAGCATTGATTTGGTTTAAGAGCTCCCTGTACTGGGTGCAAGGGTGAACTGGGGAGGGGCATGGTCTGCAAAGCGCGGCCTACAGCACTGTACTCTGACCCAGGAAGTTTCCCTCACCTTCCAAATCATGGCAGATCAACTTCAGGCTGGGGCTTGAATCAGGGGACAGGACTGTGGAGGTAATCTCTTCATAGCTGTAACCCCTCTCTCCATTCCTGCTATGTGTCTGCACTCACACTCAGCTAT
This sequence comes from Dendropsophus ebraccatus, assembly GCF_027789765.1. Classification (NCBI taxonomy): domain Eukaryota; kingdom Metazoa; phylum Chordata; class Amphibia; order Anura; family Hylidae; genus Dendropsophus; species Dendropsophus ebraccatus. The sequence continues at coordinate 46,569,665 of NC_091468.1, forward strand.
ACACACTGCTGCTATAATGTGCCTGCACTTACACTTAGCTATACACACTTCTGTATGGAGAGGTTTCTGTCACTGTCCTCCTGCACAGCTTTGTGATTCTCACTTCCTGATTGGTCCATGCTGCACACACGCCCCTTCCCTACTGCTGTCATGTGACCACACAGACCTCTGAGAGCAGCCCTGCTTCTCTATTCTTGCCTGTTGTACTTCACTACTGCATTGTGGGGATCTGCAGCTCCATCCTGTATCTACAAACTGCTGCTGTTTTTTCAGGGTTATGCAGTTACTATATATATTATACTCCACATGCCGATTGCTATACTGTACAGTTACTTATGGTAGTTTTACATGTTATTCAGAATAAAAAAATATTTTTGCGGTGTGGAACCAATTGTCTACATTTCAATGATTTCTTATGGGAAAATTTGCTTTGGCTTAAGAGTGGATTTGGATTACAAGCACAGCCCCAGAACTAAGTATGCTTGCAATCCAAGGCACCACTGTATTTACAAATCTAGAGAAAACGCTGATATTTATCCCAATTTGAGGCTATGTTCCCACTTCTGGGGCATATCGGGTTTAAGGTAGCACTTGTTCATGCAATATTGGAATGAGAAATATGAAGGACACTCACCACAAAATCTGTATGTTTATTAAAGAAAAAACTTTAAAAACGACATGCAGGCATGACGGTGAGGACGCCCGTATCTCAAGGCAGCGTGCGACACATCCTCGCCGTCTGCCTAACCCTGCATGGCATTTTTTGTTTATTGAAGTTTTCTCCTCAATAAACATACAGATGTTATGGTGAGTGTCTTTTATATCTCTCATTCCTCTGTTTCATGCATTTTTACATATGAGTCTTTTCTTCTGTAAACTACTTTTCAAATTGTAAAATGTTCCTACACATCAGACAGCTCTTCATATCCAATAATCCTTCATCGCACCCTAACAGAGAGAAGGCTGAGAAGCCAGAAAAAAAAACAAGTTAGAACATGTGCATGTATGCTCTGTACTTGTTAGGCTGCATCTGTGCACACCAGCAAGTTTCCGCCTACTGTGTCAGGATAAGAGTAACGAGTAACGAGTAAGAGTCTACTATATTGATAGGTAACTGAAATGCTCCTGTAAACACTTGTATGTCTTCTGTGGCTCTAACACTCCAAAATACATATCTAACCGATAACCCCCCCCCAATAAAAATAGTTTATAAATGGCTGCAATGAGACTGAGGATACCAATGTTGTGTGCCAAGGGAATACAGTAGCTTCCTTTCATTATGCCACTTCCGATGTCACTTTCAGACACTTTGCTTTTACGTCAAAGCTCCCCCTACTGGACTTGGTGTACAGCTCAGTTATAAAAAAAGCCAAATGTGACAAAACAGTGTCTAGAGTAGTAAAATAGGTGGATGTGTCATAACTAGGGATGAGCGAACTTTTGAAAAGTTCGGTTCGGTTTGATCCGGCGAACTTTCGTGAATTTCGGATCGAACCGAACCGAAAACGAACCTTGCTCTAACGGCTGAATAATTGCAGCTACAATAGTGGGAGTGTGATAGGGTATAGTTTCGTTTAGTTGCAGTTGATATTACAATGAAAAAAAGTGGGAATTTTTTTTTTCAAAAATGAGAAAAAAAAAAAAAATAATAATAGGAATAAAATTAATAAAATATAGTGAATCAAAGTGCCAAAATAGTGAAAAAAAAATATTGGAAAAAAAAGTTTACAAGGAGGATGCGGCAGCACTTGATTGCACCCAGGCCAGTATTGTTGAGAAGAGACGAGTCGAGAACCAGGAGGAGGCAGCAGTAGATTGCTCGCCTCTCAGTCCTGTATTGTTGAGAAGAGACAAGTTGAGCAGCAGGAGAAGGCAGCAGTTGATTGATTGCAGTCCAGTATTATTGAAGAGAGGCTACTTGAGGAGGAGGCAGCAGTTGATCGATTCCAGGCCAGTATTATCGAGGAGAGGCTACTTGAGGAAGATGAGGCAGCAGTTGATTGATTCCAGGCCAGTATTATGGAGGAGAGGCTAATTGAGGAGGAGGAGGCAGCAGTTGATTGAGTCCAGGCCAGTCTTATCGAGGAGAGGCTACTTGAGGAGGATGAGGCAGCAGTTGATCGATTCCAGGCCAGTATTATTGAGGAGAGGCTACTTGAGGAGGATGAGGCAGCAGTTGATTGATTCCAGTCCAGTATTATGGAGGAGAGGCTAATTAAGGAGGAGGAGGCAGCAGTTGATTGCAGGCCAGTATTATCGAGGAGAGGCTATATGAGGAGGAGGCAGCAGTTGATCGATTCCAGGCCAGTATTATTAAAACTAGACTACTTCAGGAGCAGGAGGCAGCAGTTGATCGATTCCAGGCCAGGATTATCAAGGAGAGGCTACTTGATGAGGAGCAGGCAGCAGTTGAATCGATTCCAGGCCAGTATTATTGAGGAGAGGCTATATGAGGAGGAGGCAGCAGTTGATTGATTCCAGGCCAGTATTATCGATGAGAGGCTACTTGAGGAGGATGAGGCAGCAGTTGATCGATTACAGGCCAGTATAATTAAAAAGAGACTACTAGAAGAGCAGGAGGAGGTAGCAGTTGATTGATTTCAGGCCAGTATAATCGAGGAGAGGCTACTTGAGGAGGATGAGGCAGCAGTTGATCGATTACAGGCCAGTATTATTGAGGAGAGGCTACTTGAGGAGGATGAGACAGCAGTTGATTGATTACAGGCCAGTATAATCGAGGAGAGGCTACTTGAGGAGAATGAGGCAGCAGTTGATCGATTACAGGCCATTATAATTAAAAACAGACTACTTGGAGCAGCAGGAGGAGGCAGCGGTTGATTGATTCCAGGCCAGTATTATCGAGGAGAGGCTACTTGAGGAGGAGGCAGCAGCAGTTTATCTATTCCAGGCCAGGATTATGGAGGAGAGGCTAATTGAGGAGGAGGAGGCAGCAATTGATCTATTACAGCCCAGTATAATTAAAAAAAGACTACTTGAGCAGCTGGAGGAGGCAATTCCCCTCTCAGGACCAAGGCTTGGAGGTAAGTGACTCTGCCTGGTAGGTTGTCTTCTACCCCACCCTCTTGTGCCTCGCTTCCTTGCAGCAGTGGGATGTTGCTGCTTCGGTAGCACCTCACTTTCCTCCCCTGATGACACTAAGGATAATGGTGCTTGAGGGCGCCACCTCCGATCGGCGACATCATCATCACCACCACTGCGACTGTCCTCCAGTGGCTGGGACAGGATCTCAGGTGTGGCACTGGATACTCCTCCCTGGCTTACAGCCACCACCTCCTCTGCAGTTTCTGCACGTTCCACCTGCAGCCTTTGGTGGACTACCTCATCCTCCTCCTCATCATCACTAAAAAGTGGTAGAGAATCCAAAGGCAGATCAAGATTTGCCAACAGTTCCCTGGCAGAAGGTGCCCCAGAGGTGGGTGGCATAGTAATAACAGGGGACGGGGCAGAGGACTGTCGCTGACCCTCCCATGTAAGGGTGGTGTCAGATGATCCAGCCGACCTCGTTTGGGAGCTTTGGGCGGTGGAAGTGGAGGATTGGGTAAGCCAATCTAGAACCGCTGGCTGTGTGGTTCTTACAGAACCACTGGGTGTCTGGGGTAGCTGCACCCTGCTGCCACGCCTGTTTCCCCGGCTGCCGCCGGGCCTGGTGCTGCCACTTCTCCTACCCTCACCGTCTGCCGTTGCAGTCATTGCCTGGGAAGTGCTGGAAGTAGGACGCTTGGACATAGTTCTTTGGTTGGTGTAAATTTTGAAAAAGAAATAATCTATTGGGCAGAAGGCACAAATTTTCAGTGACTATTGCTTTGTGGGTTGGAGGCACCCAGCAAAGCAGAAATTTACAGGTTATCCCAAAAAAACAATTTTTTTAAAACTTTTTTGGTTGCGGGTGGCTAGAGGGGTTTGAAGGCAACCAGCAGAGCACAAACCGACAGCTTTTGTGGGGCGCTGACTTCGCCTCAAATAGAACAGCTGATCACAAACAAACAAACAAACAAACTTTTTAAAAAAATTTTTGAAGGTTTTTTTTTTACTTTTTTGGTTGCGGGTGGCTAGAGGGGTTTGACGGCAACCAGCAGAGCACAAACGGACAGCTTTTGTGAGGCGCTGACTTAGCGTCACCTACAACAGCTGATCACAAACAAACAAACGTCTAGCGTCTCCTCTCTGTCACGGAACAGTAGCTGGTTCAATGCTACGTGTCCTGACTCCTGAGTGATTCTTCTCACTTTTCTCTCCCTATTTCTTTTTTTTATCTCCCTATCTCTCCCTAGATATCATGATTTTTGAGTTAGATGGCTATCTCTCCCTCTCTCTACCTAACTCTTGATTTCTCAGCCTCTTTCACTATGTATGAGCTTATCAAGCTTTCCCTGTATCTTGCGATTTTTTTTTTTTATCTTCCTCTCTCCAGCTTCTCCCACAAACAATATATACTCCTTCTCTATTTCTCCCTGTATTTATCCAGTTGTTTTGATATGTAATCTATGTGTTTTCCCTCTCTGCCTAACGTACACCTCCTCTCTCTCTGCAGTCTAGACACACAATGAGAAAGAGCATGGACGCTCAGGCACTTCCTGTTCCTGGAGTGACGTCACACACCTTGATATTCACATAATAACAGGATACAAAGGATTATAGGAGTAATAATCCCTTGTAGCCTGTTCTATTCTCTGATTAAAGTACAGTTTTGCGACGCCGTTGCGACTTTTTGCAAAGTTCATAACGAATCTGGTTCGGAACGGTTCGGTTCGCTCATCCCTAGTCATAACTGTTTTTTATTATTATTCACAGTATATTATATGAAACAATAAAGAGCATTGTAAAAGCCAAACGGCTCTGTAGACAATTAAAAATAAATAAATATATTATGGCTTTTAGAAGGTGGAGGGGGTGGGAGGGAGAACAAAAACCCAAAAATGAAAATTGTCAATGTCCTCAAAGTGTTTAACCCCTTAACGACATCGGGCGTAAATTTACGCCCTGATGCCGGTAAGGAAGTTCAGAGCGGGGCCGCGCGGCGACCCCGCTCTGAACCGCGCCGGTCCCGGGTGCCGCGAATAGCCCGGCACCATAGGTATTAGCGGGCACGGTCCGATCGCCGTGCCCGCTAATACAGTAATCAGATGCAGCTGTCAAACATGACAGCTGCATCCGATTACCGGATTCAGCCGTTCCCTGGGGTCTAGTGGAGGAGATCGCTCCTCCGGGATGTTATCCCGGAGGAGCGATCTCCGTAACTGAAGCCGGCCGGGGACGCGTCCAAGATGGCGCCGTCCTCGGCTCGGCACTCGTTTGTTTCTGGCTGCAGCAGCCGGAAGTAAACGAGTGCCGATCTCATGGATCTCTGCAGCATATCTATGCTGCAGAGATCTCAATGAGAGATCAAAGCACTTATACTAGAAGTCCCCTAGGGGGGCTTCTAGTATAAGTGTAAAAGTAAAAAAAAAAGTGTTGTTAATAGTAAAAAGCCCCCTCCCCTAATAAAAGTCTGAATCACCCCCCTTTTACCAGGTTATAAATAAAAGTAAATAAATAAATACATAAACAAACATGTTTGCTATCGTCGCGTGCGTAATCGCCCGAACTATTAATTAATCACATTCCTGATCTCACACGGTAAACGGCGTCAGCGCAAAAAAATCCCAAAGTGCAAAATTGCGCATTTTTGGTCGCATCAAATCCAGAAAAATTGTAATAAAAAGCGATCAAAAAGTCGTATATGCGCAATCAAGGTACCGATAGAAAGTAAACATCATGGCGCAAAAAATGACACCTCAAACAGCCCCATAGACCAAAGGATAAAAGCGCTATAAGCCTGGGAATGGAGTGATTTTAAGTGACGTATATTTGTTGACAATGGTTTAAATTTTTTACAGGCCATCCGATACAATAAAAGTTATACATGTTACATATCGTTTTAATCGTAACGACTTGAGGAACATATATAACAAGTCAGTTTTACCCCAGGGCGAATGGCGTAAAAACACATTTCCCCCAAATAAACAAAATGCGTTTTTTTTTTCAATTTCCCCACACTTTGAATTTTTTTCTGGTTTCGCAGTGTACTTTATGCAAAAATTCAGCCTGTCATTGCAAAGTACAATTAGTGATGCAAAAAATAAGGGCTCATGTGGGTCGCTAGGTGGAAAAATGCAACTGCTATGGCCTTTTAAGCACAAGGAGGAAAAACCGAAAACGCAAAAATCGAAATTGGCTCTGTCCTTAAAGGGTTAAATGGCATAAGTTTGAGGCCAAAATACAGCCGTATTTTCTATATAATGATGCACTGTATTGAAATCGATGGGAATTTGGCTGTCAGTGCACACAGAATACAGAATAACAGCAGTAATTGATTACTACCATCCAAATTTTGAACATACTCATTATTTATGACCTGCTATTGCAAAATATGTCAGTTTTTTTTACCCATCTGTTTACACATTATTTTATTTTTACTCATGATTACAGTTGTACTTTTAGCTTTTCAAAAGCTTTTTAGCTTTTATTTTATATATATATAGTGTGTGAACCTAGCCTAAGTGTAAATTTTCTATTGGTCACATAAGATGGATGCAAATATTTAGTTCTAGGCTATGTTCCCACACTGTATTTTGGTCGGTATTTTGCAACCAAAACGAGGAGTGGATTGAAAACACAGAAAGGCTATGTTCACACACTGTTGAAATTGAGTGGACGGCCGTGGTGGTTTTGAAATAACGGGCGTTATTTGCCATCCATGAATGGCGGCCATCCACTCAATTTTAAAGAGTCACTGTCGTATATATATATATATATATATATATATATATATATATATATATATATATATATATATATTTATTTTTTTTTTGCATTAATCAATAGTTCAGGCGATTTTAAGAAACTTTGTAATTGGGTTTATTAGCCAAATATGCCATTATCTGCATTTAAAAAGCCTTTTCCCAGGTCCCCCCCTCCCTCCTCTTTTCCATCCACTGCAAAAAATCTGGAAATTGTGACTTGTTGCATCAGACATACCCAGTCTGTTCTAGGAAGAGGGGCGGGGGGAGGAGGGAGGGAGTTAGCCGACAGCAGAAAGCTGAGAACAAAGGGATTACAGGCATGGAGCTGGGTGACAGCTGTAATCAGAGCTCAGAGAGGTCAGTGGTGGTCTTTTATTTAGCTCTCTCCATAGGAGAACAATGAAGACAAGGGGGAGAGCTTCAAACTGCTTTCTCATGATAAAAATGCATTTTTCGGCTAATAAACCCAACTACAAAGTTTCTTAAAATCACCTGGACTATTGATTTCTGCAAAAAAAAAAAATTTCACGACAGTGACACTTTAAGTGTGAACATAGCCTTTCTATGTTTTCGGTCAATTGTAAGGACGGGGGATGGGGGGGATGCCTCCTTTATATACATACTTGATTATAACCGTCATTAGTATATATTTCTGAACTTGCTTTTAGCACATCTTGCTAGGAAGTCTGGTAGGTATTAGATGTGTTGTCATTTTCAACATCTATTCATTCAAGACAAACAAGACTAGTGAAATGAAGAGGTGTTAAAATGAGATGTAACTAAACAATGGAATAGGAAAATATACAGTACATATATCTCATGGGTATCCTGATATTTGTAATAAATGACACTGATGTACTTAATCATAAACATGCAGGAAGAAATATAGTGGTGTCTCATTTGCTTTTATATGGGGATTTCTTGGATGGTGTAAATGCTTTGTTGTATGTATTATAGATCTACTTCCAGTGACAATACTGCACTTTTATTTTACACAGAATAGAAACAATCTATAGATGGGGACTCATTTTTTTTTTTAGAAACAAACAGACGCTAATTGTTAATTATTGAAATCAATGTCCATTCTTTTCTGCAGCAACAGCGGCGGCATTGCATTGAATTCAATGCAGGCTGCTGTGTTCCAACTTCGTTATTTTAACGTCTGTTCCTTAGAACAGGCTTTAAAATAATTAAAGGGGTAGTGCGGCGGTAAAGAATTATTGACAGAATAACACACATTACAAAGTTATACAACTTTGTAATGTATGTTATGTCTGTGAATGGCCCCCTTCCCCGTGTCCCCCCCCCCACCCGTGTACCCGGAAGTGTGGTGCGCTATACATACCTGTCACGTGCCGACTCGTCTCCGATCTTCAGTCTGCGACGTCGTCTTCGGACGGCCGGGCCGAATCCCTCCGAGCGTCCTGAGTGCCGGCAGCCCTCTTCAGCGTCATCAGATGCTCATCCGCGATTGGCTGAGTACAGTTATTCTTAGCCAATCGTGGCTGAGCAGCCGATGACGTGGCAGAGGGCGGCCGGCACTCAGGACGGACGGAGGGATTCGGCCCGGCCGTCCGAAGACGACATCGCAGACTGAAGATCGGAGACGAGTCGGCACGTGACAGGTATGTATAGCGCACCACACTTCCGGGTACACGGGTTGGGGTGGTGGGACACGGGGAAGGGGGCCATTCACAGACATAACATACATTACAAAGTTGTATAACTTTGTAATGTGTGTTATTCTGTCAATAATTCTTTACCGCCGCACTACCCCTTTAACATGCCTATTGGCAAACAGCGACTGGAAACAATAGCTGTTCCCACTATGTAAAGTATGGCCGTCAGCCATACTTTACATTGTAGTCAATAGTTAATTGCATTGCGGGCACACCCAACGGTGTCCGCAATTCAATTGTAAAAAACTGTATCGTCTGCAGAAACATGCCGAACGCCACACAGTGTCCGGCAGTATAACACCATCTGGTGTTATACTAAGTGTGAACATAGCCTTACACGGCCCGATATTCCAGATATTGCAGAGCCTATTTTTACTTACCTCTCCACGCTCCTTCTAGCTTTTCCCTGCTGTGAGGAGCTGCTGTGGAAGCTTCTACACCCGTCTCTACAGTGATAGACCACTCAGCCAATCATTGACTGAGACAGGACAGCACCACGGTCATTGGTTGGCTGAGCGGCCTGTCCCTTCAGAGACTGTCTCAGAAGTTCCAGCGGCAACTGTGGGCAGCAGGCAGTCATCAGCCACCGGCCGCACTATTACACTTGTTACCATCTCTGGCTTTAGTCCACCATTTATGCATTTGACTTTGTACCTTGCTGCCTTCTCTGTTCTGATCTTTGCCTGTTTTTGTGACTATGCCTTTGCCTGTTGTTATTGCACCTTTCATTATCACCTTTCCTGTTGCTGACCAGGCTTGTCTGACCATTCTATTTTGAGTCCTGTCTTATTATTTTTTATTTTTTTATTTTTTTTTCATAGTAATTTGTACAAAACAGCATTTGTACATATTCACATCATACGTCCAAATTGATGAAACAAGCATTGTTTGATGGACAATACAATATACTGTGCAGCAACAACAACAACCCCCCCCCCCTCCAGAGATGCAGAAATAAGAGCTAAATAAAACAAAAACATTTAGTTATGAGTCTATGGCAACACCTGATTTCCTGTAATTTTCAAGTGTCCCAGCGACCCTGCTAGTTCAGACATTAGGTACCATTTTGTACCAACAAATGGTGTCATCAGGTCTTTAATTTTTTGATCCGAGAGGAATTTTACTAGAAAGTGTCTCCATTTTTTTATTTTTTTGTAGTGTTCGCCTCTTTCAGTCTCTCACACTCCATTCTATCAAGAAATAGATAAGTCTGTATTTTATGTATCCAGTTTTCTTGCACTTATATAAAAGTTAGGACTGTTACCCAGTTGTGGACAGTTTATGACCTGCTGTACAAGTAAGCAGGGGCAGCATGGGGAGGGGGGGAAGGGTACTAGCTTTAGGGCCCACTTGGCCTGTCTCTTTGTCCCCCTGGGCTCTGACATGATAATGTGACTTACTGCCAATGGCAAATCTATCAATGGTAATAATTGAAGGAGGAGAAGAGTTCTCCTATATACTAGAGATGATTGAACGGCGCTGATGTTAAGGTTTGTTAGAACTCGAACAATCGTTATTTGACTCCCGCAGTCTTCCCGTTCTGTGGGGAAGGTGGTGGCAGCAAGAGTCCCCCCTGGAAAACAGGGATACAACCTATGGCCCAGGCTGTATTCCTGTTTTTCAGGCTGGATTCGGGCTGTCTCCACCTTCCCCATGGAACGGGAAGACTGCGGGAGTCAAATACCGATGGTTTGAGTTCATACGAACCTGAACATCAGCGCTGTTCGATCATCTCTGCTATATACTACACTCATGATGACATGGTATACTGTATATTTTTGATATTATCTGGTTTCCAAGACAACAAACTTTGTAATTTCCCATTCCCTTGATATTTGAGCAGATTATACAGCAAATTGTACAGTCTCCGATAAAGAATAGGGATTTACATCTGAATTAGATGTGGGAGGAATACAACATTCTCTTACATCACATTGTATATGAAGACTAACACATAACACAAGCCCACACAACCGATACAGTCACTTTACAGAATCTAATTATGCCGCATGGCGCACCGCTCAGATATTGGAGAAACCAAGACAGACGGAGATAATACACAGTAAGTGACTCCGCAATCAATACTCTACTATGGAATGAAAAATGGAATGCTGGCACGCGGCTGCCTCTGAAGAAATAATGGATTCCACTACATTAGAAAGGTCAACACTGTTCCCAATTACAGACTGCAGGAGTGTTAGTGAAAACTTATTGCGTTTGGGCACTTATTTTGGGCACTTTACAAAACTTTTGAGTTCTGCACTTATTAGACAAGGCCCCAAGACATCTCCTTAATCTTTTCCTACACAAGTAAGAGATAACGTGTATGACAACCTAAGAGTGATGGTGAAAGGTGGTCGGTTGGGGACAGATATAGAGTAAATGTGCTGAACCTTTAGGACTGCAGAAGGAAGGGAGCAAATATAAGAGAAAGAGGCCAATCGGAGCATAATGATGAGAGGTAACCTGGTGGTTGTGTCTTTACAGAGGCAATGCACACCGATGGGGAAAAGCCAACTTTACACAGCCATATGTTAATGGAGGTGCCAGAACAGGACTGGCTTGTTCTCAGAATTGGTGGTTGTCCCTTTGGTTAGTGATGGCCCACTCTCAAAGTTCTATGACCTGTCCTACTGACATCCCATATAGCATGAATCTTGAAGAACATTGTAAGCAGTCCTGCTAGATGTTTGTAAAGCTTTTAACCTGTGGTTTGTTTGTAAGTTTTTTGAAAAGCCCTATTACATTCACACCTGTGAAAACATCAGGGGGGCATACATTCCCCCTGTATCGATAGGATAAGTCACTTCATGTTTATGTTGTGCTAAAAGAACCTTGGGCGTAATTTGAAGTAACTTCATTGACTCTTAGATAACAGATGGAGTGATCATAGAAAACAAGACTAGAATATAAATCAGCTTATTTCTTGGGTAACTTCATTTCACCAGCAGAGGGCAGAATAACAATTTTTTTTAATAAGTGAAAAAAGTTCTGTCCTGTACATTGGTGTAACAATATTATACAGTGATCTTGTGGAGTAGTAGAAGATCTCAGGATTTTATCAAACTAAACTGAAAAATAAGTATGTTCCAAGCCCCAACTATTTCATATATTGGTTCGTTTCATGTCATCTTCAGAGATATGGTTTCCATTAGCACTGAGAGGGAAAGTAGGAAAAGAATTCCAGTGTTTGAAGCCCTGGTTGTGGTCACAATAATTACTGCAAAGAATTCTATTTCATGAGAGTTGTTCAGATGCCAGTCTGACTATCCCAAAGTTCACTGCTCGGAGCTCCAGATTGTAAAAGACATGCTAATACTATAGTCAGCGCTAATACTATAAGCAGCACTGTATACAACATGGAAGATTCCTGAGCTGCTAATAGTAGACGTACACATTTTGGGTAGCTTCACACGTAATGTGTTTGAAGTGGATTTCACGCTGCTCATATCGCAGCAAACACGGCTGACATACTTGTTACCATTAGAGTCTATAACCTGCTTTCTCGCTGTTGATTTTATTTCCACTGCAAGAATGTAGTGGCAGCTTTCTGTAAAAATAATAAAGACACAATGCTTACCTGCCCCCATTCCTCCGGTGCACTCTAGTCTGCTTCTACAGTGCCGACTCACTGACAGCCCGCTTAGGCAATCACTGCATTGCCCCGCCGCAGCCAGTGATTGGCTGAGCAGACTGTCAGTGAGTCGGGACCTTAGAAGCAGAGTGTAGTGCGCCGGAGGAATGGGGGCAGGTAAGCATTGTGTCTTTTTTAGTTTTACCAACGTGGTATGGAAGTTGTTAAAGAAAGCTGCCACTACATTCTTGGGGTATGTACGCACTACATAAAAGAGGCGGAATTTTGAGTGGATTCCGTGTCAAATTGCATTAGTATTCCATTCAACATTCCGCCTGTAAAATATGAACATTGGTCCTTTCCATAGGTTTATATAGGTTTCTGCTTATTCCTTCACACGGCGGAATTTTAATCTGGAAATCTGCATTTCGCCAAAAGAATTGACATGTCAATTCTTTGGGCGGATTCCACTAGAGGAAACCTATTGAAGTCAATGGAGTTTGAATTCTGCTTGAACTCCGCTTGCATTTTGTTTGAATTCTGCACAAATTCTGCTCCTATTCTGCCAGAGCTGAATAGGCAAGAAATGTTTCCTCTTCAATTCCTTGTGGAATCCTCTCATATTCCATAGTATGAACATACCCTTGTACTGGAATTAAAATCTGAAGCAAGAATGCAGGGCTATAGACTTTAACGGTAAAAAGTATTGCAGCGGATTAACTGTGATATATGCAGCATGAAATCCGCTGTGTGAATCTACTCTTAGGCTATGTTCACACACAGTAAAAGTAAAATATGACTGTAAAATAAGGGGGAAAAAAAATATATAAATATTTTATTATCTAATGATGTGCCACATTAAAGTCTATGGAAAAATATCTGTCTGTGCACAAACACAAAGACTCTCCGCCTCATCTCTCCCTCATTGCAGCTTCACAACCACTGGCTGCAGTATTGCATGTACATATACTTTGGAATGATTTCTTAGCCCTCATGAGTGCGAGGATATTTGCAATTGGTGTGATAATTTGTGAATGCATCTCAATAGTGCTTTGTATATCAGCGTATCAAAATATAGCGGTAAACACAGAGTAAAAACTACATAAACAAGTGGCTGTGTGCATGATATAAAAGAGGAAGTACTTGGTTACGTTAACAGTATATTAGGTATGCTATTTCCAGGGACAAGTATCTATACTTCAAAATTAAGTTAAAGGAAAAAAATCTCCAGTGTTCTGATACTTATCGGCTGCTGTCGGTACTAGAAGACTTGAGATTTTTAATAGAAGTAAAATTACAAATCTCTGGCACTTTCTGACATCAACTGATTTGAAAGAAAGAAAAAATTCGATGGAGTACCCCTTTAAGACAACCTAAGTAAAAGACAAAAACACATTTTTCCATTTCTCCATAAATGGGCACTTGTCTTTAAAAAACAAAGACATGTCAAAAGTTTTGATTTGTAAAAAAGCAGAAGGGCACTAAGTCCATCTCCCGTCTCTGGTTTGTTTTTCCTATTATATATTATCCTACGCTTGTCCTCCTGTGACTGTCTAAGAATGAACAATGTGCTGTTTATGTAATCGTAGCCCGTCGCTTGTTTGTATGTGACTGTTGCTATGACTAAAATGTAACAGCAAAAACCTTTATGTCAATCTCTTATTTCAAAACAGTTATAGGAAAAGTCGCTGTTGGGAAATAACTGCCCCGTATTGTTATTCTTCTACCTGAATGAAGCACTGGTTGGCCCACCACCCCCAATATGATGAAACCCCCTCCTCTCTGTGACGTGTCTCCATTAGAATCAATGGAGCCACGTCACAGAGGGGACATCATCAAACTGGGGGTTGGTGGGATTGGGACCCGGGCAACAGTAAAAAAAAAAAAAAAAAAAGTGCGCCACGAGCATCCCCGCGGAGGTCTTTTCAAGTAAAAAACAATAAAATCAATGAAGCTAGTGGTACATTTGCTTTAAGGAGTGTTCCCATTACAACTAATATAGTGCTGCTAACATCAAGTAACATACTATATTTGTGCAAATACACTACATTCATTCAGTGAACTTGATTCCTGATGTGCTGCTTTTTCTCTCCCATTGTTGACAGCTTGTTGTCTAGGTTACCGACCACTACGATTGTAAATGCTTTTACAGTGGTGGTCAGTAACCTAGACAACAAGATATCAACAATGGGAGAGAAAGAGCGGCATTTCAGTCAAAGGAGGCAAGAATACTTTAAAGGGGTTATCCAGTGCTACAAAAACATGGCCACTTTCTTTCAGACACAGCACAACTCTTGTCAGCAGTTCAGGTGTGGTTTGCAATTAAGCTCCATTCACTTCAATAGAACTGAGCAGCAAAACCCCGCCCAAGCTGGAGACAATGGTGGTGCTGTCTCTGGAGGAAAGTGGGCAGGTTTTTGAAGTGTTAGATAACCCCTTGAAAGGGAACCTGTCAGCTTAAATTCACATTCCAAATTGCTGACACTGATAGCTGTTAAGGCGAGGAGACACGTGTTCCCTCTCATATATTCGTCCATCTTTCCGGAATGTAGAAACATGTTTTAAATATACAATATGGTAAGAAGAGTCGAAGAGGCTTTCCTGAGCTCCTAAAGTGCAGAAAGCTGTAAAACCTCCTTACTCCCCTCTCCCATACCTGACCCGGCTTTGGGACTCCTCTAGTTGTCAATCAGGCCGGGGTGGGAGATAAGAGTTATCCAGCTTGCAGCAGATCAGGAGCCTGGGAAAGCCTCTTTGACTCCATAAGTCAGAAAATGAAAGCATTTTTCTATATCCTGGAAGCACAGCTGGATATGTGGTAGCATGTGTCTCCTTTTCCAAACAACTATCTAACAGTGTCAGCAATTTGGAACATGAATTACAGCTGTATCTTTACCCATTCCGGTGCCTCATATTGCCACTTCGGGTCTCTCTGACAGCCACCGGCTGTCTGAATATGTCAAGTACCCGGCAATTCTCATTTATGACCAATATCCACCAATTTTTCACTTATAACAATGTCAGGAATGTTACACTACACTACATCCAATAATGGATCATGTGGTTTGTTCATCTGGCACACATTGTATAGAAGCGAAATACTAGTTTTCATTGTGCAGCATTATTATTAAAGGGGTATTCTGCTCAAACATAACTTTTCTTATTTTTCTGCCCATGGTGAAACTAGCAATTCATTCTATACTTGTTATTATCTATTCAGTCTCCTTCCCCCAGTTCTGTTGCTTTCTTCTGAATACACAAAAAACTGTGTGTGAGCTTTTCTCTCCATCTTCTCCTCCTCCCCCCTCCCTTCTGAGACAGCTGATGTAAACAAGTCCCTATCTGCAACTTTGTAATTCCGGGAGGGATAATCAAAGTGAGTTCATCAGCAACTTGACCTCAGATTAACCCTCCCAGCATTACAAAAAAAATACAAAGTTGCAGATAAAGCCTGCCAGGGGCGTGTTTACATCAGTTGTCTAAGAATTAAGGGGGAGACGGAAAGAAAAGCTCACACAGTTTTTTGAGTCTTAAGCAGAGAGCAGCAGCTCAGAACTGGGGAAAAGAAACTGAATAGATAATAACAAGTATGAAATGAATTATCAGTCTCAACATGAGTCTCAACAGTCGCAATAAAAACGTACGTTTGAGTGGAATACCCCTTTAAATCTCTCCCATAACCTTTTCCTTTTAAAATTGTAATTGTTTAATATGAAAATAATAAAACATAAAAAAAACAGTTTTTTGATGCCTTAGGCTATGTTACCACATTCCCATATCTTTTTTAGAATAAATTACAGCCCGAGTTTAATAAGGACAGCCGTAAATAATGATTGGGATCTTCACTGACGGCCATCTCTGCCAAATAACCGCCATTATTTTAAAAACAACGGCAGTTATTTCTCATAAAAATACATTGTGGGAACATAGCCTTAAAGTGTCTTTAATTTAGCGGTGTACAACTAATCTCCCTTGTGTGAACAGGTGTGATCACTTTTCGCACAATTAGGCCAAGCAATCGCCATGTGATGTGTATGACCCTTAGATATACAATGACCCCTGAAATGAAAGCAGAAGGGAGAGGATTAATATCTAATTACATCAAGCCTTTTGTTCTTTAGTGAGCCATATTATAATGTACAGATATCAGCATGGTAGGAGTGATCACAGCTCCAGTTTAGCAGCTGACTTATATATAATATATATATATATATATATATATATATATATATATATATATATATATATATATGTGTGTGTGTGTGTGTGTGTGTGTGTGTGTGTGTGGAGGCTGGTAACAGTGTGCCGTGGTCCTTATGGCAGGGTTCCTGGTATATGGGTTAATGGGAGGAAAGTAATTCTGGTAAAGGGGTCTCTTCTGCTCTTTACAAAGAGAATCTAATGGAATGTTAATACAGTCTGAAAGCTTAAAGTAAGATAAGTGACCCCAGACATTACATTCCTATATGATTAAATAGCTAGGCAACGTATACAAAAATTAACTATGTACTTTAGGGTTTTTTTGCACTGAAAAAGTTAAAGGGGTTGTCCAGCGAAAATCTTTTTCTTTCAAATCAACTGGTTTCAGAAAGTTATATTGATTTATAATTTACTTCCATTTAAAAATCTCAAGTCTTCCCATACCTATCAGCTGCTGTATGTCCTGCAGGAAATGTTTTCTTTTCAGTCTGACACCATGCTCTCTGCTGACATCTCTGACCGAGACAGGAACTGTCCAGAGCAGGAGGGGTTTTCTATGGGGATTTGCTACTGCTCTGTAGCAGTGTGTGTTTTGTCCTGATCTAGCTATTACAAGAGACAAATTACTTCTAACAACAGACAATAGACAGCAGATTACAGAGAAAAAAGACACTTAGTGGGCTAGACTTTAGAGTTGTCAGGAATACGGTGATGTATAATTATGTTAAGAATCACATAAGCGATCAATTGGAGGGAAGTTGTTTAAAATAGCAGTAAACATTTGACAGGTTATTGGAGTGATTTTTTGGTCTGAATGAGGGAATGTCTCTCAGAATTTATACAAGACAACTTGATGTTCCCTTGTTGCTTTAATTTATTGCCATCACAATAGTTATGTTAGAATTAAATAATTATGTTGGATAATTCCAGTATTCCAATGTTCTATACTATTGTTATCACATGGAGATATACAGTAACCTTGCAATGTTTTAAAGAGTAGGCCCACATAGTACATTCCTGGTGTTGTATAGCCTATAGAGACATGTTACAATACAGCTCTACAGCAAGGACAATGCTTATATAATTCCTCATTTACTGTCACCATTAGTTATTATAATACACTTCAAATGTTTAAGTTTAGTATGTTAAAAGTTGTGAACATCTTCATACCAGCATAGTTGAGAAAACAATCTGCTTTTGTTATAACCATGTGAGATACTTGAACATAAGTATTCGACAACTTAAATACACTAAGTGACCAAAAGGGGAAAAAAATGATGTACTAAGAAAGAGTTGTTTGAATTCAATGAATGTGTGATAAAGTAAAAACATGATATATGTAAGTGATCGCAATGTTATTAATGTGACAGATGTTTATTGTGGAAAACTGTGTGATTGATAGGAGGCTTTAGTGTCCTGTTGAGTGTCTCTAGCCTGGATACAAGATTAGATTCAGTTGGGTATGGAGGATACAGGTGAGTCTTGTCAGGGGTTGGGGAAGTTGCAATTCTTGCCGAAGTGCCCCTCTGCTGGCAAACATTGAAGGTCAGCTCTTACTGAAGACACACTAGTGCCAAGTACTACTGGATGTGCCCCCCCCCCCTGCTCACTCATTAAAGCAAGACCAGATCTACCATGAGTACTAGTTCTCTCTCCCTCTAAATTCTTTATTTCAAGTCAGCGCAAACGATCCAAAGTGCAGCGGAGTCCAGCAGAGTACAGTAGTGTATAGACAGTCCCCCTCATATTTTCCCTAGCTCTTACATTACACCACCTTGCAGCCCCTCAGTTACCACAGCTTGTAATGTAAGACCGGAGTACTCTCACTTTATAGACATGGCTCTGCTTTTGGTCTCCCCCAACAATAAGAGAAATCAGTTTCCAAGTAATCACAGATGTTTTCTTCCCTTCCGTGAATGAATATCCACTTTTCCACAGTAGTTAAAACTTTCTTATTAGTTACTTCCAGTAAACACGGCACAGCCAGTGTTCGTAGCTATCAGAGATCAACGCAGGAGAGATACACAGAACTAGAGATGAGCGAATCACGTGGAAATTCTTTTTGCGAAGTGCACGTATAGCCGTGCAAATTTGCAAAGATTCGTGAATCGCGAAAAATCTATTAAAACAAGAAACTCTAGTAGCTACAATCGTGGGACTATTACAGAGTAGCAATTTTTTTCAACAGCTGTTGCTGTGACAGTGTCAAAATTTAAAATGTCAATCAGTCTGTCAATCATTTAATTTGCGCCATGGACATTAGTGGATGTTGGTGGATCAGCAGTGTAATATACATTTTCTTACAGGACAGCAGTGGACATTGGTAAATGAGCACCCAGTGAATTTTTAGGATGGACGAAGCGTTCAGTGTGACACCCAGCACCCAGTGACTTGGTATAATGAATAACAGTCACCCAGTTACTTGGTATACTGGACAATGGCTACACTGCTCCCACAGAAAACCACCCACAATCCACCCTTCTGTTCTCTCTGTCCCTATCTCTCTGTATTTCTCTCCCTGCTCTAACAGCCTGCTGCAACCTACTCTACCCTATACACAGCCGACTGGCCGCCTCCAGGAAGCCAATCACCTTATATAGGGGATGAGAGGGAGGTGCTGACATCACAGTTAGGTTTGCAGCTGATTGGATTGGCGCTGGGGATTATGGATAATCCCTTGCTCTGACAAAAAGACAGTTTTGTAAGATAACATGTGCATCCGCCATGTTTAGTAAATTTGCGAAGCAAATCTGTCGAATTTGTGAATCGCTACGAAGCAAATTTAAAGCCGTCTTGCTTCGAATTGGAATTCGTCAGATTTGCTTCGCTCATCCCTACACAGAACTATTATCACCTGTCAGCTACCATGCACTCTCTGCACTGCCCATTCTAGCAGCGATTCCTTATTCAATATAAAATCTGAACCATTGGTGTCATTGCATTAATACCCCAATAGAATAATTTTACGCTTTTCAGTACCCATGTTGCATAAATGCAGAGAAATTTCCTGGCATATAAGGCAAACTTATTCATAACCCTCATTTCCTGATGGTGACCAAAAGAGAGTACTTTTGGCCTTGCAGTATCCTTTTATTTCTCATAAAAGGATCCTAACTATAACATATAGGCTATGTTTACACTACAGTATGTATGGGATCACACTACCTATGGGATCCCGGCCGGAGCATATACACATTGTATACGCTCTGGCCGGGATCCTGTGCGGCGACGCAAAGAACTGACATGTCAGTTTTTTGCGGCCGCAATTCAGTGAATTTCAGCCGTAGTACACCCTGTCAGTTCACACAATGAAGCGAGCGCCTCCAGCCGCTTGCTTCATTGTGTTCTATGGGGAGTTCTGATGCAGTACCGGCCGGGATGATCTGTGCAGAGACCGGCCGTTCCGTGACCCAGCCAGAGTTATGGAACGGCCAGTCGTTCAAGTTGTGTGAACATAGCCATATGTTGTATGGATTGGAGGTCAGAACTTCTTTCCACATATTGAGCCTGGTCACATTACGGAATCCACGCAGATAAGCTTTGGTGGATTCCGTCTGCTCACCCCTTCACGCTACTACTTGAAGATCTGGCCATCTCATAGGCTCCATCCTATTCAGGCAGATTCTGCCGCTCGCCAAAGAAAGAATTGACATGTCAATTCTTTGGGGCGGACAGCGGAATCACATCACCATAGAATTGAGCCTATGGGATGGCAAGATGTTCAAGCTGGAGCACGCATGGAATCTGCCGAAGCTTATTCACACGGATTCCGTAGTATGAGAGGGCTCATTCATTGAATAGACCTCGTGACATGCAGTGGGAACATAAATTCCGATAGATTGCAATAATTTTTAGAGATCTCTTACAAAAAGTTGGAAAGACAGATGTGCCGGTTAACAAATAGTTAACAAACAGATCCTTTCGCATGGAAATGTCTTTTTTTTTTAATCTATAATGCAATACGTCTTTCTTAAGAGTGCGGCAATCTCTATGTCACTTCCTTGTCTTTACTAGTGCTTGATCATTTTAGGATTCCCCATTGACTCAGTAAGAAAGAGCAAGAAAACCACAAGCTATTTAATCTCTCTTAGAAAAGAGAAACTTTGACATACACTTGAGGTTTCTCTTGGCGTACAGGAAACAAGAATTCATCGAGTGAGCTGTGGCCTAATAATGACCTCATAGTGTTCTCGATAAAAACAGGTTCCGTAGACAGCGATGCATTGGATCAACGATGCATTTCCTGATGATGGTTGAATAAAATATTCATCTTCTCTTAGATACTTTTTGGAGACATTCAAGAAAAAACAGGATTAAACTTGGGTTCACGCATGTTATTTTGGTTAGTGTTATGAACCAAAACCAGGAGTGTGTCCGACACAAAGAAAAGGAACGAATCGTCCAATTGTTAATTGTTTCTGTGTCAGTTCCTCTATACTGACCAATATACTGACCAAACTAGTCTCATAATGATCGAAATGAAGGTGAATTGATCCCAACTGACCCAATCTACTGTATAATACAGACTCATCACTTCACTAGTTACTATTGATTCACTGACAGTGAAATCCATGTGACATTGATTTTCCCAATTAATTTTACTTACGGATAGATCTCAAGTCGATTTGCAAATGGAAGAAACTTGAACAAAAGAGAGTCAGTATATTGATATATAACAATATACTCATATTACTTGACTAACGGAGAAGAGCAAGGGCCATTTTTTGTGTTTTACTTATTCTTCATCACTGTTACTAAGAATATATACTGTAATTATGTCTTCACATGTAGCGCATTGCAATGGAAAATGCTACAGTACTGAGTACCATTAAAGTCTTTGGCCTTCTGGCACTGGCTCTAGGTGGCCAGATCAGTGACGACCCACGTAGCCATTGGCTGAGGCAGGACACTGAGCGGGGGATCTGGAGCTGGCAGGAGCGCGGACAGGTAGTTATGGCTGCTTTATTGTTTTTCTACTATAGCAGCAGTTTTCAAGGCTATGTCACTACATTCTCTAAGTAGAATGAAAATCCGATGCAACAATGGACTGCCATATACTTCAATGGTACTTAATATTGAGAAGACACCATTAATGTATTTGAGAATTTTTTTCATTTAAAAGTCTCCAGACTGGGCTCATAAATAATTTACAAATCTGTTGTGATCCCTATCTGATCCCTATCTACACACCACATCTAACCAAAGGAAGTGCTTGGATGTGGCTTAATTGAAAAGTCCATTGAATTTAATAGTAAAAAAAAAAAGAGATAAAACGGTGACAAAAGAAAAACTGTGTGAACAACTAATAAAAAAAACGTCCGCTGTTTACAAAAGACGTCCGAAAATAATGATCATGTTCATTATTTTGATGTCCTCAGTAAAAATGTCCTTTACATTGTCTTCCCATTGACTTCAATGCATTGCCATTGGAGTCAGTTAAAAACATTTAAAAGTTTTTAAATATCAAAATCAGGCGCCTTTTCTCAATTTTTGACGTTGTGTGAATATAGCCTATAGGTAAATAATGCAGAATAAAAAAAAATAAAATAAAATTACAATTACATCACCTTACATTGTTCAAAATAATCACAGCAGGAGGTCTGATTCGCAACGGATATTACTACATCAAAACAGCTTCCTCAGGGGTCATCCCAGATGAAGTGTAACAATTATATGCATAAATTGCATATTAACCTTTTCACATCTTTTACTATGCTCTCTTGCCAACCCAAAAGATCTGAAGTGTCTGCATTAGGTCCCGTCTATATCTGGTCATTATTCCTTTTTGTTTGTAGAATCATGTACCTGAATGTGCTTGCACCTGAAGAAAGTGCTTGCAGAGAGCAAACATGTGTCAGGTAGGGGGGTCTGGGATGACAACAGAACTGACAACCGCCCCATCTGGCCCTGCCTACTTGCCTCGAAAGCCCTAAATGGCTGCGGACAACTGGGCGGTGTTCCCTAACCTGATCAAAGTGGAAACACAGAACAGAGACTTGACGTACAGACAAAAAGTGGATAGTCAGAGGTGCGAGTTGGTAACAGCCAGGGCCGGACTGGGGCTGAAAAGCAGCCCTGGCACACAAACCCCACCAGCCCACATATATATTCCCCACACACCTATTGCACTATGTTGAGCAGAAATTTTTTTAGCTTTACTACTGTCACATTATTTTCTTACATATGTGAAGTATTACTCCCTGCAGACTATAGAAGAGTATACAGCAGTGATATCCCATAGCAGGTGTACACAGATGCTGAGAGTATACAGCAGTGGTCAGACAGTCACAGGTAGAATACAGAGCCATTACAGAGGATCTTTCCCCACTCCTGTCATTGTGCTGTTCCCCTATCCGACGCCTAAATAAATTATCTCAGACTGCTGACTAAATGGAGTTCACAGACGCTGAAATAAATTCATAACCTGGACCCCAAAAAAATGTATGACACAGGCCTAAAATGCATACCCCAACATGTAACTTCAGACCCCAGGCCACATTAACTTATACTGCAAACACCAAAGGAAACACAGATCCAAGACTGCCTCTCCCCACACAGCTCAATCCCCTCAACCTCCAATCTCTCGAGTGCACCTCCTCCGTACTCCTCCATTCTCTATAGTGTGCACCACCTCCGTACTCCTCCATTCTCTATAGTGTGCACCACCTCCGTACTCCTCCATTCTCTATAGTGTGCACCACCTCCGTACTCCTCCATTCTCTATAGTGTGCACCCCCTCTGTACTCCTCCATTCTCTATAGTGTGCACCACCTCCGTACTCCTCCATTCTCTATAGTGTGCACCCCCTCGTACTCCTCCATTCTCTATAGTGTGCACCCCCTCCGTACTCCTCCATTCTCTATAGTGTGCACCCCCTCCGTACTCCTCCATTCTCTATAGTGTGCACCCCCTCCGTACTCCTCCATTCTCTATAGTGTGCACCCCCTCCGTACTCCTCCATTCTCTATAGTGTGCACCTCCTCCAGGTAACACAGAGGGGACACAACCAGAGTGACACTGTCAGGAGCCACACTGTGTGACAATGTGAGTGCGATGTGCTGCATCACCGGCTCTCACACACACCTGTCCTAGCTGATCTGCCTCTTTCTTGCACAGTAAACGCTTAGGGGAAAATTTATGAAAGGGTGTAAATATACACCTGGTGTAAACTGCCCACAGCAACCAATCACAGCTCAGCTTCCAGCTCTGGTAAAATATAAGAGGAGCTGTGATTGGTTGCTGTGGGCAGTTTACACCACGTGTATATTTACATCCTTCTTCTATCTCCCATATTTTTCACTTCAAGTCCGATCTGTGCCCCATATATTTGATTAAAGCCCCTCTATGCTCCAATTACTAGTGTCCCCCCCAAAGTGCCCCCACCAGAGAAAAAAACAAACAAACAACAACTCTCCTGTGACCCGTTCCTGCAGCTCCTCTCCCGGCAGCGCGTGTCTTTTCTCTATCAGGCATCAGTGTGACTTCTGGTACTGCATGGTTTTGCTGATGGCTTTGTAGTCCTAGTCCTACACACTACTTACCCCACCTGACCCCCCCCCCTACACACACACACTAGAATCCCCTGCTGTGCTCCGATATAATAATAAGGCCACCTGTGCAGTGCCCCAATAGTAATAATCCCCCCTGTGCTCTGTCCCATAGTAGTTATCCCCCCTGTGCTGTCCCCATAGTACTCCCCCTGTTCTGCACCCCCATAGTAATCCCCCCGTGCTGCACCCCCATAGTAATCCCCCCGTGCTGCACCCCCACAGTAATCCCCCTGTGCTCTGCTCCATAATACAGCCCCCATTCCCCCCCCCCACCCTGCATTGCCAAATACAAACAAAAACATTATACTCACCTTATTCTGAAATACAGCGGGTCCTTCTCTCTTCTGATCTCCTCGCAGGCCGTATCCTCCCAATAAACTTGCGGTCCCGTGGGCTGTGGGTGGGCGGCACTATCGTCAGTCTGAGCATGATGTTTCGGAGGGGCGGCCGCTGACAGGGGCACACTAATTAAGATCCCCCCCCCAACTTACACACTACCCTACCTGACCCCCCCACACACACACACACTCACACATTAGCCCACCTGACAAATCCCCCCCACACTCACTACCCCACCTGACACTCCACACACACTCACACACTACCCCACATGACCCACCACACTCACACACTACCCCACCTGACAAATCCCCTACACACGCTCACACTACCCCACCTGACAAATCCCCCCCCCCCCCCACACACACACACACACTATCCCACCTGACAAATCCCCCCCACACACACACTATGCCACCTGACAAATCCCCCCCCACACACTCACACTCTCCCACCTGACAAATCCCCCCTCCCCTCTCCACTCCTCCACCTGACAATCCCGCCCCTGCCACCGCCTCCCCCCGCTTGTCCGAATCGGCGCTTCTGCCACCTCACCCCTCCGTGGCCTGCTCCTTCCACCGCAGCCCACTTTTTTCCGTGCGGCCCGTTCCTCCCACCGCAGCCCGCTTTTTTCCGTGAGGCCCGCTCCTTCCACCGCAGCTTGTCCCGTCCTGGCCCGCTCCTTTCACCGCAGCCCGCCCCTGCTCCTGGCGTGCTCAACCAATCAATGTGGAACAGGAGCGTGGGGCCGCTGCAACTGGCTGTTGTGCATGTACAACGCGTGCGCCACAGCCAGCCGCAGCGGCCCCACGCTCCTGCTCCAAGTTGATTGGATGAGCACGCCAGGAGCAGGGGCGGGCTGCGGTGGAAGGAGCGGGCCAGGACGGGACGGGCTGCGGTGGAAGGAGCGGGCCGGGAGGAGAGGAGCGGGCCGCATCGGTGATTTTTTTTTTATTGTGCAACCCGGGCGGCCCACGGACTGGTAATCCGGCTAGCCCAGCGGGCATTTGCCCGGCTTGCCAGATTACCAGTCCGGGCCTGGTAACAGCCAGTCAATTTAAGTACAAATAATTGTAATTGGTTGTTAACTGGGCAGGTCTTACACCAAGCTCTCATCTCAGAAGAAGCTTGGAAGACTGGAAGGAGCTGAACATGAACTGTAGGGAACCAGTAGGGTGTAAGTATTGTTGTTGTGATTTTCTATTTTTATCTATTCATGTTTTAATGGCTCCAGCAATTTTTTCCACCCAAAATACCTGGAATACCCCTTTAATCTTTCTTTGGTCCAGATAGCTCAGACTACCCATTATTTGAATTGGTAAAACTGAACAAATACAACATTTAATGCTTTCTTTCTGAAATACAGTATGTGTCAAAGAAAGATGTATGTGTCAAAAATTCCTAAGTGAAATTCTGGGAATGCCCCATATAATTGGGTACATTTGGCAATTACAGTATGTATTTCATGCAATTTACCCTTAATTACTGAAATCCATCATACACTTCCCTCACAAGGGAGGCCAAGAGTTCTGCACAGTGTGTGAGAAAAAGTCAGAGGACAGGAAGTTAAACGGAAGACAAGAAACTATAGTATAGTAATATCTAAATACATGAAGAACAATCTGCTGCTAGTTCGGCCCCTGGGGGCGCCTCACCTCCGCTCCTGTCTCTCACTGTGCCGGCCGGCGCACGCGTCCCCGCCTCCTAGGGCGCGCGCGCGCCGGCTGTCTCAGAGTTAAAGGGGCAGTGCGCTCCTAATTGGTCCATGTGTCAATCACTCCCCTATAAGTTCCAGCTCTGCCCCCTTCCAGGTGTTGGAGCCTCTACATGCTTCCCATAGCGTTTGGCCCAGCTCCCTGTTGTTCCTGATTCCTATCCGCTACCTGGTCCCTAGTCCCTGTTCCTGATTCCTATCCGCTACCTGGTCCCTAGTCCTTGTTCCTGGTTCCTGTTCCCCTGTTTCACCATTGCTCCTGTGTTCAGCCTGTCACCTGTGGTTACGCCTACAGACCTCGGCCAGCACCATCTCCTGCCTACTGCTCCTGCCACGCCTCGCCTGCCGTCACTAGCAACCAAGCCAGGGTTAGCGACCTGGGGGTCGCCTGCCGCAGCAAGTCCATCCCGCCTTGCGGCGGGCTCTGGTGAAAACCAGCGGCCCCTTAGACTCCGCTCCCTGGTGAGGTTAGTGCCATCGCTGGTGACGGTCCAGTGGATCCACTACTCCAGGCGTTACACACCTACCGGATCTACAGCAGATTTTCTGCTGCGGATCCGCAGGTGCTGCATTGCACAGACACTGGAGGATGCTGGTGCAGTGCATTCTAGGATACTGAAAAGGACGGCCTGATCACATGGCACATTACATGTTCCATACTGCAGCAGCTTTCTAGAAGACAGAGAACAATGCTGCTTTGATGAATACACTATATGGTAAGTATTAATCCTTCCTGACTTAATAGTTAAAAGAAAGTGGCCAACCCCTTTAATTTTGCTGCTTCATCAATCCTATTAGTGCCCCATTGTGCTACTCATGCTTAGCCCTAAGTTTGTTAACTCGGCTCTGCTGGTAGCAAATCAGCATTCATCTTCATGGGTCAACTGACATCACTTCCTGCATTTTTTTTAATTATTTGCTGTTATGATAGACCAAAAGGCCTTAAGGCCCTATTACACGGAACGATTTCAACCGATAATCGCCCCGTGTAATAGAAGGCAACGATCAGCCGACATGAATGATGTCGGCTGATCGTTGCTGCCGTTGCATCATATAATAGCAGGTGTGCTGGAAGTAAGGATTTTCTTTGTAATGTGTGCTGGAAGTAAGGATTTTCTTTGTAATGTGTGTTATTCAAGTGAATGGCCCCCTTCCCCGTGTTCCCCCCACCCCGGAAGTGTGGTGCATTATACTTACGTATTCTCTGTCGACCCCGGCCGCCATCTCGGGTCGACGACGTCATCTTCGGGAGGCTGGCCGACTGCTCCAGCCGTCCCTCATGCCGACCCCCCTCTGTCGCATCATCAGCTGCGCAGCTGCGATTGGCTGAGCATAACTATGACAGCGAATACGTAAGTATAATGCACCACAGTTTCGGGGTGGGGGGGAACATGGGGAAGGGGTCCATTCATTAAAATAACACACATTACAAAGTTGTATAACTTTGTAATGTGTGTTATTTAGTGAATAAATATTAAACGCCGCACTACCCCTTTAAATGAAAATGCGCTGTGAGAATAGAGTGCCTTAGACTTTAACGGTAATAATTATTGCAGTGGATTTCAATGTGAGACTATGGTACATGTAAATGGCCCATAAAGGAGAAAAACTCCTTTATGTAGTAGTAGCGCTAACCCAAAACAACCTTTTAAAAAAGACAATTACATATGACTCCCGAGTAATCCAGATAAAGTGCCAAATTAGCCAAATATGAGACAGAAATAAAAAAAATAAAAAAATAAATAAATTATATATATATATATATATATATATATATATATATATATATATATATTGCAGAAAGAGAAGAAGAGTGAACCTGTAGATCAAAGATGATAACTAGGGGAGGTCAGTGTGTCGGGGTCCACAGAGCCCCCCACATTCCATCTTGACAAAAGACTTCTTTAGGGGTCATGCCAGTTTTTGACATACACTTTCCTTGGTAATATTTTAGGCAAACACTTCCGAGTATACGTCCCACACAAGGGTAGTGACCTTCACTTAGATGCAGAACCAAGATGTTCCTTATTACTGAACTGTGAGTTTCCCCTCACAATACAGGAACTTTATTTTTTAATAGGGAAACACCGCATTGCAACAAACTATATGTGAAAAGGCCTGCACTCACATGTTTCTTATTTTATCACATTTCCAGTTTCCTTTTCTAGCTTGAGTCTGACTCAGCAAACCAAGTATACAATGACATATCTAACATAACATGACACTAAATGCCACAAACCTTATTGGAGTCAGAATTTTGTTGGACATGGCTCAGACACACGTATGATATACTGTATGTGTAAAGGATCTGCCCATTCTTTCTATAATGCTCATTTAAAGGGCACTTCTTATAGCAAATTCATAAAGGTATGTATATTAACATTGTAAATGTGGCACACATCAGAGAAAATGAGGGCTTTTTCGCTAACCTGATGTCGACATACAGTAAAATGATGTGCAACACCAGTTTCTCCAAAATCATTTTCTGGTACGATACCTTTATTTTGTAAACATCGTCTGATTGCCGATTTGTGTTCCCCCAACCTTGTTTTCACCATTCCAGATGTTTGACCAACATACGCTAGCCCACATGGGCACTTTAAGAAATACACAACCTGTTTAGAGTTACAGGAGAACCATCCTTTGACATCAATCGGATGTCCTTTCAAAGGATGATTCACTGTATTACCTCTAATGATGGAATTACAGTGCTGGCATTTATGACAAGGAAAGGTGCCCTTTTTAGTAGCCCTGATAAACGTTTGTCTACTCAGTATTTTCTTTCCTATAACTGCCCTCACTAGTTGATTGGCCAGGGATTTACCCCTTTTATACACAAACCTAGGGACCTGTTCAAACAACCGGCCAAATTTGGGCTTCAGTCGCAACATGTCCCAATGTTTGACAATAGTTTTTTGTACCAATTTGGCATGATTGTCCTAGGTAGATATGAACAACAGACGTTCCTCTTTAATCTTATTTTGTCTTTTCATCAAGTCCTCTCTAGACAACTTCTCCACCTCTTCCTCTGCTCTAACTAGCTCTTCTTTCTTGTACTCAGCTTCTGCACTGCAAATTCTTTTGGCCCATATCAGTTGTCCTTTAGGGATCCCTTTAAAGGTCTGAGGGGCGTAGCAACTACTTCTGAGTAACATATTGTTTTTATCAGTGGGTTTAGAAAACAATGTAGTAGTGATTTTATTTTGTTCATTGCGACACAGTTCTACGTCTAGATAATGCACTCTATTTTCGTTGCAGAATCCGTCTGCTCCCGCGATGCCGATCATCTCCATGAGGACGACAGAGCTCTGATTGAGCCTTAAAAGGACTTTTCCGTCTCTCTCACAGCATTGGAACACGAGTTATGAGTTATGAGCACGAGTGTTGGGTGCTATACCTTATGTGCATTGTTATCCTAAGAGAAACTTTTTCTAAAGTGTAACTGTCTTTTAATGGAGGTGGCAGGACATAATGTCCAAATCCTGCCGCTATGGTGTCTGTGCAGGCGCACACCAAAGATGGAGTTGTTCGGGAAGTGCCCATTTATACAATGAACTCTGTCTCCTGCACAGATATCGTAACGTCAGAATTTTGACACTGTATCCTGCCACCACAATGTAATGACAGTTACACTTTAAGTGACAGGTACACTTTATTTTTCATTTCCCAATTGACACAGCTGCTCATTATATTGTATTTTTTTTCATCATATTTTGGTACATATAACTTGGTGTTTCATTCTTTTTTTTTTTGTGCAATAACAAAAAAAAAAAAAAAAGCTTTTTTTTCTCACATTGTTAATGGTGCACTATGTGATACTTATTGTACGGTTGTGGGGACAACAAATTAATATTTGTTTTTATGTAAAAATTTTGTATATGGAAACTGTGCCCCCCCTTAATCTGACCCCCAAAACCGCTTGTACCATCAGATAGCTGCTTTTAATTCAAGAACTGTCCTGGGGTTCATTCGGCAGGTGATGCAGTTATTGCTATAAAAAACTACTTTTAATATTGAAGCCTTGTGTGAAATTGGCATGGCCTAGAGCAGGGGTAGTCAACAACTTTTAGTGAAGGTCCACTTACCGGGGTCTATAGTCAGGTGAAGGTCCGAACTGAACATCGTTTCGCAAACGTTCAACTATTTACATACAGAATTGCTGCTGATTAGCGGGAAAACAGTGTATAGCCCCCCTGTGTGCTCTCCCCCAGTAGTGTATAGCCCCCTGTTGCTCACCCGGACAGCTGGCCTCCGCGGTCCGGGTTCGGACCGCGGTCCGCCAGTTGAGGACCCCTGGCCTAGAGTGTCAGTCCCTAGGCGTGCGATGCCCCTAATATATAACAGAGGGCACCTCCTGTGAACATGTAACACTTAAGAATTTAAACAGTACAATAAGATAGTACAAGAAAGTGGGGGCCATTTATCTGACACTTTTAATAAATCTGGCTATTTTTGTGACTCACAGGTTTAAGTGAATTTTAATTGTAATATATATATATATATATATATATATATATATATATATATATATATATATATATATATATATATATTGTGGACATGTCACTGGTAAAGTGCTCGAGGGGATGTACATCTCACCCAGGTTGATACATAGTGTGAGATGGTGAGTCCAGGAGGCATCTGTGCTCAGCAGTGTTATGCTGCTGAGCTATTATTTATTATTGCCGGGCCTGGACTTACATGGAATGGCAGGTAGGTTTTGGTAGTGGGACTTGCCATTCCCTCCCCCTCGATCCAGTGTGGGTTTTGGGATCAGGTGAGCTCTGATCCCAATCAGCCTGAGAAGGCAAAAGGTGGGCTCAGTGTACAGGTCCTTGCTCTCAGACAGGAGTAAACAGCCTGCATGCTGTTTGGTGAGAGCTGGGAAGACAGCCGCTGCTGGGGCCTGTTCACACCCCGCAATACTGCCGACTGAAGTGTCAGAGAGGTAACCTGCTGTGTTAGTTAGCGCCCAGACGGGCAAGACCTTTTTGTTTTGTTCTTAAAGCGCAGTGTTGCTACATTTCTGTTATGGACTGTTTATGCTGCAAATAAACGCCAAGCTGTTATTTTACAAGTCCAAGTCTGCTGTGAACTGTGTCCAAACACACCATCCCCCGGGAAGATCCCTACAATTGGTGCTGCGGAGCGGGCAAAACAGTTGCTAGGGGCAACGGTGTGCATCAACTTGGCTACAGCTGCTTATGTCCTGGGTGAAGGCTGCTGCTTCACTCCAAAAACAGTCAAGCAACATGGAGGAGATGATGAAGCAGTTAATGCAAGTGAGTCTGCAACAGCAACAAGCTCTGACAGACGCTAACCTACGCCATGAGCAAGCATTGGCCGCACAACAACAGGCTAATCGGCAGCAACAACAGGCTCTGACAGACGCCAATCTGCGCCATGAACAGGCCTTGGCCGCACACCAGCAGGCTAATCGGCAGCAACAACAGGCTCTGACAGACGCCAATCTGCGCCATGAACAGGCCTTGGCCGCACACCAGCAGGCTAATCGGCAGCAACAACAGGCTCTGGCAGATGCTAATCTGCGCCACGAACAAGCGATGGCTCAACAACAGAGATTTATTGAGCACCTGATAGCAAAGCAAGAGGCGTCTGCAGGTGCTAATCCCCAGCTGGTGGCAGCAGCCGCGCCAGAGACTTTGTCTGTAAGAAGAGCTGTGCAGCGTGCGCTGCAAAAGATGACTGCTGATGACGATGTTGAGGCCTATTTAACGGTTTTTGAGCGTGTGGCTGAGCGAGAAAAGTTACCCTCCACTGAGTGGGCAGAGGTCATTGCTCCCTATTTAACAGGCGAACCTCAAAAGGCCTACTATGACCTCAGTGAGCAAGAGGTCAAGGACTATCCTCGGCTAAGAGCAGAGATACTCGCCCGACTAGGAGTTACGGCTGCTGTCCGTGCCCGGAGGGTCCGTAACTGGAGCTACAGTCTGGACAAGTCAGCGAGGTCCCAGATGTACGACCTGATTCATTTGGCAAGAAAGTGGTTGGAGCCAGACACCTCTACTCCTGCACAGATCCTAGAGAGGGTCGTGATGGATCGCTACCTCCGCGCACTTCCTGCTGATCTGCAACGCTTGGTGGGACAAGGCGACCCTAAGAGTGCCGACGAACTTGTCAGCCTTGTGGAGAGGTTCCAGGCGACCGAGGACTACCTCCGTGATGTTCCTGCAGCACCGTCACCTCCCCGGAGTGCCAGACCTGTGCCGTCAGCTGGTAAGAGACTTCCATCTATTGGGGGAGTGTGGAGGGGTGCTGATAGAGGGAAGAGCGCTCAGGAGGTGTCTCAGGGGCAAAAGACTGGTGGTGGTCCCCGGTGGCTAAGTGGCCCTAAAAAGGACTCCCTGCCAAGGAGACCAGGCCCTATCCAGTGCTGGAGATGCCATGAGACGGGACATATGTCTGCCCATTGCCCTCTTACCACTGAGCCCATGGAGTGTGACGCTAGCCGGCGTCAGTCGCTATTTGCGGAGCCGTCTTTTGTTGCAGTCACTGGACTAGAGACTGAACCACAAGTCTGCAACATTACTGTAAATGACTTTCCTGTTAAGGCGTTGCTGGACTCAGGAAGCCTTGTCACCCTGGTGCATGCCAGCCTGGTGACTGGGGACTTTGTGCCAAAAAGACATATGAGTGTGGTATGCATACATGGTGATACAAAGGTTTACCCTATAGTACTGGCTAATGTCGGGACTGAACTAGGCACGGTACAATATGAAGTGGGTGTGGTTAAAAACCTTATGCATAATGTGATATTGGGGCGTGATTTTCCTTTGTTCTGGGCTCTATGGGGAAAACAACAATCCCCTGAAAGGAGTGAGGAGACCCCTAAGTCTATTGAGTTACCCACGGTAAATGATAAAAATGTACAGGATGAAAATGATGCTTTTCCTTTGCAGGTCCTGGCAGGTGAGGAAGAGGCTCCTCCCACTGCGCAGAATGTTCCAGACTTAGAGGTGTCTAGGGATAATTTTGGTACTGCACAATTACAGGACCCCACTCTCAAAAATGCGAGAGAGCAGGTCACTGTTATGAATGGGGTACCTCAGGAACCAGAAGCTGAGAAAAAATTTCCACATTTTTCTATGACTAATGATCTCTTCTATAGAGTCACTAAGATTAGTGACGAGGTGGTGGAACAGCTTCTGGTGCCTAAGTCGTACCGGCGTCAGGTACTCGACATGGCACATAATCATGTCCTTGGGGGCCACTTGGGGACAGATAAAACGCAGGAGAGAGTCCTCCAGAGGTTTTATTGGCCTGCGATTTATGCTGACATAAAAAAATACTGTGAGTCGTGCCCCACATGTCAGCTTAGCGCTCCAGTGTCCCATTTTCGCAGTCCTTTGGTCCCACTCCCCATCATAGAGGTACCTTTTGACCGGATCGCAATGGACTTGGTGGGTCCCATTGTAAAGTCAGCTAGGGGTCACCAGTACATTCTAGTTGTGTTGGACTATGCGACCCGCTATCCTGAGGCTGTACCCCTAAGAAACACTGCATCTAAAACAATTGCACGGGAATTGTTTTATATGTTTTCCAGGGTGGGGATCCCCAAAGAAATCTTGACCGACCAAGGTACACCATTTGTGTCAAAGGTGATGAAAGAGCTATGCAAACTGTTTAAAATCTCACACCTACGTACCTCTGTATATCACCCACAGACAGACGGGTTAGTGGAGAGGTTTAATAAAACCCTGAAACATATGTTAAAAAAAGTGGTGGAAAAGGATGGTCGTGATTGGGATCACTTACTACCTTACCTGATGTTTTCTATTAGGGAAGTACCCCAAGCGTCCACAGGGTTCTCTCCCTTCGAATTAGTCTATGGTCGTCACCCTAGGGGTTTGTTGGATATAGCGAAAGAGACATGGGAAAGTGAGTCCACCCCATACAAGAGTGTTATAGAGCATGTAGCACAAATGCAGGACCGTATAGCCACTGTAATGCCCCTAGTAAGGGAACACCTCCAGAGGGCGCAAGAGGGCCAAAGCAGAATTTACAATCGTTCTGCAAGAATCAGGACATTTAGCCCAGGTGACCGGGTACTCATACTTGTTCCCACGGTAGAAAGCAAATTCTTAGCCAAGTGGCAGGGTCCCTATGAAATTGTAGAGAAGATCAGTGAGGTCAACTACAAGGTACACCAACCAGGTAGAAGGAAGCCTTTCCAAGTTTATCACATAAACTTGATCAAGCCCTGGAAAGACAGGGAATCCTTGGTGGCGACAAATCCTGTTGGTCATCTGTCACCACCAATCCCTCCGGTCAGGATTGGTGACACCCTGTCAGTATCCCAGAAGCAGGAAGCTAAGGAGTTCCTGCAGAGAAATAAAGACAAGTTTTCTGATCTACCAGGGCGTACGCATCTCATTAGTCATCATGTTGAAACTGAGCCTAGAAGCAGAGTAAACCTTAAGCCCTATAGGATACCAGAAGCACGGAGGGAGGCGGTATCATCCGAGGTAAAACGTATGCTTGACCTAGGAGTCATTGAGGTGTCCCAGAGCGAGTGGTCCAGCCCGATTGTGTTAATCCCAAAGCCCAATGGAACTTGGAGGTTCTGTAATGATTTTAGAAAGTTAAATGAGATCTCCAAGTTCGATGCCTACCCCATGCCCAGGGTAGATGAGTTGATAGAAAGGATGGGTAATGCCAGGTACATAACTACTCTCGATCTCACTAAGGGCTACTGGCAGATCCCACTCACTCCTGAGGCTAGAGAGAAGACTGCATTCTCCACCCCTGATGGGCTCTTCCAATATGTAGTGATGCCATTCGGGTTACATGGAGCCCCTGCCACTTTTCAGAGGTTGATGGACTTGATTCTGCGACCACATCGGGATTACTCTGCTGCCTACCTCGATGATGTGGTCATTTTTAGCCCTGATTGGGAAAGTCACCTCTGTAAGGTCCAGGCGGTGTTAGATGCCATAAGTGATGCAGGGTTAACCATCAATGCAGAGAAGTGTGCATTAGCCTTAGAGGAGGCCAAATACTTGGGCTACATTATTGGGAGGGGGTTAGTGAAACCACAACTAAATAAAATTGAGGCAATACAGAATTGGCCTCAACCCCTCACAAAGAAACAGGTCAGAGCTTTCCTGGGTATTACGGGCTATTACCGTAGGTTTGTGCCAAATTTTGCCTCAGTTGCAGCCCCACTAACTGACCTGACAAAGGGTGCAAAGTCCGCAATGGTGACATGGACTCCAGAGGCCGAGAAGGCTTTTCAAAGCCTTAAGTCTGCCCTGTGCCAACAGCCTGTGCTAGTTACCCCTGACTTTAGGCGAGAGTTTCTAGTACAGACAGATGCCTCTAACACAGGGTTAGGTGCCATCCTCTCACAGGTCGTGAATGGCGAGGAGCACCCGGTGATGTACTTAAGTAGGAAGCTATCCCCGGCCGAGAAAAACTATGCCATAGTTGAGCGAGAATGTCTGGCAGTGAAGTGGGCCCTAGAATCCCTGAGGTACTACTTACTAGGCAGGAGATTCAAGTTAGTGACAGACCATGCCCCCCTAACATGGATGAAAATAAACAAAGAGAAGAATGCAAGGGTGACTAGGTGGTTTCTGTCCCTACAAAACTTTAATTTCACTGTGGAACACAGGCCGGGGAAATTACAGGCAAATGCTGACGCCCTATCTAGGGTACACTGTCTCTGCGGACAAAATGCTCAGCCCTCCGGTCTGAAGAAGAGGGGGGGGATATGTGGACATGTCACTGGTAAAGTGCTCGAGGGGATGTACATCTCACCCAGGTTGATACATAGTGTGAGATGGTGAGTCCAGGAGGCATCTGTGCTCAGCAGTGTTATGCTGCTGAGCTATTATTTATTATTGCCGGGCCTGGACTTACATGGAATGGCAGGTAGGTTTTGGTAGTGGGACTTGCCATTCCCTCCCCCTCGATCCAGTGTGGGTTTTGGGATCAGGTGAGCTCTGATCCCAATCAGCCTGAGAAGGCAAAAGGTGGGCTCAGTGTACAGGTCCTTGCTCTCAGACAGGAGTAAACAGCCTGCATGCTGTTTGGTGAGAGCTGGGAAGACAGTCGCTGCTGGGGCCTGTTCACACCCCGCAATACTGACGACTGAAGTGTCAGAGAGGTAACCTGCTGTGTTAGTTAGCGCCCAGACGGGCAAGACCTTTTTGTTTTGTTCTTAAAGCGCAGTGTTGCTACATTTCTGTTATGGACTGTTTATGCTGCAAATAAACGCCAAGCTGTTATTTTACAAGTCCAAGTCTGCTGTGAACTGTGTCCAAACACACCATCCCCCGGGAAGATCCCTACAATATATATATATATATATATATATATATATATATATATATATATATATATATATATATATATATACACACACACACACACACAAGTTATATACAGTATGTAAACACATATTTCATAAAACACATATTTAATTGTGTAGAAACCATTGTTCACATATATGTCTTGCTGTACCCTTCATTGAGACAGAGTACAGTGATCATAGTTTTTTTTTCCTGACCTTTGGATAAAGGTTAAATGTTATTCACTTTTTCAAATACATACCGTGTTTCCCCCGAAAATAAGACGCCCTCCTAAAATAAGACATCCCCAAATACCCTATAACTAGCCTAAAGTAAGGCATCCCTGTGAAAATAATGCACCCCCTACTCTAAACTAGGACCTTTACAGCCGGCGCTGCAGGCAGCCTGGTCCATGGCCCCCTGCGTCTTCCACACGCCACAACGCTGCACGCCGATGCCGCCCCGCTGCTGATGTGCTCCTGTAAGGAGGTCCGGGGGGATGTCTTAGTTCTCTCCCCCCTTGCCGGGGTGGAGAGAAATATGACATACCCCGAAAATAAGACTTAGTGCCTATTAATTTTTGCTCAAAAACAGGTACTAAGTCTTATTTTGGGGGAAACACAGTAGAAATAATAATAATAAAAAAGTAATGTATCTGGGGAAGATCAAATATTTCTCAAATTGCATTATTAAAACGGTTGTAGAAGAATAAAACAAAAAAGTAGCAATGTACTAAAATAAAAAAAAAACAACACAAAATAATCACCTGTTAAATCCTCCTCCACTCTTGTACAATTGGTCCGGCCGTCCCCTGCCTGTCTTTGTTTACATCCTGGGAGTAATGTCATGTTACCCCCAAGGAAAGGGATTGGCTGCAGTGGTCACATACCCCTACAGCATGTCATCACATACCAGCGCCCAGTGTCACTTTGTAGGATCATAAATTATGCCTTCCTAATCTAAAGAAATGATTAAAGCACATATTCTTCAATACCATGCCCGCATTTTACCAAGCCAGCATCCTGCAATCCCTGACCCCTCTTTGATGTTTTACTGACATTTGTCTGACTGCATAACTTTCTAATCTTTTTAATATAGAGAGGATTTCTATTTGCCTTCCTGTGCATGCCAGTAAGAAAGCCTGCAACGTGACACCTTCATTATATTCATCTTTATGACGCTCGCTCATATAGGCTATGTTCACATTTTGGCTAATAATCTGACATGCATTATGGTGGCAGCAAAAAGTCCGGGTGGTAGAAATGGTGTGATAAAAAAATGTAAAAATTAAACATTGCAGTACATGTATACATATGTACTTGTATTATAGATACTTGTATTCTACAACACAACAGTACAACGTGCCTCATAGCCACATTTCAAGAACTGTCCAGCTCTATCCACAATAGATATTCTATCTTCTTTAAAGGAGAAGCCTGGCAATTTTTAAAATCCGGCAGCCGGCAGGGGCAGGGGGGAATTTCATTACAAATACGAACTTACCTCTCCCCGTGCCCGGGATGAGTGATAGGACCAGCCTCGGGACCCCCAGCACTGCACACATCATGACCTGATGGACTGGCCTCTCAGCCAGACAGTGACTGGGGTGAGACACCGCTTCAGTCACTGATTGGCTAAGCGGCCTGTCCATCAGCTGGGACAGACCTTTTCACCCAAGTCGTGATGTCATCAGGGGTCCCGAGGCCAGTCTCACCGCTCACCACAGGCACAGGGAGAGGTAAGTTCCTACTAGTTATCAAATTTCCCCCCGCCTCTGCTGGCTGCCAGGTTTTAAAATTGCTAATTTCTCCTTTAACTCTATATAATAGTCTATAGTCTAAAACTATTCCCCTTTGTCCTCCAATAGGCCCTCCCATGATGCAGGCGTGGAGTCTCAAGTGGCCAAGAGGGCAGCCTAGGGAATAATAAAGGACCAAAGACCTGCCATCCTAATATTCTAGACATTGCATACTAATAGAGCTATTACATTGGAATACAGAATCGCAGTATACAAACGACTAAACTTCGACATTTAAACATGTACAAGTACTCTAGGAGTGTTTAAAGTATTAGTAATAATAATTAAAAAGTTAATATATATATATATATATATATATATATATATATATATATATATATATACACACAGTATATACACTCACCAGCCACTTTATTAGGTACACCATGCTAGTAACGGGTTGGACCCCCTTTTGCCTTCAGAACTGCCTCAATTCTTGGTGGCATAGATACAACAAGGTGCTGGAAGCTTCCTCAGAGATTTTGGTCCATATTGACATGATGGCATCACACAGTTGCCGCAGATTTGTCGGCTGCACATCCATGATGCGAATCTCCCGTTCCACCACATCCCAAAGATGCTCTATTGGATTGAGATCTGTTGACTGTGGAGGCCTTTGGAGTACAGTGAACTCATTGTCATGTTCAAGCAGAAATCGAGACTCATCAGACCAGGCAACGTTTTTCCAATCTTCTACTGTCCAATTTCGATGAGCTTGTGCAAATTGTAGCCTCAGTTTCCTGTTCTTAGCTGAAAGGAGTGGCACCCGGTGTGGTCTTCTGCTGCTGTAGCCCATCTGCCTCAAAGTTCCAAGTACTGTGCGTTCAGAGATGCTCTTCTGCCTACCTTGGTTGTATTGGTTGGTTATTTGAGTCACTGTTGCCTTTCTATCAGCTCGAACCAGTCTGCCCATTCTCCTCTGACCTCTGGCATCAACAAGGCATTTCCGCCCACAGAACTGCCACTCACTGGATGTTTTTTCTTTTTCGGACCATTTTCTGTAAACCCTAGAGATGGTTGTGCATGAAAATCCCAGTAGATCAGCAGTTTCTGAAATACTCAGACCAGCCCTTCTGGCACCAACAACCATGCCATGTTCAAAGGCCCTCAAATCACCTTTCTTCCCCATACTGATGCTCGGTTTGAACTGCAGGAGATTGTCTTGACCATGTCTACATGCCTAAATGCACTGAGTTGCCGCCATGTGATTGGCTGATTAGAAACTAAGTGGTAACGTGCAGTTGGACAGGTGTACCTAATAAAGTGGCCGGTGAGTGTATATATATATCTCACAAGTATTAAAACGGAAAACCTAAAAAAAAAAACTTTTCCCCTATTCATAATATGAAAAATTGATATCCTCTCATTTGGGAATGTTCGAATTATTAAAATATAAAATTATTTACCCCAAGCAGTAAGTGCCAAGAAGTATTTTAAGAAGCCATCAAAACATATAATCTACCCCGAAATTGTATCAATAAAAACTACAACACCACAAAAAACAAGCCATCATATAGCTCCACAGACAGATAAATATATGTGATATATATCTGGGTGGTATATAGTGATACAAAACAATATTTTTTATTTTTTTTAACTAGAAAAACATGGTAAAATTATTAATTTAGTATCGCTGTAATCCTACTAACCGATATAATAAAGTAAGCAGAGCACAAAATCATAGAGCACATCCTGGCACAGCAAAAGCTAAAGTGTCCCAAACCAGGATGCTGTGAATAGACCTCTAATTCATCTATAAAACTATAGAATATATTACTTGCATAGGTTTATTTATTAGCTAATTAGTAATTACTTTTTCCTAATCCATCCCATCAGTGTCACTACACGTTCCAGGCAGCAGTGACGTCACCATAGTGTTATTGCTCTGTTGTGATTCAGTTACCAGAGTATCCTAACCACAGGCTTAGACAATGCATATTATCTCTTCTGACAGCTCAGGCGACGCTTGTAAGCACAGTGAGTAATTGATGAATATGTATTGCTTTATTCTTTATGTCACAATGCTTATGTCACTGACTGATAGTGATACACTTGTTCATCTATTCCGTATAATATTGTGTAAAGAAGAAAAAGTCATGCAGTATGGTTAGATGTTTAAGCTTCTGAAAATTAAAGGAACAGTGGGTGAAAATGTGAGGCTCAAAGTTGTAGTTCTTTATTAACACTACTTTTTTATTGGACTGTTCTGCAAACATGATCATAAAAGGTGGCAGGGTTATACACATGTGCATTAAAATGGCATTTCTGGGTGATGCCCAATGATTTTAAATATAACTGGTTCTTCATTTTAAGAGAACTTGCAGCCAAAATTAGACGCTACTATAAGGAATTACTAAGGGTGTCTTGATCTCAAATCTTTTTACAGTTTATAGTTGAACGCACTAATACACCTTACACCCTACACTCACCCTTGCATAGACTCCGTACGCGTTTCATCCCTACGGAGTCGTCAGGGGAGAAAGAAAAAAGGGCCAATAAACACGTATATCGGGTGTGTGATCACTAGCTGGAATACGGCTAATGTCGACCACTGGGTTGAGCAACATTATGGCATATGGCCTGTTGCTGATGTTACTGGGCATAATAGCCCTCTGGAGCATCAGCGTGTGGCTGTCCTAGTCCTAGTCAGTTGGGCGTGACCTCAATTTTAATAATGTCATTAAATATCAGGTGATTGGAATGATTATACTGTGAGAGGATGTAAATGTTTTACTTTGAGTAGTGTGTAATATGTCAGGCTGGGTAGACACAGACAAGACAGTGCGCCCTGGACTTGCCCCAACCAATGCCCCTACCTACTTGCCACGGACAACCCTAAACGGTCGTGGACAACCACGGAGTCGGTCCCTACACTGCGTAGGTGAATACACAAAACACAATGGAGGATAGACAACTAGCAGGGTCAAAACCAAACAGACAACGCAGTACAAAATCAGAAGGAGAGCGGATAGTGAAATGTCAAGGAAGAGGTTAGAACACGGGCAGAGCATTAGCGAGGTATTGGGACAGGGAACGCTGGGAAAGGAGCAGGGGAGCTTGGACTAGTGTGAACTAATAGCCAGCAGGGAACTGAGGAGCTGCCTGCTTTTTATCCAGGATAAGAGACTAGGTCCAGCAGCTGATTGGAGTAGCCCTGATCCCAGCACCAAGCTCAGCTGAACAAACCTAGCAGTGCAGTAACCCCTGCACTGCCAGAAGTCTGACAGGCAAGGCAGGTGTGGCTGAGAAGTGAAACAAAATTCAGACACAATATTCAGTGCAACAGCAGACATAAAATCAGCGCTTCCTCGGCCGCCTGACACGGACTGAGGAGTGCAAAGTCACATTCCTAACAGTACCCCCTCTCTTATGAGGGCCTCAGGACCCTCACCCAAAGGACCCGGCCTGGAAGGGTTACGCATGTGGTATTGTCTAACAAGACGAGGTGCATGCATGTCTTTGCTCGCCAAGATATTGTAGAGAACTCTGGACCCAACGAGAATCCAGAATTCTCTCCACCTCGTATTCCAGTTCACCTTGGACGACCAAGGGAGCAGGGGGAGTAGACGGCAACACAGGGTTAACATACTTCTTTAACAGCGATTTATGAAAGACATCATGTATTTTCCAACTCTTAGGTAATTGTAACTGATAAGACACAGGGTTAATGATTTTCATGATTACATAAGGACCCATGTATTTTGGAGAGAGTTTACCAGAAGGAGTTCTTAACTTCAAATTCTTAGTGGAGAGCCAAACCTTATCCCCTACCATGTATTCTGGGCCAAATCTGCGTTTTTTGTCGGCTTGTTTTTTAAAACCTTCTTGGGGTTTAACCAGGCTCTGAAGAGCCTGGGCCCAAACTGGGCACAGTTTTCTATAGATCTTTTCAGCAGACGGATTAACTGATTCGGCGGCATGTACTGATGAACACCTCGGATTAAACCCAAAATTGCAGAAGAACGGCGACATCTTTAGAGATAGGCTTTCTCGATTGTTCAATGCAAATTCAGCTAGAGGCAAGTATTCCCTCCACCTGTCTTGTGATCCTGCAACAAAACACCTCAAAAACTGTTCCAAGGACTGGTAACCCTTTCTGTTTGACCATTGGACTGAGGATGGAAAGCAGAGGAAAACGACAAAGAAATACCCAAGCGACCACAGAATTCTTTCCAGAATTTAGATATGAATTGCACCCCCCTATCAGATACAATATTCTCTTGGGACACCATGCAGGCGCAAAATATGGTTAATGAATAATGAAGCTAATGTTCGAGCATTAGGAAGTTTACTGAGAGGAATGAGGTGACACATTTTCGAGAATCTGTCAATGACCACCCAGATCACCGTTTTCCCTTTGGAGGGGGGCAAATCGGTGATAAAATCCATAGATATGTGGGTCCAAGGTCTAGCAGGCAGTGGCAGGGGCTGAAGCAAACCCTCAGGAAGTCTGCGAGATACCTTGGACCTGGCATAGATCTCACAAGCTTCCACAAATAACTTAGCATCCCGAGCCCATGAAGGCCACCAATAATGTCAAGATAACAGATATTTAGTGCCAGCTATACCTGGATGACCTGCTAACAATGAGCAATGTGTTTCTTCAAGAACTCTTAAACAAAGGTGGGGAGGGACAAAGAGCTTGTTCTCAGGGGTATTCTTAGGGGCCAGGGACTGAGACTCTACGACTTCATCTCTACAATCTCTGCAATGCTTTAAGACAATTAGGGCGCTCCCATCTTTCTATAGCTGCCACTTTTAGAGGGTCCATACAAAAAGAATTGGGTGTGATTTTGTACCCCAAAAATGAAACCTCCTGAACACCGAACAGACACTTTGACAATTTTGCAAACAAATTATTTTGTCTTAAAAGTTCCATAACCTTACGAACACGACAAATGTGTGAGGACCAGTCAGGAGAGAAAATCAATTATGTCATCTAAATATACCACTACAAATCGTCCTAGGTATTCACAAAACACATAATTTACCAGGTGTTGAAAGACCGCAGGCGCATTGCATAATCCGAAGGGCATAACAAGGTACTCGAAGTGCCCCTCGGGGGTATTAAAAGCGGTCTTCCACTCATCACCCTCTCTTATCCTGATGAGATTGTAGGCTCCTCGCAGGTCAATTTTAGAGAACCACTGAGCCCCAACAATCTGGTTAAACAAATCAGGAATAAGAGGAAGAGGGTGCTGGTTTTTCACTGTAATTTTACTTAGCTCACGATAGTGATAGTGGGGCGCAGACCCCCATCTTTTTTCCCCACAAAGAAAAATCCCGCACCCATAGGAGAAGAAGAAGGGCGAATGTGGCCTTTACGTAAACTATCTTTGATGTATTCACGCATTGCCTCTCTCTCAGGCCTAGACAAATTAAAAATTCTTCCTCTCGGATACCTGGACCCTGGAACCAAATCAACAGCACAATCATATGGGCGATGTGGCGGTAAGACATCTACTGCTTCTTCATCGAATACATCTGCAAAATCTGACAAAAACTCAGGGATCTCTCCTTCAACCGGAGAACAATCTGCAACATTCAGCGCAACACAATGCGAAGCACAGTTAGATCCCCATTTGATCAATTCCCTGGTGGACCAATCAAATGTTGGGTTGTGTTGTGCCAACCAAGGTAACCCCAGAATAATGTCTGAAGACAAATTGTCTATAACTAAAAATTCCAATGACTCAAAGTGAATAAAACCCACCCT
This sequence comes from Dendropsophus ebraccatus, assembly GCF_027789765.1. Taxonomy (NCBI): domain Eukaryota; kingdom Metazoa; phylum Chordata; class Amphibia; order Anura; family Hylidae; genus Dendropsophus; species Dendropsophus ebraccatus. The sequence goes on from NC_091468.1 coordinate 46,613,351, forward strand.
TACATCAAGAGAGGGAGTTATATATTTCACCTTACCCTGAGCCAATGGGGTAAAATCCGCTCCACTAATACTCAGCGGGCACTTAAGCTGAAGTGGACATACCCCCAGAGAGGACCAGAACCCAGAATTAATAAAATTAGCAGATGCCCCAGAATCCACATGGGCAAACCAAGAAATACATTTCTCACTTAAAAATAGTAAAATGGGCACCATTAATTTATTTTTCATATCGAGCGGTACCTGTGCGCCTGAATGACCCCCTCGACAATCATTCAGGCGCTGGAGTTTTCCGGCGGTGATCCAGGTCTGAATGTACATTCCTGTACACGATGTCCGGCCTTGCCACAGTATAAGCACAGATTGTGCTGTAGTCGATAGGCCCGTCGGGTCTTAGCATCTGTTGCTCCAATTTGCATAGGTTCTTCGTGAGATAGTGACAGGAGAGAAGAAGACTTAGGGGAGGAAACAACAGATGATGGGGCTTTGAACGAGTCAGAAATTCCCTTTTCCCTGCGTCTGTCCCGCATACGTCTATCAACCCTTATAGCTAAGGTCATGGTTTCCTCCAAGGTCTCTGGAGGGGGGTAGGCCACTAGCAAATCCTTCAACTGGTCCAAAAGACCCAGCCGAAACTGATACCGCAAGGCAGAATCATTCCAGGTGGAAGGGATACACCACTGCCGGAACTCTGCGCAGTAGTCTTCTACTGGTTTCTTACCCTGACGTAAGGAGGTCAGTTGGCGTTCAGCCACCGCAGTCCGATCAGGGTCATCATACAACAGCCCTAGGGCCGAAAAAATTCCCAAATAGTATGGCTGGCTATTCTGTCAGGCTGGGGAGACACAGACAAGACAGTGAGCCCTGGACTTGCCCCAACCAATGCCCCTACCTACTTGCCATGGACGACCCTAAACGGTGGCGGACAACCACGGAGTCGGTCCCTACACTGCGTAGGTGAATACACAAAACGTAGACAAACAAAACACAATGGAGGATAGTCAACTAGCAGGGTCAAAACCAAACAGACAACGCAGTACAAAATCAGAAGGAGAGCGGATAGTCAAATGTCAGGCAAGAGGTCAGAGCACGGGCAGAGCAATAGCGAGGTATTGGGACAGGAAACCCTGGGAAAGGAGCAGGGGAGCTGGGACTAGTAACAACTAATAACCTGCAGGGAACTGAGGATCTGACTGCTTTTTATCCAGGATAAGAGACTAGGTCCAGCAGCTGATTGGAGCAGCCCAGATCCCAGCACCAAGCTCAGCTGCACAGATTCAGTGCAACAGCAGACATAAAATCAGCCCGACACGGACTGAGGAGCGCAAAGTCACATTCCTAACATAATACTAACCATATTATACCTGACTCTATATTCACACCCATCACACAATTTTTACCCTGGTTATAAAAAAGTTCACACTTATCTATTAACTGGTTTGTCAGAGAAACTATGAACCCACATTTCTCAGGATCGGAAAGAAGCATCAAGAAACTGTAAAAAGGGCAGCACCATATGCTTTTTAACCCCTTCTACCTAGTTTTAAGGTGTGTGGGGCAGCGTTTACAAAAAAAAAAGGGGGGGGGGACCAGAATTGCAGATTTTTTTTATTATATATATTTTACACCAATATGATATCAATAAAAACTATATATCATGGTGCAAAAAATAAAATAAAAGCGTTATGGCTCTTAGAAGCTGAAGAAGAACATTACTTTAATGTGACCTGGACATCCGTGCATCAATGGCCTCTGAGCATGAAATTGTTAAAGAGTGACTGTCATTAGAAAGAAAAAAAATCTCTTGACGCTGTGTCACATGACCTGGAGGGCCACATAATGTAAACCTATGGAGCCATCCACACAGAGCAGTGAGAGGAAGACAAGGCAACCTGGTGTAGCAGGCCAGATTAACCCCCTTTCAGATTATACCCGGGTATAGTTTGGCCTAGGCCAGAGTATACCCTGGGGTATAAAATAGCCTAGGCCAGAGTATACCCCGGGGTATAAAATAGCCTAGGCCTCACCATACCTCTCAGGTCTTAATATACCCTGGGGTATAAAATGGCCTAGGCCAGAGTGTACCCTGGGGTATAAAATGGCCTAGGCCAAACTATACCTGATGTGTAAAGGAGCCTAGGCCAAACTATACCGCGCTAAAAAGACGGATGCATTTTTATACATTTTTTTATTATGGAAGTTAATGGAAAAACTGATAAAAAACGGAGGCACACAAACGCTTCCTTTTTTTCCATCCATTTTTCCAAAAAATAAAAAAAGGACTGCAAAAACATAGCGTGAACCCAGCCTAAAACAGCTTGGCTACAAAGCTACACTAGGGTAAGATTTTGCACAGAAAACAAAAAATTTTCACATGATAAATCTAATATAAACTAGTCGATAGAACACCCCCCCTTCACCCTGCAAACATTGAAAAAAGGTCCAGGCATTGGAAAATATAGGGGTATTCTCTGGCCTGTTACACCGCTTATGTCCTCTGATTGGTTGCAGTCTGAACACTCAGTCCCCAACAAATCAAAACTTTTAAAGTGTCTGTTACATGTCAAAAGTTTTTTTTCTCATGACATTTACTCTTTAATGATAGTAAGATCTCATTTTTAGGTTTGACTATCTTTAAAGAGAATCTGTCACTAGGGTTATGCTGCCTTAAATGAGGGCAACATAACCTAGTGACATAAATGCATAACAGATCGGTATATTACTGGCATAATTTTGTTCAGCCAGTCTCCTAATATGCAGGAGAATAGGATTCTTGCCACACCCCTCCCTCTGCCCTCCAGCTGCTGATTGACAGCTGACTGCCCATACACAATATGGATAGATAACTGCCAATCAGCAGCTGGTGGGAGGGGTTTTGAATATTGAGGACTACTGGGCTCATGCACATAGTGGAATGGATTAGTTATTGGCCATGTTTTTCAGGAGGAGATCTCTGAATCAGCTGCACAGAACAACGTAAGTGATACATCATTCTGCTCAGCTGCTCTGTCACTAGTTGATCCTACCCTAAGGGCAGCCTAAACCTACTGACAGAGTCTCTTTAAGAGAGTCAAAGGGAACTTAGAAGGAAAGAAACTCCTCTGCATTTCTTTAGACATTGTCGGAAAAACATTTACTTAAGAGATTAGCCTTAACCCCTAGACGACCCTGGACGTAGGGTTACGTCATGGAAGTCTGTCCCCAGACGACCCATGACGTAACCTTACGTCCTGGGTGTTTTTCCCGCTATGAAGCGCGCTCCGGAGCGGAGCGCGCTTCATAGCAGGTGGGGGCCGGCTGCAATCAGCAGCCGGGACCTCACCGGTAATGACACGCTGCAGCGATCGCGCTGCCGCGTGTCATTAACCCCTTAAACGTGCGACCGCGGCATTTAAGTGTAAGTGACAGGGGGAGTCCCCTGTCACTTACCGATCGGGACCCCCGCAGTGTGACTGCGGGGGTCCCGATCGTTCAAACGGACTGCCGGAGGTCTCTTACCTGCCTCCGTGCGGTCCGATCGGCGATCTGCTACACTGAGCCTGCACAGGCAGGCTCAATGAGCAGATCGCCGATAACACTGATCAATGCTATGCCTATGGCATAGCATTTATCAGTGTAGAAATCAAAGTAATGTATGTAGAAGTCCCCCAAAGGGACTTCAAAAGTGTAAAAAAAAAAAAAGTTCAAAACACTAACACACTACCCCAAAACCCCTCCCCCAATAAAAGTCAAAATCACCCCCCTTTCCCATTATATAAATAAAACATATAAAAATGAATAAATAGATAAACATATAATATACCGTAGCGTTCGTAATTGTCCGATCTATTAAAATATAACAAGCGTCATTGCGACCGGTAAACGGCGTACACGAAAAGAGGGGAACGGCGTACACGAAAAGTGCGCAGATTACCGATTTTATGTTACATTATATATTTTAAAAAATCAATAAAAAGTGATCAAAACGTCCGATCTACACAAATATGGTATTAATAAAAACTAGAGATCATGGCGGAAAAAATGACACCCCATACAGCCCCGTAGGTGAAAAAATAAAACCGGTATAAGCGTCACAATAGGCCCATTTTATTAATAACTAATTGCCAAAAAAAAGGATTTCATAAAAAAAAATATATATAACATTAGAGAATCTGTGTAACCTGCATATGGTTGTGTTCGGACTGACCTATAGAATAATAGTGTCATGTCGCTGTTACCATATAGTGCATTACGTAGACACAGGAACCCCCCAAACGTTACCATATTGCATTCTTTTTTGCGATTTCACCAATTTATATCTTCATAAATAATTTATTTGGAATTCCATCTTACATGTTATGGTAAAATGAATGATGCCATTACAAAGTACAACTATTCCTGTAACAAACAAGCACTTACATGGCCCTGTAGATAGAAAACTGAGAGTGCTAGAGCTCTTAGAAGGGGAGGAGGTAAAAACGAAAGCACTAAGATCAAAATTTGCGCGGTCCACTGGGTCATTTTGGGCCTGGTCCTCAAAGGGTTAAAGAGGACCTGTCACCCCTGTGTCGGGGCAGAGCCGGTCGACCCCCCGCTAGAAACCCTTATACTTACGGCTCCTGGAGCGGGACTTCGTGCACGGCATGGGTATAAGGGTCTCTAGCAGGGGGGTCGGCCGCGCTCTGCCCCGGCACGGGGGGGTGACAGGTTCCCTTTAAGTAAAAGAAGGCTGGCTTAAGATGCTCCAGCATCAGACTTAGAACAACAAATGCCCTTTGCACCAATTTTGGTAATGCTCCTATGATGAACAATTGTATCAGGTTATTTGGACATATAGTAAAAAAATTACCAGTTATATTACAATATACAGGAAAAGCAAATCTCTGAGGTTACTGAGGTGAAGCTGAACCCTGGACAAACCCTTTCCTAGGACATCGTACAGTCCCGCTGGCATCAAGGTTATCGCGTTTTGTAATGTAGAAAAGAATTGTGCATAAAACGTCTCTAAACAAATCAGTCTTGGAATTTTCCATAGCTTAGAAATGATTTGGCCTGAACGCAAAAGATCTCTTGCTATGCACTTTTTTTTCATTTTTTTTTTTCTTTCTGGCATGGAAACTGGCAAGCAAGCGAGGAAGAGCTGTAGATTGACAACAATTCCACTCAGCTACTATAGGGGATGTGCGTGCAGATGTCCGACGCTGTCCCTGTCATATAATGTGTGGCTAATATTGGTATTAGTATTGATTGGAGTGCCTAATGGTGTGTTTACACACAGAGATCTGACAGATTTTTGAAGCCAAAGCCAGGAACAGACTATAAACAGGAAACAGGTCATAAAGGAAAGACTGAGATTTCTCCTCTTTTCAAATCCATTCCTGGCTTTGGCTTTCAAAATCTGTCAGATAAATCTCTGTGTGTAAACGCACCATTAGGGATACAAGGACCATTACAATGGGATCATTTATTTATTTATTTAACCCCTTAGCGTCCCATGACGTACCTGGTATGTCATGTTGGTGCAGGGGGAGTTCAGAGAGGGGTCCGGCCTGGACCCAGCTCTGAACAGCACCGCTCCAGGCTGATATCTGCAGCCAGGAAGTGACTCTATTATCCGGCGCAGGTCCCGCGGGTCACTGAAATGCTTTATACTTCATGTCCCTGGTATCTAGTGGGTAGGATTCCCAAACCCCCCAGCCCCCCCCCCCGCGGAGATCTGTGATACTGGCCAGGCCGGGCCTCAGCGTCGCACTGACGCTGATCCTGGCTCAGCAATACATTGCTATGGCCTGCAGCAGGCCAGTGCAATGTATCACCGATCTGATGGATCTTTGCTGTGTATATACACAGCATTGATCTCTATGAGAGATCAGTGCTGTGTATATACAAGTCCCCCAGGAGGACTTCTTGTTAATGTAAAAAAAAAAAGTAATTAATAAAAAATCCCCTCCCCTAATAAAAGTCCAAATCACCCCCCCCCCTTTTCCCTTTTTATAAATATAAATACATAAACAAATATACAAAAATATTTGGTATCGCCGCGTGCGTAATCGGCCGAACTATTAAATTATCACATTCCTGATCTTGCACGGTAAATGGCGTAAGCGCAAAGTGATCAAAAAGTCCATATGCTCAAACAAGGTACCGATAGAAAGAACACATCATGGCGCAAAAAATGACACCTCACACAGCCCCATAGACCAAAGGATAAAAGCACTATAAGGGTGCCTTCACACCTACCGGATTCACAGCGGATCTCACTTCTGCGGATTCGAATCGAGAACCGCTGCGGATCCGGTATCACTTCACCCCTATGATAGCACATATTCGCAGCGGGATTGACATCCCGCTGTGAATATGTGCTTTAACTCTCTGGTGCCCGCAGCCCCGCCGTCGCATCCCCGTCGCATCCCCCCATCCCGGCCACATCCCCCCATCAGCCCACCTCCAGCCCACCGCATCCCGGAGCCTCACTGCAGCCGCGCCGCCGAGCAGGTAATGTATGCTCGCGGCGGCATACCTATCTAACGTTATATCCAATTACTCTAATGTGCCACCATGTTCTAATGCTCTGTCACTGCCTCCACCTCATGTACTGCACTACTGCCCCCTATAGATAATGGACTGTACTGTGTCATTGTCTAATCATTGTATTCCAATCTTTGACTCTACAGCTGAAAAACTACAACTCTCATCATGAACTGCCAGTTGGAAACGATGGGGGTTGTAGTGCTGCAACCTGAAGAGCCACATGCTGCAAAACTACAACTCCCATTATAAACTGTCAGCAGGGCATGATGAAGTTTGAACTTCTGCAACCTGGAGAAGTCACCTGATATCACCTGCAGTCCTATGTAACACCAAAGATAACAGTGATATCCCTCTGAGTACAGATAATGTAGTAGTCATCTGCAGTCCTATGTAACTAATAATAACTTCATGAACTAATAATGCCCCCAGAGGTGCCCCCATATATTAATAATGCCCCCAGAGGTGCCCCCATGAGCTAATAATGCCCCCAGAGTTGCCCCCATCAACTAATAATGCCCCCAGAGGTGCCCCCATGAGCTAATAATGCCCCCAGAGGTGCCCCCATGAGCAAATAATGCCCCCAGAGGTGCCCCCATGAACTAATAATGCCCCCAGAGGTGCCCCCATATACTAATAATGCCCCCAGAGGTGCCCCCATACAATAATGATGCCCACAGAGTTGCCCCCATGAACTAATAATGCCCCATGAGGTGCCCCCAAGAACTAATAATGCCCCCAGAGGTGCCCCCATACAATAATAATGCCCCCAGAGGTGCCCCCATACACTAATAATGCCCCCAGAGGTTCCCCCATACACTAATAATGCCCCCAGAGGTGCCCCCATACAATAATAATGCCCCCAGAGGTGCCCCCATACAATAATAATGCCCCCAGAGGTGCCCCCAAGAACTAATAATGCCCTCAGAGGTGCCCCCATATACTAATAATGCCCCCAGAGGTGCCCCCATATACTAATAATGCCCCCAGAGGTGCCCCTAAAAAAACAAACATCCTACTCACCTAATCGGCGCTGTGTAGCTGCAGGCAGCAGCTCTCCTCCTCCTCTTCGGGCTCCATCTTGCGAGCCGCAGGGACGGGACTTCCGGCAGACGTGATGACGTCACATCCTCACACCTGCCGGAGAGGTCACGGCCCGGCCTCCCATAGGCTGCTGGTATGAAGTGCCGGCAGCCTATGGGAGAGAATACAGGAGGAGGACGCTGACAGGTCCTTCTCCTGTATTCTGATCGCTTTAATGTTCCGCCCGCTCACTGTGCGGGCGGAACATCAAAGCGATCTGTGCATCCCGAGAAGCTGCGCGGCCGCAGCTTCTCGGGATGCTTAAAGTGACACTGTCACAAGTGGCAAGGGGGGGCCGTGCGGGCCCCCCTAGCGTAGGGGCCCGGTCGCCATGGCGACCCCAGCGACCCCTATAGCTACGCCACTGGCTGCGGGCACCAGTGAGTTAAAGTACATATTCACAGCGGGATGTTAATCCCGCTGCAAATATGTGCTATCATAGGGATGCATTGATACCGGATCCGCAGCGGTTCTCGCTTCGAATCCGCAGAAGTGAGATCCGCTGTGAATCCGGTAGGTATGAAGGCACCCGAATGGGAATGGGAATGGAGCGATTTTAAACACAATTAGTTTATTTAAAAAGGTTTTCATTTTTTAAAAGCCATCAAATAATATAAAAGGTACACAAGTTACATATCGTTGTAATCGTAACAACTTGAGGAACATGCATAACAAGTCAGTTTTACCATAAGGCGAATGGCGTAAATACGAAACTCCCTTAAAATGAAAACAAATTCCTTTTTTCTCATTTGACAGCGCAAATGTTTTTTTTCCGGTTTTGCAGCATATTTTATGGGAAAATAAAGCCTGTCATTGCAAAGTACAATTGGTATTGCCAAAAAAAAGGGTCCCTAGGTGAAAAAATGCAAGCGCTATGGCCTTTTAAACATAAAGTGGAAAAAGCAAAAGCGCAAAAAACGCCATTGACCTTAAGGGGTTAATGAAGGGCCACATTGATTTAGATAATGCTTTTTTCCATAAGACTCGTATATGTTCACACAACGTATATGTTGTAGAAATCACGGACGTTGTTAAAATTGGCATAGAATCCCAGCCAGAGTGTATACACATAGGGGGAGATTTATCAAACATGGTGTAAAGTAAAACAGTCGCCCCTAGCAACCAATCAGATTCCACCTTATATTCCTCACAGACTCTTTGGAAAATGAAAGGTGGAATTTGATTGGTTGCTAGGGGTAATTGAGCTAGTTACATTTCACACCATGTTTCATTGAATAGCGGCTGCAAAGTACCTGTCAGTGCACACAATAGAGCGTGGGGTTCCAGCCGCACGCTCCATTGTGTGCAGCGGGGAATTCGGATGCAGGCGCACACTGATGCGCCCGAATTCCAAATTTAGCCGCAGTGAAGATCTTCTCTCACACCAGCCGTTCCGTGACCCGGCCGGGTCCCGGAACGACCGATGTCTTACGTTATGTGAACTTGGCCTTAAGATGCATGCTTCCTAAATTTAGGCGTAGGGTGATGTACACAGATACACAATAGTAACCCGCAGTAAGTAGTTGCTTTTTCACCCTATGGTATCTCTGTCAGTATTTTGGTCAGTATTTGCCAAAATCAGGAGTGGAACTGACAGGACAAAATTATAATGGAAAGATTTTCTAAATTTTTCAATCCATTCCTGGTTTTGGTTGAAAAAAGATGGAGCAAAATGCTGACAGAAATACTATGTGTGTAGAAACTTACCTCAGTTTTGTATAATTACAAATTATAGCAACCAATCAGATTCCACCTTTCATTCCTTACAGACACTTTGGAAAATGAAAGGTGGATCCTGGTTGGTTGCTAGGGGCGACTGAGCCAGTTTCACTTTACACCATGTTTGATAAATCTCCCCCATTATCTCTAATTGTGATCTATTAAAAATTCTGGCTGATTTTCGTGTTTCTGCAGTGATGTCACTGACCCGACACCAGGCTTGTAGATGTGTTTAAAAGACGCACCCCGCAAAAAGACCGATAGCGCTCCGTGTATGGGACGTGTCACTGCACACTGAAGAGAGAATCCCTGTATATGGAAGTGACATGGGCCAACTGCAGAGGGGGTTGGGAGGTGTAAAATATGGGGACTAGCTGCTGAGGGGGGATGTATACAGGCTCAGACTGGGCCACCGGGGAGCCGGGGGATTCCCGGTGGGCCCCTTCCCCTTCCTGCCTGTTGGTGGGCCCCTGCAGGGCAGCGTTGGGCAGTGTGTGCTGCTGTCATCTGACTGGGCCCTGGTTGATCTTTCCCAGCCAGATGACAGCAAGTTCCAGGGCCCCCTGATACAGGCAAATCCGTGGGCAGCTCTCCTAGGGCCCTCAGTGGGCCTCAGCAGGCAGGTTCTCCTCACCCTCCCATAGATGCCGTTGTCGGGATGTGCAGGAGGAGCAGGAGGCTGCAGCTATGACAGGAGCACTGGCTGCTCTTCTCCTCATCAGCGTCCTGATCAGACAGAAGGGAAAGAAGATCTTATCAGCAGCGCCCAGGAGGTCAGATGTGGCTGCCACTGAACAGTCAGGCAGAGGTCAGTCAGCTCCCCTTCCCCCTTTGCTGTCCTGGCGTCTGAAGAGAAAAAGCTCCACAGGTATAGTGGTAGGCCCGGTTCCCACTGAGCAAAGCTAGCGGAATTCCGCGACGGAATTGTCCGCCGCGGAATGCCGTTAGCCTCCCGCTCATAATGGGAGTCTATGGGAGGCGCGCGCTGCTGCTCTATACGCGCTGAAGAATGAACATGTTCATTCTTCAGCGCGGACAGGGCAGGAGCGCGCGCCTCCCATAGACTCCCATTATGAGCGGGAGGCTAACGGCATTCCGCGGCGGACAATTCCGTCGCGGAATTCCGCTACCTTTGCTCAGTGGGAACGGAGCCGTAATGGGAGGTCTGACTGGAGGTGCACGGTGACTATACTGTATGTGTGACTGAATCTGCAGTGTGTGTATACAGGTATAATGTGTGGGGGTGCAGAGGGTATATATATATATATATATATGTGTGTGTGTGTGTGTGTGTGTGTGTGTGTGTGACTGAATCTACAGTGTGTATATACAGGTATAATGTGTGGGGGTGCAGAGGGTATATATATGTGTGTGTGACTGAATCTACAGTGTGTATATATAGGTATAATGTGTGGGGGTGCGTGTGTGTGTGACTGCAGGGTGTGTATACAGGTATAATGTGTGGGAGTGCAGAGGGTATATATGTGTGTGTGTGTGACTGAATCTACAGTGTGTATATATAGGTATAATGTGTGGGGGTGCAGAGGATATATGTGTGTGTGTGTGTGTGTGTGTGTGTGTGTGTGTGTGTGTGTGTGTGTGTCTGAATCTACAGTGTGTATATATAGGTATAATGTGTGGGTGCAGAGGGTATATATGTGTAGTTGTGTGTCTGAATCTACAGTGTGTGTGTATACTGTAGGTATAATGTGTGTGGGTGCAGTGTATATATGTTGCATCAAAAGAGAAAGACCCGTCATAAAAAGACACCAGCGCTCCACTAATAAATGTAGTAGCCAAAAAAATAATTTTAAATAGTACACAACATGCAAAAAACACCAAGAGATAAAAACACTAAACATGATAAAAACCAAGAGACCATGATGTAACAAACAGCCCCTCAGACCAACCAACACCAGTACGAACCAGAGAAAAATGGAAATTCTAATGTACCACTCCAATACATGAGTAAACCATACAGCAACGTAGTGCTGGTGTATAGAAGCATATATGTACCATGCAGCCTACAAACAGGATACATATATACTTCTATATGCCAGCACTACATTGCTGTATGTGTGTGTAATTTTTTATTTTCTTTTTTATTATATTCCCTATTAGTGCTGGGGTCACTTCCATACACTGAGCCCCCACAAAACTATTCTGTGTATTCTGGACTCCCACAAAGCTTCTAGTGTACAATGCACCTAGGATCCTCCTACTAAAACAGCTGCAAACACTACAACTCCCAGCATTTATTGACGGCACACAGTCCTCAGGATATGGTGGGAGTTTTAGTATATTTGAATGGAAAATCCCCTGATAATAGCTGGTGCTGTAAATAGATTTATTGATGGATCTTTAGGGCTGATGGTTGTTTCAGATTGCAGCAACCAGAAGCCTCTACACAACCATCACTTGTTAAAGGATTGTCCTCTCTGGAACTACAACTCCCAGTATACCCTGAGAGCTTCATAAGTGTAGGGCATTCTGAGAGTTGTAGTTTGACTAGTTGTGGACACGGATCAATCAGCATAGAAATGGGTCAGCATGTTGCTTCTTAATGGTTCTTCATTGGTGGGCCCCCAGGATCATTTTCCCTGGTGGGCCCCAAGTAGCCAGTCTGACACTGGATGTATACACTGCATGGGAAGAAGTACAGAGAGGGCGGTATACAGTATGGAGGCCTTACCAGATGGGAACTTACAGTATAGGAGCCTAACAACAATGGGACATACAGTATGGCGGCTAACTACCATATAGAGAGGGGGCTATGGTGTAGGGTCGCACTGTGTCTCTCTGAAAATAATACCTACAATGAAAATAAGAGAAAAAAAGAAAAAAAAATTATATATATATATATATATATATATATATATATATATATATATATATGACCCTGTCTTATTTCCAGAGAAGATGGTAGTAGAATAAAACTGTCAATAGTGTAAACACATTACTAGCAGTTATTGTTCTGGAAATCACACTTGCAGTCACCACACCCTTCTATGAGCAGGAAAAGCAGCGGGAGAGCGACAAATACAAGGAAATGAAATGTATACTGTGTTTATCATTTAATCATAACATTTATTCTCTAATGTATACCATAAACTGTGTTGTGTTCATCATTTACATCTCTTTATATTTTTACGGTTAAAAAATAAATAAATAAAAATAAAAATGACTGGAATTCCCTTGTAGAGGGTGTTCTTTATAGCATCATAATTTACTTTCTCCCCAGGCAGCGGAGAAACATACATCTGGGTTGTGGCGGATAACCAGTTCTGTCTCAGATCATTGCGTCCCACTGGCTTAAATGCTCTACTACAAATCGCAGATTATATACATTTTTGCTGATGTTATTGTTACTGTAAGCTCCATGCATAAAATGATTTCTACAGTGTAATTTTTTTGTGAGGCAACTGGCTGATACCAGTGGGAAATAGCTCTATCACTCAATTCTTTTATTTGCCTCTGTCCTATATATGTGCAACTTTTATGACCAGGCATTTCTGTTACCAATATTGACCCTCTCATCCGACTTTATAGAACTTTATAGGACCCTCATTTTTAAAGGGGTAATCTAGAGAATAAAAATCACATCAACAGGTGTCAGAAAGTTGTACAGAATTGTAAATTACTTCTATAAAAAAATTGAAAGCCTTCTAGTACTTATCAGCTGCTGCGTATCCTGCAGGAAGTGATGTATTTTGTCCTGTCTGACACAGTGCTCTCTGCTGCCACCTCTGTCCATTACAGGAAATGTCCAGTGCAAGAGAGGTTTTCTATTGGGATTTGCTACTGCTCTGGAAAGTTCATGAAATGGACAGGAGTGGCAGCAGAGAGCACTGTGTCAGACTGGAAAAAATACACCACTTCCTGCCGGACATACAGCAGCAGATAAGTAATGGAAGGCTAGAGATTTTTTAATAGAAGTAATGTACAAATCTGTCCAAATGTCTGACACATTTTTTTCTCTGGAGTACCCCTTTAATCATTGCATCTGACCACTCTTGCCTTGTCTAGGGCACCAAAGTACCTTGCCTCAGTCCTCCTCACTAGCACACTTGCTGCACAGGCTTCTGTAATACGATCTGCTGGAAGTAAATAAAGCTTTTATTATTGTCATTTATAGGCAGCCATTCGTTTTATATACATTAGATATCATATTGCAAAACCCTAAGCTTACACAACGGACCATTCCCTTACTACTCCGTACGGGAAATTCCTTACACTTTTGCAAATAAATAAATCTAACTGCAGTATGAGACCTCACATCCAGGACAGAGAAATACACAAGCCTGCATTTATCTAGTTGTAGATGAAACACGGCTACTTTCTTGCAAAAACAGCACCACACCTCTCTCAGGTTATGTGCGGTATTACAACGTAGCTCTATTCACTTCATTGGAAGCTGCAAAGCCATAACCCAGAAAAGAGTGGTGCTTTTTCTGGAAGAAAGTAAAAATGTCACCCACCCCCCCCAATCTTGGCTAACCCCTTTAAAATAGCTCAAAACAGAATATATGCCTCTATATACATGCAATTTAAAGGAGATATCCGGCCATTTCACCAGCCGGCAGGTGCAGGGGGGAGTTTGATATATTGTCACGACCTGACTGATGAACTGGCCGCTCAGCCAGTCAGTGACCGGGGCAGGACACCAATCCATTTACTGATTGGCTGGGTGGCCAGTCCATCAGCAGGGACAGACATTTTCCAAGTCGTGACAGCAATCACAATTTGGGGGAAAATATCTTCCGGCAGGGGTCCCACAGCCGGTTCTGCCGCTCACCGCGGGCACAGGGAGAGGTACTTTAATACTTGTTATCAAATTCCCCCTCCCCATTTCCCCCCCTGACCCTGCCAGCTGCCAGATTTTAAAAATGTCTGGACTTCTCCTTTAATGCATTGAGACAGAAATACATATGTAAAAGCATTGGGTGACAGAGCTATTTCTCACTGGTATCAGCCAGTTGCCTTACATTAAATAATACACTGTGGAAAACTCTGTAACAATTACATCAGCAAACCTATATACAATCTCTGCAGCCTAAAATAGAGCGTTTGGGCCAAACAGAGGCAATAATCAAGAATAAAGCTAGCTCTCGCTGGTATCAGCCGTAGCTAAAAGACAACAAGGACACAGGGATACAATACAGACCACATCACAGAAAGGAAAACGATTACGATAACACTTTGGGGGACATGTATCAAGCAGTGTACCTTGTGTTTCTTAGCATTTCTTGGCGTACTGTATGTGTGATATGCACAGACCTTCGTCAGATTTACTAAACAGTGTAGCTTGGAGTATGTGTGAATACGACAGCCTATGCCTATTTTTTGCCTTCTTGACTCGGTTATTGGTTATTCGTAAGAATTTTCTCAGCCGCGATTTATCATGTGAGAATTTTTAAATATTCACATTTTCGTCCGCATCTGTACTCCAGTGCCAGGGTGGCGGAACTTTCCTAACTAAGGTCAATTCATGAATACCTGCAGTAAAATGCACAGCGGCAGGGAAGCTATAACAGGTGATTTATGAACCAACATGTGAATGTTCATAAATAAATACATAAATACATATAAGCCAGTGCACAGTGATACAAATATTCTCAAGAAAAGGTGCAAATGATAAATGTCCCCCTTTCTCTTTCCTACTATGAAGAATAAGCCTTATGCTTTAGCGGTAATCCCACCTGCTTTTTCCTATCTTATTCCCTTCCCCTAATAGTTCGGCTACACTCTGCAGAATTTAAGGGCAGAATAAATTCTGATGAATATTCTTGGTAGTTTTAGGAATCTGTGATGAATAACCCATGTAACGTCTCTTAGTTCTCCAGCAATCAGTGAGTGTTACCAGCACAAAAATGTCCCGAGTGGCTCCAGCCCTTCCTTCCAGGCACTTCCTTCCTTATTCACCGCTCTTTGCATATAAAGCTTGGTACAAGCGTGTGAGTGATAACGGATCTCACAAACTGGGCTGCCACCACCACTCCGCTGCCAGCGTCCGGAGCCACACACCACCCTCATGCAGCTGTACCACTTTGCCTGCAGTGCCCTCATATTGGTGCAGCTTACTCTACAAGAGGAACTCGTTCCGGAGTTTGTTTGCTTAGACAGTAAATGTTATGCTGTTTCCTGGATCAGTAAGCGCTTTGCTAAGTCGAGAGGAGCTTGCATAGAGAGGAATGCAGACCTAATGACTGTGAAGAGTTCAATGCAGGGGGATGCCATCACTAGATTAATGCATAACGTGCTCAAGGAAGACACCAAGGTGTGGATTGGGCTGGAGAGTAAAGAAGCATGCGCAGACCTGCAACAGCCCCTGAGGGGCTTTACCTGGGTAACAGGTGAAAGTGACGCTGACTATACCAACTGGAGGAAGGTTGAGCAGAAGTGTGATGCCTCCCCGCTCTGTGTCACCGTGCACAAAGATGGCACCTGGGAAGAGACTAAATGTGACAACAAGGCTGATGGCTACATTTGTGAGATAAGTTATTCCTTACCCTGTTCTCCTCTTGTCTTACCTTCCTCTTACACTGTCACCTATTATCACCTTGACCTTGGAATGAGCCACGTTCAGAATTCTGTGTTCCCACCTGGCACTATTGCAAATATCCTAGACATTACTGAACTGTATTGTGAACCTAAAGATGATGGGACTGTATATTGGAACAAGAAGACCCCTGGTGCCTGGAGCTGTCAGATTAACAATGGGGGCTGTGAGCATGATTGTATAGTAGTAGTATCTGGCATTGCAGAGTGCAAGTGTCCTTCAGGATCAGAGCTGAAAGCTGACCTTAGGGGCTGCACCAAACCCTGTGACCCCAATCCCTGCAGCCAACAATGTATCCCAAGCCCAGACCCCCCAGGCTTCTTCTGTATGTGCTCTGAGGGCTATATACTAGCAGCTGATGGCAAAACATGTGAAGACATTGATGACTGTGCAGACGATCACAATATCTGTGAGCACCATTGCACCAATACTATTGGAGGCTTCATCTGCGATTGCCAACCTGGTTTTAAGATGGTCGATATAGCGTGCGATGCTCAAAATAACTGTGCGAAAGATTGTCGGGACATTGACGAGTGTGAAAGTGACGTCATGTGTGATCATAACTGCACGAATACTGAGGGAAGCTATAAATGTGTATGTAACGAAGGATTTGTCGTTGATGAGAAGAATCCGAAGAAATGCAAAGAAATCTGCAATAAACTTAACTGCGAGCCTTACTGTCCTGACCCTGACAAACCGTGCAAGTGCCCCCATGGCTACATAATGGATCAAACCGAGGATGGAAAAATGGTCTGTACTGACATGGACGAGTGTGCTACATCTACATCGCCTTGTGATGGGTTATTATGTGTCAATACGCTTAGCTCCTTTATATGCGCCTGCCCTAAGGGCTTCACTGAATACAATGGTGTATGTATCCAACCAGTAGAAGCAACTTCAGATTTACCAATGGCCACTCCACCAGCCATTAGACCAGAAGAGGTCTTCAGCAAACAGACTACTATAATGTGGGGTATCTGCTTCGGAATATTATCTATGTTCATTGTCCTGATAGCAATGATATGTCACCGAATAAGAAGGCACTACATATACCAGCATGATCTGGATTACGACTATAAAAACTCGGATAAGGATGTAGTACTTAAGAAAATAATGGTGGAACCCCAATGGCAGCTTTAATGTTTGTAATCCAAGGTACAGTATGTTCACGGCAAAGACTAAACTGTGCAACAACTCCTACCGGGACTCCGACTATGGCCTCTTAGTGTCATATACACGTTGCGGGCTAAGGACTATACACTAGGGGTGGGGCGGACTGAAAATACACTATTTTTGGTAGTAGTTATTATTTGGCAATTCTGTAAATGTGCTAAAATTTCTTCTTGTATACAGTATACTGTAGGAAGTGAATGCTGGGATAAAGTTCTGTTGAAAGTGCAGGCAATGCCAGTGTATGTATATACCAATACAAGTAAGGAGAATGCATCTCTGTTTCCTCGTGAGTTACCAATATTTGAGAATTTTTAATGTTTGATAGAATCTTTTTTTAACAACCTGTGGACTTAAAGCTGCTATTTGAGGAATGGCTTAAGGTGATCTGGGCCCCATAGGCATTGAATTCAAAGGAAATATGTCCGACCTGCTATACTGCACATGTCCAGGGGACAGTGACTACTTGAGAACGGCACACAGCCCAGATGACTACTTGGGGCTCATTCACATGAGCGCACAAGTTTACAACAGTAGGTTTTCACATTATCCTGGGCAGGGGCGCAGGGTATAGTAACATGTCTGGAAAGTGTGCTCACTGATGCATCGGCAAATTTCCCTAGCCTTTTTTTATTGATTCCCTTAAAGACTATGGGGGAGATTTATTCAACTGGTGTAAAGTAGAATTGTCTATGTTGCCCCTAGCAACCAGTCAGATTCCACTTTTCATTCCTCACAGACTCTTTGGAAAAGGAAAGGTGGAATCTGATTGGTTGCTAGGGGCAACTAAAACAATTCTACTTTACACCATTTTGATAAATGTCCACCTATATTCACACTAAAAAATTTAGGTTAAAATAGGACTATACTTTCATATTTAATGGAGAATTCCGGGCTAAATTAATTTTAACATATGTTATTGCCCAACAGAAGTTATGAAAATTACTAATAGAGACTTATTATGGGAAACGCACCTATAGTGCATTTTCCCTGCACTAACTACAACATGGCGTGTTCAGGTCTCTGTAAAGTTGGTGATGTCACGTCACATAGACTGCCAACACCTGCTGCTCCAGTCTGTCCCACCGCTGCTGCAGTCTGTCTGAAGGGATGATCCCCTCCATGCTCCTCCAGCTCCCTGTATCTGTCTCCATGACAGCGGCCCTCAGCACCACTAGTCTGGCAGCCGCTGCTCCCAGCTAGCTTTGCTGGTTCTCCCCTCAGCGGGTACCACCCCCGCCGGACTCCCTCAGCTCCTGGCACCCTTCTCCAGGCGGCAGAGGTAGCAGGGATTAGTGGGAGGCGGTGGCTGCCGGACTAGCTGCGATCAGGGCTGCCAGTGCTGGGGCATGGCTGCGGGCGGCCTGGGGAAGGGTGCAGGGAGCTGGGGGAGGCTATGTGGCTATATGTTTGCTGCTTCTGTAACCCCTATTACAATGCCTAAGCTGCTAATGGAAACAATGGGGGAGATTTATCAAATCGGTGTACAGTAGAATTTTCTCAGTTGCCCCTAGTAACCAGTCAGATTCCACCTTTCATTCCTCACAGACTCTTTGGAAAATGAAAGGTGGAATCTGATTGGTTGCTAGGGGCAACTGAGCCAGTTTCACTTTACACCATGTTTGATAAATCTCCCCTAATGAATTTAGAATCTTTGTGGTGGGCAATAGGTCTAAGCATCATAGTGTCAGTAGTGCAGACTATTTGTCATACTTGGTTTCAGGCTGCTGTTGTAAATGGCTTTTTTACCTTTTTTCTTCTTTTGTAATCTTTTGTGTCTAAAACCTTTATAAAATGGTACACAACTTAAAAAAAAAATCCTAGACACTGTTTGCACTGAACTTCATAGCAGCAAAAATAAATAGGTAACAACAGCATAGGAAAATCATTATGCCTACATGTACTCTTAGACAAATCTCACCCGCTGATAGCTCGCTAATGAGCACGGGGCTCTGAGCATGAAGGTATGTATGTTAACTTCATCCTCGGCGCCGTGTTGTTAGCTGTGAAATCTTCTGCCCGGTAAGGCTGGGTTCACACTGCGTTTTTGCAATCCTTTTAACGAATACGTTTTATGGGGGGAAAAAAATGCAAAAAACCGGATGGAATTGTGTGTCATCCGTTTGGATCAGTTTTTCCATTGACTTCCATTATAAAAAAAAAAAAAAACAGATTGAAACAGTTGCGTTTTATTTTACTACATTTTTCTGTCCGTTAAAAGTAACCAATTAAAAACTGATACGTTGAACGGATTGCAAAAACGCAGTGTGAACCCAGCCTAAGGCTGTTAGGAGCACTAGAGGCTATGGGCTATGGCTGGATCGGTGCTGGGGGGGGGGGGGTAGCTTACCGGGCTCCTAACTTTTTAGAATAGAATTTTAGAATAAGCAGCACGGTAGCAGCGCCGACTATGAAGGTTAGAGACATATCTACATCCTCAGCACCCAGTGCCATAGGGATCTATAAGCAGGTTAGATTCATCTAACCTGCTGATAGTACCCCTTTAAGACTATTGTGGTGCCCAGCCAATTACTGTGTGGCAAAACCAAGTGGCCAGTAAAGCACACAGCCAGTAACTGCAATTGCACAGTAAATTTTATGTGGTTTGTTATTGGCTATGCAGTCCAGTGTCACTGTATGTGAACATAATATGCATAGACATAGGCCCTGATTTATCAAG
The DNA here is from genome assembly GCF_027789765.1 of Dendropsophus ebraccatus. Lineage (NCBI taxonomy): Eukaryota > Metazoa > Chordata > Amphibia > Anura > Hylidae > Dendropsophus > Dendropsophus ebraccatus. The sequence goes on from NC_091468.1 coordinate 46,633,066, forward strand.
TTGCCTGAAAGCCACCCTGTGTGGTTTATCCCACAGCGACCAATCACAGCTCATTGATATATCTTAAAGGGTACACTATGAACATGACACTGCATGGTCTCTGCAGTCACATGCATTAAATGCAGCAAGAGACCACAGAGACCAGTGAATGTGACCAGGTGAATGATACCATCACAGTACAGTCGTTCAGGTGTGAATATAGGGGGGGGGGGAATGTTTGTTTTTTTGTAAATGCTGGTCCAAGCCTATGGGGTTTTTATAATTAAAATTTATAATATAAAATACCCCTTTAAACATGTATAGATTCAATATAGAGGCTGCTGCATCTGCATTGGGGGCTCTGTTCAGATCCTGGTTTGGATTTTTCTGTCTGATAGAATGAATATTAGCCTAGTTCTGTTTTTCTGCTCCTATGATGGAACAGAAAAGGGAAATTGACAGTGAAAACCCCATTGTGTGGCTGATGCATTTTAACACTACTGAGGCACTGGACAAGACTGTCAGGATAGAAGAGACATCTGTGCTGCTGATGCTCCAAGATACATTGTAGACACTGGATTTGTTTTCTATAAAACTGTAAGCCCCTTTAGTAGTTTTTGTGTTTTTTTTGTTTTTCTTTGTTTCTAGACATTCATGTGTTTTTTATTACATTTTTTTTCCTATTGGGATCATCATTTTTATTATACTGTTCCTGTGTTTCTCTGTAATATTTTGTGCAGTTGTGTATATATGGGGGGGGGGGAGAGGGTACACAGTGATGGTTACTTTTATAATGTGTTTGAAATTTGTTTAATAAAATAAATCAGTTTGTTACCTTTGTGTTGTGATATCTGTGTGGTGTACTGATATGGGATACTCAGAGTTCTGAAAAATATTTAAAAATGCATATTTCTTTTATTTTTCTTAAAGGGGAACTATCAGCAGGTTTGACTAATCTGACCTGCAGATATGTCCCTATAGCGCAGGGCTTGGCGCCATTCCCTCACACTTGATCGCTCACTCCTCACTCTGTTATGACCGTTAGGAGCACTTCCCCGTCCCACCTAGCGATGATCTGGCCCACCCGCTCCATTGATAATCATTACCAGGGGTGGGACAGCTGGGGGCGGATAAGCGCTATGGAGGCGGGTCAGTACTCTTAACAGACTTACCTTCCTTTTCGTCGCCTCCTGCACAATAGGGACATTTGTCTACCCTACTGATAGTTCACCTATAAAGAGACACAGCACATATCTCTATTTCTGTATTAAACTAGACCTGTCATCAATTTTGACCTGGAACTGTTCTTAGGCTATACATAGGCCTAATCTTGAAGCCCTTGGTCTGCCCCCCTAAAGTGCCCAGGGGTGGGTTATTCTGAGCGCTCTGTATTGAAAGTATTCCAAGCCCCTCCTCTCAGCTATGACTGATAAGTATAGCGTCCAATCAGGAGACCTGTAGAACTATCAGTCATAGCTGGGAGGCGGAGTCAGGGAGGCTCTCAATACAAACTGCTCTGGGCACCAAACAAGGAGAGTGCACCCTGACCTTTGTATATGCCTGTCAGCAGTTTGCTGACAGGTCTGATTTAAAAGCTTCAACTATAGATGAGGATCATTGACAGCAAAGGGTTCCTTTAGGCTATGTTCACATGGGTCTGGAATACTGGAACTTTATTTTCCCTTATTTTCTACACTATCATATTGGCAAGCTGATCATCCACTAGGTGGTGCTCACTGCATACAGAGTTCTACAGCTCTACAGTGCAGGGTAGACTAGATACCCAACTGGGTGTTACCAGTTGGGGAAGTGGCACCAGTAGCGGATTATAATAAGTCCGTTTTGGGCTGTAGCCTGGGGCCCTGAACTCCCGGGGGACCCATGACCACCCAAAAAGACTTATACTTTTAGTGGTGTAATGTCTCCTTGTTACAGTTCTGCCATGATTTGCAAAAAAAAATGCTGCTTTTTTAAAGCAATTTTGCACAATTCAGGGCATCATGACATTATCTATCCTGTATTATGAACTAGTGCCAGTGCTGCCATAGTTACAGTGGGGTGGGGGGGCCCAGGCTTGGTGAACAGCCCGGGGCCTATGGTAAAGTTAATCCGCCCCTGCGTGGCACTGCACATCCCAGCACTGTCAGCTCTGATTGGATAATGTCAGACAATGTAGGAACACGCTGCCAGTTAGTAACACCCAGTTGGGTTGGTTGATTTATGCACATCCCAGAGCTATAAGAATAGATGATCCAGGATTGTTATTCCATGTGCCAAACAGGCCAGGAATGGTGACAGGTTCTCTCTCTCTCTCCATATTATTTTAAAAAAATGATTATATATGTATATATATATATATATATATATATATATATATATATATATATGAATAAAGCAGATTCGGGAGCACATAGTAGTGTAAATAGCAACCATGGTATCTATTTGGTTAGTCAGAGAGAGGCCCTGCTATAATAACTGGATGCCAAGCATATTTGATGGCAGCTTCAGACTTAATAAAGGCCTTTCATCTTAGTGCTACAATATTGCAATAAATGCAATAAGTAGAGTACATATTCATGTATGTTGTACAAGTGATCAAACACTGGGTGCGTTCACACTTACAGGATCTGCAGCAGATTTGAAGCTGCAGATTTTAAGAGACTTTTAGTCTAGGACTAAAAGTAAAAATAAATTAATAAATTAAAAAAATGTATTTAATATATATTTAATATATTTTAAAAAGGTAATAAAGAATAAATATAAAAATACTTGGTATAGTCAAATTTGCAAACGTATTTAAAATATCACGTTAATTATTTTGTGAGGGGAACAGTTTTTGGTCATGTTGCAAACCCGAGAAAATTAATTAAAAAGTTATCAAAAAAGTCAAAGTAGACTTGAAAAAAGTTTATTACAAGAAACATTTCCTGGGAGAAGGGATTGGAAGTCTGGGATCCTTTGCACAGTCCACTGCACACAGAGTCAAGTGGATGTTTTAACCCCTTACCCCCTTGTGTATTACATAAATAGAAGAGGAAACATTGAGCTGGACTTGACAGTCAGGTGTTAAAGCGACTCTGTACCCACAATCTGACCCCCCAAACCGCTTGTACCTTCAGATAGCTGCTTTTAATCCAAGATCTGTCCTGGGGTCCGTTCGGCAGGTGATGCAGTTATTCTCCTAAAAAACAACTTTTAAACTTGAAGCCCTGTGCCAAACGGGAGTATCTGTGCCCTAACTTTGCACCACCCCTCCATCCCTCCTCCCCACCCTCTTCATCATTAGGAATGCCACTGAAACATTTTCTCCATGCTGAACACTGCACAGCTGCTTAACGATCCAGCCCATGTGCCGGGCTGACACAGGTGGGTAATAGGAGGCAATCTGAGGGCACAGATACTCCTGTTTGGCACGGGGCTTCAAGTTTAAAAGTATTTTTTTAGGACAATAACTGCATCACCTGCCAAACGGACCCCAGGACAGATCTTGGATTAAAAGCAGCTATCCGAAGGTACAAGCGGTTTGGGGGGTCAGATTGTGGGTACAGAGTCACTTTAATTATCTCCCGCGCTGTATGTAAATTACCTGCTAAGTAGTCATGGTGGGCGGGTGGCTTGTTTATCTAGTCACGGTCCTGGGTGGGCTCCAGTTCTGTTATCACGCCCCTCTGGGCATTGTACGTCGGCGGCTTTACTATGCTGCGCATGCGCAGTACTGCGGGAGAAGACGCTGCTGTTCTATGAAGCGCAGGCGCAGCACTGACGCCCCCCCCCCCAGTGATGTCAGCACCCATCCACCATGTCTAGTTGAACAAGCCACCACCATGACTACTTAGCAGGTAAGTTACATACAGCGCGGGCATGGCCGGCGTTAGGGGGGGGCAAGCAGGGCAAATGCCCAGGGCCCCCATCCCCCAGGGGCCCCCTCCCGCAGTTCCAGTAGGAGAGGAGAGCACAGACAGCGTCCTGCAGCGTCTGGGAGTGATCCCCGGCTGCTGCCATCAGGGGTCACGCAGAGGCTGCAGGACGCTGGGCTGGTGTCTGCTCCGTGTGTGTAGCTCCCCCTCCCCCTCCCTCCCTCTCCCTCCAGCTCCTCTCTGCACGTGACTTCCTGCTCTGGTGTGGAGCTGTCGGGACGATGGAGGAGAGGGCTGCCGGGTGAGGATGAGAGCCTGCTGCTGCTGCAAGGTACATGAGGGGGATGTACCACTACACCCAGCATGCTAGAGGGGGTAAGTATACTGTACATGTAGTGTGTAATGTGTATGAATGTAGGTGTATAATGCATGAATGTAGTGTGTGTTACATGTCCTGTGTATAGTGTGTGGGCTGGATGGTTTGTATCTGTATAATGTGTTTTCATGGGGGTGTGTGTGTGTGTATATATATATATATATATATATATATATATATATAATGGTGTGTGTGTGTGTGTATATATATATATATATATATAGCTGTGTGTATATATATATATATATATATATATATATAGCTGTTTGTGATTGGGTGAATAAATCCTCACTATACACTACTGGAGTGCCGTCCTCGTGTTCAATTTTATATATATATATATATATATATATATATATATATATATATATATATAATGGTGTGTGTGTATATATATATATATATATATTATAATATATATAATGGTGTGTGTGTATATATATATATATTATATATATATATATATATATAAAATGGTGTGTGTGTGTGTATATATATATATATATATATATATATATATATATATAATGGTGTGTATATATATATATATATATATATATATATATATATATAATGGTGTGTGTGTATTAGCACTGCTGACTCCAAGTGTTGAGGTGAATAGACTGTATATAGGAGCTGCAGCCATTCTCTGGCCTCATCAGTCCTATGTAATTGCTGCAGGTGATTGGCTGCAGCTCCTATGTATATAAGGCAATACGGTGAGAAAAAAAAATAAGGTGGTATTCAGTCCTTAGGTGGTGGTCACTGTATGGCGGTAATATTGGTCTGTATATAGAGTCATTATGTGGCGGTCACTCTTTGGCATTAATATTGCTCTGTATATAGTGTATATATAGTCATTACTGCCATAGATTGACTACCACATAATGACACTATATACAGACCAATATTACCGCCATACAGTGACCACCACATAATGACTATATACACTATATACAGACCAATAGTACAGCCATAGAGTGATCGCCACATAATATTGGTCTGGATACAGAGTCATTATGCAGTGGTCAATCTATGGCGGTAATATTGGTCTGTATAGTGTGTATATAGAGTTATGTGGCGGTCACTCTATGGCGGTAATATTGGTCTGTATATAGTGTGTATATAGAGTTATGTGGCGGTCACTCTATGGCGGTAATATTGGTCTGTATATAGTGTGTATATAGAGTTATGTGGTGGTCACTGTATGGCAGTAATATTGGTCTGTATATAGAGTTATTATGTGGTGGTCAGTCTATGGCGGTAATATTGGTCTGTATATAGAGCCATTATGCGGTGGTCACTCTTTGGCAATAATATTGGTCTGTATAAAGTGTCATTATGCGGTGGTCACTCTTTGGCATTAATATTGGTCGGTATATAGTGTATATATAGTCATTACTGCCATAGATTGACCACCACATAATGATATTGCCAAATTGCCGCCATACAGTGACCACCACATAATGACTCTATATATAAACTATATACAGACCAAAAGTACAGCCATAGAGTTACAGACACATAATATTGGTCTGTATACAGTGTATATAGAGTCATTCATTATACAGTGGTCAGTCTATAGCGGTAATATTGGTCTGTATATAGTGTATATAAAGAGTCATGCGGTGGTCACTCTATGGCGGTAATATTGGTCTGTATATAGTGTATATAAAGTCATTATGGGGCGGTCACTTTATGGTGGTAATATTGGCCTATATATAGTGTGTTTTCTTCAATAACGGTATGGAGGTAATATTTGGTCCTGATTATAGTGATTTTTTTATTTTATTTTTTTAATGCAATTCATATAAATAGTTCTTGTGTTTACACCACTAGCGGCAGTCCTGGCATGTAGTGGCAGTCCCATAATGTAGCGGCAGTCCCATAATGTAGCGGCAGTCCCAGAATGTAGCGGCAGTCCCAGAATGTAGCGGCAGTCCCAGAATGTAGCGGCAGTCCCAGAATGTAGCGGCAGTCCTGCCATGTAGGGGCAGTCCCATAATGTAGCGGCAGTCCCGGCATGTAGGGGCAGTCCCGACATGTAGCGGCAGTCCCGACATGTAGCGGCAGACCCATAATGTAGCTGCAGTCCTGACATGTAGCGGCAGTCCTGGCATATAGCGGCAGTCCCGGCATGTAACCTTCTGAACTGAGTAAGGGCCCTAATACATGGAGCGAAAATTGTCCGAATCAGGACGCTATCGCTCTGAGAGGACACTGGGGAACATGATCAGCTAGTATATATCACAGACAAGGCCTGAGGACACTGGGGAACATGATCAGGTAGTATATATCTTTATTGTTTACTATATACAGCAAGGATTGCACACACATCACTAATGATATACTGTATATATACACATAGGGGGGGAAATTTATCAAACATGGTGTAAAATGAAACTTGCTCAGTTGCCCCTAGCAACCAATCAGATTCCACCTTTCATTACTCACATTCTAAGTAGGTGGAATCTGATTGGTTGCTAGGGGCAACTGAGCCAATTCTTCTTTACACCAGTTTGATAAATCTCCTCCATAGCTTTTGCTGCATCATAAAAGAGCCATGTAGTAGGCTCTCTAAGCGAGCTCCATTCTACCAGATTGGCGCTCGCTTCTGCGGAATATCAGGCCGTGTAATATGGCCTTAAAAGTGGCCGTACACTTCCAATAACTGCTGGCTGAACAATTCTTCAGCTGACAATTATCTGTCCCATCCGGTCCCGTCCTCCCCATACACAGAAATTTGGCACATCTGAGTGTTCCTGTGTTCTCTATGAGAGGGGAAAGCCATAGCCATACAGATCTGATGCCGGCTTATCTCTCTGAGAACAAAGAGGTTGGGCGTTGATTTTCCATCAAGCTCGACCCCCTATGTCCACTGATATCATCTGTCAGAGGACTGTCCAGAGAGCCCCATACACCTTACGCTGATGGCCGAACCCACCAGGAGCAACAGGTACCACCAACAAAAGAGTAACATGTATGGGGACCTTAAATTGTTGCTAAAATATTTCAGCATTTGGGGCCCCACCTTTAACTTCGCCCAGGGCCACATCTAGTCTAAAACCGGCCCTGAGCGCGGGAGATAAATAAATTTGTAATTTACTTCTATATAAAACTCTCAAGTCTATCCATAGTTATCAGTCTGACTCAGTGCTCTCTGCTGCCACCTCTGTCCATGTCAGGAACTGTCCAGACCAGTAGCAAATCTCCATAGAAAACATCACCTGCTCTGGACAGTTCCTGACATGGACAGAGGTGGCAGCAGAGAGCAGTGTGTCAGACTGGAAAGAAAACCCCATTTCCTGCAGGACATACAGCAGCAGATAAATATGGGAAGACTTGAGATTTTTATATAGAAGTAAATTACAAATCGGTAAAACTTTCTGAAACCAGTTGCTTTGAACCCCTTTGAACCCCTTTAAGTATAATGTTCTACACTGCAGAAGACAAATGGCAGCTGATCTGTGATAGGCTGCTATTGGCTATTTGGTCGTCTGCTGAATACCTCATATAGCATCTTCTCGCTCTGTTGCCATCTCTTATGATGTATCTGTAATATACGCTGCATTCTTGAGTTCCCTGTATCTCTTTATGCTTTTCTGCTGACAGCAAAATTCCTTATTGTCCCTGAGTGTATATACCGCTCCTTAACCACACAGCGTGGATTCTAGATTTCTTCCTCAGCAAAAAATGTTCTTCATGTTTTACTAATAAAAAGATCTTGTTATAGTGCAGTGATTACTTTATAGGAATTCTCTAAGGCCTCATTCACACATCCATAGTGCTGCCCGTAACTGCGGACCTGAAACTGTGGACTGCGCTATGAATGTGCACCAGTACCTGGCCGCTATGCACGGACATCCACATAGATAGACAGTGATCCGCTACACCCTTGCAGGTTCATACTTCTTTCTTTTTGCGGCATGGGTCATGTCCCCGTCACATGTACGGGTGTGTGAACAGGGTCATTGAAATGTATGGGTCCATAATGCAGTCCGCAATTATGGGCTGCATTACAGATGTGTGAATGAGGCCCTATTCCACGGGACGATTATCGTTCGCATAATCATTAACGATAAACGATCCAAACGACCGCTATTGTGAAAGACCTGAAATCGTTCACCCATTTTCATGGAAAGATAATCGTTACTTATGATCGTTCTTGCGGTTGTCTTGTCGTTGCTATTGCCTTCGTCACTACTGCGAACGACATCTTATTCAATGCGAACGATTTGCGAGCGAGCAACGATAGAAATAGGTCCAGGTCTTATTAAACGATCAACGATTTCTCGTTCGGTCGTTAGTCGTTAACTGCTATTCAACCAAACGATTATAGTTTAGATTCGAACGGTTTAACGATAATCTGAACGATAATCGTCCCGTGGAATAGGGCCCTTAGCCTTATGGGCTTAGTAGAGCTGTATGGACAGATCATGTGTGAAGCTGTAAAGGGCGAGATTTACACTATGTAAAAATGACGGCCATTTTTTATAACAGAAGCCTTCATCGAGCAAATAACGTCCGCTATTTTTTAAAATAAAGGGGGAGATTTATCTAAGGGTGTAAAATTTAGACTGGTGCAACCAATCACAGCTCAGCTTTCATTTTACCAGAGCTGAAAGCTGAGCTGTGATTGGTTCCTGTGAGCAGTTTGCACCAGTCTAAATTTTACACCTTTTGATAAATCTCCCCCAATGTCCGTTGTTTTTTAAATAAGATGGCTGTCATATTTACGTAGTGTGACCCCATCCATACTCACAATCCCCCCTTTGGCGCTCATTACATTACATTGGTATAGTGACATATTCCCACACATTGATCAAGGAATCACAAATATAGCGGGAGGGTAAAAAAAAAAAAAAAAAAAACACATGACGGCTGCATTTGGCCATACGCACTAAGAAATGCTGCTGTTACTCTGCATTTTTATATCTACCAGGTTTAGCTATTAGGGGGCGATTGCTAAAACAGTCACCTGGGAAAGGGATTTAGATAGAAGATTTCTTTAAAATTTAAAGTGTGGAAGATTCTGAAAGTCTGCCACCTGGTGGCGCTGTCCTTCTGGTCTGTCACTTTATAAGTTATGTTTGGATACAATCCAGACCGTTCCTGTTTCAAACTATGAAATGTCAGATGATCATAATGTGGCTGTAGAGTGTTACCAAAGTAAATGTCAGCCTTTATAGGAACTGAAGGTGGGGGTAGGGATAGAATTATAGGGGAGGGGGGGGGGGGATAAATTGCCCCCTCCCTATTTTGTAGGCTGTAAATTGAAGTGCAGCCATTCAGGCCGAGCATTATGAATTCTTTCAGCATAGGAGGGTAGTAGTCACACATAGTAGCATATCTTCTGCAAACATGACAACCTACGTGTTGACTGTTATTCACATTCTGGTGCAGTGACAATGGCCTAGTGCAATTGCAGAAAACGTTCCTACGCGCACTACAGACATCAGCCAGACCGCTGCTTTTAGAGCAGGGTGGTGGTTGGTAACCTAGACAATGAGCTGGATGGCAAAGATGGAGCTGGCATCTTGATCCCTTTCCTGGCAATGAGCCACTGTCAGCAACCTGCAATATTGAAGGTGTATGGGTGCATTAAAGGGGTTGTCTTTCAAATCAACTGATATCAGAAAGTTATATAAATATGTAATTTACTTCTATTAAAAAAATCTCAAGTCTTTCCCATACTTATCAGCTGCTGTATGTCATGCAGGAAATGCTGTTTTATTTTCAGTCTGACACAGTGCTCTCTGCTGCCACCTCTGGCCGAGACAGGAACTCTGTCTCGGTTTTTTATGAATCCCCATAGAAAATCTCTCCTGCTCTGCACAGTTCCTTTCTCGGCCAGAGATGTCAGCAGAGAGCACTGTGTCAGCCTGAAAATAAAACAACATTTCCTGCATGACATACAGCAGCTGATAAATATGGGAAGACTTGAGATTTTTAAATAGAAGTAAATTATAAATCTATATAAATTTCTGACACCAGTTGATTTGAAAGAAAAAGATTTTCGCTGGACAACCCCTGTAAGGCCCTTTTCTATTGCGCAAGTAAATATTCCTAACTTTTGCACAGTGTAAAATTCTCATGAATCAGCAAATGCTAATACATTGGCTCATCACATCTTTTATGTAGGGATAAAATCATTGTTTGGCTGCAGCACATCTCTGCATTAAACCAGGGGATGTGTCTCCACCAATAGCGGAAGGGAAGAGCCGCATGAATGATCAATTGCCCCATGTAATCCCCCTGACTGAGCACTCACATGAACAGTGCTCATATCGGCCAATGGTCTGTCCATCTAAAAGGACTCTTACTCTTACCAAAGCCCATAGAGAAAATGATAACCAAGAGAAGCCTGGAGAGTGAGAACAGGATAATGGAGGTTACATATAGTTATAACCTTTGACATAAGGTACAGATTGAAAACCCAGGTAAAGTAAGTCTGCCCCCCCCTCTTCAAAGGAGTACGACCCTTTCAGCATTGCTCTATCAATCCTAATCGATACTGTACCATCATACCTTTATAAATTGTCTGTCTTCATTTCCATAAATAAAGCAGTATTCATTGGTGGATAGTATCAAAGAGGTGTGGCTTAAAGGGGTACTCCAGCGAAAAGCTTTTTCCCAGTAATTGAAACACATTACTAAGTTATATAACTTTGTAATAAGCTTCCATCACCTATTTGCCCCCCTTCCCTATCTTTCCCCCCCCCCCCACCAGGAAGTAAAGTAAACTCATTCTTACCTATTGACTGTTGACCCCAGGCGGCTCTGTGGCAGCCATTTTGTGATAATGACATCATCCAGAGGGAGTCAGGTCTAAAGCCCTGTTAAGCCAGCCCCCCTTTGTCAGATGACTCCGGTTGCTCAGCTCTGATTGGCTGAGCAAGATGTAAGCCATCTTAGAGTTTTACAGAGTCAGTTAGACATTACAGGAGACAAAGTGCATCATGGGAAAGCCCAAACCAGGAAGTAAATAAAAAATGAGGATACCAACTGGAGCTTCAGGGACCTGCAAACAGCAGGAAATTCAAACGGAGACAGACTCAGGAGGGATGGTAAGTGGGAAAACTATGTTTATGACTGATGGTTTTTTTTTTTTTATCCGCACCGGAGTACCCCTTTAAGGTGTCCTGTTGCCTAGGACTACCACACCTCTTTGTTATGTGTCTCCACCCCCACCTGCCTCCCCGTATAATCATCTATAGTGAACTGTTTGCTGACTGGCTGCATCCACAACTAGGGGGGAACTTGCCACATTGGTATCTATCATGCTTCCATTAAACTCAGTGATAATCTGTAGGTGAGGAGCTCACCCCAGTCACTGCAGGCAGAACAAATGATACCATGTTAGCTCAATTGCTACTTCTTCCCCCACCCTATAGACTCTGCTATGACCACGCCGGGGAAAATCTTTTTCTTTCAAATCAACTGGTGTTAGAAAGTTATATGGATTTGTCATTTTCTTCTATTTAAAAATCTCCAGTCTTCCCATACTTATCAGCTGCTGTATGTCCTGGTGATTTTCTCTTCAGTCTGGCACAGTGCTCTCTGCTGCCATCTCTGTCCCAGACAGGAACTGTCCAGAGCAGGATAAGTTTTCTATGGGGATTTGCTCCTGCTCTGGACAGCAGAGAGCACTGTGTCAGACTGAAAATTAAACAAAATTCCCTGCAGGACATACAGCAACTGATAAGTATGGGAAGATAGACGTAAATTACAAATCTATATAACTTTGATTTGAAAGAATTTTTTTTTTTGCCGGATAACCCCTTTAAGCCTGTTAATGGAATGAATACATAATACTATGCTGTAGTCGCATGTTTCGCCTAAAATATTGCTGTATGTGCTGTGTACAACCATTTCTTCTTCAGGACAGCTCGGAAAATAATGGGTTATCATTGTGGGTGTAAAATAAAGGGGAAGTAAACTGGAGACTTTCTGACTATCACCAGTTCCCTGTGCTCTGAAAATCCAGAACGTCACATAATAATAACTTCCAGGTCCAGCTCTGTGGGATGTCAGCGCTGAAGTCTGCGACTCTGAATAAACTTCTGTCATCCCTGTAGAAAATCATGCAGAGGAGCAGTGAGATAACCCTTCACACCCCTGAGGTGACCCTTTAAGCCGCACTCATGTTAGATCTTGTAGTGCAGAGAGTTCACTGTCTTTGTAGATTTATCAGGATAAAGTCAGTATGTAAAATAATTAAAGGGGTTGTCCAGCGAAAATCTTTGTACTTCAAATCAACTGGTGTCAGAAAGTTATATAGATTTGTAATTCATTTCTATTTAAACATCTTAAGTTTTCCCATACTTAACAGCTGCTGTATGTCCTGCAAGAAATGTTTTATTTTCATTTAGACACAGTGCTCTCTGCTGCCATCTCTGTCCGAGACAGGAACTGTCCAGAGCAGTAACAAATCCCCATAAAAAACCTCTCCTGCTCTGGACAGTTCCTGTCTCGGACAGAACTGGCCGCCCATTTTCCCAGACCTGAATCCGATTGATCACATCTGGGACATCATGTCTTGCTTAATCCACCAAAGTCACGTTGCACCACAGACTGTCTAGACTGTCTAGGAGTTGACGGATGCTTTAGTCCATGTCTGGGAGGAGATTCCTCAGGAGACCATCCGCCACCTCATCAGGAGCATGCCCAGGCATTGTAGGGAGGTCATACAGGTACGTGGAGGCCACACACAATACTCAGCCTCATTTTGACTTGTTTTAACCCTTTCACGACCTGGGGTTATTGATGCCTCAATGCCCAGGTCATTTTAGGATATCAGCTTATGGGATCATAATGATCCCATAAGCTGATGTCCGTATGTCTGCCCCCTCTCCTCTGTCCCCTGCTGCTGTTACAATTTTGTGACAGCAGCAGTGGAGAGAGGGGAGGGGGCAGAGCTCACGGACGCATGCATGGCACGCACCCTGCCTCCCTTCCCTCCCTCCGACGGCCTCCTTAGCTACCATCGATCACTTCGCAGAGCCCCGATGGACACCGGCAGAGAATTCTCCCTGACCGCAGTATCTATAGGGTTAACTCTCAGCACCGGAGCGCGGCTCTGGTGCTGAGAGTTGCGGCGGGTCCCCAGCTATCACTGATAGCCGGGACCCGCCGCGGATGACACAGACGCAGCTCCTGCGCCTGTGTCATCCTGAATCGTTAATTAACGTCTCTGCAGCATCGGACATAGCCTGCAGCTGCATTAATTAAATGTGGAGCGGCAGGAGGAGGTTAAGGACATTACATCAAAGTTGGATCAGCCTGTAGAGTATTTTTCCACTTTATTTTTTTGCGTGACTCTAAATCCAGGCCTCTATTGGTTAATCAATGAGAATTTACATTGAAAAAAAAAAGAAAAAGCTGACTGGGTGGAGGGGTGCTCCATAAATATACAATTCATGCCAAATAGTACAATGATACAAGAAAGCTGTGTTAATTGCATTTAGAAATCTCTCCCCATAATCCACGTGCACCACTGGGGTCTCACTATGTGGAAACTGTCTGCAGCCTTTCTTCATATGGCTATATCCTTAGATTGGGTTCACACTGACTTTATTATTATTTTTTTTTACTATTTCCGTCACAGTATGTTTCATTTTAACGTGGTTAACCACACTTTTGTGTGCTCCAAGAAAGTATATGTTTCAATCATTTTTAGGCTATGCTCACACACTGTAATGCATTCGGAAACTTAAAGGCGTAGTGGTCATTGAACACAGCGCCATAGGTTTTTGAATGCATTTATTTTTATTAAGCTCAATAGAACGGCCGTGATTGTACACACAGTGCGTAAACTTTGGCCGTTTTTTACTGTGGCCTCGCAAAATAATGAACATTATTCAAGAACAACGGCCACAGAAAATAGACTGCCATGTGGATGCGGATTTTCACAGTCATTTTAAAGCTCCTGTTGATTTCGGTGGGAGAATCCATAAGAATACATGCAGAAAATTTAAACCTCACTTTTTTGCATGCTGCTAAACAAAAAATCTGTCATGCAGTTTTTATGCATGGTGCGGAATTTCCAATTGAATTTCCAAATGTGTGCTGAATAGAGATGAGCGAACCGGGTTTGGGTTTGAGTCCATCTGAACCCGAACTTTCAGCATGTGATTAGCGGTGGCTGCTGAACTTGGATAAAGCTCTAAGGTTGTCTGGAAAACATGGATACAGCCAATGACTATATCCATGATTTCCACATAGCCTTAGGGCTTTATCCAAGTTCAGCAGCCACCGCTAATCAAATGCCGAAAGTTCAGGTTCGGATCGACTCGAACATTCTCGAGGTTCGCTCATCTCTAGACTTCTCCCTTGACTCCATATGTTGCTAAATAAACTTTTTCTGAGATGCCAGGCAGCGATGACTGTAACATATATACAAGACACATGTGGGTGTTCAGGTATAAGGTGAGTCCAACTACTAGAAGTTATTAGCACTATTCTTATCATCCCAAACTTTTCTGACCACTTTTCTTTTCTTTTTTTTTATCACATAGGAGCTAAATATTCACTATAGTCTTAAAAAAAGTTGTAAAAAAATATAAATAAATAAAAAGTTGTAAACAATAAAAAGTTGTAAATAAATAAATAAATAAATAAATAACAAAACCTAAAGCATCTGCACAATCCAAAAAGCAGTAGTACATAAGAGTACATAACAGCTAAGTACCCAGCCCCTGTGTCTACAGGGTTGAGAGTCTGGGCACGAAGCTTCTCCCCCATCCACTGATTTGCATCACAATTCCCACTTTCTCCCCCTTACTAGCAGCTTTCTCCCCCTTACTAGCAGCTTTCTCCCCCTTACTAGCAGCTGGGAGAGTCCTGCCATGTTTCATCGCTGGGGTGAGGCTGAAGATTCTCTGGCAGGCAAAGCTCCAAAGTTCTAAGCACTTTAGGAAAACTTGATGAACTTCTCCAAAAAGTGTTATTATTGTTCCCAGATGTCAGCTAGAGGATAGTTCAGCAGAACTCCTCCCTGATGATGATGATGGTGGTGATGATAAATAAGAGACTCGCCCCCTCCCCACCCTGCCCCCCACCCCATCCCTATTCTACACTTTCCCTGATTATGATTTACAAGCAGCTCCCTCTAATGTAAATGAACTGTGTCCAGGTCATTGCCTACAAGTTGTGCAGCAATCAGTAAGTGTTACAAGCAGATCATCATCATCATCCCAGGCGGCTCCAGCCCTTCCTTCCAGGCACTTCCTTCCTTCCTCTCTTCTCCTGGGCTGTAGGGAGGGCTGGGAGCATATAAACTTGGGTACAAACTTAGAGACATGACACAGAGCTCTGAGGGTTGGGAACCTTTCAGGACTTCCGAGCTGGGCTACTTGCACTTTTACAGCTGCTGCTCTTCTTCTGCCTGCGCTTCTCTCTTGGCTCCATAGCCAGGGACGTGATGCTGCTCTTCCATCTCCTCTGGAGTGCTCTGGTCTCTATGCACTTGGTGCATCTGGCTTTACTGGATGAAGTCCCCTCAGAGTTTGTCTGCTTGGATAATACTTGCTATTCTATATCCTGGGATGCCCAGCGTTACTCCAAGGCGAAGAAGTCCTGCAAAATCAAGAAGGGGCAGCTAATTACTGTGAAGAACTCAGTGCAGGGGGATGCCATCGCTATGTTAATGGCCATGGAGCAGAGAGAAGATGCCAAAGTGTGGATTGGGCTGGAGCAACCGCCTAGAAGCAAATGTACAGACCTGCAACAGCCCCTGAGGGGCTTTACCTGGGTGACAGGGGACAGTCGTACTGACTACACCAACTGGAGGACTATTGAGCAGAAGTGTGATGCCACCCCTCTCTGCGTCACCGTGCGCAAAGATGGCACCTGGGAAGAGACCCTGTGCGAGAACAAGGCTGATGGCTACGTCTGTGAGATAAGTTATTCCTTACCCTGTTCTCCTCTTCTCTTACCTCCCTCCTACAGTGTCACCTATTACCACCTTGCCCTTGGAATTGGCAACATTGGCAATCCTGTTTTCCCACCTGGCACCATTGCAGAGATAGCAACATTCCCTAATATTACCAAACTGACTTGTGAAGATAAACGTGATGGGACAGTGGCTTGGAGTATGGAGACCCCCGGTGCCTGGAGCTGTCTGGTAGAGAATGGGGGCTGTGAGCATGATTGTATAGTAGTCTCTGAGATGGCAGAATGCAAGTGTCCTTCAGGATCAGAGCTGAAAGCTGACCTCAGGGGCTGCACCAAACCCTGTGACCCCAATCCCTGCAGCCAACACTGTATCCCAAGCCCAGACCCCCCAGGCTTCTTCTGTATGTGCTCTGAGGGCTATATACTAGCAGCTGATAGCAAAACATGTGAAGATATAGATGACTGTGCTGCCAATCCCAATATCTGTGAGCACCATTGCACCAATACTATTGGAGGCTTCATCTGTGGATGCCAACCAGGGTTTGAGATGGTTGAAGGAACCTGTGAACCTGGAGATACCTGCAGCCCTGAGTGTCTGGACATTGATGAGTGTGTCAACCCAACCACTCTGTGTGAACATGGCTGCGACAATTTCCCAGGAGGCTACAGCTGTGTCTGTGATGAAGGATTTGTCATTGATGATAAAAATCCCAATAAATGTAAGAGATTCTGCAACACCTCCTCCTGCAAGGCTGACTGTGATGACAACAACTATGACAGATGCCAATGCCCTGATGGCTACATAGTGGACCAAAGTGATGATGGAGAAAATATCTGCACTGATGTGGATGAGTGTGAGTCAGACAGGTGTGACTGGGATTGTACCAATACCTATGGCTCCTTCCTATGTACCTGCCCTCAGGGTTACACTGCCCTGGGGGATACATGTCTTCCACCACCTGAGGGATCAGGTGGAACAGAACCCCCATCAGATACAGCACCCCCAGCCTCATCACCCACCAGCAGACCCCCAGACATCCACAGTCTGCAGCCAGCTATGCTACTGGGAATATGCATAGGGATTATATCCATGTTAACAGTCTTGTTAGCTATCCTCTGCCACATGCTGAGGAAGCATTACATAGAGGAACATGCCCTGGACTACAAGTGTAAGAACTCTGAGAAGGATGTGGTACTGCAACAGGTAGTGACAGAGCCCCAGCACAAACATTAGTACCCACCATAATGGAGACAATGCTTAGAGCTGAAGGAAACCAAAGGGCTAGATTGGGACTTGGACTTGTAGTCACACTGGAGTCACAGGCTACAGACCAGACCAGGACCCATGGACAAGTCTTATAGTTGTGGACAGTACACCAGGGGGCGCTGGTCAGAATAGCTATGGACCTGTAATATATGTAGTAGTGTAAATATATGAAGTGAATACAGATAAGGAGCTGAGGTATATGGTACACAGGGTGATCCCCTAAAGCAATCAGAATGTATAGTATTAATTTTTTTCTTTTCCAACTCTATAAATGTCTTTTTTTCTTTTTCTTTTCATTCTATTTGTATCTGTATCACCATTTATTCTTTTCATTCTGTCTAGTTTTTTTCACAACTTTTTATTTTCTCTTATCTTATCACTTTTTCTGTCTTTTTCTCCTCCCAAGCTATTTTTTATTTTATTTTATTTTTGCTATTTTAATATCTGTTTTGTGTCCCCTTTTCTTTTTTCTCTCTTTTTATGCTGTCTGATTTTCTTTCTTTTTTTTTTTTCTTCCTATATTTTTGTGATCCCATTTATCTAATCCTTTTCTCTTTTTTTTTTTTTTACCTTTTTCTTTTTTCTCTCTTTTTTTTCTCTTTCTTTCTTTTTTTTGTTCTCTTTATCTTCTTTCTTTCTTTCTTTCTTTCTTTCTTTCTTTCTTTCTTTCTTTCTTTCTTTCTTTCTTTCTTTCTTTCCTCTCTCTCTCTCTCTCTCTCTCTCTCTCTCTCTCTCTCTCTCTCTCTCATTTATTCTCTCTTGTACTCTCTATTCTTCTCAGCATACTTACTGAATAAATGCAATTTACAAGACGCAGCAACAGTCCCACCAGGGTTTTGGTGGTCTACCATTTGATTGCCATATTGCTTAGTATGTTCCCCAAAGCTGTAACAATTGTAACTAATAATATTGTACAAACTACAATCCACTACAATCCTTGCCTGGTGCAAGACACAGATTGTCAATGTTTTTTCACATTATCATTTAAAGGGGTTCTCTGATTTTATTTATAAAGTTAAAAGAATAAGGCTGTGCTTACATTGGGTGATCACCAATCTTTAATTACCAATGTTCAATTACCTATATAGCATTTTTTTGCTATATTTTTTGTTGACGGTAACTGGGTCTCCAAGAGCAGCTCTCAGGCTAGCTGACAGCTGGAACACTGCTGGCACAGTGATGTATGTGTACATAGAGTTCTATGTAGTCATATCATGTCCAGGGACATGTGGGGTGTAAGGAGATCTGCTCCTGGGGACTGTATATTGCAAAGTGAGAAAATGAGTGGCAGGTTATATGCTCATAAAAAAGAAAGATATATTTAGAGAACCCCTTTAAGAACTTTAAGGCTGTGTTCACACATTCAGTTTTTTAGATTATAATGGAAAGATTTGCTCAGTTTCTGACTCTTCAACACATTTCTGATTTTGGTTGAAAAAAGACTGACGGAGATACAATGTGTGAACACAGCCTAAAGTTTTTTTTTATTTAAAAAATATTTGACCTAATAGATATATATACTTCACCAGTAAGTATTAATGGCCAATGTTGTTTAGCTGTAGAGCCAGTAAGCTCCATAGATGATAGAGTTTACTAGCAGAATTTCAATGCTTTTTTTAATGATACATCTTTCTTACAAGGCACAGACTATTACAGGCCAGCAAGCAAACAGTGTGATATCAGTCACTAAATGCTGCCTGCTGGATACTTATATATCAGGATTTCTATGAATTCTTCCTGGGAGGTGATCTGTGCTGCAAACCAGACTGATGGACTAGTATATTATACTTCAACTATCTGATGAATATTTATTATGAAGACCTTGTACAGCTATGTACAGTATGTGTGGGTGTGTAAAGTGATTTGTGCATTGAAAAAAATTGTGATTTTTTTTTTTCAACTCAATAAATAGTGTGAATTGTTTTTATGTACTGAGTTTTTTTTTATTATTTAATATTTTCAGAGGCAGACACAAAAAACAAGGGGCCTCTGTGCAAGAACAATACATAAGACCGCTGATTTCAACCTCTAATTTGGTCATATATGGTATACAGTATCCACGCCTGAGCTTCTCTGACTAAAAGTAGCGCTGATGTCATAATTCTACACAATACTCAATAATGGTTTGCTTTCTAAAGGGGTTATCATTTTTTTTTAAAACTGGATTCAAAAAGATTTGTAATTTACTTCTTTTTTTTTTTTTTTAAATCTCCAGTCTTTCAGTACTTATCAGCTGCTGTATGTCCTGCAAAAAGTGGTGTATTCTTTCCAGGCTGGCACAGTACTCTGGAAACCTCTCTACAACTGTCCAGAGCAGGAGAGGTTTTCTATGGGGATTTGCTGCTGCTCTGGACAGTTCCTTATCTGGCAGTAGAGAGCACTGTGTCAACCTGGAAAGAATACAACACTTTCTGCAGGACATACAGCAGCTGATACGTACTGTAAGACTGGAGATTTTTGATATCCCTCAAGTTTACCTGCCTGAAACCAATTTGTGATGTCACAGCTACCCACCAGACTGACATTACATTTGCTGATTTTGGTACTCTTGTGCATGAACAGTATACAAGCAACTGATTTAAACTACTAGTGTGACGATAAAGTAATAGCATAGACCATGGTTGGAAGAAAATCAAGTTTTAATGTAATAAAGAGAAGGGTGTAATATTGTTTGTTGGCCTCCTGCTTGCCGCGTGGATTGTAAAATGTAAGTATCCTGGAAAATTACAGCTTTCCCCATTGTCTTCTATTATGCTGATTATTATACTATTATATTATACTTATTTCTAATAGAATGCCTGTATTTAGATATCACAAGTAAATACTTTATTATTAACATTTTGTTTTACAGTATAACGATTCGCAGTCTGCAAGAATCAGATAATGCTTGATGCTTTAATCGTGTCGCACATTACAGGTTCCAACATGTTTTCTGGCCAAATTAAGTTATTTTTACATGACTATGTACAGTATATGTAGAAATGACATAGTTTGTTAATCCCTCACCATTTTGAGATCTTCGCTATCAATAACTGCTAAGATTCTGGTTTGTAACTGGAGGCTGAATACTGCCACAAATGTAACAATTTTATCAACTCTGTACCCTCTGCGAATTATCATAGACCTGATCGACTTAACCTACACTGATGTGCAGAACGCTAATAGCTTATATTGTGTTTTGCTCAAGCAAGGAGAGCTCTCACATTGAAGGAGGCAAAGGTAAAGAGGCAGCATAAACTAGTGACAGAAATGCAAAACAGATCGGTGTATTACTTACATCATTTTGTTCCGCCGTTCTCCTAATATGCAGGAGAATGGGATTCTTTTCACACCACTTCCCCCACCCTCCAGCTGCTGATTGACAGTTGATTGCCTATACACAGCATGGATAGATAACTGTCAACCAGCAGCTGGTGGGCGGAGTTTCTGCTTCTCATGAATATCCAGGACTACTGAGCTCATGTACATAATGGAGAGGACTACTTATTGCCCAGGTTATTCAGGAGGATATATCTGGATCAGCTGCACAGAACAATGTAAATGATACATGATTCTATTCAGCTTCTCTGTCACTAGTTTTTATGCTTTCTTTAGACAGCATAAACCTGCTGACAGAGTATTGTCACATACTCCTTCATAGTATCCCACGTATGGACAGAGGAGCTGTGGAGGGATCAGGGATGGGCCGGCATCAGAGCAGTTCTGTTACACAGAACAGGCCCGCAGGTATCAGCATTAGTAAGTGTCTTATTATGTATACTACTATAGTTCCCCCATACGATAATAAGGTGGCCAGTTCCATCCAACATTGTTTGGTAATTCTATAATTCTGGATATGAGTTGTACCAGTCAGAGGAAATGTCTGTTTTTTATATGGATAGCTAGAGGTGAGAGAATGTATAAAATGCAGAATTGAAATGTTAGGCATCAGTCCCCAAGTCTTTTTTTTTTTTTTTCTCGAAAAAGTAGTTCAACTTTGCACGCACTCCTATTCCCCCAGAAAGGTCTAGAGCACGGATGGGGATCCTTCGGCCCTCCAGTGGTAGGAAAAGTTTTCCAACAGCTGGAGGGCCAATGGTTCCCCATCCCTGGTCTAGACTCTAGTAGGATATTCGGAGGCCTTCTAGGACTGTATAAATGGCCACCGAGCGTCATACAAGGCCATGCCATGGAATCGGTGCCCTGGCAAAGCCAAACTACTTTTTCTAAACAAAATGAATCGCCATGATTCTGATTAGGCGATTCATTCTGTAAATTCGCTCATCTCTAGGGGCAACTTATTGATTTCCATTCAAGAATGCAGCAGCCAGTCTTATATTTATTTAAAGGGGTATTCATATCTGGGGTAGTTGTGCCCTATCCACAGTTTGCACAGTATAGGGCATAACTGTGATTTTGATGATAGGGAGCCCTAAATCGCTGCTAAATAGCACGGCCGACCGCTCCATTCATTCTCTACTGACCCACTAAAGTCAAATGAGTCAGACCCCCTGTGATCTCTTAGTTATTATCTTTTTCTGTGCATTCTGGGGATTTTAATGTAAAGGGGTTTTTCCATCTGCGGTGGTAATGCCCTTGCATTACCACCTCAGATGGAAAAACCCCTTTAAATAAATAGTTGACCATGTGACATATGATATGGCATGTCCACTCTAGCTAATAAAGTGGAGAACACCCTTCTGATATCCATGTAACCCAATAGAGTCATGGTGAGACTACTCGTTTAAAGGTGTTATTCGGGCACATAACATTTTTTAATATTATGCTGGGGGTAAGATAAAAAGGAAGAAAAGTAAGGTTATACTCACCTAACCTGGTTCCCCACTGTTCTCTGGTCTCCTGAGCCTGATAATGGAGGACATCACTGCAGTCAATAACTGGATGATGGTTAGACGACTCTGACTCTAAAGTGGGAAGAAGCGGTGATGAGTGGGGACCAGATGATTTTACACCAGGAGCTGTAGGCGACAAGTATGACCTTTATTTGCCCTGATAACCCCTCCAGCCATGCCAATTTTGCTATTTTAAGGAAACCATTTATAGCCACATAACCTGTATACCATCTAATATATCATCCTTCAATACAGCAGTATGCAAACATATAAAGTATGAATGAATCTAGGCCCTATGTAGCTTTTCCAAGGACTAGTCAAATATATGGAACAACTCTACATTGCCACCTAGTGGTCAAAAAGTTACTGTTTCCCCCAACAGTATCACCTCAGTGCATACAAGTAAATCTTAATTATAATTTTTTTTATTATTATTTTATAACATTTACCTGGATACTTTTCTGTATATATTTCTTAGGTTGTACAGTATGTTCAATTTTTTTTTTTTTTTTTAAATAGTGCTTTAGATTTCTTTTTAGGCGATTGTATCCCAGGCTGTCAGGTTTATTGATGAGTTCTGCTAAAACACCATTTAGAGGGAGAGACTATATCCTCCCTCACAGATGTATCCAGCATTTCCTTGTGAAAGAACCAAACCTTGTAACCTCATGAATTAGGATGAAGGCTCTCGCCTGTCTAACACATCCTTGATGGACAATTAAACATTTGGTCTCTGACACTGGATCCTACTTCGTACCCAACAGATATGGACTCGGCTTAGCTGAATAGTATAAGATAAAGAGAAGCATTGGGATTGATCCAATGGTATCTACCAGTTATGTCCTTACCTGGGCACTGAAGGCAGGAGGAGTCTGGAGCACAATCAGCTGAGTGTGCAAACAGAAGTTGACACTTTCATCTCAATAGAATGGTAAAAAGCAATACAAAGGTAAATCTAAGAAACTTTTTTATGTTACATATATATCATCACCTTAAAATATTAAATCATCTTACAGAGCAATAAGTTACGAATGTCCATACAAATCCATGGAGGGGAAATGGTTGAGGAGGGAGATGGGAAGGGAATTTTTTGAAGGGTACCAGAAGCAAGCAGACTGCAAAGAGACAAAATGACTGTGAGTATTAGGTTTCACCTTAGTGCTTAATTCCCAGCTTAAACTGCTCAGTACTGCTCTGTAATGTCATCCATGCTTCTTCTTCTTCTTCTTCTTCTTCTTTAGTTCTGCTACAAAGAGTATCAAAAAGAGCAGGTTTTTCTTGTAGGTGTATTTGTATACACAACAGCTAATCTTGAATAGTTACTTAACAACAGGTGTGCTTTGAAATTTCTCAAGAAGGTAAGGTCTTCCCGTGAAGGAAATAGGGGTATATGGACACAGACTGAGGCAGGTAGAAAGAAAAACAAGGTCTACAGCACACTGAGCAGCAATCAGGAACCAGAGAAACTATTAGTGATGCTTCAGAATAGTGTCTGAAATATATAAAGGAGGTGCAATAGTTCATTGTTATAATTCTCATGTGCTCCGACACTGTAAGGTATGTTGTACAGTACAGTACAGATGAGCAAGCCGGCTGAGAGTCAGGTGTGTACGAACCCAAACCAACGGCTTTTGAATCCCATTGCATGCTCCGTGAGGGAAGGTGGAGTCCTGTCTTGAAAACATGGATACAACCTAGGTCAAAGGCTGTATTCCTGTTTTCCAGTCTGGACTCCGCATTCCCCACGGAGTAGGCAATGGGATTTAAAAGCCTTTGGTTTGGGTTTATACGAATCTGAACCTTGGCCGATGTAACAGGCCAGAGTATACCCCCAGCCCAGACGATACCCGGGGTTAAAATGGCCTAGGCTAGATTATACCCAGGGTATATTTTGGCCTAGGCTATTTTATACCCCGGGGTATATTTTGGCCTAGGCCAATTCATACCCGCTCAGGCCATTTTATACCCCCATGAAATCAGTAGCATTGAGTGGTACACACAAGAATTACTTAATTTTTCAACATTTTATTGGGGATTCAGCTATGTCTGCTGAGTTAAGTGAAAAGCTACTGATGTAAATCTTAAAAATCTAAGCACATAGGAGGAGATTTATTAAACATGGGGGGAGATTTATCAAACATGCTGTAAAGTGACACTGGCTCAGCTGCCCCTAGCAACCAATCAGATTCCACTTTTCATTCCTCACAGACTCTATGGAAAATGAAAGGTGGAATCTGATTGGTTGCTAGGGGCAACTGAGCCAGTTGCACTTTACACCATGTTTGATAAATCTCCCCCATAGTGTAAAGTGAAACTGGCTCAGTTGCCCCTAGCAACCATTTCACCTTTCATTTTCCAAAGCGGAGCGGAGAGCGGAGAGCGGCGGCAGCAGAGGAGCACGCGCCCTTCCCTTCACTCAAAGTAGAACACTGAGAACGGCGGGATTCCGAGGCGGAGGGCTCACTGCGGAATTCCGACATTCTTGCTCAGTGTGAACGGGGCCATAGGGGACATTTTATGGGTGTTTTTTTGCTAATAAGGAGATTTTGTGCACTTCATAAATACCTGTACGAGACTTATTAAGGGGTTTGCGCTATTTTACATCAGTTTTCAATGCCTGCACTTTTTTTCAATGTATGCAAGGGAGAGGGTGTTTTTCTATTAACTAGTTTTCATTAGATTTGTCAAGTGCAAATTTTCATTTTTTTTGCGCAAAATCCTACCCTAGCATAGCTTTGCAGCCAAGCTGTTTTAGACTGGGTTCACACTGTGTTATTGCAGTCCATTTTTTTTCCCATTAGTTTTTTGCAAAATGGATGAAAACAAAGGAAGCGTTTGTGTGCCTCCATTTTGATCAGTTTTTCCATTTATCAGTTTTTCCATTCCATAATAAAAAACTGATAAAAATGCATCCTTTTTTTTAGCCTACACAAGTACTGTGGTTGACTGCATTTTTGTGTACACTAAAAAAAGATGCGTTTTGATCCGTTTTTCAATCCATTTTTTTTTTGTTGCAAAGAAGGATGAAAAAATGGACAGCAAAAAACGCATAAATTGTGCAATAAATTTAGCAAGATGTATCAAGGCACTTGCATCTAACGATGATTGTTGCGCAACAACCGTAAAATTTTGCACAGCCCATAAAAATAGTGCAGATGATGCACTGATGGGACATCGCCACCTACTGTCAGTTTAATGTAAGCACTGTACTGTATTTCTCAACAAGAGGAAGCAGCTGTGTGTCCGAGTATGATAAAAAAAAAACATCTGCGCCCTTTTAAACAAATTAGAGATAAAGTGAAAAAAACAGTGAAGTGATAACATTATGACCTGGAGGGATATATTCTGGCCTAGGCTATTTTACATCCCCTGGTATAGAATATATCCCCTGGGGTATACTGTAGCCTGGGTGAGAACTGAAAAAAACATTGACATGATAGCTTGGAGGGATAGAGTCTGGCGGGGTATATTGTGGCCTGGGCTAGACTGTCCCCAGGTTTATAGTATAGCCTAGGGCCTAGGCTATAGTACACCCCTGGATATGAAAATATATGCCCTGGTTTATTCTGTTGCCTGGGCCAGGGGTGAGAAAACCAGTGAAGTAATAACATTATGGCCCAGAGAGATATAGCATGGCCCCCCCAGGTATAGAGTTTATCCCCGGGGTATACTGTGGCCTGGTTCGACATTAGATGGATATATTCTGGCCTGGATGGGTGTACTCTGGTCTAGGCTATGTTACACCCTGGGGTATAGTTTGGTCCAGGCTATTTTACACACCGGGTAGAGTTTGGCCTAGGCTATTTTATACCCCGAGTTGTAGTTTGGTCTAGGCTATTTTATACCCCGGGGTATACTCTAGCCTAGGCCATTTTATACCCGGGTATAATCTGGACGGGGTTAATCTGGCCTGCTACACCGGCTCACTCATGTCTAGTTGTAAGATTCAGGCAATGTGGAGGATGGCTGATTGCTACAGTTTGTTGTTTTGCAGTCAAAAAGCTTTCATCGTTTACTATATGTATATATAGTTATTTATTAATTTTTTATTGAAACGGAAGACTGGCTAAAAACAAAAACAGAAAAAAACAAACAAACAATATTCACTTGATTGACTTACTGGTCCAATTTCAACAAACAGGAAACATGTGGTGACCTGCGAGTGGGCATTTACTGTATGCTGAGATGGAGCCAGGAAGTGGGGATCAGCAGGAACCTAGTATGAGTCTGAGCACCAGCTGTGGGGATCAGTGAAGTGAGTAATGCTTATTTTTTTTAAAAGCCAGCCAACCTCTTTAAATATCTTCATACTCATTTATATTTGTATTTACAAGGAAATGTTATCACAGTTTAAAGCAGGGAAGGGATACTTTCTGCCCTCCAGCTATTGTAAAACTACAATTCCCATGATGCTTGGACAACCAAAGCTTTAGCTTTGGCTGTTCAGGCATGATGGAAATTATAGTTTTGCAATGTAGTTGAGCCAACATGATATATAAAAATACATATAATATATAAAAATATACTGTACAGTGGTGCCTTGGATTCCGAGCATAATTCGTTCCGGGACCGCGCTTGTAATCCAAATCCACTCTTAAACCAAAGCAAATGTTTCCCTAAAAAATCACTGATATGCAGACAATTGGTTCCACACCCCAAAAATAATGATTTATTATTCTGAATAACATGTAAAACTAATGAAACAAACATTCAGAAACAGAAGAATATGTGATATAAGTTACTGTAAAGTAATGGAGAGGATGGGAAACACAAGGACAGAGACTGCAGGGAGCATGAAGGAATGAGCAGGGCAGATGTGGGCACAGTATAGCAGCACTCTCTGTCCGGGGAGAGAGGGCTTACAGCTATGGAGAGATTACCTCCACAGTCCTGTCCCCTGATGTGAGCCCCAGCCTGAAGTGGATTTACATTGTATGTTTCCTAAATAATTATTAAGCATTTTATTGCATATATAGTAGGAAAAACAGATCTTAATATATGGTCCAGAAACCTTTGTTTGCAATTTGTTGGCCAAAATCTTGCAATACTCACCATCCATCCTCCCTTCAATACAGTGCAGTCATCCTTACCCCTTTGCAGAAAAGCTTCATGGCTGGGACTGTGTTCTTGAAATTGTATTTATCCTTCTTCCTCCTCTTCCAAACATGGCAAGTGGAGTTGATAACAAAAAGTTTTATTTTGATTTCATCTGACCACATGACCTTCTCCCATGCCTCCTCTCAATCATCCAGATGGGTTTTGGCAACCTTCAAACAGGCCTGGACATGCTGGTGGGAGCAGGGGAACCTTGTGTGCCCTACAGTATTTTCAATCTATGACGTTGCAGTGTGTTACTAATGGTATCTATTAGAACATGGTGCCAGCTCTCTTCAGGTCATTGACCAGGTCCTCCTAAGAAGTCCTTGGCTGATTCCTGACCTCTTTTTTAGAACCATCCCTACCCCACAAGTGGAGATCTTACATGGGACCCCAGACTGAGGAAGATTGACAGTCATCTTGTGTTTCTTCTATTTTCTTATAATTGCGCTAAGAGTTGTTGCCTTCTCACCAAGCTGCTTGCCTATTGTCCTGTAGCCCATCCCAGCCTTGTGTAGGTCTCAATTTTGTTGTGGTGTTCTTAGACAGCTCTTTGGTCTTGGCAATGGTGGAGAGATTGAAGTGTGAATAAGTGAATTTAAACCAGCCTGGGATAAACAAATATCTTTCCTAAGATAAGTAAAGCAAAAGTAAAATACCAAAAGGGCAGACTAGATGGACCCAGTGGTCATTTTCTGCCGACAATCTTCTATGTTTCTATTCCCTAAAAGGAAAGCAATACAGATGATTTTAACAAAAATAACACAGTATGATGAAGTAAAGCATGCCCAAGAAGCAAGTAAACCTCACAACATTATTCACATCCGGCATTGTTATCATGGTCAGCATTAATACAGTCATTAATGGGTATAATAGAAATGGCTGGTTATACAGCCGAAAGCTATGTCATTAGTTTAGAATAATAGATATGTTCTCTAGGTGCTAAGAAACTAGAAAGCTGTGGTGTCTTCATGAATGGTGGATGTGTCCAATGAAACCTGGGGGGGTTGTCGATGTTTGATAAAATATACCATCTCTATATTCCTCTATAGATGTTTGGAAACAAAATATAAAAATGATAAATATGTAAATCATTAATACCGTGTTTTCTGGTATATAAGACAACTTTTTAACCCCCCCAAAAATCTTCTAAGTCAAGGGTCATCTTATACGTTGGGCATGGTCAACCCACTACCGTGGGGGAGCTAAAAAATGGCCGCATCCCCACCATATGGGTCAACCACTATAAAAAAAAAAAAAACAGTTAACTCACCTGTGACCCGTTCCCGGCAGTCGCACGTCTCCTGTCTCCTTCCCGGCACAGGCAGCGCTGAACATCCCCGAAGCTCTGTCGGTCAGCTGAGCATCTCATCGGAGAAGCTCGGCTGCCGGGAGAACGTTGGGAGAATGACAGAGGTGCCAGAAGTTCCCGAAGCCTCTGTCATTCTCCCAAAGCTCTCCTGGCAGCCGAGCGTCTCCGGGCTTCTCCAATGAGACACTTGGCTTCCCGGGAGATCTTCAGGGATCTCAGGCGCGGGCAGTGTACGTCACACTGCCTGTGCCAGGAATGGGACAGGAGACGCGTAGAGGCCGAGAATGGGTCACAAGTGAGTTGATTGTTGTTGTTTTTTTCTTTAGTCAGGCAGGTATTAACATTTTCGCTCTTAATGGGACGGGACCCAAGTCGCTCTTAAAGGGATCCAAGTCGCTCTTAAAGGGACAGGACCCAATTTGCTCTTAAACAGACGGGACGCATGTTGCTCTTAAAGGAACCCAAGTCACTCTTAAACGGACGCGAGCCATGTCGCTCTTAAAGGGACCCAAGTCGTTCTTAAAGGGACGGGACCCAAGTCGCTCTTAAAGGGACGGGACCCAAGTTGCTCTTAAAGGGTCCCATGTAGCTCTTAAAGGGATCCAAGTCGCTCTTAAAGGGACGGGACCCAAGTTGCTCCTAAACAGACGGGAGGCATGTTGCTCTTAAAGGGACCCAAGCCACTTTAAAAGGTATGGGACCCATGTCGCTCTTAAAGAGACCCATGACGCTAGAGCGACCTGGGTCCCTTTAAGAGCGACCTGGGTCCTTTTAAGAGCAAAATATGTCCCTTCAAGAGCGAAATATGCCCCTTTAAGAGCGACCTGGGTCCCTTTAAGAGCGAAATGGGTCCCTTTAAGAGCGAAATATGTCCCTTTAAGAGCAAAATGGGTCCTTTTAAGAGCGACCTGGGTCCTTTTATGAGCGAAATGGGTCCCTTTAAGAGCGGAATGGGTCCCTTTAAGAATGAAATTGGTCCCTTTAAGAGTGAAATTGGTCCATTTAAGAGCGACCTGGGTCCCTTAAAGAGCGATCTGGGTCCCTTTAAGAGCTATCTGGGTCCCTTTAAGAGCTATCTGGGTCCCTTTAAGAGTGAAATGGGTCCCTTTAAGAGCAACCTGGGTCCCTTTAAGAGCGACCTGGGTCCCTTTAAGAGCGATCTGGGTCCTTTTAAGAGCAAAATATGTCCCTTCAAGAGCGAAATATGCCCCTTTAAGAGCGACCTGGGTCCCTTTAAGAGCGAAATGGGTCCCTTTAAGAGCGAAATATGTCCCTTTAAGAGCAAAATGGGTCCTTTTAAGAGCGACCTGGGTCCTTTTATGAGCGAAATGGGTCCCTTTAAGAGCGGAATGGGTCCCTTTAAGAGTGAAATTGGTCCCTTTAAGAGTGAAATTGGTCCATTTAAGAGCGACCTGGGTCCCTTTAAGAGCTATCTGGGTCCCTTTAAGAGCGACCTGGGTCCCTTTAAGAGCGATCTGGGTCCCTTTAATAGCAACCTGGGTCCCTTTAAGAGCGATCTGGGTCCCTTTAAGAGTGAAATGGGTCCCTTTAAGAGCAAAATGGGTCCCTTTAAGAGCAAAATGGGTCCCTTTAAGAGCGACCTGGGTCCTTTAAAATGCGACCTGGGTCCCTTTAAGGGCAAAATATGTCCCTTTAAGAGCGAAATATGTCCCTTTAAGAGCAAAATGGGTCTTTTTAAGAGCGACCTGGGTCCCTTTAAGAGCGAAATATGTCCCTTTAAGAGCGACCTGGGACTCTACTAAAGGGACGGTACCCAAGCCGCTCTTAAAGGGTCAGTACTTAAGCTGGTCTTCAAAGGGTGGTACCTAAGTCACTTTTAAAGGGATAGTACTTAAGCTGGTCTTAAAGGGACAGTATATAGATCACTCTTAAAGCGACCCAGGTCGCTCATAAAGGGACCCATGTCGCTCTTAAAGGGATGGGACCCAAGTCGCTCTTAAAGGGACGGCACCCAGGATTAAAGTTAAAAGGAAGTCACTGGTAAAGGGGCGCTTTGGAAGTCACTGGTAAAGGGGCGCTCTTTTCAAGCACTATGTATTTCCCTGGAAATGCAAATCTAGTTATCATTTATTATTATGTGCTAGTATGTTTTCTGTCTTGTGACTGCCAGCTGGTCACTCTGTTCTGTTCTACTGTAAGTCCTGCGTACTGGAAGCCATTGTCAGGACCCAGGGAAGGTAACTGCTAAGGCTGAAGCCTGGTCCTGCTGTCATGGTCCTGGTCCTGCTGATCATGTTTGATACAATTCTATACAATGGAAGCGGTGTACAGACACCAACCAGCAGTTAAAGAGTCCAACATCACACTTGACTTGTGGAGTACTTCCCACTGGAAGGGACAAACTAATGGCTGTAATAACCTGAAATCATGGAGGCACCAGATCCTGTTCTCCCTGGCAGTCAGCAAAATATAACTAGCAAGATGGTGGAAATTTCAGATCCAGTATCAATTAAGCAAGCTGCTGGTTAACAATAGAGGTTAGCTCCTGCTCAACTAGGTACTCTCCAGCCAGTTGAGTCTAGGGCAGGCAATTGTTAACCACGGTATAACATTAAACCCTGCTGTTGTTATTTTTACTACCACTACTGCTACTACTACTACTACTACTACTACTACTACTACTACTACTACTACTACTAATAATAATAATAATAATAATAACAACAACCACAACAATAATAATATCACTCGGGTGGTACTGTCTTTCTTTAAAGTGATTATTGATAGAAAGTCTTATTTTTCAGGCAATGCTTCATAGGGAAATAAAAGTAAGGTATACAGATTGAGGCTATGTTCACACAACGTTATATTCAGTGGACTTTTAAATCAAAGGGAACCTGTCACCTGGCATTACGGCGCAGAGCCCACCCGACCCCCCGGTGCAGTCCCGGATACTTACCCTTTCCTGTAAGTCCCGCTCTTGAACCCGGGTCCCGGACGGAGATGTCGACGCCGGAAGGTAAGCGGGCGCTGTATGCAAATTATCAGAGATGAGTCCGATGCCCATAGAGAATGACTGGAGCTCTCATTCTGTATGGGCGTCGGACCCACCTCTGCAGCACGCGCGCACAGCTTTCGAAGATCTTCGTCCCGGGATCGGGTCCAGGAGCAGGACTTGCAGGAAAGGGTAAGTATCCGGGACTCCACCGGGGGGACGGGCGGGCTCTGCGCAGTAATGCCGGGTGACAGGTTCCCTTTAAGCCACACCCAGAAGCCAATTAGTAACTCCAAACTACAATAATGTACCAAAAGCCAGAGGGGAGGCCAGACAGACAAATTATGTCCGTTATTTTAGACTTAAAATGATGGACGTCATTTTAAACAGAGCTGGAAAAATTGTTGTGTGAACATAGCCTAACTCTCCTCCAGAAGAAAGCAATCTCGTACTAAGTAAACCATACTGGCTCTGTATGACATAGTTGTTTTCCTTCTAGATGAGACTTTGCATCCATTATTATATCTCAAACAGCTTGCTGAACTCAGGGAGAACAGCAAAATGACAACACTGCCGGCTGCTAATGAAAGCGCTCAATGCAGTGAAGTCCTAGGTGCAACACCCCGAAACAGCTGTCTGTGGATGGTTACCTAGCCTTGGTTTATCCCTTGTCATTACACTGACTTATAGGGCCACTTAATATGGTGGATTTGGTGGTTTCCTAACAGGAGCTGCCACTTGGCTGGGTCCTTCCCGGAGGGATATCTGGCTAGTCCTGTGTTTTGAGATTCTTCAATGAGGCTCCACGGACTCCTCTTTTGCATACTCATGTTTCCCAGGGGGCAATGCACCTAGGACTTCACTGCATTGAGCGCTTTCATTAGCAGCCGGCAGTGTTGTCATTTTGCTGTTCTCCCTGAGTTCAGCAATCTGTTTCTCTTATGGCTCTACTAGGCATTGCTCCCACCTAGCCAGAATCCTGCTCCACACTGATGAGGGGCAACACCCCGAAACAGCTGTCTGTGGATGGTTACCTAGCCTTGGTTTATCCCTTGTCATTACACTGACTTATAGGGCCACTTAATATGGTGGATTTGGTGGTTTCCTAACAGGAGCTGCCACTTGGCTGGGTCCTTCCCGGAGGGATATCTGGCTAGTCCTGTGTTTTGAGACTCTTCAATGAGGCTCCACGGACTCCTCTTTTGCAATCTCAAACAGCTGGAATAGATTTCAGGCACAAGTTATTATTACACGTTATTGGAGACAAACGTCTTCTCCACTAAGTAAGTCCATGTGATGTCACGTGTTTCATGAACATTCACGCACAGGCAAGTCTCTATCTGTATACACCCTTTAGAGTGTTCTTTGTTCTATAATGTAATAGTGAGCTGATATTGACCTATTAGGCTCTATTGACTGCTATGGGATGGCCAATATAGCTGCATGGTTCCATTGATTTCCATGGGATTATCTTGACTCTCACAATTGTTATGAAGGAGTTAAATGTTGAAACTTATATTGATCTATATGTTTTTGTCCCCATGTTACTCAAATCATTCCGTGACCCAGATCCTCTGTGTACAAGCGGCAGTCTGTTCAGAGAGCTTCCAGCACTGATTTGTATATGAGGGACAGAGCCAAATACATTGCGTGTCTGTACCCTGTGAAACCAGCGGAAATGACACGTAAAGACCATGGAAGCCATTCCAATGTCATTGTCCACACTTTCTAATTACATGCAATCCTTTATTGTCAGATCTAAGACAACTGGGACTAGATGAACCCATGTTGTCCTTTCTAGTTATATCCTCCCAGCATATTCTGCAGAATAGAGCGCTTCCCAGTGTATATGCCAATGTAGGGTCAGATGCAATGTGCACGGGGCCAAACATGAAAGCCTACATCTCAGGAGAAAACTGCTGGGTGTATGTGTTGTTATACTGCAGTATGGGTGGGAAGGATGCTCGCTGCCTTCACCTCAGGAAATAACCCCTCCTAAACCCAAGACACTGAAACAGAAGGGTTGGGATGGTATCTTTTTTTACATTTGGGTGGGGTAATTGTTTTGAGAACAATTCTACCAAGCATGGTTTTTTTTGTTTTTTTTTTTATAAAATAAAGTTACACATTGCCTAAACCTCCCTCCTGGGTCTATTTTCAGACATAGTGTTAGCATTGTTCGGGTGTGCTTTGCCACCGCTCACTGAACTGATTAATGCAGACGTGCAAGATACGTGAGAAAATTAAGTGAAAAAGAGGTTGTTTTTTTTTAAAGAAAAAAATGTCAGTCTATTTATATAGCCCTGCATGAAATACAAGGTAAAATGGGGTTTGGCACCTCCCCAGTAAGCACCCCAAAGTGCATTCCCCCGTTTAGGATAATGTTTTTAGCTGAGCAGAGGGTCATAAAGATGTGTGGGAACTTATAGGCCCCTGCGGGGGGGGGGGGGGGAGGCAAAAATTCATTATAGGCAGGCGATGGGGGGGGGGGGGGGGGGGGAATAAAAAAGAAGTTATAGTCACCTGTCCCTGTGCCCACACAGAGCCGCAGCCCACTCCTGGACCTCGCCAGCTGTCTTCTAAGCTCCTCTTCGGCTATGTCACGACCTGCCTGATAAATGCCCCGCTTATCCAGTCAGTGACTAGGGCAGGACATCGCTGCAGTCACTGATTGGCTGAGTGGGCTAAATCCCAATTGTGACGTCGAGTCTGGGTCGTGTCGTACCCGGGAGAAGATGACAGCTGGCGGGGGTCCGGGAGCTTTGTTATGCGGCATAGCGCGGACGACTCCATGAGTGGTAAGCATGTTGGGGGAGATTTATCAAACTGGTGTAAAGTAGAATGATCTTAGTTGCCCCTAGCAACCAATCAGATTCCACCTTTCATTCCTCACAGACTCTTTGGAAAATGAAAGGTGGAATCTGATTGGTTGCTAGGGGCAACTAAGATAGATCTACTTTACACCATGTTTGATAAATCTCCTCAATTGGCTTTTTTATTCCCCGATTTTACGGGTGATTGGTTCCGTTAAAACCAAGCCAGAAAACTCTTCAGAATGAGAGGCTTCCTATCTGTAGACGGTTGTTTTATGATTATTCCCTCTCATCAGTACACAGCGGGGTGCTGGCTGGCTGCATAGAGGCCTATGATCTCGGAAACAAAGAGGCAATGATTCTCCTTGAGGAGAGCATAATTAAGACATGTGGAGACTAAAAGGCCATTTTTGCTTTACTGGAAATTTGGGGGAAAAGATTATGCAGAGCAGTTCTCTAAAACTTTTGGAGGAGCTGGATAGCCAGATGAATGCACTGGGGGCAGTAGTCCTACCCCCATGCACCAAAATGTGTAATTGGAATAAATATTAAACGTTTCATTGCCCTTGTTACCCAGAATCCTGCTCCACACTGACGAGGGGCAAATACCCCGAAACAGCTGTCTGTGAATAGATGCCTGGCTTTGGTAATCCCTTGTCATGTGGCAATACTCACAACTGAGTTAGACTATGATGCAAAAGGGGCCACCCTGGTGTTTCCCTACTTATGTTCCAATACTCGCAACCGAGTGGGACTTAAGGGGCTACGTATCAGGCTGGTTTGGTGATCTCCCCACTGGAAGGCACCTATTGGCAACAGGATTCCCTTCCCTGGAGGGATATCTGGCTAGTCCTATGTTTTGAGACTCACAGCTGAGGCTCCATTGACCCCTTCTTTGCATATTCAAATTTTATAGGGGACAATGATTCAATGGCGACTCCATTGGATTTTTTTCACTGATCTCCCTGAGCTCAGTGATTGTTGTGTTTTGTTGGACATTAAACTTCTAAGAGCACGAAAACAGTGCTGAGGATGAAGGTAGGGGTAGGTAGATATCAACAGGTTAAATTAGTCTAACTTGCTGATATTTTCCCTTTAAGTTAGTGTGTGACACTGATAAGAAGCCTTAGAACATAACTGGGGATATAAGCAGAGTGTGACAACAATCCAGGGGACGTGAGCAGAGAGGATAGAGGACAGCGCTGGGAGCTTGCTTATGTAACACTTGTACATTGAGTAAAATGACCAAGAGGCCAAGCTGCTGCAGTGTAAAAGGGTCTGACTCCCACCTCTTGGTTTTAAATAAACAGACATTGGCAGACCTACAGTGT
The DNA here is from genome assembly GCF_027789765.1 of Dendropsophus ebraccatus. Lineage (NCBI taxonomy): Eukaryota > Metazoa > Chordata > Amphibia > Anura > Hylidae > Dendropsophus > Dendropsophus ebraccatus. The sequence goes on from NC_091468.1 coordinate 46,668,781, forward strand.
AGAGAAAACTGCTTAAAGACATTATCCAGCGAAAATCTTTTTCTTTCAAATCAACTGGTTTCAGAAAGTTATATAGATTTGTACTTTACTTCTATTTAAAAATCTTTACTTTTAAAAAAAGCTGATAAGTATGGTAAGACGTGAGATTTTCAAATAGATGTAAATTACAAATCTTATAACTTTCCAATACCAGTTGATTTGAAAGAAATAGATTTTTGCTGGACAACCCCTTTAACTTCACAAAAATAATTCATATGCAACTTGTAGACTCTGAAGCAAGGTGATTTTTTTTTCTTTGGCTGCATGTACACTTTAATTAAAGGAGAAGTCCAGTAAAATTTTTTATCAAAGTATTGTCCCCCAAAAGTTATACAAATCACCAATATACACTTATTACAGGAAATGCTTATAATGCTTTTTCTCCTGCACTTACTGCATCAACGCTTCACTTCCTGGATAACATGGTGATGTCACTTCCTGGATAACATGGTGATGTCACTTCCTGGATAACATGGTGATGTCACGTCCCGACTCCCAGAGCTGTGCGGGCTGTGGCTGCTGGAAAGGATGATGGCAGGGGGACACTGAGGGACACAGGGCACTGGGGGGACACTGAGCATCCCTCTGCCATCATCCTCTCCAGCAGCCACAGCCAGCACAGCTGTGGGAGTTGGGTTGTGACATCACCATGTTATCCAGGAGGTGACATCATCATGTTATCCAGGAAGTGACACCACCATGTTATCCAGGAAGTGACATCACCATGTTATCCAGGAAGTGACATCACCATGTTATCCAGGAAGTGAAGCCTTGATGCAGTAGTAAGTGCATGGAAAAAAGCAATTTATAAACATTTCCCGTAATAAGTGTATATTGGGGATTTGCATAACTTTTAGGGGACAATACAATACTTTAATAATTTTTTTTGCTGTACTTCTCCTTTAATGATCTTATTTTACTCACATCAAGTTGATTCTCACACCTCCCCCCGCCCTAACTTGCTGTTTCATATCCATATACATGTATCTAGTCTTCCCCTGTACTCAGTGCAACTTCATGTGAAAAATGAGGAGAATTGATGTGTCATGGTGTCCAGGTAATACAATGGCTTATTTAGAAAGCTTGAAATCACTTCCTTGGCCTGCGGGTGCCGTCTCATTAGACGTAGAATGAAACATTTGTCTCTTGTGCTGCATATTATATATTGGGTAATTCCCTTCCTAGATTTCCCTAATGATCCCATTATGTTGCTGTCGATCACTGTCAGAATCATGGAAGTTGGTTTCATTTGTTATCGCTTCCATCTACATAATGGTGGAGATCTATCAGGCTGCAATGTGTGATTTGTTGAATAACTATGTTAATGGTTTCTGTGGCAATTCTTTTTAACAAGTGATAGAGACATTTTTTTTTTTACCTGGGTTGGAAATGTTAGAGAAATAAGAGAACAGAGGGTCCCCGATACACACTCAGGAATGGCCATTTTTACTTTTATTAAAGTGGTTTGCCGAGTTATTTTTAATTGTCCCCTATCCATTGGATATCGGGCAAATATTGTGGGCGTCCGACCTGCAAAAACATGTAAAGAAAAGTTGCCATGTGTGGTCTATTCTGCACAGAGTTATAATAGGAGCATATGATCCTATAGAGGATCATGGGGCTTTAGTACAACACATCTAAATGCCTTTAATTTCATTATATATTTAATTATATATATATATATATATATATATATATATATATATATATATATATAATGCATTAAAGGGGTTATCCAGTGAAAATCTTTTTCTTTCAAATTAGCTGGTTTCAGAAAATTGTGTAGATTTGTAATTTACTCCTGTTTAAAAATCTTAAGCCTTACCATACTTATCAGCTGCTGTATGTCCTGCAGGAAGTGGGGTTTTATTTTCAGTCTGATACAGTGCTCTCTGCTGCCACCTCTGTCCAAAACAGGAACAGCAGCAGATTCCCATAGAAAACCTCTCCTGCTCTGGACAGTTCCTGTCTCGGACAGAGATGTCAGCAGAGAGTACTGTGTCAGACTGAAAAGTAAACACCATTTCCTGCAGGACATACAGCAGCTGATAAGTATGGGAAGACTTTTAAATAGAACTAAATTACAAATCTATATAACTTTTTGACACCAGTTGATTTGAAAGAAAAAGATTTTCACTAGGGTACCCCTTTAAAGGTGAGGATGAAGAATACGGATATATAAGCCTCCACCCAAGCCTCTTTGCATTGTATGTGAAAACAAAATGAACAGGGAAACTTATACACCTTTCCTCATCCATTGTTTGTGGTGCTTGGAGACTTCAGAGCACTGGGTGGTTCCGCAGCTCGCTCATGGTAAGGACAGGGAATGTTCTCTCGCTGGTTAGTAATTGCTTCCAGTCACTCCTAGTGAGGAAGAATGCAAGGAAATCAATGGTGCGGTTGTGTCGGCTCCAGAAAAGGACTCCCAGGTGATGTCATCCTTTCAGATGTATGGGGAGCAGGGTGTTATCATGCTGTGATATTTCTACCAAGTGACCTTCTTTTATAGCACATGTTCTCACTTATACCCACATGTAGCGTGCGCTGAGCTGCACTGACAAGAGGGGAAATACCAGCTAGGAGAACATATACAGTGAAAGGTCAAAGCGATAAACTAGCATATGGGGAATGATGAATGGAAGCAATGTGGGTCAAATATGTGAAATCATAATTCTATTAAATGCAAACATATGCCGGCCCTGATCCAGAGCTGCACATAACACAGCAGGTTTCTGGTGTATAGGGGGATGTCTTACATAGATACTACCCCCAGGATACCATCTATCCTTACTTACTCCTGAGATAGAATACATTGCATTCTTTATACTTGCATTGAGATGATTATATAGCTACAATAAACAGACTTTATAACTCCGATCCACAATTACCGACAAATTTATATCGCAGTGGTTTCCATGTTCCTATTCATACATCTGCACAGACACACCTATAGAAGTCTATGGTATGGTATGCAGATTTTACATCCATAATGTCCAAAAAATATACTGATGTGTGAATGAAGCCTTAGTTTGTTTGACCCATAGATCCAGATGAATTGCATAGACATGGATGTAAAGGATAACTTGCTCACTACCTGATGCCACTATTAGAGGGAACCTGGGAGCTTACTGTGTGCTTTGCCTTACAATAATCGCTACAAATTGTATATAGCAATACCAGGTGACTGAGGTAAGTGAAGGGGGTTTGGGGGGAAGGATGTTTGCACTACCGTCAGGGCGTTGGGGTTGGGGGACGAACTGGGGGGGGGGGGGATGAGTAGCTGAACTTTGTGCCTAAAGCACAGGGAGGGCCATGTTATTTTTTACATGTAATTTCTACATATACTGTGCCCCCTGCTGGACCCTTCAGGTATAGACTGGGTCGTGACATGAAGTCTGCCTGATCTACTAAATTGAGGGAAAAAGCACTATATGTGCACTTCCCATAATTAGTGTACATTAGGAAATGACATAATAAAAAAATAGATTTTGGCCAGAGTTCACCTTTAACCCTTTGTTTTGCAAGATATTTTTGTGTGTGGTATTACGATTGACCTTTATTAACTTTATTTAACTGAGCTGCAAACCCCACACCCAAACAGGACAACAGCAATTACCTTGTGGGAGGAAAGCAGCCATGTTTTTCTAAGCCTGGATAACTCATTTACATCAGGCTGTATTATAGTTTCCTGTAGAGACAGGTGGCTATCACTGGGTATCCCAGTGGTCAGACATACACCAATCAGAAAGAGATGGCATACACAAGCAAAAAGTCATAATTTATGTGAAAATCCATCCTTTTATATTACAGGGGTATTTCACTCAAACATAATTTTTTATCTATTCATTCTCCTTCCCCCAGTCCTGAGGTGCTGCTTTCTGCTGAAGACCGAAAAAACAGTTTTTGAGCTTTTCTCTCCATCTCCATCTTCTCCCCTCCCTTCCAAGACAGCTGATATATACAAGTCCCTATCTGCAACTTTTTAGCAACTCTGAAATGCCGGGAGAATTAATCACAGTAAGTTCATCATCAACTTGATTTCAGATTAACCCTCCCAACATTACAAAGAAGCTACAAAGTTGCAGATAAAGCCAACCAGGGTCTTGTTTACATCAGCTGTCTCGGAAGGCAGGGAGAGGAGGGGGAGGAGGAGGAGACAGAGAGAAAAGCTCACACACAGTATTTTGTGTCTTCAGCAAAAAAGCAGCAGCTCAGAACTGGGGAAAAGAAACTGAATAGATAATAAGTATAGAATGAATTGTTATTCTCACCATGGGCAGCAACATATCAAAAGTTATGTTTGAGTAGAATAACCCTTTAATGGAGAAAACAAAATTGTATATCCATTGAGCTTTAGCATGGATAAAATTCACATAGAAACTGTACACAGTGGTTCCCCAACATCAAATGCACCCGACATATGACAGATTCAACTAATGATGGCTTCTCAGAGGCCATTGTTAGTAAAATACAGCAATAACTTACAATGCCGGTCACATCTGTATGTCGGGCCTGAGCCAGACATCAGCACACAGCAGGGACTCCAGACAGAGACTACATTGATAA